>NC_133578.1:14778874-15387405 GCF_964106895.1 Numenius arquata
AATGAAGAACATGCACTTCTTGGCTACAACGTTAATCTATTCGCATCCTCCTCTGCCTTCCCGTCACACTCCTACTAACTCATCTCATTGTCTGTGTCTCTGTCCCAGCATCAGGAAGCTACTTAATGACTTTGCACTACCAATTCACAAGTTTGTGCCTGTATTTAGCTGATCAAGGTGCTCCCATTGCAATCACGTCTGCTGTGTTAGGATTCCTACAATCCCACAAGGTTCTTCAAAAATCTCTAGAGGCCCTGAGATTAACATCCCTCTTCCTGAGATGATATATGACTAGCATCCATTTGATTTCTTCTCGTAAAATCTGCTTCTGTCTTTTACTCTTGAGTATCCATGATGGTCAGAGAAATTGGTGGCAAAGTTGGCAAGTTCTGTGTTAAGACCTCTCTCTAGAGAACATCACTAATAAGGAAAAGATAAATCTGAATGTCACATCTTATACCTACTCAATCTAGTCTTTTAAATGTAAGCTGTTGGAATTAGAAGTTTATGGTTCTAGTGCCAGAAAGCCCATTGTGATGTTTGGATGTCCCTTGAGCAGTAGTAAACTGAAAACATTTACTACTGGTTGAATTGACTTCTCTGTAAAGTGTCTACTGCTGTTCTTATTCATTTACCTTCTTTCTGAAGGACAGTATACAACAGAAAAATCCTTTCTGTTACACATTTCTGACCAACTTCCCTCTTAGAAATATGGCAGAGGCAGGCTGATGCAACTCTTTGAGCAACTGCATCAACTCCTTTGATGCATAATATAAAATCAAAAAAGAACAGTTGTATTTCCCCTACTGACATTACACACGGTGTTTTGATATCTGTTCTGTACAATGTATGCTGATGTTATCTACACCAGAAAAGGCACTTTAGTGGAGGGACTCTCCTCTCTGAATCTTTAGGAAACTCACAGAAAGGAAGGGATAATACTGTGAGTTACAGCAGGAGTAATGCTGCAAAAACCTAGTAAGTGTTTTCAGGACTTGGCCCTGAATGAATGGAAAGTGTTGGATGACTGGAATACAGATAACTTTGTCTTGTGATAGGATTGCTTGATAAATCAGAACCATATACAGATGGATACTTCATCTATTAGTATGTGTTGAAGGAGAGACCTCCAGAAGCCTGTCCCTACTGTCTGTACCCAAGCCTATTACCTTTGGCTACTTGTAGGGTCCCTAGAGCTGGATGCTGGCAAAAAGCATGATCATGCCTGTGAAGTTAGTGTATTACATAATGGTAGTCAATGAGTAGGATGTTTCTATATATTAAATATTAAAACCACTGATAACAGTTAATAAGAAAAAGCCAGTTTCAATCAGGCTGTTGTGAGATATGGAGATGTACTACAGTTAGAACTAGCAGGAGGGGGCACTCCCAATACTACACTTTGTGGGTGCATATTGGAAGAAAGCCTCGCCACACCTTTCAAAGTAATCTAGTCTATTAGTTGTGATCTGTGCTCTTCAATGTGAGCAAGAATGTAATGTTCTGCAGAAAGAGAATACGTGATTAAAAATGGCAAGTATGAACCACCTCCTTCCCAGAACAAACCCAGACAAAGGAAGTGGAAGGCAGTTTGCATATGAGCTCTCCAGGGACCTGAGCAACAGCTTGCATGGATGAGCACAGTGCCTGTATCCTGCTCATACCTGCAAAAGGACATTTGTTAATTAAATAAACCCCCATTGCACACAGCTCTGTTTGATTATTATCAATGTGCTAATTTTGTCATTAGGAAAAATAAACAGCACATCTTTGCCACCTGCCAGATTTTGCAAATTCAGACTGGTCCTTTCTAACTGCACTGGCTGCCTGGCAGGTGGGTTCTCACTTGGCTCTTCCTCCTGCAGCTTGCTCTGCTCCAAAAGCAAATCAGGGTCACACAGCTGCAGCAAATTGAGTTACAGTTATCCAATAAAGCCCTAGTTAAAGGGTAACCATCTAGAAAGATGCTGGCGAGGTTGATGAATTTGGATGAACTTGCATGTGTGGGCTAGAGCATGGAAGATGTCCAGGTTTTGCAGTTTATTTACAACAAAAGACTATGGACTAGATTCCTCAACTGGGACAAATCTGTCCTGCTTTATTACTTCAGTGATACTCCAGAAGGGACACCCCTCAGAGGTTTCAGCCCTGCCACAAAATGAAGTGCACCTCAGTAGATAAAACTTGAGCTTACATCTCCAGAGATCTGGGGTTTGTTTCTGGATCTAGCACTGACCCATTGTATGCTCCCAGCCAGGCCAGTGCTTGCTTATACTTGTGCTGAAGCAGTGTGGTACTGAGGCTCAAAGCCCATTTGGCTCGGCACCGTATAAGCATCTGATGAAATGACTCCCCTGCCCAAATGTGCAGAGGGAAAATGAACTAGCAGTGATCTCCGTGCTGCCGTGTTTTGCAAGCTCTGTGAATCAGACCTTGTGCGGTGTAGGAAACCAGGCTGTGCTATTTGTGGTGTAGTACATCCTGTCCTACACCTGATCTGGATTATCCTCAGGCACTAGATGCTTGGTTTTTGAGGCAGCTGCATCTTTCCCATTGAGTGTACCACTTGGAGTCGCATGAAGGGCTCAAGTAACATATTCCAAGTAGGCACCTGAAGTAATCTGCTTCTCCCCTTGGTGCATGCAAATAATTAACATTAATTAGAGCTACGCGCATGCATTAAGAGCAGACTCCAGCACTCTGGGGAAATTTTATTTTCAATTAAGTGAAATACTTTATACAAAATACAAAAATACTTAAAGGCTGATAGCTCTGAAAACAAAGGACATTTCTGTGCCAAGATACCTGACTTTGTTTTAACCAGGTCTGCTCAGAAATTAAAGCCAAGAGCATCATATCTAAATGGTGTTGCCCACTGAGCCAGATCTTTCAACAGCATTAATTAGCCTTGGTGCAGCGTACAGCTAGGTTGTATTTTTAGACATCTGGTAGTGTTTCTGCATGTCACTGCACTGCACCATGAAGATGCGTTGGATCACTCACTTAGAGGCTGAAAATCCCTCAGTACTTGGTAGTGCCATGAAGATACAGCCAAGGACGTTGATGGTTTCAATGGCTGACAAAATGCAGGGAGACAGACTCTTCCAGGTACAGAAACTAAATTGGATCACACTTGTGTTCCTAGCAGGGAGCTTCATATATTAATTGCCACACCTCAAACTCACATTAATTTTTTTTTCGTTACGAAGTCCTGCATTTAGAAATTAGGAAATGCCAGAGCAGGGCAGCCTTGTAACCTTGACCACCTGGTCCTTTTGCATTTTGATAGGCTCTTCTTGTCCATAGTCACGTTATCTTATTTCTCTGAGCACCTGCCTGATTGGCAAGCAGGATGGATGAGGCTCAGAGGACATGCAGATGTTTGATATTTCTTATTAGCTTTGTCATTCAGCATGTGGCCCTATGCATTATTTACTATGGCTTCACTGAAGCTCTTAAGGCAGAATCTTCCTCTCCCTTACGGGCTCTTTCATGATGTTCTCACTGTGCAAGCTTCCTTCCAGACAGTCTGGTGTTCCCAAGACTGTGGCGAGGTACTTAGGTTCTTTCTTTGTAATGTATCCTGAACATCATATATCTTCCTCATAAAGCACTTTGAGATTGTGTTGCTCAGTGGCGTGACTTGGCTGTAACCCATTTCAGCAGAGTCCCAGCCACCCCATGGCCCGTTCCGGGGGCCAGTTAACAGGGTTATATTGCTTGGCAGAGTGTCAGAAGCAGTTGCCCAGTCAAACTATGAAAAGCCTATTGGTCAAAAGTAAAATGGACCTTTTCCCAATAGACACAAGGCTTGCTTTTTCGAGTGGGGAGAATTTAACAGCAAATCAAACAGAGATTGTAATCTGTTGCCAGCACCGTTTTACGTTAAGACAATGTTAGGAGAGAGGATTTCCAGATGTCTGGGTTAGTCCCTGCTTAAGGTGGTGCCCTTACTTCATTTGTCTTTCTGTTTTCTCACAGTCGTTCATTTGCAGCACTGAATCATGGTGCAGAGAGAACTTTAGCAGAAAAAGACACTTGTTAATGCCAGGATGCATTTTAAGCAAGGCTGGCTAATTCAGAAGGGGAGCACCTCATACGGAACATCTTTGCACTGACAAAGGGAAGAATTAGGTGTTTTCTGTGTTCAGTCACTCCAGATTGGAAGAAATCTGTATTGCCAGAGCATGGCTGGCCTCGTTGCAAATGCCCTGGCGGTGGTGCCAGGGAGGTGGATTGTCCTGCCTCCATGGCCAGCAGTGGCTACGCACCGCCAGCTCTCGCGGAGCCGTTTCACCTTGGCACACTGTATCCCGCAGGAGCTGGCGTGCCACCTCGCCAGCCGGCAGCCGGCCACCTCCACAGATGGGCAGGAGTGGTGGTGGGCCAGGGGATACACGTGCACATCAAATTGCCTTCCCTCCTACCATGGTGCAAAGCCCGACAAACCGCGTTGTCAGTAATGAAAGCTGTCCCTGGCGAAGATTTTCTCTCATTATTTGCAGTTCACGGTGTTGGTAAGGTTATTTTCAAGTCAAGCAGTTTTTCAACAATGTATGTTTATGCAGATCATTTAAAACAGTAGCTTGTCACATGCTTTATATTCATGGAAACTTCAGAGAGCACTTTTTAAAGCCCATGCAATCTGGATTTAATTTGCATTTTAATTAATATTTCAAATGAATTCCTTGGCCTCGTTTATTTATTTATTTGAGCCTTCAAGAGCAAAGACCCTATCAAAGTCCTGAAATTAGGAGGACTGGGATTTCTTTGAGCACAGCTTTTATTTGGCCATACTGTCCAAGATACCTCTGGCTAATTTTAAGTATTGAACTGAATTAGCTGCTTTGCAGCTTAGAGTCAAGCTTGTCATTTGCTTTATGGCAGAGGCTGCCACAAACTCACTTTGCAAGAAAGAAAGGGAAATGCTTGAATTCCCTCTTAAGAGGGATAGTTTAAAATGGAGTTTTAGATACATGAAGTAAAAATTAAAAAAAAAAAAAGAACGAAAAAGAATCTCTATCTTCTGAAAATAATGAGGTCACATGTAGATCTTATGGAAAAAATTGGAGGCTACATTTCAGGAAATCATTTAAATAAATGTTTAGCCTTTTTTTGGGTAAAGTGCTTAGGCACATAACTCAGATTAGACAGCTGCTTACGTTTCAGAAGTTAAACAAAGCAAACTCAATTAAAAATGAAATTAATTTCTATTCAAGCAACCAAAATTTCAAATATGTTTGAAATTTATTGCAAGAAAACATATTTTTTCAACTGTCCCGAACAGAGATGTTATTGTCATTAACAACATCTAATAATAAATAGTCAGGCTCAATTCTGAGTTCCTTAAATTAGAAACATAAAAGATATGTTGGTTGGCTATGTGCCTGTTATAGATGGTGAAACAGTGAATAACATGATGCATAGCAAAGGGCTGCCCACACGTATTCAGTATAGAAATAGTAGCACTGAGCTCTAATAGTTCTTACTGCCTGAAGATTTCAAGGCAAACAAGCAGGAAATTAGCAATTAGGGAAATTAACTTTATTATCCCTATATTAGAGTCAGAGAAACTGAGGCAGGAGGCAAAGCACCAACGGTTTTAAAATCAGCAGCTGTCTAGCAGCAAAGCTGAAAAGAAGACATCCATCAGTTCAGCACTGATGAGCACATTCCTGGCAGAAAGCCAGTCACTCTTCTTGATCAGGAAAGCTGCAGGGTGATGAGGAAAGAGTTGAAACTTCACTAGTGGCGGGGTCGGCAGCTCCAGGGGTGCAGAAGGGTGGCTTCTTTTCATACAGATGGATGTCTCCAACGTTTGTGGCTACTTCCAAACATACCCAGTGACCTGAAACCTTTCCCTATGGTATGTGGCATTAGGACTTTAGTGAACACATTTCACATTGTTTTGCTTTTTGACACCTTTGGCTTTTTTTTTGGCATCTATTTATTAAGGAGATTATTCAAACTTTTACCCATTTGCAGAATGGGTTTGTAATCCTCTGCTCCAATTTTTAAGCTTCCTACTTCTGAAAGTGCCACATTGCGAATGTGTAACTGTTAGAATAATCCACCATAACTTCGACAATCAGGAATATTTCAAGTGCCACAGACTTTATGTTTGTAAAGCCAATAAAACTCACCTCAGTTGAACCTTTTTCCCTGACCAAAACAAACGAACCAACCGACCGAACCACCTCCCCAGATGTTGATTGCATTTAACCCAAATTCCTTTTCAGAAGATTTTAATTTGCTCATCTGTTTTTCAATAGTCAAAGGATCAAGCTTGCCATTCTGTGTTCACTTTCTCTCTGTTAGAATCTGCTAAGAACTTTGTAGGTAGCTGACTCCGGCAAACACATCCCATAAACGCTCTCAAAGTGTGAATGCTCTCAGGGACGGTGAGGAACAACAGGACTCCAACTCCTTTCTTAGAATCAATGCTACCAACAAAGCACAAAACTCAGACCTCTATAATTGTAAAAGACACTGATTTATAAGGTAATTTAGCATGAGATTATGGCATCAGGATATTTTCCCCTGAAACCAATTCAGTTTTGCTATATGCATGCATGGTTTCTTTCTCTCTTTCTTTCTTTTTGTCCCCCCTTCTCTCCCTCCCCCCAGTCAGCACTGTAACTAATGCCAGCTAATACCCATGAGAATCTTAAGGAAATCCACCTTGACAAAAAGTGGAATTAGGCAAAATGAGGAAACGTGAGCTACTGCCTTTGAGCAATGGGCAAAATTTTTCCAATAGCTACTGGCAGCAAAATGCAGGATGGGGCAGAGTGAGGGTGGGAATCAGCACAGCTCGTGACGGCGCTCGGAGCCATTTCCAGCATGAAAGCTCTTCTCTTCAACCTCATACTAAATAACAAGAATTATGAGGCAACTGACTGGGATTCAGAGCATTTAGACAGAGGAGGATTACCTTTTCCACCAACTTCCACTCTGAAGCTTCCTAAAGCGTTCAGCATCTCACTGTTCCTCCCTCCTGCAGCTGTAAAAGAGGGATTTGAAGGAACAGCCGTTGTCTTTCTTGCCAGTTTATAGTCAGTCCTTCAGCGTGTTTCATGTTATTAACAGCTCCCAACACCTCCTCCTCCAATAAGAGGTGGTGGAATCGGACCCCAAATGTAGCCATTAGAAAACACTTCCAAATTAGTGTCAATTTTGAACTTTGTGAAAGCCACAAACATGTTAAAGAACATACACACACAGTGGAAAACATTTATGTTTTGGTTACACAAAACAGAATGAAACGGGCAATATGTCACTCTTCCTGTGTTCTGAAAATAATCAGATTATTATCTGATGCTGAAATTGCACTAATAGATTCTTGGCAGACATTTATATTTTCCCATACAGATTTTTTTTCTCCATGCTTCTCCAACATGTCACTCATTTTTCATATTCATTTATACTTAGATGTAAACAAAATGCCATAAATTAATTCCATGTGCAGTTAATTTTTCTGGTAAAATATGTATGAATAAATGTAATCTTCATGCATTTCAATTAAGAGCCTTCAATTAGTTTTAAAACTCATGACACTTCTCAAATGCTGCACTGTTTCCATTCAGAGTGAGGAAACCCCAGCAAATTATAGGCTCGAGGCCATTAAATTGGGGTCCTAACAGACCCTGCTCTTTCAGGTAACCCCAGTGAGAGTTCAGAGGACTGTGTGGAGGCTCACAGCTGGAGCTGATGAGGGTAGAAAAGTGAGATTTTAATTTATAAATGCGTGCAGTTTTCAAAGTGATCCTTCATGAACATTGTATAAACCACAGAGAGATTTGTGTAGTAGTGTGTGAAGGAGATGCGGGAGACACGAGGCAGGGTGGACTTTGGTGGTGGCAGGAGACTGAGGTGGCTGGTGCAAGGTGTGATTTCCTCAAAATGGAAATGTGCTACTGGCAAGTCATGTGTCATGGCTTGAGACAAGTTGGTGCAGAGTGGTCAGGAGTATACTGCAGGGCCTTGGGCAAAATTCACTTTGGTTCTTGATGCTTGATTCTGCTGCTGGTTTTAGTTTTGCCTATTAAGGTCTGAAACTATTTGGGACTGAAATTGTCTTCTAGTGTGTGACAATAAACAGTCCCTGATAGTACAGAGTTCTTGCATGTATGCGGGTGCCAGTATAATATGTATAATGACAATTTGCAGTAGATGTATAATGATAATTTGCAGTAGTATTTATTCCTGAAAGTTAAAGGAGGGATTTTCTCTCTGAGGAATGCATAAAGAATTATAGTTACTAATTTAGAGAATGTGCCAAATCTCTACCTAGTGACTTTCATGGGAACTGAGTCAGGCCCCATCCCTCTCTTTTTAGTTGAAAGTCTGTTTCAAAAATGTAATTATTGAGTGCTATAGATATCACTAAGGAGCAACGAGTGATGGACCAGGAATACAGGGAGCTGTATACATGTTTTTGTTTGCAAAACTTTTTTGCATTTTGTGAACAAGTCAAGAGCTGAAGGAGAGCAAATGCATGGATTTGGGGATATTTTGAGAGTACTCCCTCAAAGCTGAGACACTGCGTGAGAGAAAGTATGAAAATGCTGATCTAATTATTGAACAAGTAACTATTGAACACTAGCATTAGGGGCTGGTTGGAGGCTGGAAATGATGTTTTGGGAGGGAATGAGAGACTGTAGATAGTGAAGGGAGAAGTGAGGAAAGACTTTGGACATGGAGAGAGGACCAGCTTCCTGTGACAGAGGAGAGGGAACAAGAAAACAGCTATGTAAAGTAAAATTATCATCCTTACTTGAAGTATTTCTGGATATCCAGCCTTGATTTTCACAGGTCAAAGATCCATGAGGACAAGCACAACAAGGATCTGGGAGCAGAAGGGCAATTTTTGTTTCTTTGTGGTTGTGTTGATCAGTCGCTAGATATTTTGCATTCAGGTCACATGTAGATGGAGACATTGGATAAAGACCTACAACAAACACTGTCTGAATGAGATCTCAGTTGTTCTAAAATGCCTGATAAATGTGGCACAGAATGATAGTTTAATTTGTTTTAGAAGATACGATCATCCCAAAATATGGTTCAGGGCAAGAAGACAGCAAAGCACAGTATTTACAGAGAGAAGGTCATGAGGTCTTAATCTCCTCCTAAGGAAGGAAGAACTGTAAGAACTTTTAAACCTAGAGTTAGGCAAACAAGAGAAGGACAGGAATACAGTTGATTGAGTTGTGTGCATGACCATGAGTTTCAAAGTGACACAGTGTCAAAGATGAGTTTTAAATAGAGAATAACAATGACAAAAATAATTAATTGTCCACAGTTTACACTGCCCTTAATATGGCAGCAACATAGCTGGAAAGTAATTTCTTTGTCCCTAGTTTCTGGCTACTTTTAAATCTTTGCTACCAAAGCACAATAAAAATCTGACTGACTTTTGTGTTTGGAAATCTATTGTTACTGAAGCACAGTGGCATCTAGAAATCCTTAGTGAACTCAGCCTCACTGTAATAGGCATGGTATATTTAGTTAGTCTTGGGATTTCAGACACCTGGCATTATTTTTCGGGTGAGTGTTGCAATGAAATTACTGGATGATGTTGTCTCTTATTTTTTCATCTCTAAACTGGGGAATAATGTTCATTCCATCTTTCCCTTTTCCCAGTTTTACTAATATGCTCTGTAATGCCTTGCTATTTGTGGGTGCAGTGTCACACAACTGAATCTTGACAACTGCAGAGATATCTGTAAAACGGTAAAACTGTGAAAATTAGAGGGTATATTTAAAGACATCAGAACAATCACCCAGGCTGAGACAATTTCCATCTCATAAAGAGTAATAATCATAATCAACTTGGTAACATTGAGACAAGTAACATTAGGAGTTATGAAAGAAAATGGGGAAAAGTTTTTTTCAGCTAACAGGCTAGAAAAGACTAGATGAATGTCGAAGAGAAATGTCCTGCTTTTCTTTCTTCTGCTTTTTCCCTATTCAACTGAGGGATGCTTACTGGTACAAACAAATATGATGATGCACCCTGTGCAAAGTTGTTGCACGTAAGAATAATTAAAGGCAATTTAAATAGTAAAATAACTAATTAATGTCATTTACAAAGTGCTTAAGCAATGTGCTTATGCAAATCAGGCATCTTCTCAGCAAACGGCTTCTTCAATTGTAAACGTTTCTCTCAGGCTTTCACCAATTAATGCTTAGCTGTAATACGTCCCCTTGGGTACATGGGCTTTCTAGCACAGAGGGATTCAAATGTTCTTCCATTTTGTGCCACACTAGTTTTGAAGGATTACCAGTCTGGTTTTGTTTCCTTTTAAATGCTCAATTTCTCTCCACAAGATGACTCTCCATATAACATGGATGATACGTTACTCGTGTTAGTCTATTTTTTGTGTGAGCAAGTTGATTTCCAAAGTAGCAGGTGCCTAATCTCTTACAAATGAAACTAAATTAATTTTCTAGCAGGTGCCACTAACAACGCTGACCCTGTGCAGCAACATGCTTGTTGCATGGTGGCATATGAAAGACATATTTAGGGGATTTTTTTGCACAAAAAGAAAAGATTGGAAAGAGTGTCCAAGGCACTTTCTAATCAGAGCTAAAAACTACACGTCCCAAGAGGACAGGGAAGGAGGGAAGGTGAAGTAATGAACTGTGAAGTCACTTCACAACTCAGGGTCTTTTCCTGCCTTCTGTCTGTGTTGTGGGCCAGGGAAAGGTACTCAGTCCATAGTTAAAAGAATGGTTTTATGTCATTGATGCCATCTAATATTCACAGTTACTTTATGACTATGACTAGCATTGTTATTATTAATTTAAGATGTGGCTACTGAGGAGCTATTCCAAGTTTGTTGTCTATGCGATTAAAGCACCACAACATTCCCTCATACAGCAGGCTGGCCAAAGCTTTGTTCCTTTAATTTCACTGCTTTTGCCTCTGAAATGCAGGCTCCTAATTACTATCGTTAAAGGGAATGCTGCCAGGAAGGATTCACTTTGGAGAGGGCTTGCTTTATTGGCAAGCCAACTAAACCTGACAGTGAAGGCTGTCAAGAGGAGAGTGGTATGTTTTTACTGAGTAGGAGGGGATGACAGGGAGAGTCCACTGTGCATAATGTTGGCTGAGAAAGGCCATGAGAGAGAGATGCTCACGTAGCGGAGAGGATTTGTGGTGGAAAGAGACAGGAGATCAACAAGGAGGTGAAGGGCAGGGAGTAGGGGTGATGGTGGGAATGGCAGCACAGCAAGGGCAGTTATGAAAGAGCGGAGGCTGTTCTGAGTATGCAAGAGAGACTACTTCAGCACATCTTTATTCTATTCTGTCTTAAAAATTACTGAAACCTCCTTGTGTGGGATTTTCTTCAGGCTATCAGCAAAAGCCTTAGCCAGCTTCATTTCTTTGCAGCAATTGTACCATCTATCCCAGTCCAAAATTCCTTGTTACCGTATCTAACACAGGAGCTGACACAGAAGGAAATGGGGTGGTGGGAGGAGGGGAGGCAAAGATGCAAAAGAGAGACCATGCTACAGATGTGAAATACATGAGAGATAAAAGGATGATAAGAGAGTGAAGGGAGGAGGCTGTTGGAAAAAGTATACTTCAGGCTGTGAAGCAGGCCATTACCACTGACAGGTAATCTTTCCAGGTAAAGGGCTACAAGTGACATTCCATCTCAACCACTTAAATTTTCACAGTGGAAGAGTGAAATGAATCAATTTGGACAAAAAGTAAGACATTTTGCTGCTCTTAGTTAATGCTTCATTGAAAGGCAGAATAGAAAAGAATTAAAAAATCATATTTTACGAAATCATCAAATCCTAAAAAGTTCTGCCAAATATTAAATACCTCATGTTTATATGCACTTCAGTAAAATGAGAGCAGAATTTCAGTGTGATGCGTATCAGCTTTCACGAGTATAATACTGGAGCAGATAAGGCTCTTACCCCTGCAACTCTTCCCTTTCACAGCAGGGCAACTGAGGCACAGAGAGACAATGTCTTAGGTCTTTCAGTTCTTAACTTCCCCTGAAAACAGGAGGTGTTAAATTCTGCAACACCTCAAAGAGACTGGTGTTAAATGATTCATTGAAGATCACACAGCAGAAACCCATGAGGAAATAAATACTTGAAGCTGGAAATCTCAAGTCCTAGTTTACGTCCTAAACATCAGAGCATTCAACACTTCTACTGAAGCTGAACTAAAGTTTCAAATGTTGTGCCTGCTCTCATTTTAGATTTTTCAACAAACATAATTTCTAAACTCTGTTTACAGGGGATGAACCTCTACTCTGTAACATCAGTGGAATTCAACACCCTTTGGTATGATTGCTGTATACATCTGTAACTGATGTCAAAATGTGGGTGTCTCAGATATATTTTACTTTGGCTTAATTAAAATGTACCTTCCTTTAATGGTATAGAAGCCATTTTATACACAAAACCCAATAAGTATATTTACTCATCTTACCAAAAAATGGATTAAGCAGTCAGTAATGGTGATATAAATACTTAGAAATTTTACAGAGCTATGCACTATTTTGAGATGTGTTATTGAGACCTTAGAATTTTTCTTACAATAAAAAAAATATACATAACAATTGCTGGCGTTTTCTGTTAAATAGAAGAGTAAATGAACTGAGAAACAGCTTGAGAGGAAGTAAACATTCAGCAGGCAATTAAAGATATAGGTATTTGTTCATTTTCCTGTACATTAGAAAACGTCCAGGCCCAAGAAACACATGCAAAATTCAGAAACTAGGGGACTGTCAGACAGGGTCCAGTAGTTTCAGCAAGAAGGAAATTGAAAAATTGTATAGAAAGAACCATATTATAATTAACTATTCAGCAGCTGTGAACAGGGACAATATTAGCCAAGTAATATATTGCAAAGGAGTTATCAGGAGAGCTGAGAATTTGTTGATGCTCAGTGCTTTGATTTTTTGGTACTGCATTAGCAGTTTTCACTCTGACCTATTTTCAGAATTGACCTTTTCATTTTTTAAAAACAATACCATTACATCTGGAAAGGATTTTTCCCCTCTAATTTCCTTTTAAGCATGAAATGAAGCATCTCTTTTGGATGTTTGCATCAGAAGCAGGATGGTAAGAGGCAGCACCCATGATCTAAACCTAAATTTAGCAGTTTACTTTGCCATAAGCTCATGGGGGCTGGCATACAGCTCCCGAGGAACAGGCTTTGTGCCAATGAGCTTAAATATTACCATATATTTCCATTTGAGAAGTAGCAACCACTAACAAATATGCCAGAGTATAGGGGCCTCTTTCATATATCTTAGCTGGATTAGAAACCTTTTGAATTTTCATCAGGATTGCAGTCATTTTGCTTGTTATGATCCTTAGAAGAGTTTCCCCAATAACCTTCAGAGATGCTATTTCTTCTCTCCAGGCATTACCTTGAAATCATGACTAAGTAAGAAAACTAGATGGGGAAAAAGCACTTCTTCCTCTCTGGGTGTTTGTATAATCAAATTAACACTTATGACTTCTGGATCACTTGCAGACAGCTTATTAGTTCTCACCATGGAAGCCCTTTGCAATGCTGGAGGTATCTTTCATTCTGCAGGACAGCGCAAAATGATGAAAATGGCTCTGTCAGTCGCCACCAGACTGGGTCTGTTTCCCGAGGGAGCAGGGGTGGATAGGCATGTAACATCGCTTTGGGCAAGGAGATGGAGCCTCATCTCCTGGAGATTAAACTGTCTGCAACTGAGGAGGGGACAGCGTCCATTTCCTCAACAGACAGCAGGATCTCATTTCTGGAATAGGAGAAGACTGTGATTTCCCACCTGTTCTCCAATCCCAAATTACACTGAGTTTTATGGAGCAACAGTAACAAACAGAGTAAATACAGATGATCTGAAGTCAACATGGAGTTACCATAGTGTTTTGTGTCTGTTTAAAAGAGCCCTGTGCATTGGCTTCTGTCAGCAAGGTTTTACATCCAGATGTTGGCACCAGCATGTGGCTCCATAGCTACTGGAGAAAGCAGGGTTTGTCCTGAGGATGTTTCAATGAAGGAGCCTAAATAAATAGTGCACTGTTGTCTGGATGAAGAACTTCCCTCCTGCAGCAAGGCAGAAGGGTTGAAGGAGTGCTGCGTCCTCACAGCCCCTCTGAGCTGGGCTGGGGTCCCCACCAGTGCATGGCAGATGAACCTCCCCATGGGACATGGGGAAATAAGCAGGTGGTGGTGGTGGATTTCAGCAAGGACAAGACATCCTCCTTGGTGGCTGCTCACTCTTTTCTTCTGTTCCCTTAGCCTGGTATGTGGGATTGTGGAGCTGAAGATGAATCAGGGCGCTGTATTAGAAATATGTGAAGTGCCAGCACCAGAAACAGAAGGTCAGAGGGAGCTGGACCATCGGGGGAGCTTAAACTAACCACTTAAGGAAAGGAGGTGTTAAGCCCACAGCCTTCTCTAGCTTCCTGTATAAAGCCGAGCAGAAGAAATACTAATAATAACAGTAAACCCTCCATAAGAGAGCACTTCCTGGTTTACAGCCTTCCCAAGCAGAAATGCCCTCAAAGCCTCTTTGTTGAGATTTATATAATCTCGGATTCTCACGTAAATTTGTACTTGGTGACCTGGCAGCAATCAAGGAAAAGAGGCGCTAACTGGGAAAAGATCCTGCTTCGCTTTGTTTAAACGTTCAACTTGTGCTGTGAAATTGCATTTGTAAGAGAGGAATAAACTCTGAAGCCCTTCAGCAGAAATGGATTTCACATATTTAGTGGATGCCTCAAGGCAATTTCTTTTCTTAATGGGATCTGAGCACAGCTTTAATTTTTCACATTTTATAAGGCTTTTCCTTGAAATTACTTTTTATGTGGTTCCTCTGTTAATGGATCCTCCACACTGAGGCAAGAGTAAGAGAAAAAAATCTTCAGAGAAGGAAAAAGTAGAATCATACTGGGAAAAGTCACATAATAAATTGGAGATTACAGGCAATAAAACTGTCTTCCATATTTTTCTTTGATAAATGCTGGTCCCATCTCCTTTAGATTTTGAAGACATTAAAATATTGAGCCAAATCTTTGTTTTTTTAAAAGAGCGTTTTGCTAGCTGGATAGAGAGCCACAGGAACTATTTGCTCACAATATTTAATTGACCCTGGCAACTACGTCAGTTCTGATGTGATGTAATATTACGCTCCTAGGCAAGTGACCACACCTGAAAAAAAAAAACCAAAGCGTGCAGACCTTTTGCTTAAAATAAGACAAAACCAGATGAACTCTCTTTCAGAGAGTTTTAAGGTGCCCATTTCCTAACAGCAGAGTAATTATGGTGGATAGCAAAGGCAGAACAGGATAATTTTTGTCTTCTAGGAGGTTGTGCACAATAGTTGAATTTAATGTAACTCCTGGAAAAAGTCCTTAGTTATTATTGAAGTCGTTAGTCTCTTCTGCTTTTGCCACTGGCATTTTATAACACTGATGCCATTTGATCTCAGAAGACTTGTTTCTTTTAATGCAGCTGAGAAATGATTTTACAAATAATAAGAATATAGATAGCGCTGTTATAATAATGAGGGACTTTTCTGAGATACCTAATGTGACAAAGATACCTTCTATTTTTCTTAGACCAAATTTTCCCTTAAAAAATAAAAATGTGCAGAAGAAGAGTCCCATTATTGATCTGGAATCCAAAAGAGTTAGTTTCTAGTCACTATAATTGACAAAGACTTTTACAGCTCATTAACTGCAAGATTATGTGGCACAATTCATTAAAATTCTGTTTCACTGAATGCATTTGTAAACACCTTCTGAGAAGTTTATCACTCTTTGCATAATGCTGAGCTTTCTTTCAGCAGATACATTTCTCTGCTGCTGTTTACTGATATAAGACTCTGGAGTAAGTTATGGTAAAAAAGTGCTATCTTCTCACAGCAAAGGAAAAAAAGGAATTGTGTTGACTCTGAAGCGTAACAGATATTAATTAAACATTGCTATACTATTTCCTTTAGACCACTGTATTTATGAAACCTCTTATTCCATTAGTTTGGTGCACATTTTTTGCAAGAAGAGTTTGAATTTTAGTACAAGTGTGAAACAAATTTTACAGGACAAGCCATATTTATTTTTCCTTTCTGTGCAGCAGAGGAAGAGATCACTGCATTCCAGCCAGCAAAATCACAAAAAATCTTGCCTCCCCTCTTGCCAAATAGATTTCAATTCTCTTTCATCCAGAATCATTTATCCAGGAGAATATCTAAACTATTTCTTGCAGCTCTATGAGTAAATAAGTCTTGTACTGACAATAGAAGCTGGGCAAAAAATGATGAGAGGTATAAGACAGTGTGAGAGTAGAGTACATTGAAGTGTAGACAAGTCTCCCACTC
Source organism: Numenius arquata (assembly GCF_964106895.1). Lineage (NCBI taxonomy): Eukaryota > Metazoa > Chordata > Aves > Charadriiformes > Scolopacidae > Numenius > Numenius arquata. Next base: position 14,795,224 of record NC_133578.1, read on the forward strand.
CCATTCTCATTTTAGCATTAGGGGCCTCCAATCACCACTGGTGCACACTTAGCACTTTTAATCATAATTACAGCTTATATCTTTCATGTATGAGTAAAGCAGATGCTCATATATCTGCTCTTTTATGAATCTGAATTGACATGGTCTGTCAAAGCATGGAGTAGATGCGCTTCCAGCAGAAAGAGATGGAAAGGGATGTTTTGTGCATTTTATAACATCAACAAAACACTTACTACGGGTGGGCTTCATCTGACCAAGACTATGTACCTATAACTGAACTAGTTATATTAGGCTCCCTTTTGTCTCTGGAGAGAGTTGGTCACCACAAACAGCAGAGGCAAGTGGGAATTTTATTTATCAAACATCTGGGATAAACGTACTCTAAACTCCATTAATTATATTAACTAAATTTTCCTTGACTACAAAGTCAAGCCAGCATGATTGGTTCAAAACCCGCCATCTACTTTGTGGACAGATAAAGCTGTCAGAGGATACTCTCAAGTTGTGTCACCTTGGTGGGTCTCCAGTCCCTCCTCTCTGTGCCTGCCTAGATGTTTCTGCCATCACTGTCATTCTTTCTTACCCTTTGCTTTAATATAGCTGTGACAGCAAGATAAGATTTGTTCCCATATGAGATCTGATTCATTGTGTTATTTCTCTGTTCTCATGGAAGCAGAAACTCACTGAATTTATGGTCTTAAAATCAACTAAACAGTAAGGGAACAGGTCTAATGTGGTGAATCTAAGACAACAGCCTTGTGCCATTTCACCAGAATTTTTGATGCAACTGTGATAAGACACCAGGAAACAAGGCAGTACCTGATACCCATGTTTACTCCCACTAGATGTGGCTGGGGCTTGATGATGCTTTTTTATTATTGACAGCCCTAGTGCTGACAGGGCCAGTTTAGCTAATTCATATAAGAAATATGCTTTTCTCACGTACCTGTAGGATTTCTTTGATTCAGGACATGAAAACATACCAGCTGGGTTGTTGCTTTCATTCATGTGGCACCAAGGTAGCAGCTGAGATACAAATGTCTTTTTGGTGTGGATAGCTATAATGCAACACAAGTGACAAGATTTTGGTTTGTTCTGACATGTTTTGTGTTTTTCAAATAACATGGTAGTACAGACTCTTACAAATAAATGACTGATTTTTATATTTCAATGCATGAGAATATTTTTTTCCCTAGGATAAGATGTGTCTTTTTTTCCTGTACTCTGGGCAAGTACCATCTTTGCATTTGTAGATTAATTGTCTTTTAAGATATCAAACATTTATATTTGGGGGGTGGGACACGCACATTCATGCATGTGTACATGTTTAAGTATGTAGGCTACATTAATAAATAAATGTGATTGCATGGGCATATCTGTTGCACACTTAAACTAACAACCCTGGTTCTTTTAAAGAGAAGTTGTGAGTGCTCAGATCTGCATAACTTGGTGACCAAATTTTCACAGACATCACTGAGTTGGTAGAGTTAGCAAGATTGTCAGAATAAGTGAGCATAGCTGCCTAGAAAATGCCTGAGAAGAATGGCAAACCAAAGCACATGAGTGACAAACTGAAGACAAGTTCATCTCCTGGTCCCTTTTTTAGCTTGGCTGCATGTTTTTCATGTTTGTCTTACTCCACAGGTTGGTGCAACTGTTGTAATTAACTTGGCTGAAGGGGTTTACTGCCAGCAGATTAGCCCGACTTTGGAAACAAGCACACCTCTGACTTTTTTCCTGCCCACTTAGAGAAAGAAAGTGATCAGACAGGAGAAAGAGGGGCAAGAGACTTCATTCTGTCTTCTCTGCTACTGGCTGAAATGACAGGACAATAAGGGGAGCGTAGACATGCCAAAATGTGAAGATAATACAGGCTGGTGCTGAAAACCAGGTCAAGAAAATTATTTCGGTACCTAATCCCTTTGACATTACTTTTCAGGATCTGGATGGGAAGTTACTATGTGCTGCAGTAAAGGCAAAGCTGAAGGAAAACAGGCATTGAAATTTCTACATTGATCTTGCTGATAACTATGTGAAGACAGGAACCAACCCAAACTTGGTAACATTATTTATGTGTCATTCAGTGTAACAGCAAACTTGCACAGTCAAACTGAAAGGAGCCATATGTCATCAAGCCATATGTCATCAAGATCATGTGGGTACAGTTACCTGTGATTTTCCTGGAGAAATGCTGCTTTTGTTCCACACAGAAAAGAGCACGATGTTTAAAGTAGACTGCAAGCTAACAGCTACTGCTTAAGAGATAAAAATCCAACGTTCAAGCCCCATGTCTTGATCATCCAGAGAAGGAATTTGAACTGGGATGCTTTACAACCCAATAGAGTATCCTACTTATCATGCTATTCTAGTCAGGCTTTCTGTATGGAGAACATTGCAAAGCTTTTATTAGCTGCTGAGACAGAACACATACTGTAAAAACAAAAAAAATCACACATCAGGAAGGTCTTTTCCAACATGAATATGAAGGCTCTAATTTCAGATACTTGGAAAAGGAGCCAGAATCTATTTGATAAAGCAAAACAAGCGTATGAACCCTGAGCTTTGTCTCCCAAGAGCATGGAGACAGAGATTTAGAATTCACCATAAAAAATATTTTAGGATTTGACTCTTCTTTTTCAGTGTTTTAAGTTAAAGCATCTGTAGAAGATTCTAATATTGAAGTGTTTCCTTTCCACTGGTATATTCTTTTCCTTGGAAATGATGCACTACTGAAACAGCTCGAGCATGATGTGTTCTGGAAGAGTACTTAAGAGACAGTAAAATGCTGCACACCAAACACCACCATGACATTTCTAAGTCAAATACTTAATACTTTAAGTGTATATATTTCAAGCTCTGAGGAATGCTTTGTTTTCATTTTGATGAAAGTGAAAATGACAGGAAAAAAATCAATTTGTGGGCAGCCTTACACATATGCATTCCTAAGACTTCCTTACCACCTCAGTATCAATAAAACTGAGGAAGCCAAGAGTTATCATTATCAAAATAAAAATGCTGCTAGTGAAATGCTTATCTTCTCAGATACCTTGTTTACTGGGAGCTGAAGATATGGTTGATGGAGCTGATTGAAATCTAGCCAGTTGGCCATTCTCATTCACCTGAGATTTCATGGCTTCCACTTCAGTTCTGTCAGTGCTTACTTGAACCTTAAAAAATGTCAAGCTTTGCAAAAACAGAGCTCAGAGGCAGGACCCTTGATGCTTGTAATTTTCAACTTGTCAAAGCAAATATAGTTTGTATTGTATTTATTTCCTGAAATCTGAGCAGACAACATACATTCCTTCACAAGCGGATATAAAGCAATTGGGCAATTGTTTTAGAGATGTGTCTTTTGAGGGCACACAACTTTTATTTGCAGGATTCCTCTCCTCATACTTTTTTGTTCCTTCTGTGGCTTAATTGTAGGGACTGATTCTCCACTCCGACAACATTTTTACTCCCATGTGTCTCCATTGCTGTAGATGACATGCCGCTACCAGCATCACCACGAGCTAAATGAGCCCAGAGGTTTTTCCCACTTAATGGGTAGAGGCAAGTTTAAAAGACAATGCATTTCTTTGTTTGCATTTTCTTGCTTTCAACAGCAAGCTTTGCTTTTGTAACTTGTCTTCATTTAACATCAAAACAGGCTGGGAATACATTTATTTTGTTTATAGCTCATTGGAAACCTTCAACAGGACCACTAGCCAGCTGAAGGGGTGTGGTGCATTCCAAACATTTAACATCCACTGCCTTAAGTTTTCCAAAGTCAACCTCCTGCATAGCAGGACTACGGTGACACCTCCCACCTTCCTTCTTTCTCTCTTTATGACTGTAGGGTTTTGCAAAATAGATAAGAAAAAGACTCGGGGTTCGGCCATAACTATACTTGCTATTCTTGACTGAATTATTTTCTTCTGGACAAATACTGCCTTCATGAACTGGCAACAAGTATGTCTTGTCTTTTCCTTTTCACAGTGCTGAGGGAGCAATACACTCACTTTGCCAGTTTATATTAAGGCCAGGCCTTTTCTAGTATAATGCTTAGGTGAGAGAATTATCCTGGATAGGCACTTGGTCTCACCTAGTCAAAGTTCTTCTGCTTTATCTAAAATAATGAAAGATTTACATAGTAGAGGTTTTGTACTGAAGTCTTCCTTCCTCCCAGCAGAGCAAACCAGCTATTAACATATAGTGTTCCACTTGACATAAAATAGTTAAATAACTCTCAGATCAGAAAAAGAGAGAAAAAGAATCAATATCCCAATGCTGAATGCTCTTCCGGAAGGAAGTGAATTTAGTTTAAATCCTGCTCTACTGGGAAACGTATGGCAGAATCAGGAGCTGAACCTGGATTTCTGAGGGCACAAACTAGTAGACACAACAAAGTTCAGTCCGCTTGATTTTACAGTCACCGTGTAGATAGGCTTATATTGCTGTGGGCTCCTGCCAAAAATTAAGGGTCTCTGTGAAGACATTTAGTCCTGTAAAAAGAATTCATGAAATTTTTCTGAATTTTCTGGAATACCCTGTCTGTCCCATAACTTATTATTGGTGAGAGGAGTCACAAGAAGTGCAAAAAAAATAAATTAGTGGAGAACATGGCATTTGGGCAGGAAAAGTGTTTTCTTGTCATAGTGATTATACTCTGGTTTATTTACAGTATGGACAGCAGGCATTGAGTATACTATTTATTTAATTTAGCTGCACAACAGAGATATTTATAAATCAAGTAGTTTTACAGTAAAGCTGACATTATCATGAGCAAGAACTGATTGTCTTGGGTTAGTTTAAGATTCTTGCTTCAAAGTCAACCATATATTTAGCATTTATCAACAAAATTAATAAGCAGACACTGGTGGCCTCTGAGGGACCAAGTAGCACTGATGGCAGCTCTTTCAGAGAAGAAACCCCATAAAACAATATGTAATGCCTTCCTAACTGAAATAAGAGTGGGATCTGAAACCTTGAAAACTGAAACAGTTTCAGCTTTGAGGTTTGAAACCTTAAAATCATTCATGCTGATGTCTTGTCCATACAGACAAGACTGCCTGGATGGAAATGCTCTTCTCTGAATGAGAAATTTCAGGGTTGATCCAAACTGAAGAATACAAACTGGGCTTACTCTGGTGCAAAACCAGCTGGGAGAATAACTCTATCCTTTCATGAACAGACATATTTCCTTTAAACTCCTTCATCAGCTGGGAAAAAAAAAGAGATGAAGTATGATTGTGCTTCCCAAGTAAGATATGAAGTAACTGTACTTACACCGTTTAATAAGCAGAGGCAACATACAGTGCATGGTAGTGAACACATCTGCTCTGCTTTCCAAAGCCAAGACAATGCTCTTTATTTAGTTACCCAATGTAAAGTTCTAGACAAGTGTTATGGACACAGATATGGTATTGCATACTCTTGATCTCAGCAAATATCTTGATGTAACACATGGACTAATACTATTCCCACACCTGTGTTGTTTTACTGGGAAGATGGCACACTGTGGCCATGCAGCTATGGTAAACGGCCATCCCTAGAAAGCGGTGTATGTCTGTGGCTTTGTGATCAGAACTCATGTCTGGTTTGCCTGATAGGCAAGGTCTGTCTTTATCAATAGGGTGACCACAATAATGCAACACAGGTTTTTGAAGAAAAAAACCCATAACAAATCACCATTCTTCTTTTTCCTCATTTTCTCCAAGACTGCAAACACTTTGAGCAGATTTGTGGACCTACTACTTGGCTTTGGTTTGTGGCTGAGAGGATAACATGGATATTCTGCAAGGGGTTTAACATGGAGACACTCTTGTGAATCTTAAAATCAGAGTGTAAGAATTTATTGCCCTATCCCATGTTGGAGGTTGCTACTATTGCAACAGATCCAGCAGAAGGGAATTTACACCTGTGCTTCAGCTGTTCAGTTTGCAGTCTGGTGTCTTAACACAAGCTCACACATTCATCAGCAGGTTAAACTGAGACACCAGGCTGAAAACTGGAGCAGCTGAAATGCAAACACATGCTCTCTTCCTGAAAATCCACTTTCTGCCTACTCTCAGCCCTGCCAAAGCATTTCATCAGTCCTTTCTAATTCCTAAAATTTCTTACTGGCTTTCTGGTATTGAGGAAGTGGAGTTGAATGCAGTGCTTGATAACTGCACACCAATTTTACAAAGAGATATTATTTTTCTTTCAAAAACTTGAAAAAAACTCCCTTCTACCTTGATATTACATTCTATCTGCTCAAGGTGCGACTCACTAGCAAGTGATTAAAAAAAAAGGAAAATGTTCTTAAGCAACAGATTTCAATTCTCTTCTCCACTGCCCTGATTTTGTTAGATGTAGTTCCAAGAGAACCAAACCTCTTTACGGGACAGGAATCGAATCTGTAAAACTTCAGCACCTCATTCGGTGCTGTTTCTGATGCCTGCTGACAATGCAGAACTGAAAGACCAAAAAACAATTTCTAGGCTGCCTTGACCATGATCAGGTTTTCAAGGTAATCAAGATAGAATTGTCCCAACAAGGCTGTTAACTGAATCTGCAGAACATTACTGACTGGAAAGAACCCAGGTTGATTTTCAGGTGGGGCTGTCAAGCCCAATTTCCAAGTTCATGCACAATATATAGTCCTTTTAGGAATACTCTTGTGCAATACTAGAGAGGAAAAGAAGGAGAGAATTGCAAAGAAAGGAAGGATTAAGTTATATTCTCATCTGCTGCAGGCTCCACAACTCCTTTAAAGTTACTGTAGAATAATCTGATGGAAGATACCAGGCTTTTCCCATCCATCCCTAGAGAACTCAAATCCCACTATAAATTTGGTATGCTGCAAACCTTTAGCAAACTCTCTCTGAAGTATACAATGAACCATATAATGAAAATGAAATGGACAGTAGCCAGCAAGCACAAAAGCAATCTGTCTCTGTAAGTCATTTCTACACAATCCTAAAATGTTGCACACAAAAGGTGTACTATCAGTCAAAAGCAGAGGAGCTTGAATGTAAAGCAGCCCTAAGCTTCTTTGTACCATGGGTCTTTAATTAGACCTAACAAATGAATATGAATCTGGAGGAGGAGAATTGGCAGGAGACCCATGCTGATGACGCTCATCACAATGAACAGTGGTGTTTTCACTCTATAGTGCAGTTAAAAGGGAATGTGTGTCCTTTGTTTCTATAACAGGATGCAACACGCGTTACACAGACAAAAAAAAAATCAACGTCTGGGACTTCTAAGGCTCAATTTCTGGAGGGCACAAGGTACAATTGAAAAAGTTCATGGGAGACAATGATCCTACTCTTAGCCCCAAGTCTGTTTTCTTTAGAATTGGAAAATGCTATTTCAAAAAATGACAATACAGAAGAGCCCACACACAAAAATGAGGAGATACAGGAAAACATAGGAGACTGGGAAGAATTAATATTAATTTCGTTCCAGTTTTATATTCATGCTGACATTTTTTCCTGAAGATCTCATTCCCTGAAGGAAGGCTGGCTTGAACTTGAAACAGACTTTTTCTACATCAGGAAGAGGAATAGATAGTGTTTCAAAACATGTGAGATGGTCACATTATGATTATTTGCTCAAGAGACAAGGCAGATAATAGTTTGAGCTCTTGGTGCAAGTCCCCGGGGAACTTGGGATCCCTGGTTAGCTGGAGCTGGGGTGTGACTCAATATAGGGAAGCGGCATTGCTACTGTGTATGGTATCAACAACATCTTGAGTTTCTGCTCTCCCAGCCTGTAAGACTCACTGCAAGAAACCATATCACAGATGGAACGTGGGTTGTGCAGAGGGAAGATCCTGTTGGCCCACAACCTCTCTCACCTCTGGGGGAGAAGGAAGTTTTGAGAGCAGCTGGCTATAATTCAGCAGCAAGAGGTAGTAACTCACAACTGAGGCTTGATGACTTTGCTAGAAACTTGTGACTTTGTTCAACCAGAAGTGAGACAACAGTACAATTTGCCTTTTGAACTCTTTATTACTGGAATTGTTTAGATTAAAAAAGCTTGTACTCTTTGGTACAACTTCAAGTCCAGTTGGTGAGTTTTGTTTTATAATACGGTCCCATGTCAGCCAGAATGTATAGGCTTGATATAAAATAATCACTGCATGAATTTCTCCAACTTTCATTGTGCACTGGGAATTTTAATGACTGTGACGGTCTTTTGGCTTTAGGAACATATTGGTCAAACTATTAACTCTGATGTCTTCTATAGCTGATTTGCTTTGATCCAAATGAGGAAGGTGTTTTAGTATTAAGATTCTTTATCACCAGAATTTCAAATATTCAAACAATTTATTAATTAAAAGATCTTTGAAAAAAAATATTTCCCTAATAGTTTTGAAGATTCTGTATTTCAAAGTTGTAGGAAAAGTATTTATTAAAATATGAAATTCTCACTCCCCAAAAGACAAATAAAAATTAGGATTTAATCTGCTTTTTTTGTTGTTGTTTTTGAGGGGTGGGGTAGAGAGAATATGATTTTTTTTCTTTTCTGGCTTCACAGATGTGTTTGGAAGGTGCTGTGGAAAAGAATTAAATTCATGGCTTGTTGTGGGTAGAAAATTTATTTATCTTTTCCCAGAACAAGGTCTGCTGAGTTCATCTCACTTCAGACTGGCTGACTGAAGTTACAGCTCTGACTCAAATCACTTACTTCAAGACTTTTGGATCCCAATTTAGGCACAGACTGAAGCACAAACCTGACTTCAATGATTCTTAGAACAACCCAGGGTCTTGGGAAGCATGAAGAGTATGTGAAGATAAAAAAAAGCCCCTCAGTAAAAGTGAGTATTGCTTTTGTGCACCTTCAAAGTGACTCAGACCAGGATAGAGGAAGACTTGAGTTGTTACTCTTTTCTTTTTACTTACATTACTCAGTCCTCCTGCTGTCCATCTCACAGAGCTTCATGCCTGCTGTGAGATGTTAAAAGGAGGGGGGGTGGGGGGGACCCAGCATTTGAAAAATACGGAAGTTATGGGCTGCTGTGGGAGCCAGTTTGCAGCTCCAAGTGCAAGAACCATGGGGTTAGGGAAATTCAGCAGTGCTCAGGAAGGAGCCAGTCAGCTCTCTGTGAAGGCCTGTGATTGACAGAGTTTCTCTTTCATGAGAAGGATGTGATGGAAAGACAAAGAGAGAGAAATGGAGGCGGTAGCGCAGGGCTGGAGAGCCCTGAGGACAGAGCAGGTCAGTGTGGGCAGCTCTCTCCTGAGTTATCTGACTGGAGGTAGAAACACTGACGTTAGGAAAAGTCCCTCAAGGCAATATTTGTGGAGGGAAAATGCAAGAATGAAGATTTTAGCTATTTTTCCTCTCTGTGTATGCAAAATGAATAGAGAGGGCTGTTAGGAAGTGCTGACAAAGCTGTAGGCCTCGAGGAAAAACTAAACTTAAAAATTTTTTTATATGATACTGGAATAAAAAATCCTAGCTCTAAATATACTGTGATCTAAGATACACTTGGTTGTGCAACTCTTTTTTGTTCTCTGGATTAATCCAGCCTATTTGCTGCCTCTGGGTACTGCACCATAGGTTGTGGCCCTGTGGGTCCACATTGAAGACACTTTTCTGCCTCCATTGAGCTTCTGAGATCCTGGAGATGCATTTACCTCTTCAAGTATGCTTTGTGTGCCTTCACATGCCTCTGTCCTCTCATCAGTTAAAAGGCTTGCTGAAAACAGCTGGTAGGAAAAGAATGCTACTCTTCTGTGCTCATCTTTGACAGAAATGAAGAAAACTATGATTAAAACACATCTAAAGTGTTTCAACTGTTTCAACACATTTTAATGAAAAAATCTATAGAAAAGCTTCTTCAGAAAACTTAAAAGCTGGATGGAAATTGCTTTAGACAGCTGATAAAAATAGGGTTTGTAAAAAGACAACCACGCAGGACCAAATGCCAAGGTAGAGAGAAACCTCTCACTTCTGTGAGTGGGCTCTGTTGAGCAGAGATGGGTCAAATCATAAAAATTAGATTCAGATCTCATATGAGACCCCACCATCTTCAGGTACTCTTAAAGATCAAGCTCATTTCTGGTTGCAGTATCAACCTCTTCTGTACCCAAAGGCAGAGCCGAGAAGCAGGGCTGCACTGCAGTTTCACAGCACATTAGACAAGATGATGCTGCCCCTGGAGATGAGGGAGGAATGTTGACAGGTCGCAGGCAGTGTCAGAGCAGCGCTGCCCCACAGCCACACCAAAGCGGGTCAAATGATGCTGCCCCCTCTTCTGCGCAGCAAAAGGCAAGGCAAGTTCGGATGGAGGCTTTACTTGTCAGGTGTGTGGCTGAGGGGAAAAAAGATTTGGTGATTATGAGGGAATTATGAAATTCCACAGCCATTCCATTCTACCCTTCACAGAAAAATAGAAAAAGAAGAAAAAAGTAAACGTCTCTGATTTACAGTCGCTCCTTCTCTTTTCCTATCCAGAAATGGAGCTCAGTGAGAAAATAAGATCTTTCTGTGACTATTTTCTGCCTCAAAATAAGAAGGTAGCTCAGAGTGCCTCATATATCGTTGCTGCCTTGCAACAGCAAGTAGCATTTCAGTGTACTCATTTATAACCGATGGGAGGAAGCAAAGAGATAAGAACAAGCTCTAATATTTTATTACCCTTCCCAATCTGATTAATCCAATTTAGTCTGAGGAATGTAAAGAAAGAAAATAGCAATTCTTTGTACTCCACTCTAATTTTTCATTACGAGTGCCTAATGAATGTTAATGAATTAATTTTCAGGCACCTCTCTGAAGCAAAGTATTTTTGCACCTGACCTGCCCACACTGAGAAAGGGAGGGGTAAAATGACTAAATACTATAGGTCTTCTACATTAATCATTTATATACATCTATTATTCATTTTTCAGGCAGCTAAAAAGATTCAACAATTAAGTCTTTGTCAGAAATCGTGGCAACTAAAATCATAGCAAGTAAAAGAAAGTACTGTATCCTAGTCCTTTAAACACAAGAAGAAGCCTCATCTAACTGTGCCTTATGTTTTTCTCGGTCCAGTTTTAGAAAGTAAAAGTAGAGGATTTTTTCCTTTTAAATTTGAACATTTCTAATTACTACTATGCTCTACATTATAGGGACACTTATGAATTAATGTGGGTTAGAAATATTAGTATTTTAAAATAAGCCTACACTGGAAAATTGCTAGATTTAGTGTAGCAAATCTGTGGCATAAAATGTTAATTTGTTCTCATGCTTTTTGGGTACTGCTAATGTACACATACGTGCATATATATATATATATACACACACACACATATACTTGCAGTGTTGGAATGTGGGGTGACATCGAACCGAATGAATCTCCTCCCTCTTTTATTTTCGTATCCCTTGGTTAAGATAGGAATGCATAAAATACCATACACCTCTGGCTTGAATTAATAATAGAGCTAGTGCACAGACATGACAGTTAAAGAATTTTGAACTTATAAAAATTATTAATAACTTCAAAAACCCACAGTAAACATATTCCATTAATTAACAGAATACGCCAAGAGTTCTTATATAACTACAAAGCTCTGGAGATATAATGTAATTTCATGCTAACTCTTCTTGCAATGCTTATTGCTTTAAAGTAACTGTATCACTGAAAGTATTTAAGAGAGCAATTGCTCTTGGGAATGTAAAAATCCTTAGATGTTTGCATCTAAATAAACTGGCAGCCCCATTAAAATAATGATAAAGGCACATTATCAAACAAGTGATAATTAGAGTAGTGATTCTTTCTGCATGAACAAAACTCCAAAAAAGTATTAATTAGTGATTAATATCACCTGAGATTAAGCTGAGCTGATATTAAATTTAAGTGCTTAAGTTCATGTTATATAGTATATATTTTGCCAATTAAACATCTTAGACCAGTGCAAGAATTTATGGACAGACACAGTAATGATTTTGCACCAGAAATATAGGTTTATATATTTTAAACCACTGGGCTACATTTTATTGCTTTTCTCAATAGAGAATTAGAATAAAGCAGTTTCAGCCTCCCGAAAGATTATTAGGCCTCATTTTGTTCTTGTTTACACCCAGGCACAGAAAAACAGCAAGTTCACGAGGACTCAGTAAGGCTCAGGAGCTTCACAATGTTCTCTTTCCGCACCGACACGGGCTGGTGGTGCACAGCACTCAGGCTGCAGGAGCCATACATGTCTCTTGAACATCTGGAAGCTGTTTCTAAAATCACAGTCATCTTGTTTGTTTCCTACTACTTGGTAAAATATTTTGCTTCATATTTTCAGGCTTTTCTTGGCAAAAACACTAGATGTACAAGTGCTCCCTTTTAGGAAAAAAAAAAAAAAAAAATTTGTTTTGCATGAGTTGCACCATTCTGGGTTCTCCAAACTCATAAAACAATTGCTGAAGACTGGGGGTGGCATTAGGGAATGATCTAAGCTGGCAGTGGCATCTCATGCTGACAGCCACATTTTCATGGTGCCGGTTATTCTTGTTTAGCAGTAGGTGAACTATGAACATTTTCCCAGTTTGAAACTTCCAGTATTTTGATCAGGGAAACAAATCCCACAAAGTATCTGCAGTGCTTTCTGCTGGTCCCCAGTGCTTCCTTCGTCCAGCCTGTGTAGTCTGACTGACCATCTTCCCTCACAGCTTCTGGGCATCCTTCTTTTGGCCTTGCCTGGAGCCAGGCGAAGGAGGAACATGAAAACAAACAACAGCCAGGCCAGAAACACCCAACTGGTGCACCCTGGCACCTCTGCTCGCTGGAGTCAGCTCTGCAGTAAGGACTGCAGAGAAAGCAACTATTTGGCTCCATGTCTTGGTTTATTTCATCTACGTTTTTCTTCAACTCTACCATTACCAGGACAATGGCCCCTGGCTGCCTTATCTCTGGGCACTGATCCAGGGACCATATTTGCTGTTTGAGGCACAGACTGCCTGTAAAGCTCAAGGGCAGCAGCAACCTCAAGATCATGATGCCCGACCAAAGGAGGAAGATGGAAATCTGCACCATGCCTGCACGGATTATTTTCTTGTGCTGAAACACTATTGCACAATGAATCTGAAGCTTGGTGCATCTATTTTTTTCTGACAATCCTTGATGTCCATTCAAAGGAGAGCTGAGGTGGTTCAGCTGATATCCCAGTCTCTCCTCCTATTTAGGCAGCAGTTGCTGCTCATGGGCAGTACTGCAATAACGCAATTGTAAAGGCTGTGCTGGCTCTGTGCTAAAATAGAAATGAGACCAGCCAAATTGTAAAGCAGGCCCTAATGGTGCAATTTTTGTGACTAATAAAAGGAAGTCTTTGCGTACAAGTCATCACGGTTCCTAATTCGTAGAGAAGACATGACCACGTGAACATATTTCTGCCAGAAACTGCGACTCGGGCATTACAGGTTGGCCCACCACAGCCAATACATAGTGGAAAGGCTGTGTCACCTTGCACGGTGATCTCCTCAAAGGAGAGACACTGCTGGCTGTGCACACACACCTCTCCCTCCTGTTGGCACTTCTAAGCTCCTCACATGGACGCAGGATGCTTCAAGAGGGCATGGGGCCATGCAGACAGATGGGTAGGAGGATCAACACGCCAGAGAAACGAAACGTGTTTCAGGGATTGAGTAACTGGGCCTGTATACTCATCCAGGGATGTCAGTACAGCAGTTTGGGCTGGATGCCCTCACATGAGATCAAAGGGATACCCTATTGCCCCACCACTGCAGCACAGGGCGTGATGAATTAGGCACTTAGCATTTATATGGTGCTTATATGGTCAAAGCACTGTCCCGACATTACCTCATTAAAGAGTACAACACCCTTTCAGAGAGAAGTATGGCCTTCACTTCACTGATGGGAAAACAGATGGGAAAAATTGTGTGTTTTGGCCATCAGTGGCAGAATTAGGATTCCGCCAGGATCTCCCAGCTCCCTGCTCAGTGCTTATTTCTTTAAGCTCATCTACGCAAAAGGCAGTGTGTGCTAGTCTGTAGTTGCCGAAGGGGAAATTTTATTTCTAGGGACTTGTTTCTTTGCAAGTTGATTTCCATTGCTTGTAAGAAACATTTATTGACCTCAGTGAAATACAAAAATTTTCCATGAATTCTCTGACCATGCCCTGATCCGTGCCTTCTGTGGTGCACAGGTTTGTGTTTGATCGCCACGTAACAGAGGCACTGATTTTCATCTATGCTCAGTTTCCAGAAAAGGCTAAGATGCTGCTCTATGCATTTCTCCCTCTCTGCCATTGCAGTGTTGGACAACTTGGTAGACTTTTATATTATTTGCTTACAGTACCTACAGACGGACATGAAAGCAGTTTTTAATGGAAATATTTCTCCATTTTGGGGAGTTTTGGAGCCAGAAGTGCAGTTTCTCTGTTTGGTCCTCTTTCATTGAGATGGTTGGCCAAGTTGACAGAATCACATCATACTGCAACACCAGGAGGTACAGGGAGGGAGTCTCTGCTGCCACAAAGTTGTTTGCTTGCCAGCGTCACTTGAGCCATGCTGACAGCACCACAGTTGAGGACCTGGCATGTGCTAGGATGGAGCTACGTGGAGCTGGGCTCAGGGAGTCCCATGCTCATGTGTCCCATGCTCGGTTTCCCAGGCTTCTCCTGCATCCTGTTCAACAACCATCCTCTCTGCTGGCCCTGGGGACACCTGAAGCCTTCACAGCAAGGACATATCTATGTAATATCCCACCTCCTTGGGAATGTCTTGTAACCCAGCAGTCCTTAAGAAGAAAGCATTTGAGGGGAATTTCTACCCCTCTGGTATTACAGTCTATCAGCACAAGAAGGAAGTTATGGGAGGGAAAGGGCACAAACTTTTTAGAAACTACTCCTTCCACCCACAGGGTCCTTCCTGTGGAGTAAATGGGCACAGACCGGTCCTTCATGTGGGAGATAATGATCAATGTTTAGCTAGGAGGATTGATGAACATTATATTTATTATGCAAGTCTGTAAAGGCACTTCAGTCCCTGTATTTAACATATCAAGTTTAATACAACAGGAATAAAAAAGCCTCCTCACACTCTGTTCTTTTCTATAACAGGGAAACTATAATGTTCTTTGCTCTCATGCTGCTTCATTTTCAAACACAGCACATGTAAACAAATTTAGCAATAAATTATGCATAAGTGTAATAGCAACAAATATTTCAGGGAGCTAACTGGCAAGTTTATTCTGTGAATGAATATGAATGATAAATAATTGCTTTATTTGCTTAAACTACCTTGAATGCATATTTAAAATGCTTGGCATTCCACAACTTTTCAAGTCAATAACAAAATTCTCTGCACTAACACTGGGGCTCAGATTTTATCCATGAATAGAATAAATTAGCCATCATTTTAATTTTTATCCCCTGAATGAATTAATTGTAATTGATTTCCCCTATTGTTTTTCACTGGTTCACCTTCCTTGTGATATACATCTTATGTTGATGAGAAATCATTCAGGTTTTTCTGCCATAAGGCCTAGCAGAAGACTGTTGCATCCAGTGTTTGAGTTTTAATTTCTCAGCATTATGTGATGTGAGCCCCTGAACTATACAAATAATCATTTCGGTTTTCTTTTTTTTTTTTTTCTGAGAGACTCCTTAAGGTTTAATTACCCACAGTGTAACCACAATCTTTATTTCCTATCAGAAACTGTTTGTCCCTTCTCCTTCTCTCATCCGCAACAGAAGTCTGTGGATGGACTGTAGAGACATCACGAAGTGTTGCTGAGGAATGGGTCTGTAGTAGGAATTTGTTTACTGTTTTCCATCCTGAGATTTGCACCTCGCTCACCTGGAAGAGGCAGGCTGCTCTCTGTGGCCCCAGGTACACCCTGGGCTGGAGAACAGCCAGGGGTCCATCTTTTGCCACAAGTGTAGTCTATGAGCAATTTAAATCCCCGTTGCACTAAAGGTCAGCAGCCATATTATCAGAGCTGAGCAGAACCAGCCTGGGGCCCAGGTTTTGTTTCACCTTTCCAACACACACAGGCTGTGTGATGCCATTGCCCATTCAAAACCTTTTTCTTCCTAGAGCAGAACTTTCCTTTCAACAAAGTGCTAATGCACACAGCACCTGACCCACTGTTACTGGTGAGTGACAGCAATACAAATGCCCTGCTTATGAGTTGATTACCTAATCAGGTCTTTAAAGGAGCCTATCTCAGCTCACTGAATAATCATAATTTCTTGGAAGTGAGTGACTGACATCGATATCTCTCCCAGAAAATGAAGGACTGAATGTATGGCTGGGGGGGGAGGGGGAGAAAAAAAAAAGATTATGTTACTTCAGGACACGCTACTGGGAAGGACTCTTTCTGTTCAAGCCCAAAATAAACTTCTTAAATAGTGGAGACTTGAAACAGTTAATAGTGAAACGTATAGGAACCGCAACTGCAAGCTCCTTTCATGCTGCACTAAAAATAAGTAGGGCATGATGACTCTCCTTTACCACAGGAGGAAAAGTTTCATGTTTTAACATGAATGAGGACCACAAAAATTTGCTTGTCCATTTGAGGCATGGAGATACTTTAGGGATTAGTGTAAGATTTGAAGAGCAGCGGTCTCAGCAACAGACTGAACCAGTGTCAGATGTGCATACAGGAGTGGCATTTTCTAAAAGCCACATCATAGGAGATAAAAGACACCTTCCAAAAATTTTCATGAGGCAAATCTCATAAATAGTTAAATATAAGTATTTCATTAGTGTTGTCTGGTGAAACAAAAACTGTCTGATCAAATATATCTTTATCTTCATCGTGGAGAAGCCTAGATAATGATCCAGCACAGCAGTTCTTCCACAAGTGGCACTGTATGAATCTGCCTGGATGCAGGTTTCACCTTTTTGCATTTTATGTCCTTCACAGCTGGGAAAAAATAGCACAGTCTTTTTCTAGCACCTCTCAGCTTCTGGAAGCTTGGTCTTATCCCAAAACTGAGTAGAGCAGCTTTTCACAACAGGAAAAAAATTAACCTCCTGTACCAAGAATGGAGATTTGCTGGTGTGTGTTGCATCATACTCTCAATATCAAACACAAGGGGATGGACTAACAGCAAAATAACTCAGATTATCCAGCCCAAAGCAAACTGCAAAGTAACTGGAGCATTTTCTATGCAAAACACTTGATATCTCTAGATTTACATACTTGTTTTTGCTGCTTGCTTCTGGGAGTTAATGACTGCACCCAGCCTAAATCAAATATTTATTGTATTCTTGCTTTGCAAATGATTTACCACTGATAAAATTATCACAATTTAGTAAAATTAATTAGCAGTTTGTTATTGCAGCTCTGTATCAAGAGAAGAGCTATGTATTGATAACTCTTTCTAGAACTGCATCTGTAAGTTAGAATTGGAAAAAAAAAAGGGATTTACTCAAGGTCACGGACAAAACAATTTTTATGGTTTCAAATTACCAACATCCCTCCTGTCCCTAAAGTAACCTTAAGCAGATAGACATTAAAATTAGAAGGGAATATCACAATTCTCTTTTTTGCCAGAGGCGCAATAGTACCTGAAGAGCTTTAACGCCTGTAATATTTGAACCCCAGAATGTGCTTTAAAAAGATACTGGATCCTGATTTGGAGACCCACAGGAGTGGAAACATATCTGCAGCAGCCTCATGATTACTGAAACTGGAGCTTGCACACAGAAAGTGTGCAAAATTCATAGATCATTTCCTTTTTATGATATCAGAAGTCAAAGGCATATTGAACATCTGAAATAATCCACAGTGATTTCAGGAAAACAGGAAGAACAGAGTGGGTGTCTGCACACTCTTGTGCAGGACCTAATTCTAACAACACATTATTAAGATTTACTTAAAGGCACCAGATTGTAAGCTGACCAAGTGAAACAAAATGCAGTTGTCTGACTTGCAATTACTTGGAAATTTGGGATAATAATATCTCAGATTCTTAATACAACATGGAATTCCTACAGATATCCAGGGCTGATTTTTTTTAATGTCTTTGCATGTACATCATTGACCTAAAAATTTATTTCTAGTTCATCAGAAGGGAATTTTGACCTGTAGCTCAGAACACTTTTAAGGCAATACAAATGTTAAGATGGAATCAGATCATAGAATCATAGAATCATCTAGGTTGGAAAAGACCCTTGGGATCATCGAGCCCAACCACCTACCCTGCTCTACAAAGTTCTTCCCTACACCATATCCCCCAACACCACATCTAAGCGACTCTTAAACTCATCCAAGGATGCTGACTCAACTACCCCCCTGGGAAGCCTGTTCCAGTGTCTGATCACTCTGTGAAGAATTTCTTCCTAATGTCCAGTCTAAACCTACCCTGTTGCAACTTGAATCCATTCTCTCTTGTTCTATCTCTATTTGCTTGTGAGAAGAGACCAGCACCAACCTCACACAGAAGATCTATCCATGCAATTCCGCTACTTCCCTTAAGATTTTAATGGGCACAGGAGGTCACTCATTTACCTCCAGACCAGATTGCAATAGGAAAAGGTGCAGTTGCAGATACACTGCTTTTTTAGGGACTTGCTGGGGAAGAGCACTTCACATGAAAGTATACCAATTTGCGTTTCTCTTGTTGCATGCCAGAGGAAAAACTCTTTAAGAAAGTGCTTCATATCTATTTTGGCAGAAGAGGGAGGGAAAAGAGTATTTAAATTAAAAAAACGGAGATCCCATGAATAAAACCCCTCCTGTTAGACATGGGAGTCTCAGCTTCAAGTTTCTGAGCTTGATCAGCCAGAATGTCTCTACCACATTCAGCTTGGGGGTAGGGAGGGGAAAGGCTGCAGCCTCCTACTTATTCTGGGATCAAATTCTCATTTCTCCTACCAAACCAAAGAAACATTCTCAATGTGGAAATGCTTTTTCGATTAGTAGATTTCCACGACGATGCTTTTTGAACAGGTACTGTGCCACAACAAAAGCATTTGCTAGAACATTTCCAGTAAGTACCACTGATTAGCTGGCAAAATACCAAGTTTGCTTTTTAAGAGAGGAGCGTACTGATTAACATGTAATTTTAGTGTTAAAAAAAAGAGACTTTTTTTTCCCAGAAGAGTTGCATGCTGAATTTCAGTTCCTACCATGCTGATGCTGTAAACTGGGTACTCAAGTGACAGCATTCTAGTTGCTATCATATCATTTCACTTCTTTCTGAGGGATAAGAGTAAAGCTGAGGCTTTCAGATAATGTTTCAATTACCTGCAAGTGAGACAAGGGAGCCGTGGCGATGGTTGGCAAAGGAAGGACACCATTTGCTTCAGGGATTGCTGTTAGCCAGGATATCCGAGCTCCTTATTCTTTAGAGGAATGAGAATTCTTCTTATTGCAGAACAGTTTCACACCCACAAACTTAATGTTATTCCTTTGTTTTTCATCAACTCCAAGTTATGCGGTGACCATTAGCCCAGTCTAGGGGCATAAGTCTGTGAATGTAAAGTTACAGCAGCTTTTAAGGAGAGAGATGTTCCACTCTGGCTGGGAGCACTTGAAATAGCCATAGAGGCTCGTTAAAAGAGCCTTAACCATGTCTCTTATTTTTCAAATTAAGAGAGAAAACAATTCTTTCCAAGATGACTGTAGGAAAAATCAAGGCAGGCAGAGTTAATTCTGTGAAGGCCCAAGAAGTAACTTCTCTGCATAAACTAAGAGAAGAGTATTTTTGAAACCCAAACTATCTGTCAGATTGCTCCACCTATATCTAGGACATTTGTTTGTGGCTAGGGAATGATGCAGCCTGACATTTTCTGTCATGCCAAAAAAAAAAAAAAAAAAAAAAAAATCAGCATAGAGACAGGAAATCCATTTAGCTTTTAATTTAATTTCCAGAACTGCATGCTTAACACAGGCCCTCCCTCCACTCAAAACCCTACTACTCCTTGTTCCTCTTCTCTTTTTGTAGGCACTGCTCTGAATCCTAGCCCAGAAATCCAGCACTGACAGAAAAAGAAAGAGCCCTCACAAGCTTCCCCAGCTGCTTCTGTCCTACCCACCCCCCACTACCAGTCTCACAGCCCCCATACCCCCTCAGTCTCTGTATTTAATGCTGCACTCATTGCTCCAGCTGCAGTCTTTTAGGGCAGTGGCTTTGTGCCAGCAGCCGGTTTCACACCTGAGGGCAGTAATGAACTGCTTCTGGCTACAGGTGAGCTGGTACAATCCCACATCACTCTGCTGAAGCAGGAGCATATAATTATCTCATTTTATAGGTGAAGAACAGCTTCAGGGGCTTAAACCCAGGTGCCCCAAAGTATGCAGGCATTTTGTACGTAGCGCGGTGAGGTTCTTTGCACTTTTAAGGATCCAAGCTTAATCATTTGTAAGCTGTTATGTGACAGAAGAGAAGATGCGTCTCTTCTTACTGCCCAGGAGACTTTTTAAAATCACTTGAGTCCTTCCTTCTAGGCTTGTGTTCTTAGGTTGACTATAAGATTGAGGAATAAAGAAAAGGTGCACACATTCATTGAACTTGCAAGAATAGCATTTCCTCCTATAAATGAGGGGAGATGGATTTTAAGTAAGAGTAGCCTTGCAAATTACAAGCCTCAGGAACTTAGCTGCTTCTGGAGGAACCAGGGATATGCAAGGTCAGAATGAATCAGAGTCCCAATCCCAAATGCTTTTTTCTAACTTAAACAGTGTTGCAAGAGAAACACCTTATAGAGAGGCAAGGGAGGCAGGGAACTATGTACCTCACCCGCGGAGAGAAACTAAACAAGCATTTGAAGGTCACTGCTTATTAGACCAATTGACTGAACACTAAATCAGCAGGGCGTTAATATCCAAGGGTTTTGGCTCCAGTCCTACAAAGTCCTTATGCCAGCTCCAGGTAGATTTTTGGTGCCTGAAACTTGCTTCTTCCTTTCTGTTATTTCTTTGCAAGGGAGCTAAAAGTGTGAAGGACTTTGCTGAGATCACACTTTCTTTCTGGAATCTGCTTTTTTTTTTGGTAGAAGTTTATATCAAAGACACTTCCAGGGTGCTTCCTTCAAACAGATCATCAGCTCCTCCACAGGTGATACTTATTCCCATCTTGGAAATCAGCTCTAGGAAGAGGCTGTCATACAAAACGTCTTCATTTACTTCTCCCAGATTCCACTCCTCAATTAAAAAAGTACAACAGCCACAAACCAAACAATTTGGTGTATCAAGTGGAGGCAATACTCACTGCCTGACTCAGGGCTGGCTCTCCCTTGAGGTGGGAGAGCAAAAAGGTCCATGGTGTGCTTTTTTGTGCTGTTTGCCAGGCAGGGCTTGGGAAAGGGGAGCTCCAGTCATTCAGCCCTGACGCTTATTACTCTGTGTCCAAATAGCTGAGACAGACGGAAATGCCAACGCTTGTGTAAGGTGACACATGAGAGAAGCATGACCAGACCTGAGACACCTGGCTGTCAATTTGGTGTGTCTGGAAGCACTTGCTGTACTTACCCAGTGCCAGTTAGAGAGTAGGAGAAATAGTGGTGCGAAACTTGGTAGCTTATTTTCTTGTTCCTGTCTTTTTTTCCTCTTCTCTAGCCGCTAATGTGTTATAGTTTGCCAGCAGCCTGTGCATGTGGCCACACATGGAACAGGAGGCTGCAGCCTGGAGACTGTAAAAGCTATCATCAAAGTCCAGAAGGCAAGATAAGACCTGTGCTGGAGTCCTTTGGCAGGACAATATCATCAAGCACAATTGTAATTTCTGTTGCATTTTTATAATCTCAGTTGCCAAAAATGCATTTCTTTCTCCCTCTTTATTTCCTTCATTACAAAAGCTACCTGGACAAGCTTACCCCAACAGCTGCCCTACTGAGGAATTTTCCAGTCCTGCAGGAGTCACTCTTAAAAGAGGACTGGCCTTCATCCTCATCCATCTTGGCTCCCTTCTGCACTTGTCAGAAATTTTAGTTGTTGTCTTAGCTAGTACTTTCCTTGTGGTATCAGTTGAAAGATCCCACCATTCATTCACAGATCTGTTGCCTCAGACTCTGATCACACACTGAATGACAACTGCTGTCCTAAAGCACTTATGATCTATGTAGATGAGACTTGCTAGGGGTAGAAGATAAACTCTAATTTGACAGAGGAACCATACAGCATTTAAAGATGTTCAGTGTTTTATCAAATCAACCAAAGAGTTGAGGTCCCTGGAAGCAAAACTGAGTAGGCAGATTCTTCAAAGGCTTCTCTGATGATGGAGATTATATATATGTATATATATATGTGCCTTAGGTGGAGCCCATGCAATCACAGCTGACTGTCTTAAAAGCTAAACCAAAGTTGTCTAAGGACAAGACAGAGAACTACCAACAGAAATTAATCATTGTCCTGGTTTTAGCTGGGACAGAGTGAATTTTCTTTCTAGTGGTTGCTGTGCTTTCAGGTTTGGTATGAAAGGAATGTCAATAATCCATACTGTTTTAGTTGTTGCTAGGTGATGGTTATACTATTCGAACTTTTTTCAGCTTCCTATAGAAGCTGAGAAGGAGCATAGACAGAACAATGGAATGACCAATGGAATATTCTGTACCGCAGGTGTCATGCTTGGTATATACATGGGGGTTGGCCAGGAGGGTGGGAATCTGCAATCACTGTTCGGGACAGGCTGGGCAACCAATTCACCAGGTGGTGAGAGTAGCTTGTATTCCATTACCATTCTTTCACTTTTATTATTATTTTTGTTGTTATTTCCCTTTTTCTGTTATTCTTCTATTAAACTGCCTTTATCTCAACCCATGAGTCCCTTCCCCTCCTTCCCTACCCTTCTGTGCAAGTGGCTGTATGGTCCTAGCTGCCAGCTGGGGTTAAATCATGACAAGTGGTTTCAGTTGGGAAAACCACTTTGTTTCCCAAGGGTTCTCCTGGTACTTCCTTTGTTTTGACAGTCAATAAGAGCAGCAACAACAAATCTGCTTAATGGAAAGAAATTATTTTCAGTTCTTCATCTCTGATGATTTTCATTTTGGTGTTTTCAGCAAAGGAAAGACAAAGTAACAGTCTGATCTCTGAGAAGTACAGTATTTGCCATGAAAATGCAGGCACCAATATGTCAGGCACCAATACAGGTTAGGCGTGGACCTGCTGGAGCCAAGCTCCAAAGAGAAAGATCTGGGAGTCCTGGTAGACAGCAAAATGACAATGAGCAAGCAATGTGCTCTTGTGGCCAGGAAGGCCAACGGAATCCTGGGCTGCATAGGGAAGAGTGTGGCTAGTAGGTCGAGGGAAGTCATTCTCCCCCTCTACTCTGCACTGGTGAGGCCACAACTGGAGTATTGCATCCAGTTCTGGGCTCCCCAATTCAAGAGGGATAGGGAACTACTGGAAAGAGTCCAGCGAAGGGCAACAAAGATGATTAAGGGATTGGAGCATCTCCCTTATGAAGAAAGGCTAAGAGAGCTGGGACTCTTTAGTCTGGAGAAGAGAAGGCTGAGGGGAGACCTTATTAATGCCTATAAGTATTTCAAGGGTGGGTTGAAGGAGGAGGGAGCCAGACTCTTTTCAGTGGTTCCTAGTGACAGGACAAGGGGCAACGGGCACAAGTTGGAACATAGGAGGTTCCACTTGAATATGAGAAAGAATTTCTTCACGGTGAGGGTGACAGAGCCCTGGAACAGGCTGCCCAGGGAGGTTGTGGAGTCCCCTTCTTTGGAGATTTTCAAGACCCGCCTGGATGCAGTCCTGAGTAGCATTCTCTAAGCAATCCTGCTTCAGCAGGGGAGTAGGACTAGATGATCTATATGGTCCCTTCCAACTCTAAAAAAATTCAGTGAAATTCAGTGAAAAATTTTGTAAAGTTTCTTCCATGTCATCCTAGTATTTAATAACACTTTGGAACTCAGGCTTTCACTTTGGCTCAACTTCAGACTTGAGCTGTAGTTCAGGCATAATATAATTTCCAACTGTGGTTATTTCAACTCCTGTAAAAAAAATATTTTTTTTATATATATATAAAAAAAAATGTTATTTTTAGGCATCCACTTGCCTCTAAAATTGCTGTTAGTGACAACTATTCCAGGACATAACTGGCCAGGTGTCTGCAAACATTTTACTACCTGTCAGGCTAACTTGGTTTCACCATCTCAGGAGAACAACTTGAATTCTAACAAGGAGTAATAGGGACAAAATGAACACACTTGTAGAATAGAGGATAAGGCTTCTACAGGTAAACAAGTTAGCTTTTGTCTTTGGTAGACCTAATTAACTGGAGTAAAAAAAATCAGAACAAATAAGCAAATAAATAAATAAATAAACACTCCAAAACCCAGCAGCAGATTGCTACATTAGCATGAATATTTCATGACTGATCTGAGGATGCCCACACAGAATTTTATTTTGTTCTGCAGTTTGCTCGTTGTCTTAAGTAGAAAGTAAAAGCCACCCAGAAATTCTACAAGGTCTTACCTACATGTCTCTATTCCTGGTACTTCATGCAGGGACTGGTATCTCTCGCACATTTAGACCAACTGTGTGCAATGTGGAGTGGAAAAAACAAGTGGAGAAAAAAAAAAAGCCACTTGGACAAAAAGCCTAAAAAAAGATCAAGCAAAGCTCAGCCCTGTCAAGTGTTATCAATAATAAGAGGACCTGACAGCGTTTGGCTTAAACTTGTCCATTTCGGGCAAGGATAGTCCGTTGTTTCTACAGTTCTGAACGGGAGAAAATGGCACACGCAGTCCTCAAAGGGCTGCACCACAGCTCCTGTGCCCATTATATGTCAACATACATTAGATTTCCTTTTCTGCTGGGAAACTGCTGTCAGTCTGATGGCTCAGCGTACTGACATTTACGATATTAATAGTGCTTCCGGGGGACCTGGAAGGCTGAAGCGCTTTGTTGCATGTGATGATTTGGAGGACAGAGTGGAGGTTAATCATCAGAGGGGTTTGAATGAGAGGGTTTGGTGGTAGCACTTTGGTTGTCAGGCTCCTTTCACCCTCCTAACCCTCACTGTTCAATTAAAGGCAAGTGGAGTTAATTCACCTTTGGCTATGCTGTTGTTACTGGACCACAGTATCATGCCAAAGCGACACTGGTAGGGAAATTGATGTGCAGATGCAGGTGAAAGGCTGTGATCATTGTCACTGTGGCATTTGCTTTCCACCTTCCTCTTAGACTGAATGGCAGCCTCAATAGCCATGAGCTGAGCATGTGTTATCCTCGTGAAGCCACAGCCTTCCCAGCCAGGAAATCGGTCCTGCACTTTAACAGGTACATTTGCCTCTTTGAACAAGAACAATTATAGGTGTTTTAGAAGACTTGCTTCCTTCCTTGTTTTTATTTTCCTTTCTTCTCCCCCCCACCTTCTTTTTTTTTTCTGAAAATCCAGCTTGCTCTTCTTTTCATGCAGCATCCAGGACCTCCTCTTAACCACCCACCGACTGCAATGACCTTCAATAACAATGCTGTTATTAAACAGGATTGCAGAAGTCCTTTGAGGCTCCAGTGTGGATGAAGCTTTAGTGTTTTGTTAGGTTTACTATGAACGTGCAAAATCCACATTTTTCAAGAGGAGCTAATGATTCCATGTTCACTTTCGACACTCTTTAACACCAATATAAAGCACCTGCAGGTCACTGACAGTTTTGTCATCACTTTTTCATCATCAAACTGTTTTTTTTCCCAGCGCCTCAAATAAAAAAGAATGACTGACAAAACGTCACACATACTCTTATGTTAATAAATGACAGAGCCAACACTCATAAAGAAAAAAATATATATCCTTTGCATTTTGGAGGCAGAAATCCTGCCAATTTTAGGTGAAGATCTGTATGCTTAGGATTTGAAAAGAAAAATAATGAACATGAATTATGTAGACCTTATGCTCAGCACACTCTACACATGTGATCAGACTTGACCTTGCAATGCTCCCAAGCCTCTGAGGGCAGAGAGGAGTGTTTTAGAAACACGGATAAGAGGTATCCAACTCCCCTTTTTTCAGTGATATATTGGCACCTAGCCATACTTTCCGTTTTGAAAGATGTTCTATCAAGTGACTTAATTTTGTTAGAGAGAGAGTCTTTGGTGTTTAAGATCTGTTATTAACTTGATCACAGCTTCTTGCAAACAACAGGGATACGGTAAAACAAAGAAAAGAGGATTTAGAGCAGGAGTAAAGAACAAAATGAGCACAAATAGATAACTATCAGTCAGGCATTTTATATGGAGAAAAGGAGAACACACTGAGTGGTTCTTTGACAAAACATTCACATATATCAAATAATGATATAAAATTGCAATAAATTACAGTAACAAAAAGATATACCAGGAGAGAAAAGGCTCAACAAATCTGATGACTGCCCTGAAGAATAATAGAGACAAATCTCATTACAGATTTCATGTGATGTTATCTGCTATATCACATATAGTGCGAGCAGAAACACAGAAAAACTTTCACCAGCTGTACTTGTATATTGTTATGTTTGACAAAATACAGTATTAGGCAGCTACAGCCTGAGTTGGTGAAATAACTAGGTGGCTATGTTCACTTGCTCAGGCTGTATTAATTTAAAAAGTTAATAGCAAAGTTACAAATCATAAAATTGTAGAATAATTTAGTTTGGAAAGGACTTCTTGTAGGTCAGCTAGTTCCAACCCCCACTTCCCCAGTGCAAAGCAGAACTAACTTCAAATGAAAGGATGAAAAAAAAAGGAGACAATCCTGTTTCATTCTAGAGGATGCCTAGATGTGGGTTTTGTGTGAATTTTTCTATGACCTCTATTTGTATCTCATTTTCTACCATTTTCTGAGGTCTCCTTCCTGCAAGCCCTTGTACTTCAGACGTAAATCAGGTAGTCTGCACCTGAGCGTTAATATTTAACACAGGCGTATGGGAAAGGCAGTGACTAAAAGTGACAGCTACATTTTACCAGAGTGAAGGCTGTGAAATGGCACCAAGGACTGTTTTTTTCCTACTCTTAGTCTTAATTGGCAATTCGCTCAGCAAGTTTTTTGTGTAATATCTCTAAAAGAGAAGGATAGACCTTGAAGCAAGAAACAAACTGGAATTGTATTTAAAGTGGCAGGAGAATGGCATTTTATGAGGAGGAGAGGGTTTTTTATTGTCACAGGAAGTATTTTGTGTGTCTTGCCTGATTGTGACTTTGATAGACAGGCAGCTAGAGGCCATTTGATGGCAAAGTTTATGTCAAGAACTCTCCAAAGTGCTTGATTCTGCTCAACAGATATGGAAAGCCTGGTCCTGGGAGATACTTCAAGCTCAGGGCACTCGACACCCAGCTTTGCACATTCATACTGCCTTGGTAGAAGCTGCAAATTCAGGTCGTTGTAATTCTTACATGTACTTGTTGAAACCCGGGGCCCTTATAGGAAGGATTCTTGGATCTCCTCTCTTCCAGCCTTGTCTGAGTGTTGCAAGAGCGGATGTAGACAGACAACCGAGTCAGGACACACCTGTACTGCAGGTACATGCACGTCAAGAAGTACCTGAGGTTCCCCCATTTCTTTCCTAAGATGTGTTACCCGGCTGGCCTTAAGTCTCCCCCTGAGAATGTTCCTGCAAACTAGTCTGGCTTGCTGGTGACTTTGACACTGCTGTGGCCTCTTAGGCATTGAGCAGATGCAGAGTGCTTAGCTAACTCTGTCACTACTTCATTTTCACTTATCTTTTTAAGCTTTATGCCTCTTCTACAGATAAAGTTTTCTATGTAGAGAAATGAGGCAAAGCATAGGTTAAGTGACTGACTCAAAGGCACACACAGAAAGTGTAACTGAGCAAAATACTGAATTTTCATCTGCAGATTTCTATTCCAGCACTTTACAATCAGATCATCTTTTAAATTCAGTTTCAAATGGGAACAGAAAAGGGATGAAGAGTTTCAAACATTTTCTTATTATCAATCATTCACATATTTCCAAGCCTGAGAAAATAACATGTGGAAGACAATTCAGATTGGCAGGCATATTTTCAGAAATGGATACATGATGTCTAAACTCTGACTTGCATGACAAATACACCCTTGCTACAGAAATCTGATACAGACTTTTACCCTCCAGGGACAGATTTTGATCTCAGGCCATTTCTGAGGTGTGGCATTGTCTCACTGTTTGTTAGCTTGAGGTTTGCTGTACATCTGCACTTTTCCAGGCTGAAATAAGCAAACCATTGGTAAATGTATAAGTCCAAAAGTTAACAAAGAAATGAAGCACAGCATATAGCAAACAATGTTGACCATTAATTCTGAGATATGCTTGATTTGCTACAAACATGATGAGCTTATTCCTATGAGTGATTTGGAGGAGGGGTTTGAAAGCTAGATTTTTCACTGCAGAAGATAATAAATGGGAGCAAAGTATGAATAATAAGGAGCAGAGCAAACACATTCAGAAGGATTTGGATAATTCATTAGGCTAGGCCTGAGAATAACAAATATATTTCAATGAAGACAATTATAACAGAATCCAGAATCTTCAGAGATGACCCAAGAGACATCTTACAAAGTTGGCAGAAAAAAAAATAAATCTCTATTTAATCCTCACTGCAAATTATCCCTGTATTTGTTATTTCATCCATGAATCAAATGGATAACATGACATCTACAGACTTCCTCTCCTCGGAGCCTTTACACGATGGTCAGACTTTTCAGAACTATGCAGCACCACAACCAAGGTTATGTTTTAGGAGACAGTCTGCTCTCATTCAGCTGTGTGAAAAGGAAACATTGGGCTACACTCAACATGAGCTCAGAGAAGGCACTGAATTTCTTTGCATGTGTAACCTGCTTCAGTCCTCTGCTGAACCAGGACCAAAGGTACAATACATCTTGCCTAGGAGTATACTGGTGGAGGAGGCTTGTTTTGAGTTCCAGGGCATTTCTACCATAAAAGCAATGTCTTCTCTTCATGTAGGAAAAGATAAGTGATAATTTCCTTTCTTAAAATCTGATCACCTCTTTTCAGACTATGGGATTGTTCTCACAGGAGTCTTCTCTTGGGAGAAAAGTCTTATTATACTTTAAGAAAATATCTTGTATCCGGTGAGAATTGCCTGTGTAATTACAATAAGTCAACAAAACTAGATTCTAGCCTATAGTTCCAGCAAACATCTGTGCTAAAACTAGTGTTCAAAGAGGCAGGCAAACACCCACTGACTACGGCAGTGCTGAATATCATCAGAATGAGAGCAGCAGCAAATTACAGCCTTCTGTGAAAAAAAAAAAAAAAGACACACTGAAGAATTGGTATGAAAATGATGAAGATGGTGTTGTTTTGCAATAAAAATAATTTTCATAATGGTACATAATTTTGACTCGGAGTCCAAACACTGCTCTTTTAAATTGGCATAAATCAAATGCATTATACGTGCAATTGGCCGCCACCTGGCATGATTCCATCCTCCTTTCTTATTTACAGGTTGTCCTTGACTAGGGAGCTGCTGTTGACAGACTATATAGGACAAACTGCTCCTTGGGTCACCCCTGTTGACATACAGCCCTTCTGAAATAGCTGACACATGCCACTGTATAATAACCAAAGCTGTATTTTCTAGAGTAATGCTGCATTGCAATGCCAGCTGGCATTTCACAATCTACTTCTGGTCAGAGAACCGGGTTTTCACTGGGCTTCCTCCTGATTTATGCACTTCTGACCATTTAACTTTCAAAGTTCCTTGTTAGTGAATCTTACACCTCACATTAGTTGCGGAGTTGTGGCAGGGGAGGTTTAGATTAGGTACTGAGAGAGTGGTCAGGCACTGGAACAGCCTGCTCAGTGAGGTGGTGGAGTTGCCATCCCTGGAGGTATTTAAGAAACGTGTAGACATGGCACTTCAGGGCATGCTCTAGTGCCCGAGATTGTTGGTTTGTGTCTGTTTGTGGGTGGGGTGGGGTGTGGTTGTGGGTGTTTGGTTTGGTTTTGGTGTTGGTGTTCTGGGATTTTTTTGGGTGTGGGGTTTTTTTTGTTTGTTTGTTTGTTTGTTTTTGTTGTTGGTTGGACTCGATGATCTCAAAGGTCCCATCCAACCAAAAATATTCTGTGATTCTGTGATTCTGTGATTCTGGCTTCCATAACTGGTGAATCCGTTGATTTCACCAAAACCTCATGGTGTATGGGAGCAATCTTTCAGCATTTTCTGCTTGCTTTATTTTTTTCCTGGATGTTGTCATCAAGCTGTTAAAACAAGTGAAATAAATAATCACCCTCTAGTCATTAATTTTTTAAAAAAATTTCCATTTTTAGCCGAACTGTTCTCTGTCAATGTGCACTGCTGGTGTGGATTCTCTGGAAGGCCACAGTTGTGTTTCAGGAGCTTAACAGCAGATATTCTGTTATCTTCTTCCAGGCTGATTCATGAGGAAGGGCTCCTGTGAGGCTGCTACAATTAGGTGGGGGCATCATAGGCATAGCACTGGAAAAAGAATCTATGGCATGGTAAATAAAATTTAAAATGGAATCTTGCTTTAAAAGGAATTTAAATGTAAACTCCATCTCCCCATTCTTTTGTGGGTACCCTACCAATGTGAATATGAAAATAATATCTGGCTTTAGGGATCAGTTTGCTTTTTGAAATTAAGAAGCTTTCTCCCGCTTCCACCTTTCTTTCTTTAAACAAGACCTGGCCACATGTGATAAGACAACATCAAACACTGAAGCAAACCTCTGACCTCTACTATGGTATTTACTCACAAGCAATTCACAGTCACCAGATCAAAATCTTCTTTTTCTGTATATATGGCAGCAAGTTATTTGACAGACAGGTCATCCTGAAAAAAAAAAAAAAGTAAAGGACTTAAAGGAATTTATATGCACAAATAGGTCAATGTACCTATAGAGCCCAACAGCACTATCATAGCTGAATGATATCACATACTATTATTGTGAATTGTTGGTGAGAAGGTTGTTAGTAAAGGTTAGAACTTTAAAAAAGTGTTACTGAAGCACAGAGTTAAATGAAGAGGGATATAGAAACAAGTGTCTAATTTCAGTTTAGGCACTCTAAGGTATTCTTACCTGGCCTCCAGCAGCCACACTGTAGTAACATGGGTCTCTTAAATCCTGTGTCATTTCTGACAGCCCTGTGTAGATGTGAAACATCCACTAGAGCATCTAAAATGGCACTAGATGCCTGTTTATGCACCTGAATTCCTCTTTTGGTGTTTTACGAAAGGTCAGATGAGAAAACTCTGACAGAGATCTGACATTGTCTTTCAAATCCAGGTGAATAACCAGTGAATAATATTTCTGAACAGGCAAACTTTGTACTGAATGCTATTTATGAGTACCTGATTTATCAGCTGATAATGTTCTTTAAATGGATTTTGTTACTCATATCATATATATATGTGTGTATATATATATATCTACACACACACACATGTAATATATGTATATATATGCACACATATTTTTAAAGCAAGCTGAATAAAGACAGTAAGCTGCCAACAGTCAGTCAAGAAGCTTTCCATCCACCACACAGATCTCTGCTGTCACTTACACAAATTGAGTGACTGATAACAGAAGCAGGTTGTTAACTTCTCCCATCAGCTAGCACTAGAGAGGGAAGGGACCCTTTTTTGGTGCCTTGCAGATAAACTATTGATAGCTTTTGGCAGCTGAGATGATGTTGAAGATCTACTTTGAAACACGCTGTATGATTTTTTTCTGCTTTTATTAGGAAGTGGCTTCTTCAAAGGAAACTTCTATGTGTCGTTGCCCATTCTTTCACTAGTTCTGAGGCCAGAAAGTCTCTTTTCCTCTTTCACAAGGTCATTTTCCTTTCTTGTGTTCAGAAGTGTTTGTTTCTTTCTCTGTGGGGAGATCTAGCTTACGCCCTACTGACTGCCACTTTTCTGAGCCTGACGCCTTGAATTTTACTTCCTTTTTTGCATCTCCTTGAACCTGAATGCCACTTACATGCTTTCCACATGCGGAATGGAGAAAACAAGACCTCCCAGAAACCATGACTTGAGCAATATCTGACTCCAGCCCCACTCCCATATAATGGTGAAAGAATCTCTATTCTAAGTTTAATTGTAATAATTTCTGTGAGTGTCTGATTGAGAGACAGATGCAAGCCATTATATCAATGAAATAGAAAAGCAATTGTCTCCAGTGTAATCAACAGTTCAGATACTGGTTGTTCTGCTTCATCCTTCTGCCACATTCCTGATGATTCTGCAAAGACCCCAGGATGTCCACAGCTCTGTTTCAGCCTGGCCAGCAACAGGGCATGCAAGCTCTTTTATTCACTTTATTCTACCTCC
Organism: Numenius arquata; assembly: GCF_964106895.1. Classification (NCBI taxonomy): domain Eukaryota; kingdom Metazoa; phylum Chordata; class Aves; order Charadriiformes; family Scolopacidae; genus Numenius; species Numenius arquata. The sequence goes on from NC_133578.1 coordinate 14,827,385, forward strand.
TTTTTATAAATGAACATGTTTGCACAACAGATAATAAAAAACCCCACAGTATGGTCCAATTGTGAAGGAAGAAACTACAGCTCTAATACCAAATGCTCTTGGGTATAGCATCCATCAGGTTCTGCCATCATCTGCCATGAGAACCAAAGGCTGCCAGACACTTGTCAATTCTGTGATCTCATCAATGCCAGTTAAAACTTTCCCAGTTCGTAGTTCTGGAGGATGAAACCATTCTTCCTGCTTATCTCGCTCCGTTGGTCTGAATCTACTAATGCCAGACTTTATTTCTACATCTTGTTCCAGGTTTAGATACTTGACTACATTTATGATGCTTTTGTGTAGTCTAAATTCCCTCAAAGAAAAATATTCAAGTCAAATTGGTATCTGTTCATAGAATTTCAACCAAAAAGAGAAAATGTGGTCATTTGGGTGGATCTATCACAGACTGTTAGCTTTGATTTGGGGGCATCTGTATTGAGCTCAATAACATGTGATTGAAGCATAATTAGTAGATACCAAAGGTAAAACAAACAAACCATCCAGCAAGGCACACAGACCTGATGATGAGATATTAGGAAGTAAATGCCTTGGTCCTTATGAAAGTTAATTGTTCTTACTGTTAAAATATGCACCTCTTTCCCATGTGAGTTTCTCTCATTTCCACTTCCAGCTATGAGTTTCTCTTATGTTTTCCTCGGTTGACATAAAAGCCTTTTAGATATCCAGTATTTTCTGACAATGAAAGCACAGTTTTATCAAGTTAACTTCTTTCCTTTGCTTAAATAACTAGATTGAAGTTTTAAACTTTTTTTTTTACTGTGAAGTTTTTTCCATCCCGCAACTAATTCTTGTGGTTCTTTTTTCCCTGTTTGAAAGAGAGGAAGATTTTTTAATGCCATCATGAAATAGTTGATATTTTTCAAAATGTCACAAACTATTTTGAGGGTATACTGCATTTTCAGGCAAAAAAAAAAAAAAAAAAAGAGAGGCTAAAATTACAATGAAAATAATGTACATTCTTTTCCCAAAACCCTGCAGCATGAGTCCATTATAATGAATAAGTTGAAAATATGCTTAAGTGAGACTTTTTCTTTGCAGGCAGAATATAATCCTGATACTTCAAAATGGCTGTAGAGGACCCAAAACAAATTCACAAGTCCAGTTATGGAAAATGAGATAATAGTAATCGTAAGTCTTAAAATTGTAATGGATATTCCTGAACAAATTTCTGGAAAGTGGTAAATGATGATGGTAAATGACATAGACTGGTCCAACAAAGAGGAAGTGCTTTTATGGCTGCAACATTCAGAAGGTGATACGAACATTTATGAAGTCAAAGGTCCCTTCCAACCATGAAGATTCTGTGATTCTGTGAAGTGTTTGTCAGGTTGTAGAATATAGAGTTTATACATAGCAGTAAGGATAGACTATTGCTTCTAAAGTTGAAGATGGACAATTGCACATGGGCAATGTTATAAAAGCCCTGCTAATAATGATCAAATTCAACAAGGGCAAGTCTACGGTCCTGTACCTAGGGAGGAATAACCCCATACACCAGTACAGGTTAGGAGCTGACTTGCTGGAAAGCAGCTCTGCAAAGAGGCACCTGGGAGTCTTGATGGACAAGAAGTTGACCATGAGCCAGCAATGTGTCCTTGTGGCCAAGAAGGCCAGTGGTCTCCTGGGGTGCATTAAAAAGGGTGTGGCCAGCAGATCAAGGTAAGTCGTCTTTCCCCTCTACTCTGCCCTGGTGAGGCCACATCTGGAGTACTGTGTCCAGTTGTGGGCCCCCCAGTTAAAGAAAGACAGGGAACTACTGTAAAGAGTCCAGCTACGAAGATGATCCAGGGAATGGAGCACCTCTCTTATGAGGAAAGACTGAGAGACCTGGGTCTGCTTAGCCTGGAGAAGAGAAGACTGAGAGGGGATCTTATCAATGCTTATAAGTATCTAAAGGGCAGGTGTCAAGAGGATGGGGTCAGGCTCTTCTCAGTGATGCCCGGCGACAGGACAAGGGGCAACAGACACCAGCTGGAACACAGGAAGTTCCATCTCAACATGAGGAAAAAATTCTTTACTTTGAGGGTAACAGAGCACTGGAACAGGCTGCCCAGAGAGGTTGTGGCTTCTCCTTCTCTGAAGATATTCATAACCTGCCTGGATGCGTTGCTGTGACCTGCTCTAGGTGGACCTGATTTGGCAGAGGGGTTGGACTAGATGATCTCCGAAGGTCCCTTCCAGTCCCTAGCATTCTGTGACTCTGATTCGGTAATACGACAGGTTCAATATCAGTTAAAGCAACTATGAGACCTGGTGTCTGAAAATGCATATACATATATTGTCATGGTTATACTTCAAATTTGGCATGGATGTCATTAAAAATAATACCATTTGAATAAATATTCTTAAATGTTTGCCAAAAAAAAAAAAAAGTATTTAGAAACCCCAAATTACCCAGAAGAGTGGTGCAGGGTACCACCTGCCCTCTGTATCCCCTGCACTTTGCAGTGGATTCTACACTGTTGCAATGGCCTCAGCTGCCAAGAATCACCTTGTGCAGCCCAAAGCCTGTCCCAGACACTCAGTAAGTGATGCTGAACTGGGAGCTTGAACTGGTGGGATAACAGCACCAATGGGAGTGCTGAACTTCACTGCTGAAATAGGCCAAAAACTCCTGGGTATCAATCAGCCTAGGGCATTGAAAGAATTTGAGCAACAAAAGGACCCTCTCTTAATAAATAATAATAATAATAATAATAATAATAATAATAATAAAAAAAAAGAGGCAATTAGATCTCTCTGATGCAATTAAAATCCATGAAATATACTGGGAGCAAGGCCACCTGAAAAGCTTGAAGTTGAACTTCTCAGGAAAATGCAAATAGGAACAGTGAACCTGAACTACCCAAATACAGCACAGACTATTTATAAATCCATTTATTCCAAAGCAATTATTTTATAGTGCCAGTACTCCTTTGAGATTAGAGCAGAAATGCTTCCAAATTATATCTCTAGAAGATATTGCTGCAACTGTAACACAAAGCCGAGGTGAGAATTTTGTTTCAGGTGCCAACTTCAATCATGATTAACTGCTAAGCTTCATCTATTGCAAATGTACTACGAGGTCATTAAAGTCAGTTCAGAAATGTCTCCATCCACTCAGCCATGCCAAATGCCAGCTGTTTATGAGACAGGAGAAGTGGATCAAAATGATTTTGGTAGTGTGTTCAACCTGTGATAGGAGTGCAGTTTCAGAGCTCTTTATCATATTAAAGCCTGGCTTGGATTGACAGTGTAGAAAATCACCCATGACTTTGAGAAGTTGCAGAATAATGTTTCACTTCAACAAACATGAGGTGTTTATCTAGTCACACATTATCTAAGTGTTTGGAGAGGATTTAACCCTTCACAAGCTACTGGCTGCCTATGACATATTAAAATCCAAACCTTATCCATGTCCAGGAAAAATGGAAGATAATAATTCATTGTGGAGATAGATAAATCAGTCTGTCCAGGCTCTCCACTTAAAAGAGAGGATGAAACCCACCTGACAAAGGGAAGGCAAAAGCAGTTTTTTTCTTTCTAGTGTAGCATTGTATATTGAAAGCAGTAAAGTATGTTGAAGGTCAACTGATGAGAGCTTGACAGCACTATCCTGTGGTTCAGTTTCCTGCCACTTCTCCTGCTCTGCCTTTTCAGGTTGAAAGAGGAGAGGGATGACCAAAAAGAAGGTAATTAAATTAAAACATAGAAAGATGCTCACTCACCTTCAAAGCCAGCCTTAGTAGATATCCCTGGCTTGTAAAATTGCATGTTTTTACAGATTTTCCCCCAGTATACTGTACTTGGCATGGATCATTTTCCTGGACTGTCATCTTTAAAGTTTTGTAAGCCACTAAGGTTTTGTCAGGTTAGACATTAATAGACAAGAAAGCTGTTGCATAGTGCTACATCCAGGTTCTCTATTTTCCTCCCATAAAACGATGTGTTTGTGATGAAAATGACAGCCCCTCAATTTTCTGTTCGACAGAATGATATGTTGCAAAGAATCCCTCAAAATAACACATGCTGAAGTATCCAAAGTAGGCAGAAAAGGTGAGACTTGTTTTTCTTTTTATTACTGCAGGAAATAGGCCTGACTGTTTTGCTCTGTTTAATAGTATCTTTCCAACTGACAGAACCCCTCAGCACTACAGAAAAGAAGGTTATAAAATTATCTTAAAAGAACCTGATGGTATACCTTCAAAAAATATTTGTGATTCATATATTTATCAGGATATCAGGATCTCTCATTACATAAAATAGCTCTCTGCTTGTCTTTTTCTTTTGGCTCCTTTAACCCGTGCAGGCACAATACATTCAAAAGGTAAAGCAATAGCACATGTTCTTTTCATTCCCGTGATATGGATGTTTGTACCATAGATTAGCTGTTTGGAGGAGAATAAAGAAAAAAATGCCAGTACCTCACGTGCTTCTGCAGTAGAATACATCATGCTGTATCTCAGCTGCACAATAAAAAAGACAAATTTAGTCCCTCTCTGAAAACTCAAGTACACTATGATGCATTTGCTTTTGGCAATGGAAAAAAGTGAGAACTTAACTACTTCTCTCACCATTTTGCTCCAAAGTATGAGTCTACAGAAACAAGTTGATTCCGCCAACACTTCCTCTAACGTAGGCATAGAAAATAGCTTGCTAGACCTTCCACTTTTTTCCTTGTTAGGAAGAGGTTATTGCAGGGGTTTTGACAATAACTGTTAAGGATTTGGAAGGTTATATCCACAGCTGGTGTAAATTAGCCTGACACCCAAAGTCAATGAATGCGGACATGTATGTTGTGGGGGTCTCAGTGTAGGTTCCATCTCCTATTCCCTTCTGAGTCAGATTTTATTTGCAAAAGACTGTAACTCATTTCTTTGGGAAAAATATTAGATTTTGTTTCTCTACCTGTAAAATATACATAAACTTGTTTACCTGCATTGCAGGGGCATTGTAAGGTTGAATTAGTTAAGTAATGTACACTTCTTTGAGTTCCTTGAAAGAAAGATGCTGTAGGAATGCAAAACAGTGAGGATCCAGGGTGGTAAGATCTCCTAAATTCTGCTTACTCTGTTATAGTAATTCTGGGTAAACTAGACCAGAGAGCAATATATTGGCAATAGTTCCTCATAATCCTGTGTGAACTATTATTGGTCAGGGTAAAATACATTAAATCCTGCACTTCACAGAAGCACTAGGTCGAGTACTATAATATTTATAGGTATTGCTGTATCTATAGAGATAGGCAGTTATGTTTAGAAGTCCTTGATTAGTTCCCCAGTGTCAGCCCTGGCTGTAGCCCTGAAATAAACAAGTTTCTCCAGGTGATACTATAGTACAGTAATGAAGTTTAGATAATAGATATAGAAGCTATGTTTGCATATGTTTCATTCTTCTGATTAAGACATATGAATTATAGCTGAGGTGATTTGGGCCTTATTTCTCTCTTACACTTTCCTAAATTCTTTTAGTGTGGGATGAGAGACTTGACTGCAAAAATCTAGGCTGAAGATCATTATCATTATTACTCGTGTTTTTTTCTTTTTTGTTTTGATTTTTTTTTTCCCCAAAAATAAGGTGAGCAAGGATGTGCCTTTAAAGCTCCAGGTCAGCTAATATTGCTACAAGAACATGAGAAGAGGCAACATGGTTGGCTTGGATAATTGCAGCCTTTGAAGTAGGTCTTGTTTCTGTTGGAGCAGACCATTTTCTAGAACAAACCAACTAGTCTTGTCCACTTGATGCCACTTTGCTTTTATGCATTGTAATGCAAGTTTCTTGCCCCCTTGTGTTACCCTCTTCTACCAGCACATGGCTTCCATTTGTGGTCTGGCACTGTGGTTTTTCTCTCACCATAGGATTTGTCACATCTGGAGGCTTGACTTATTACCTGTGCTCAGGCAGTAGGGTTGGGTTGCATGGGTGGAGAGAGCAGCCATGATATATAAATGCTTGTAGGTGCCATGGGTGAAAAATGATACGCCAACACAGAAGATGAGAGCCTACTGCATAATGTAAGTAAGCCATATGTCCGGCTAAGACTCGTGTGTGATATTTCTAGTGGTTTGGAAGATACTCATTATTAGGGTAGGGCTCAGAGGTAAAAGCATGGCATTGTAATAATTGTATTTTACTCCCCTTTCAGAAGCTGTTACACCTCCCCTAAAAGGGTAGTCATTGCACAGCTGGGCAGTGGGAAATAGGAGCAGATGAATGATAGAGCATTGAGCAGAAGTACCAGATTCAACTGCTTTCTCTTCTGGAGGGAGAAACTGAAAAGTTACCCTGTTGCTCCTCCTCTTCTTATCTAAAGCAAATGAGCAAAACCGAAATTAAACAATATGGTGTGATGGATCCTTATTAAATTTATTTATTCTAGAAAAATGAGTTATGAGCTGAAGCAGGTTTGAAAAGAAGAAAAAAAAAAAGGATCAGAAAGGTTAGTTTATTAGCCTGAATTTTGTTATGCAGTGAAGCTGCCTTTGTAATCATTTTCCCTTGAATGCTCCAAGCATTGCCAAGAGTTGAACATCCTTGTATTTCAAAATAAAGTGAAGACCTGATAAATACTGTATAAATAATAGGATTGGCTTCAAAGATAAATAGGCTGTTAGCTTTTCACTGTTGAAGAAAAAGCACATTTTAGCAGCATATGAAGAACGGGTGATGTAAGTTTTGAGATTTCCTCTCTCAGCTATTTATCTTCCTGCCATACAGCACTTAACGGTAGAAACTAAAGAAAAGGTTATGAAATTTGGTATGGGAATGGGGCAACCAAAATCTCACACGTTTTCAAAATCTAAGCATTTATAATTTCAATACACTTTTAAACAGTCAGTTCAGAAGTCATTATGGAATCCTAGAGCTTTTATCAGAATTTCAACTTTATATCTTGTTTTACCATTTAAAACAATTCTACATCCAGAAGAATACAGTTTAAAATGTATTGTTAGCTCTTGAACTTACACTTTATCGTTCAATAAACCATTGTAGGAAAAGGGTGGAAACCAAAATAAGCAATAATGTACATTACAAAGAATTGCATACATTAAGGTCAATTGTTACAATATCTCATCTCCTCTTTATATCTGAAAATATGTATTTTTCCTCTCTGTCATCCCACATGCAGAAGAAATCTAAATCAAGTAGAGGAAATTAGATCAGAGTTTGCAACAGAGAATAAGAACAATTTTCTTAGAAGAAAGAATTGAGTAGCTGGACTTAATTCCAAGGGATGTGGTGAAGACACCATTGCTACACACCTTCAAAACTAGTTAGATGAGACAGTAATGGAGATTCTAAATTGAATTGTCTGTAATAGCTGTAGGCTCTGGCCGCAGGAAGCTTGTTTGACTTCCCTGACAGCAGACAAAAATCTGTTTTGGTGGCAGGTAGTGACTGACAAGGGTGTTGGGAATTTGCTGCTTTCTTGGTATCATAAATTTTAACATCAGGCAATTTGAAATAACTGTACTGGGAGTAAACTTATGCTTGACTCAAGTAGGTGGAAGACTCCTTAAGATAGCAATGAAAAAAGAACTTTAAGCACAAATAGGTCAAAGTCTACTTAACTGTCTTTCAGTTTAGAGGAAGGTTTATGTTCTCTATAGGAAAACGCAGAAGAAATCAATTCTGAAAACAAACTGATGAGGACAGAAAGCAGGATTCTTTTACACCTTGCAGAAGGATGTTGGCATAAAGGCAAAATGAACATATCTCCATTTTAGCTTTTTCCGTTTGCACTTATCTGATGTAGAAACAAAATCCAGAGATAGCTATGAAAGAATATACTTTTGCATGTGGATAACGAAGGAACGTAATTTACTGGGTACCACTTTGCTTTCTCATCTGCAGCTTAAGAACATGGGAAAACAGAAGTAATTAGAAACAGAGGTGGTTCTGACCTAGAAATGCTTCCTTTCAAAATAAAGATTATTTTGCTCTCTGAGGATGGAAACAGCTTTGGTAAAGTTTCAGGGAAGTGTGATAGATTTTGTCTTGTCTCATTTCACACTTCAGAGTTGATTTAACTGTAGCATATAGGAAAATGCTGTCTCTGGCCAAGATAATACACACTTCATGCAGAATCACAGCACTGAGAATAACAGGCCATCTGAAAATACCTTTACAACTTATCTTACATATTGATTACTCAGTTAGCAGGGGAGGTAGATTTTAAAAGGGATAAGTTTTTCCATTTGTTATTTATTTACAAAAAAATGCAGCCTTAAATTAAACCTTTGACAGTCTGAAGCCTTTCCTTGGATAAAGCACTGACAGTGGAAGTAACTCCTGTGTTTAATGTTCCTAACAAATACGGAGCCCACAACTCTGTAAAGCTTTGTACTTGTGCCAGGGGCTAGAGCACAGGTGAAAGCCCAGTTCTCAGCTCACACTCAGGCCCAGGCTGATCTATTACCCTTATAGCTACATGAAGGCCACACTGAAATTTGACCAACCCTTGGACCACACTCAGGCAAGAAAGCTCATATACACCCTGGTGTGGATCATGTTGACTGCATGAATTGTGCATGGGTCAGTTACCCACCTAAAGGGATCTCGATCCTTTAGATCACAGAGCATTGCTGTCCATCCAAACTATGGTTAGGCCAGTAGCGTACAAAGAAAGGCAATGGGCAAAAGTGATAAAAATATGTAACTCTTCCCTTACCTCTGTCATTTGCCCCATAGTAGAAGTATATTGCAAAATGAAGAGGATCACTGCTGAAGGCTCTGTTCATGCTTCACTCTCACAACAGGGCAAGGGATTTCTGCAGTAGGAAGATGAAAATCCTCTGACCAGTATAGATTGTCTGTCATAGTGCTGTCTGACAGGCAGGCAGTAATGGACACATCTCCCGCCTCCTACCCAAAATTTATCCTCTCTCCTTTTGCAGAACTGGTTACCCTTTTACTGAGCATCCTTTCCCAAGACTGAAACATCCCAGAAAAAAAACTAAATAATATCCATCCTCCCTAAGTTTGAGCTCATTGCCCCACTTTAATTTTCTCATGTTGTCTGTTCTTTTAATCCAACCGTCAGAGCTGCTTTCTTGGGACGTTTCCCAGCAATCCATTTCCCTTTCTTTCACTACAGCCAGCAATAAGGGTTGTCCCTTTCTACCCCTGTGAATTCAGGAGGTCCTGTTACTGGGTGTCACAGACAAGGATAGGGAAGTAGAGAGAATTCACTTCACTTCACTGAAGTCAACAGAAAACCTGGGGCAGAGGCAAAAACAGAGTCATGGTCCTTCAGTATTTCTAAGTAGAACAGGAACTATGCATATTACATGGAGCAAGAGAGAGATGTTAACCAGCAGTATTAGAGAAGAATTATTGGTTAATAAAAATGGCTATAGCTACAAGCAGGCAAATTAGATGCATTTCAGCTAATCTGAATTCTTAGTAGCTCAGCCATTGAAGTCTAGTGCTAACATTTATCAATAATAACTACAATAACAATAATTATTAATCAGAGTAGTTCTGATTAATTATATGCTCTGACTCTATTTAAAATGCTTTTTTTTCTTTTTTCCTCATTCACCTGACAAAAGTAATTTATCTACCCCTTTCATTACTGCTGGTAATTCACATACACATACACATATTCATGCACACACACACATATATATGTATGAAATAAAAAAATCTGTTTTTAATTTTAAACTGCATATAATTTTTCTAAACATGCTACATAGCAAGGTGCTTTACTAAGGCTGTCAGTTAATGCATATTTCTGCACTTGGCTCTTAATTTCCTGCACTTTATCCACTGTACATACCCACTCCCTGCCAAAATCATCATTTTGCATTTTAGTCTGAATGGTTTCAAGCTGGTTAGGTTTCATTCCCCTGCTTTCTGGGAAATAGCGGGGGAGAAAGCTACTTTTCTTTTAATGTTGAGAGAATAACTACAGTACTTGAAGCCTATAGTGAACTAAGTGGGCAAAGTCATCATTATCACACTGAGTCCCAATTTTAACATCTCGTGATTTGTCTGAAATTCAAGATATGTGGCAATCAGGCTTCTGTAGTTAAGCAGTTTCAGCAAGCTTTCCATAGTGCAAAATGCAAAAGAATTGTGACTCCTGGGCTGAACAGTTTCACAAAGAGTTCTTAGGGGTTTTGTCCGATTCCTCAGGAAGCTAAAATCTGAAATAACACAGTTGACACTGACAGCTGTGAACTACTTCAAAAGGCTTAAATTTAACATGACAAATCTTAAGGTTCTTAACTTAGTTCTTGCTCCACACTCCTCAGTGGAAGTCTGCAGTGGTTGAGCAGTGCTCAACGTATGAAGCTCTGCTGGACTGCTGCCCTCGGGCCATGGTCGGATGCTCAGTAACCCTGGATGCACAACTACATAGATGCATTTTTCTGTCAAACAAGGCAGGGCAGTCACCCCAGTGGCTGCCTCAGCTGGTGCCAGTGATGAGTGTCCCAGACTGCTGTTTCCTGCCCTCTGTCCATCTCCTGTGGCCTTGTGGCTGCCAACGCTATGACACTGTAAAGATGTTTTCTGATGGCCCCCTAAGGGGCCCAGCCTTCTGTTTCTGAGGTTAAATTCCAGCCAGGGGAAAGCCCTAGACACTATTATGCCAGTGGGGGAACTCTGCTTGCCCCTCGCTTGCCCCATGGTCTCATTGTTGCTCTGCTCCATGGGCACAGTCTGCAAGCTGCTCTGTCTATACTCCTACACCCCGCCTTGGGTCACCAGGCCCCAAAGTCCTAAAATGGCACCTAACTCCTCTCTTTACTCTTCATCAGCGGGGAAGCCTTTACGATGCCTTCTAATGTCTATCCCTCCAGAAACGATAATGAACACTGCCTTGCTCGCCCCATAAATCGTACGAAGAACGATTGAGGGAGCTGGGACTGTTTAGTTTGAGGAAGTGGAGACTGAGGGGTGACCTCATCACTCTCTATAACTACTTGAAAGGACATTGTAGAGAGGTTGGTGCTGGTCTCTTCTCACAAGTGAATAGCGATAGAACAAGAGAGAATGGATTCAAGTTGCAACAGGGTAGGTTTAGACTAGACATTAGGAAGAAATTCTTCACAGTAAGAGTGATCAGACACTGGAGTGGGCTGCCCAGGGGGGTGGTTGAGTCAGCATCCTTGGATGAGTTTAAGAGTCGCTTAGATGTGGTGTTGGGGGATATGGCGTAGGGAAGAAATTTGTAGAGTAAGGTAGATGGTTGGACTCGATGATCCCAAGAGTCTTTTCCAACCTGAATGATTCTATGATTCTATGATTCTATGATTATAATTCATCTTTATGAATGATCTTTATGTCATCTTTATGTAATGCATCTCTAGCAATTTGCTCCTAGTTTGAGACTGGATTAATGGCTACTTTGGAGGAAGGGGGCTGAGAAGGGCGAGGATGGCCTGAACCCTGCTTTGCTATGTGTTTTGGCATGTCCTGTGTGGCAGAAACAGAAAAAGACTCGTTTGGTGTTTGTGCCTGCTTTTGGATTCTGGTTAGGTGTGAACAGCTGGGGGCTAAGGACAGGGTTTTGGGGCAAGGAAGAAGGAAACCAAAGTGTTGTGAAACACTGGGAGGAGGGCCTGCAAGAGCAAGCAGGTGCTGGCCACATGGCCAGAGGCACTATCAGAGATGCAGGTCAGGAGTTCAACTTGCGGAGTGCCGAGCAGAGACCACGAAGCACAGCTGGACAATGAGGGCAAACCTCCCTGACCTCCCATGGAAGCAGATGCCACCAAAGAACTTCATGAGAGGCAACTCACATGAGTCTCCATGGTGAACTGATGATGTACTGTGGAGACCAGAGTACGAGTCTTGTCCACTTTGCCTGTGCATGCCACTGGCAATTCAGAGCAGAGAAAATTAATGCTTATTTCAGAAATGACTCTGTCTCCTATTTCCCTGGCTGGAAGTGATGACCAAATTTGACTCTGCAGACAAACAATTTCTGCCTCTCTTAAATCCTTGTTGTTTGGCTAGTTTTCGAGAACACTTTTTTGCCAACTCTAGCTGCACAACAATCAGAGCTACAAAGATTGATTGGCTTTTCAGACCAAATGACTGGATTAACAGTAGCTAAACTGTAACACAAGCCGCTGTGTCTCTTGCTGTGCTGCTCATTCCATTTTCTGAAACAGACAAGCTTCAGCCCATCCATTTAGCAAGCCAGTGCTAAAAACCTCATTGCATTTAAGCAAAAATATTTTTTTTTTGTTTTCTGTGTGTGGATATTAGAAAGTAAGACTTCCAATTATAAGTCTGAGACAACCGCTAATGGTCACTTCCTAGTGAGGCAATTTTCCTTTGATGAAGGAGCACTCTGCCTAGATTGGCATCTTTTTTTTTTTTTTTTTCCCTCAGGGTGACTGATGCAGGGACAGGCTGTTTGGGGATGTATTAGATACAACAGCAGAGTAATTAAGATACCTGACTGTAAACCCAAAGCATGAACTCAGAGCTCACCCTGGCTGTGCACCACACACTACCCCCCAGGGTACCAGCTGTAAAGCAGCGTCCAGGCATCTGAGCCGGGCTGTCACGGGTGGCTGGACGTGCTGCCAGTCCTATCGGTCCCTTCTGTGCTGTTGGCTGCGGATACTGGCATGACAAGACCATGATGATAGAAGGGATTTTGATGAACTCGGTGTCAAATGTTTCTCCTCTGGTACAGAAAGTATTAACTTTCAACTCACTCTCCATTTGCCTGTTAAAGTGATAGGGTTATTTTTTAATAAATATTTTCCTTTGGAGGCAAATTTGTATCATCTATAAGGTTTTGATAGATTAAACACCCCTCTGTTGTTTTCCAAAATAATTGAGGGCATTATGAGTAATGCCCCGATTTATAACCACAGGTTCTTGGAGGATTCAAAGCAGCATAGGCCTGTGAAATCAGGGAGTTTAAAGCTATTGACTTCAGTAAATTTTCACTGTATATAAGAAAAAGCACAGAATTTGACGATAAAAAAGTAAATACAAGTGTTAGTACCTTTTCTACGGTATTGCGACATTTATATTCATAGTAAAAAAACAGTAAAGGAAATACACACCACCAGCAGCCTATTACACTGGATATAAATTACTTTCAGTTAAAAAGCTTTTGTTTTGTTTTTTTAAAAAAAGAAAAAATAAAGAGAAATTACATAAAACATAGGTTTTTTTCACAGCCCAGAAAAAGGGCATGGGATCCTTAAAAAAACAATTTTCTGAGGACTCATTAGGCCAAAGCAGCTCTTGGAATCCTGCCTCTGGCTCTCTAATGATCCATGAAACTTGAATTCAATAAAAAATGATTTAACTGTAAAGTAGTTGAACTGAGCCGACTTTTGCTTACTTGGGTATTTTTTAAGCCCTTTGTTGTGTAAATAATATTTGTTTCTCTCGGAGTTGAAGAATTTCCATTGAAATATTGCCCAGATGTTCTGAGATAGTTTGCAGCTATATTGACCTTTGTGCTTTTTTTCCACTGATGGTATCACGTACACCCAAAACCCAATAGCAGTAACTTACGGTATATGCACAATGAGGCTGCTAGTCTTCGGAGACTTTTGAAAGCTCATACATTAGACTCTCACTTTCCAATCCATTAATTCTGCTGTTCTCTGCCTGTTGGGAGCTTTGTTGTGTCTTGTAAGAATAACAGATCACTGTTGAAGCTTTTAAGATCTGTTACCAGGAGAAGCTGCTGTGCAGACAGTGTGTCTCCACTAGCCTGGCACTTCTGGCTGCCAAACTTTCTTTTCTTTCCTTTAATTTTTTTTAAATAAAACATTATGTTCAAGAATGGGCATAGGAGATTTCTCTTTCTCTCTTGGACTTTCTCTTGCACCGAGTAATATTTTATACACTGACCTGCCAGAGGATGGCACAACGCGTTGGAGTGCTGCACCCGCCGCTGGAGAACTCAGCCTGATTAAACTTGCATGACTGGGGTTGCCCTGTAGAGCCCTCTAGGCAAATGTCTGGCAGCTGCTGACTTAGCATAACTTTGCACGAACTCCTTTACCCTTAGGAAAACTCCTTCTGGAAGAGAACCAGCACAAAATTTCCTGGGGCAGATTTACCTTAGGGCAAAGGATTATATCTTGTGGCTGCTCTGCTTTTCCTCCCGGGGGGCAGCTGGGACCTTCCTATGCTGATGACTTATCCTGCTCATGGCATTCAATGTATAAAAAACTACTGCTGTGGTTTCCTAAATTTACACACTGTGTAGACCTCTTCCCTAGAAAACTTCAGGATGCTCAGAGACTGTGCAGTGCCACGGTGACCATATCATGGTAACGAGGTTGAATTTGCTGCAGATCTGAATCTCTGGATCTGGCTTCCAGGGAAGCATTCCAGTTTACGGCAGAGGGGAGTTGCATTTCATACACTTGTACTGCCAGCCTGACTACATATTTAGTGAATATAAAGAGGCCTAGTGTAACCTTTCCAGACATTGTTACAGGATTTATCATTACAGAAAAGGTAATGTGTAGAAATTGGTGTGTCAGCTGGTGTAAGAAACCAATCTAATAGAGAACAAGTGTAAAACAGTTTATTAGACTACTGCACACAAAAGCATTCTCAGTGCAGGCTAAGAAAACCCTCATGGCAAGTTATTGCAGAATACCTTGTGGGCTGTAAATCCACATCTGTCTGCAGACTAACTTCCCCATCCATCCACATGAGCCCATTGCACATGCCACTGATTTTAGAGCAGAATTCCCCACTGATTTTCATAAACATAAAAATCAATCCCCCGATTTTCCCTCTCTGGAGACCATTCTCCAGATATGGCATATACCTGTGCTTTATTCTTATTTATGTTTTAGCTTAGTGTGGTATAAACTACCTTCCATCCAGGGATCGCTAAGCTCTTTACAATATTCAGTTAATATAGTCTCAAAACACAGGTAAATAGTCCCATACTAAAAAACATGTTGGGTTTGTGATTACTCAAAACAGTCTTATGGTGAGACCAATGTGTTTCTGTTCTTCACTTCCCTCCAAATTCTGACATTCAGAAAACATTAAATATCCAGATTAAATATTCAAATATCCTCATTTTTTTAAGTGAAAGGGGGCCAAGAGAGGTGAACTGCAGGATAAAAGCATGTATGTGGAGAGCTGCATAGGGCCACCTAACATGCAATAACTTGTTCTTATGTCTGATCCCAAGTCAGTTGTTTGCAACTCATGAGCCAAGGAGATGGAAGCAGTATGTTCATGGTAAATATATTTCCAAATCATATCATTGCTATTTATCAGTTAAAAGAAGAAAAAAAACACAAAACAAAACCAAACAACCCTGCTCCTACTGAATTGCAGTGTGAATAGATATAATATAGTTTGGGGA
Organism: Numenius arquata; assembly: GCF_964106895.1. Lineage (NCBI taxonomy): Eukaryota > Metazoa > Chordata > Aves > Charadriiformes > Scolopacidae > Numenius > Numenius arquata. The sequence continues at coordinate 14,842,749 of NC_133578.1, forward strand.
TTTTCTACTAAAGGAAAGAGAATGGATGTAATAAAATATAACACTGCAAAATTCAAGAACATGGAGGTGACGGGGCAGGGTTTCTCCTGATTTATATCGATCTAAACTTATATGGGCTGAAGACCGTAATGACATAATGTGCTGACATGAACACTGATCTTAGCCTTGTCTTTCACCCGGTGTGTTTGTACTGGGAGGGAGGGGAAAGATTTCAACAACTCCCTGTCTCACCTGCGGAAACTGGGAATTTCTTCCATCACCATCTTCAAGGGCTGTTCGTATGAGGTTGGTTATGCTGTAATGGTTTAGCTATCAACTACCCTGTCCATTAAGGCTGTCCTAGACTCCTGCTGCATTGGTTGCTTTACCAAGCAGATTTCTTCTGCTTCTGTTCTGTGAAATAATACTGGGTGCTGGATCAGGAAAGTGCCTATGTCTACACACAGGTCTAGTAGTCTAGTCATGGCTGGATTTCCCATCCTGATTTGGGAACTGAGACATGCTGCAGGGTCCTGAAATTTACATATAGCTGTGCCCTTGCATTTCTGCTTACCGCCTTCACCTTGAAATTTATTTTGTATGCTACCCTACATCTTTCAAACACTAGTAGGCTTCATTCACTGATAACTTAAGTTTGTAGCTGAGCAAAAGAACAAAAAATATAAAGGTACAATTCTTGATTATCAGTGGTTTAATAGTATAGTTATATTAAGTCATTAAATATCTTCTACCCTCCACACTGTTTTAGATGATTTTCATTGTTTTAGATGATAAAACGGCCAGATTATAAAATCTGCAGTGTTCATTATACTCCTAGTATTTTATTTTCTATCTGGAACTTCTCCCTGCCCTCCTTAATATCTTTGCTCACTACCCATGAGGAAACAACTCATTTGGGGTGTTTTTCCTGTTTTCTTCATAGTATCTTAACAGTGTTGGTATCATTCTGCATTTTCTTTACATGGTTCTCCAGGGACCAGGATGGAGGAAGGAAGGAAATTCAGGCAGAAGGAACCATAATAATTACACTTGTTCTAAGGTTCCCTGTGATAGACAAGAGCTGCTTCAGAGATCATCAGAGCCTATTATTCATGTGCATTTCTCATGGGATTCATTTAAATCTGTAGGATAGCAACTTATTAGATATGTCTTTATTGATGGTTTAGTTTTCACTCTAATTTAGGCATTGATCCTCACTAAACTTTTGCACTGAGTAAATCCTTTGTTTGAATTCACTTGCTTTAATTAAGAGTCTATAGGCTGGTGTTTAAATGCTGATTTCAGCTTGGCTGCTAACCTATACCAATGTATAAAGCCTGAAACATGTGATAGGTTTTGGGTGTTTTCTAACAGTCTGCCTGAAGATATTCAGCTGTTTGACCAAAAGACTCATAGAATGGTTAGAAACCAAAGATCCAGGAGATTTTCTCCTTGGCCTCTTCACACATAAACGAGTAAATTTCTGTACCTTCACAGTCTGGCTGATTAAACCTCATTTGGCCATATCTAAGATATAACAACTCTGAATTTATTCCACAAGAGGGAAATAACCTTAAGCAGTGATGGTTCCTCTTCACCTGCCCATTATGAGAAGAGAGAATTTCCCTATGGAAATGGAGCTCCCCTCTGAGGAAAACAAAAGTAATCCTCTATACAGATGGGCAGGCACTGAATCTTACTCTATGCAGCCTCTTGATCTCAAATTGATTGCCAGACTTACTGCTCTCTATTTATATGCGGGGTGTCTTGGGGCTCTAGCTTTGGTCCAAGTCATGGGATGGGCTGCCAGATATAAAACTATTAATTACATGGTCATGAGCACTCAGGATTTCTGATACTATGATGGTAACAGTATTGAAGCTGATGGAAATTTTATCCAGTAGAATTGAGTTGTCAATATTTCAGAGGCTGCATACTTTTATTTTAGTTTCTGCAGTGTGGTAATGGGTTACATTTTTAAGTTTGAAACCTCTACTTGTGAAAGGAATGAGTGATACTTTCATAAGGTTTTGGAATTTGACCAAGAATAAATCTTGCAGCACTTTGCCACCACATTTCATTTTCTATTGTCTAGCCTTTTTTTTTGCTTTTTTTTTCCCATAAATAAAGTTATGATACACTTTCTGGTTTGGGTAGAAACACAACCTCACAATCTTCTTACACGCCTGCAATCTTTTTCATTTACTTACAAAGATGTTTAAATGATGGCCCTTCCCTCTCCCTTATTGCTGTTGATTTTTTCAAAAGCCATCCATTATGTTCAGGATCCCTCTCTTTGCAGACTCATTAGGAATCTTTGCAGAATCAATTAAGAATGGAATTCATCACTTTGGTTTGAATCTAGGCTAATGAGGTCTAAAGCCCTGGGGCCATTTTTGTTGTTCATGGCAAATCAGTTTATTTACTCACTTAACTTTGTAATATATGTTTTTGAAAGAACTACAAGGGACATATTAATGATACCAAGTTTTGAACATCCAGCTCTGTTCTTTGGCTGTAGAAGGTGATTATGTTGCTTTTAAATAGCTACAGTTGTGTGCTGTGAATGCCTCTTTTTAGTTTTGCTCTCTGTGTGTTGATGTCTGGAACTTCTTTTTGCCATTGATATTTTAGATCATCACATGTAGGACAGGGTCATGCCTCAAGGAGGAGAACAGGTTTTGCTGTGAACAAAATATCTGTATGGAAAACCCTCCTATCAACTTCAGCTCATGGAAATTGCATGTAAATCACACATCCAAACACCTCTGAGGGCGGACTGTAGCTTCAGTGACGACTTGAGGAGAGGGAAAAGATTTGAGGAGGGCAACATAGTAACTGTCTCCCATTCTCATACGTGATACTGTGCAGGTGATGCATCAGTGAAACCAAGTGGGACTCCTTCAGTCCTCTTCTGCCTACACAAAACCATCCCCCTGAATTGCTTTCAGAGACATTTTGCATGAATAAGGTTTACAGAGTCAGGCCATAGTGCACAGATGCATGGTTGCACCTGCGGAAAACTCCTTAAAAAGTGCTTTGTTCACATTGCCATTTCTTGGAAGCCACTTGCCTGAGATAGCATGAGCATCCATGTGTGCAGGACAAGAGAAGGGTCAATATTAGAACTGTACAAAATGGTATGAAGTTTCTTTACCTCCTGTATCTTGTACAGTTCTCAGGTTGAATGAACCTTACAACCTTATTCACAAGGTTTTATTTCCCTTGTATTTATTTCCTTTTTTTTGTTTTCTTTTTTTTCTCTGCTTCTGGTCACTGGAGGTGAAAGATCATTGTTACGGCTTTTCATACAAGGTAGGATTTTTTAGTTACTTCATGTTATGATACTCCTCTTAGCAATACTAAAGAGAAATAACTGGTCAAGGATGTTTAGGAGAAGATTTTACCTTCTTAAGTTTGTGTAAACTAGGGGATGTCATAGCTTCGCTGAAAGAATTCAAATTTATTTAGAGGAGGAATCTGAAAGGGACTTCTTTTATTAATTTGTAATCATTACTAGGTGACACAAATGAACAGAAAAGCCTTATGAGATCTCAGCCCAGCATAAGTTGCTAAATGTCTTCTTAGAGTTTCAACAGCAATAAACCATCATTCTTATGTGACACAATCCTTCCACAGAAGATCCAGAAGTTCAATATCGCTATATGTATTGTACAAATATTAAAAATAAGATGCAGAAAGTTCATGAAGAGTAGAGCAAGAAATAATCTCAGGACCCCAGAATAAATCATCTTGATGTAATTATGGTGGGATACTCAAAGCAATTGACCAGTTTGGAAATCTAAATTCCTTATTCTAGCTGCAATGTCATCAATCTAAGGTAAAAGAAGGGGACAGGCAAATGACGACAATTCTTCTCCATCCTTATGAGTTTTCTGGGTATGCCTTGCTTGTTGGATCAATCAGAAGTCAGTTTTACTCATGCTCTAGTGAGACACTTTGGTGCCTGAAGTTCTGGGTATTTGTTGTCCAAGTATACCTTTGCAAACATGCATTAAGATACACAGAGATTCTTTTTCAAAGAAGGCAATGCTGTCTGAGTAATCACACTGTGGGAGACTGGAGTAGAATAAGATTCAAGAGCCTCTTGAGATGTCCAAATGCATGTATCTTCCTTGCCCTTGACAAAATCAGGAAGTGCAAACGTAGATTTAAAAGATCAAATCAACATAAAAATGTCTAACATTTTTTGAGTCTCAAAAATTGTTCTCATGGATGATCAGTGGAAGTTGCTAAAAGTTCACTTCAGTATCCACCATTGTCTCATTTAAAACACTATCAGAGATAATGTTCTGTCTCCTTAATTTAGTCTCCTCTAAATATGCTGAGCAAGTAGCTCTACATTGCTCTTCACCCTTGAAAAAGTAAAAAGTTAAAATGAAAAAAAAAAGGTATGAGAGTGCGTTACTAGTTGTTGAGAGCTGAACACCTACAGCTGTCAGGATCAACACTGATTAGCATTCCCATGGTACCAAGAAGCTTCCAATCTGGAGCTATCATAACAGCAGTCTCCTTTTTATCCTCATTTTAGTCTCACATATTTCATTCAACAGATGGTTTCTTGGCAGGAAACATCACATTCCTTAAAGCAACACTAATACCTCAGTTATGGGAGTGGTATAATATTTGTTCAATTATTTAATTCTTTGTACAGAGCAATAAAGTGCTGTTCTGTGGTGGGTAAGTGAAATTTTTTTTTTTCAAAACAGGAGTCAGCAGTAGTCCTCAGGCAGAGGTACAAGCATTTTTGACTCCTGTGCAGTTGGTATGAAAAATCAGATGGGTAGATTTAATGGAGAGAAATTTGTCTTACAGTTCCAGAAGAGGGCCTGGGAGTCAAGATGTCTGTCAGTGGGGTTGTTTGTGATAATGAACCCTGATGCCTTGCATAATCACTTTTAAGAGCGAAGCTCTTTGATCCTTAGGTAGTTACCCCCATGCCTTTTAAAGATGCTTACGTGAGACAGCAGGGAAGGACAGCTGAGTGAAGTTGTCAGCTTTTGGCATGATTTTGAAAGCAAATCTGAACTTTCTTGCACATCTGGGTCTCTTTGAACTATCAATCTCTCAATTCCTCAAACATTAGATTCTTCCATAGTCCCAAGGTCCCTGGTAAGTAGCCTTGATTAAAAGCAAGAACTCAAAGAAATGTGTTGTAGAATGGATGCTTGGCACCACAGAAATAACAAGTCTCTTCTCAAAAGTTCCCATTGACTCTGGTAGTACCAGGCCTTCATAAGAAAATAATAGAGTGGGGGGATAGCTGGGAGGGTCATATTGTACACCTTTCTGCCCTTAATATACACTCATTGAGAACTTTGAGGACTGAGCATGATGAATATCACTTACAAAAAAGTTTATTTGTCCTTCTGTGCCCTAACACCACATACCTGCAGAAACTGGGTATGCTTTCCAGAGCCTGTTTTTCATTACGTCGGTGCTTTTGATGCATGGGCAGGCTATTTCTGTTTACATTTACATTTATAAATTACCAATGCAATTTACACATGCACAGACCTGATTTATGCAGCAGAATCGTTTATGGTCATGTTTGCGCTATCATTTCCTAAAAGTTAACAGGAAGTATTTGGCTGCTTTATGAGATCCCATATAAATGCTGATACAAAGTCTGGCAATGTGAGAGCACTGACATTACTTAAATATATATATATGGCCATTGTTAAATTAACAACCTTTTTATTTATAATACTATTATAAGACTGATATGTTTATATCCATACTGTCAATGATAACCTTCCTGCCTTTATTTCAGCCTTGGCTGGTAATGTTTATATTAGGCTTTTATGCCAATGCATTTTCAATGGCATTAATGTCACACACAAAGCAATATTAGGCCAGCAACATAATTCATAACATTTTGATATGGGTTTTGCATCTGTCCCTTTACTGTTAACACAAGTATAATTTACACATTTTTTTCACTGGAAGGTTTTTCTGACATTTCAGAGCCTCAACATCTGTCTTTTAAGATACAAAAGTTGCACTTGATGAAAGTCTAGCTTTCAGATTTAAAAACGTCTGTGTTATCAGGCTCCTCCAGGTTTACGAGAAATAGAAATCCTCTCGCTCTCTTCAAACATGCACAAGAGAGACAGTCCCTTTGTCATCCAGCATACCTCTAGTCTAACAAGGCAATAGCTTAAGTATGTGACATCCTCTGCTGAAATAGGACTGAAAATCAATTATTATTATTATTATTATTGGTATTTCAATGCAGTTTAGAAGAGCCAGCTAGTATTGTCTGAATGACTGACTTTGATTTGCTGTCCAGACTGAGAAAAGAGGAAATTTCAAACAAAGGAAAAAAGATGATCTGAGTGTCTCTATGAAACAGTAAAAACCCACAACAATGATAAAAAAAACCCCCTCCCTTCAAAAAATGCCAAATCAAACTAAACAAAGCAAATAGAAAGAATCCCACAGCATTTTTTCTTAAGTGAATGAAAATACCTCTCTGATTTCAAAATTGTTCCCAGATCAGGATCTGATTGTGCAAGATACTATATTTAAACCTGCACTACAGCCTCACCCTAATAAATGTAGTCTAAATAGATACAAAGAGATGTAATAGATTTTGGAGGCCCAAGGTCATACATCAGATACGTTGGGCTGAAAAAAGAACAGAAGAGAGTTTAGTTATCTAGTTGCCTTCTCCACCAGTCTATGCTGCAAAGCATCCTATGGGAATGTAGGCTGAAGAATCAAACCTTTGATGTACCATGAGTTGGACATGGACTTGAGATCTTGTAGTGAAGTAGGAAAAGAGAAAGGATTTAGGGAAAGGGAAAAGGGCTTGTACAGAGAGGGCATTAGCAAGAATTCACACAGCATGGGTAGAAGGTGATGATGATTATGGAGGTTAGCCCTTATGTTGAGTACTAGAATTATGGGTGTGCAAACCTCAAGCAGGTGTCAAGCAGGAGACATAGAGAGATGGGAAATATAACTCAGGAGGGTCCTGATATTGTGGATACTGTAGACGTATGAATATGGGGAAAAAAATACAGGACCTCCAAGAACAGGTGAAATGGCTCAGAGAACATGAAGGAAGGATGGGGGAGTTACAAGGTGTCCTTGAACAGAAGTCAGGGTATTACATGGGTAATTTGTGAGGAGTGGGTGCAGAGATATGCCTGGGTCCCAGTGCTTGATCTACCAACTTTGCAACATATATATACCTGCAGGCTTGACCCAGAGAAAATTTCAATTTCTAATTACAGACAGGATAAAGGGAGATATTTAAGAAAGCCAGTGACTTTATTAGGAAGACTAAGAAATATAAGGAAATGCTCTGCATCACTGCTCAAATTTACACTGAAACATCTTTGAATGACTTTTGCAAAAGTTAATTCATGTTTGTCCAACTTTTCCTTTATTCCTTCTTTTGTCTAGGCAACGAATTCATGTTTTAGAGCTGACCTCTAGCAGATCTCCCAGGATGAATGTGATGCCTCTAACTAAGGCATCATACCACATGCCTGACTGCACGACCTTCCGCTGAGGAGGGTCTCTATATGCTGAGCATATACATTGAAATAATTGCTTTGCTGAAGACAACGGGAGCTTTGCCAATGATGTCAAAAGGGATAGGATTTCAGCCAAACCATTGGAGTAATGTAATTTGGCATAACTCCATTGAAATCTGTGGAGCCACTTGAATATACATCAGCTAAGGATCGAGCCAATAAAATACATATTAGTCAGCATAGTCACGTAGGTGTTTAAAAAAGGTTATGCTGAAAAGAAGCAGCATATGATACCTGTAATTTTGATTCATACACATACATATAGGTCCTAAGGGAATTTGGATGGCTACAGATTTGAACACACCTTAAACTAAAATGACACCAAGGCTGAGCTGAGATTTCATAGAGCTGTGCTCACCCTGAAAGCTTAGACTGAGGCAGAGGAAAAAGCCAAAGAAACAAAATATTTTAAAAACTTTTTACTGCTAAAGCTCTCTTTTTTTTCAGTTATTAGAGAGTGATATCTAAAGGGTATATAGTATTATAAGGGCAAATAAGTATTATAGAGGGCAAATATACCCGGTGCTTTACAAACAGGTGACTACGTAGAGACTATTTCAGTAGGTTATGGAAAACTAGACTTCTTAGTTTTCAATATTTAGCAGGAGATCCAAGGATATGGACAAAGTAATATTGGATTCCATTAGTCGATGCTTGCAAAATGCAAAGCGGTAGTTTCACACAGGAAGAGGCTGATGAGAACAAAAGGATTTCAGATGAAGTGGAACATACGGCTGCAAAACAGATTTCTATAATGAATTCCGAGGGGCGCATCTGTTATTATCTACGTGATATAAAATTGCTCTTTTTGTCTCATTTCGCTCAGTTGCACAAGATGCAATCACATCAAACAGGCACGTTCAATAAAACTGATCTGACTGATTAAAATGAACAGCAATCTGTTTTCTTCTGACAGTCACACAGCAACTTGAATAGCAAGGGCTGTGAACATGGAATTGAATAGCCACTTGGAATTGGTATTAATGTTCGCGAGTGCTGTTAAGGCATTTGACCAAATCTGTCCAGCCAATGAAACAGCAACCCTATATCATTAAATCATTTAAACCACAAGTCATTGTGAGGCATATTTGATAGCATAATGCTGTTCCTTGTCACTTCCAAAGCCTTCTCCTGAGCCATCTCATTGCTTTTCTATGTAAAAGGAAGTGTTTCTGGAAGGAGGGCACAGTCATCTGTGAGCAAGATTGTGAGAAGTTTCTTGCAGGAAGAGGGTTTGGGTAGAAAGAGACCTCTTGGGAAAGTGGTTTCACCTAACTCCAGTATCTAGCCTGGGCTTTTCTGTTCACTCCCTGTCTAGTTGAGAGAGGAGAGAGCACCCTTCCCTTGCAGAGAAAAATCCATTCTTCTACTTGTTCAGACACGTATCTGTGGTGGGAGAATGAGTTTCCACTTGAGACGTCTCCTGCTGAAAATATGAAACCTGCTCAAAGCTGTGATTTTTGTAATTTTCCTACAAAATCCATCCTGACTGATTAGTACCATTGAAATTGTGCATTCTTCTGGCTTGGAGCAGGCAGCCTTAAGCTCTTTTATTGTTACGTATGATGAGGTCTAACGTAGTAACCAAGTGGTCATATAAATCTACCTGCTCTGATGTTAATGTGAGATAGCTGACATTTCTATTGACTGTAGAGTTCAATGCCATAAAGTGGCAAATTTGATGCCTGTTTTGTCGTCTACTCCAGATGATATTGTTTCTTTTCTTTAAGTGTCTCAAACCCACAAAGAACTTTCAAAAGGGCTTCAGAAGACTTCTAGCATGATATTTATCTACTATATGTAGATAAATATTCCTATTTGCACTTCCTTTTCTTGTGGTTTTGAAAATCTATATTAGCTTGCAAAATATGTTACAATATGGAAGTAAATTGAAGGGAGACGGCAAAAGCAGAGTGAATTCATTCATTCTCATGCTCTGTTTTTTAGCAGTTAACTCTTTAGTTCTGTACTTAGACCTAAAATATTAAGCAATGAGGGTAAACTTTCAGGTCAGTATATAGCTCCCAGATCATGCAGTCATTTTATATTTAACTTTTTTTCTCTTTTTTTTTAATAGGCTTCAATGCTCCAGTGAGAAAAAAAAAACACTTGAAAGGGCAACTTAAATGTAACATGTCTGCAGATGGTACCAATTTATGTGACTGACAGACAGCTAGAAACAATAGGTCTGAGGAAAATGACCTTCCTCATGTGTCACCATTTTGGGTAAAGTCCAAGACCTGTGGGCTGTGGGACACCCCTCTCTTCACCCCCTCACCTTCAGCAAACATTTTATGGAGCAAGGACGCTAATTGTCTTGGCTTTCTTACCAAGACAAATACTTTTGTAGCTGCTCTATCCTCCATCCCCTCCAAACCTACTACCAGGACTGTTGGAAGAGAAACCCATGTCTATAGAAGTGGGACCTGTTTTTCAGCGATGCTTGTTATTGCTCTGTACTTATCCTCCTTGGTGGACCTTTCTTCATATGCAGGATAGACCTTTTTTTTCCTATGACGGGAATAATAACTTAAAAGGGCTTCATTTCACTATTCATCTTGAACCCAGGATAACCTTAGTTAAACTCTGAAAAATACATTCTCAGAAGAGCAAATATTTCTCCTTGTGTGCCTTTCACACAAAAATTTTAGGCTAGCATTTCAGCTTGGAGGAAGAAAAATTATTGAGCTGCATTTCATGTGGTCAAAGTCCCTGGGTTTCTCATTCCTTTCTCTCTGTTCTTTTGACAGAAACTTCAAGGCTGTGAAAATCACTTGGCACGTATTGTCAAGATCCGTGTAAAAACTGTCATGGCACATCGAGGGACTTTTGGAGTTTCTTGCCTGCCGGCGCAATTAGATTATGAATGAGCCAATTGTCGGGGAAATTTTGAAATGTTTCTGTGACGGCTTCTCATCTTGACAAGCCTTTCATGAAAAATAAGCAATACAAGTTTCTCAGGAACAGGGGGAGTAAAGAGGAAAGCTACAGGTGAAATATTTATATCCACTAAGGATTTTGTTTATAAAATTAATAAAAAATGACACTTTCCTGAAAAAAAAAAAAAGAGGGATCTACTTACTGCTCCTTGCACACAGGACAAGATAGTGCAATGAAGCATTAAAAAAGTCTATGTTCTCTGTAAATTAGTAATAGATTATAATAGAACAAAATTGGCTGGCATGCCTAAGTCAATGGAAAGTCAGTGGGGATCTGACTCTAATGCACCCTTTGACACCTCTGAAAACAAGAGCTTTTGTTCCCTGTATGGCTTTAAATTGCCAGGCTGAAGTGAAAATAAAATAATCAAATATGTACCTGTTTTAGACCTGTACACCAATTCTTTATGTCAGCCTTTTGTAGCATTATTATGAGGTTATTTAAAATTGTGCAACCAACGAAAATTGATCACAGACAGAGCGCACCCTGTATCCTCACTCCTGTTAAGTGAACGGCTGCATTGTGAGTTCAGCACACTGTCTGACTGCTAACCCACCAGTACACTCCAAATAGCTCAGAAATACTTTCAACATGTACAGCTTCACGCCCAAAAAATAAAGATATGGGCACAATATAAATATCTTCTTAAATGGGTATGTGTGTGGGGGGACAGATACAGAGAGGGTTTAGGAGAAGCTGCGGGGACAGGTCAGTGCAATGGTTCATGGGGTGACTTTGGAAGTGCTGAGGAACCAGCAGGAGCAGGCAATTGCGGTGGGCAGTGACATAGGACATTGGTGCATGCTCAGAACCTGCCTCCAATAGTTCCACTGCTCATGGAGCAGCCCTTTCCTTTTCCAGTTTTTAGCTTAATGACTTTCTTTGTCTACTTCTTGGTCATCCCACAGTGTTGTTTCTTACATTTCTAATCTCTCTTGTTAAAATTATGCTATTGATCACCTTCTGCTACCATTTTTATGGGATGTCTTTAATCTCCTTTTTTTTTTTTTTTTTTTTTTTTCACTCCACTGATATATGATGCCACATTTATTTCTCTGAGCAAGAAGATACCAGACAGAATTCCTGCAGTGGCAGTAAACTTGAATAACCTTTAGCTATTTTCCCTAGCTGTAGTTCGTCATTACATGAGGAGGCTCACAAAAGGATTTTTTAAAATGGGTTAAATCAGGGACAAGTGGAATTAGTGTAGAGGACGTTCTTACAGATCAGTTCTGTTCACAGTGTCAGCGAAATGATTATAGTCTCATAAGCTTCTGTAGCGGGCAGTAAACACACACTGTACTTGGCTAAAATCAATGATTTTCAAACTATTTGATAGTTTGATTTTCAAACTATTTTAGTTTGAAAAATAGAGAAGAGACTTGTCCAGAAAATCTGCATTTTCTTTCCAGATTGCCAAAAGCCATCTGAGATATATAATCAAATACTGAATATACTTTATACATAAGCACAAGCCAGGTCTTGTGAAGAGACTTTGTCTGTTCAGTTTGTGGCAGACTTGCCATTTACTCACTGTGGTGTCAATCAGGAACAGCTCTATCCAGGTGACCATTTCTCTTGAGTCCCCCAGTCTGAGTATTGTTAGTTTCTTTCAAATCCTTTGTAAATGTTGTCTTGTTGTGATATCTTAGAGATATCTCTAAGATGTCTCTAAGATATCTCTTAGAGACAGGCAGGCCATGTGGTGGGTACGACCACGTCATGCTCATTATTATGCCCAGCTGAGCCGATACTATCCTACCATTTCCTTGAACTCTGTCTCCATCCCTCTACTATCTATTGCATACATTTTGTTGCAGTTTTCTACAACAACTAGCATAAAAAAGCTTGTGTCTAAGGATCTACCTGGCCTCAGTAATAAACAATAATACAGACGAGAATAAGACTATTTTGAGATCTCTCTGATTTTCTTTGTGCCAGTGAAAGGAAAATTTTGTCAGAATATCAGTTTCCCAAGGAGGTGGCAGGCACTTCAAAATGGGAGAAAAGCATACTTAATAACTTGATTATTAATCCTGATGTAAATATCTTCAAGTCAAATTCTCATTTTGTAATTCCGCTGAAATCAGTAGGTAGAAGTGGCTTAGTTATATTGGTCTCTTTTTATCTTCTTGTCTTTACCTTTGACAATTAAAGAATCATAAGGTGTTTTACCAACACCAGTCTCCCTTTTAGTTTGTATCTGCTCCCTACACTATGTGCTGTGTAAGCTAAGTGTTTACCATAGCAACCTTCACACTAGACAATTATGAGACAAAAATTCTGGGAGAAATACTACAATTATTCAGAAAGGATTATCAACATTGTGCATTCTTGTTCCAAAGACAGTAATTATTCAGATACTTAAACTGCAATCTTTCATACATTAGATGATACAGCACACGCCTTTTGGTTACAATTTTATTTTTTTAAGTCTCAGATGATTAATCACTTCATTTTACCTTGACCACGGTCATGTTTCTCTTCCTCCCACTCACTCCATGGAAAAGGTTTTTCTGATTTTTTACTAAGAATTACATTAGTGGAATAATACATTAAATGGAGTGTGGAAATCATCTGACTTCCTTTGAAAATGGTACATCCCAATCAGATACATCTCTGTAGTCATTTATTCATAGGCTAGGGCATGGATAAGAGCGAAACGCTTAGTAAAACTGAGAATTTCTTGTTTAAGTTCGTGTAGATATTCTTTCCTAACAGATATAGAGTGAGGCATTTATGGGGTAAAACAATTGCAACAAAAAGGGAAAGGAATGGAACAAAAGAAGTTCCGCAGTGAGGAAGATCATATTGTTCATTTACTAGAGGTATTTAACTAAGATTTTATTCAGAAATGCTCAGCTCATCAATCACATGCTGTGTGAGGTGCTGTACAAACATACATCTTAGAAGTTACAAATACACCAAAAGGCCTTGTGAGTTGGCATCTTACAGACCACATTGTTCTGATTTCATGGCATTCCAGCAAGAGTCAAGGCTGTCTGTGTCTGTCAGAAAACCAGGCGTGTCTTTTTCTGTTTGTTGACACCTTCTGAGCAATCAAAACTGCTCTACAGGATTTCATTGGCCAGCAATGAATGTACATTAGCTACCATTACTTGGCCAGACCTAAGCATACGCGTTTCAGTGGGTGGAAGAAAGCAACTACTGCACACAATTTCCCCATCAGTCCTTTCCATGTCTCTTCTAGACCTTTCCACTAACTTAACGAGGGTTAAAACTGGAGTTCTTACACAATTTACATTTAATCTCAGCGCCACATCTCTTCAGCAAACCCCTTAACCATTGGATATTTCAACTGCAAGTTGACTGAAAGCTAAATGGGAAATTTGGCTTTTGATTTGACTGTTGAATTGAAACATCCAAGCAAACTTTTGTGAGTTTATCACTTCCAAATTCAGAGTTTGAGTCCAGACGGTGTGCCTGACTCATCTGGTGTCATTTCTGTCTACATTTGGATTAGCTAAATCAAGAATAGTGTGGAGACATTTTAGCATGTTGAATTTCTCAGGAGCAGAGAACTCATGCTCCAGCTTGGAATCAATGTCATTTCTTTGTTGCAATTTTGCTGTTGTCTTTCCTTTCCCCAATCACGATTGCTACTAGCTGATTTACTAGTTTTCCTTGATCAGCAGCGGTGAGATTGACAGATTTTTTAATGTGCAAACAGCTCTTTGATGCGAGGCCAACCCGCTCTACAGAATCATGAAAACTCAATGTAGAGAGCATTATCTCACCTTAGGCTTCTCCAAAAATAGAAGGCTCCATATTCAGTGCTTTTCATCAGAAGATTTCAAAACATTTTACAAGGGAAGATAAGTATATTTATAGTGCAAGTGTATTTATAGTCAGGAAAGACATCAGATTCTAAGACATCAAAACCAAATATAAATGCAAAGCCTTTTTAGAGAACTGGTGGGAAAACTTATCTTGCTATCTAATACAGTGAAGTCTGGTTCTCTGTGTGATTTTCTAAACCAAGAGTTCATTGCCTCTTTCCTGCAGCTGACAGCTTATTACAGCTGTCAGTTCTGTTCTCTTTTGTGCTTTCTTTATGCTGAATTTTCAACTGGTTGACCTAATATAAGCAATGGACAACTGTGGCCTCTCCAATAGCTTGGATAGTCCCAGGTGTTTGTGTAGATTAAATGGTTCTGCTTAGGCCGTGAAATGCTACAGTGATATGCCCTTTAACTCAACAGGCTACTGGTAAATTTGGACAGTCTGAGTCAAGACTTGAAGATACAAAGGTAACACTAAGAAGGAGAAAACATTCTTGTGCACCTTAATTTTGGGCTTTCAGCTTGGGAGTCTTTAAAAAACAGAGTCCAGTGTCACCAGTCACTTTTGGAAAATTAGAATATCTTTGGCTAACATTCTTCCCCGGCCTGCCTTGCACCCCCCACTCCAATACTTACCAGTAGTAATTTTTGCAAATGATGGCAAATACCAACTTTGACTTTTGAACCTCTTTGGTCTATTTGGACAACGTCACTTTGTAATGTCATTAAGTTTAAAAAAAAGAACCAGCAACCAAAAATACTTAGTCACTTTGCAAAGAAATAAGACAGGGAAGATTGTTTATGCAGTCTCATGCATACCTCATGATAATGATAATTCAAAATATTTAAATGCACGGTCATCATGGTTTTTAAATTAAACCTTTCCTCTCAAAACATCTTAAGTCAGTGGAGTGCTCTCAGGTAATAGTTTTCACTGGCTGTGCTGCTGACTTACATAATTTGGATGCTAATCAGAACAGAATGTGTCAATATACTTCTAGACAGTTTTTATTTTGAACCTTTTCTTTGCAATCAGGCAGCTGGAATATTCGTTAAAAAGTTTTAATTTCTATTCATTTCTTTCTGTTCTGTTAGTTTCTCTACTGCTGTGATGATTGTGGCTGTGAGGCATGAGTATTACCTGAACTTTCTATGACCTAATCAAGCTCAGGTAAAGATAAAAACCAGCCCTAATTTCTCTTCCTTTGTGCTCTTAGAATTCAAATTATATTTTCAAGGTAAAGGGGTCATCATCTCTTTTCTGCCAGGTATGCTTTTCTCTCTCATTCAAGTTGTGAATGCATTGTAAAAACTGAGTAAAATCAGATTCATGTTAAGGACATAAGCTTAGTCTTTACTTTCTAATCAGATAACAGCTATTTGTATATAAGCTTAGAAATCAGAGTCATAGTTCACAGTTCTATTGTGTGAATGTGGCCAAAGGTAAAGAACAAAAAAAAGTCCTTGCCACACAGAGTGGTTTCATTTGTTATTGGATTCAAGGTGACAGAAACTATAGCTAGCACTTTAAACTCACTAGATTATTACTGGCAGTAGTTACAAAAAAGCAAAGCTTTCTTCACCTCTCCATGATTCTCCTTGGGAGGAGCATTGGTTTTCTAGCTGTGATCACAGTAATGTACCTATTGAAGTAGTGATTTGATCAGTGATTAGATAATTAGATATTGGAACCAAGAATTGTTCTTTTTTGCCAGGGAACATATGAGAAAAGACAAGAGAACTGTCAGCATTAGCTCAGAATTTCCTTCATACAATCCACACAATAAATTTGGGGGTGGACCTTTTAGGGAGGGACCTTCCCCATATAAGGCTTGTCAAGTTTCATGCAAAGTCTCTGAGACACAGCTGTGCATGTTCTAACTCCCACCTCACCCCCTTGTTACAGCTGGAGGAGACACATTTACCTTTTATACGAAGAAGCTGTGGCAGGTCCAGCACTGTGACCTGCAGTACCAGGTGATCGGCTGGTGGGAACTCTGGCTGGGTAGCAGAGTGGGGGATGAAGGACTGCAGTGCTTTGATGCGTATCCAGAGACTCTAGTGGACAGAACATGGTGTTATTATATGAGAAGTTTATCCAATAAGCAACCTGACTCTTTTGAAAAAGAAAGAAAAAGATTAAGAAATTAATCTCACCTGGAGACATGGGGTGAAATAATGGCTTATTGCTTTCCTTTGGCTCAACCCTCATGCTTCTTCTCCACAAGGTATCTGTTTCTATTGGCTGGTACCCAGCCAAAGTCATCTTTCTTTAAACAATTTGATCTGCTTTGGATAAGGCTCACTAATGCTGATTTGATTTTAATTATATCAATCTTGTGGTCTTCTTGTTAATACTGTTTTGGGGTTTTTTTTATTGTTTATTTCAGATTCAGGGGATGACTTCAAAAGGAACTTGGAGGCTTCACCTAGTCAGAATGTGGGTTAAGGACAAGCTGCCTGAGAAGTTATGTATCACTGGCAAGTGGGATCCCCTATCTGTGTTTCTGTAAAATTAAAACTTCTAAGTGCTTTTCTTACATTCCTGAATTACTGCTTTTTGTAGGCTGTCTGTTATGATTACCTAGTTTAGAGACAGATGAACTAGCAACCTAAGTTCTTTTATGGATCTTTAACCCTAAGGAGAATCTTCCCACCATTATCTTCAGTTACTGTAAGGATCTAACTTAGATGCCATTCAAAACCTCAAAGTCAGAAATTCCCTATAAATCAGTGAAGAGAAGCAGCCACCTCTGGTGCTGATGGTGAATTTTTAGGACACTGAATTTAGCCATCCGAAGTGTAGAGTGCAGACTTTATCAAGTATTTAAATAATCTGCAAAATGCTATTCATAGAAATTTTTTCTTAAGGTCACCCCGGAAGCCTGTGGTGTTGTGCAAAAATAAATGCCCAAGTCCTATGATTACACTGTAACATCTGGACAATTCATCTCCTGTGATATTTTTCAGGAAGAGTAAGAATGATAGTGTGTTGCACTCTGGGCTTTTTCTTTCTCTGTCAAAAAAATCATCATTATTCGGCTTTCTGGCAGCTGCTATTTCTGTGCTGTTGAGGGTAAAACTCAATGGTTTACAGCAGAGAGAGGCCTGTTTTCTCATCCACTTTCCCACTGCATTAGGTTAGCTCAAAGCAAACAGGAAACTATTTTCCCTAATGAGCACCAAGGGTTGCAATTTATGGATACAAAGAGCTTTGCCCTGTGCTTATGTTGTATTTCAATGAATAGGAAGAGCCTTTGTTTCACCGCTTAGACATATTAATCATGCTGGAAGATGCACTATTAAGAGAAAATCAGTTTATGTTAGTTATCAAATGCGGTTACAGTTATTAGAGATATGTTTATCTAGGGGAAACATAAAGCCTCATAGTCTTTTGGAAAGGTATTATTCTCTTCATACTCACTCCAGGTTAGCGGTGTAGGAGTTTGGTCTCTGGCAGAAGACAGACAGAAGAATTAAGAGCTGCACCTGAACCAAGGGCTGAATTGACAGTTCTTTACTCAGACACATATAAACTTATACATGAGATCTTGGGCGTGTATTCTAAATAATGAGGTTGAAAGTGTTAATATAAAGTAGTTGCACATACATGCACAAAAGTTGGAACTCAGTGGAACTCTGCAATCTACCAGGTGGTCTGTACTCCCATTTCCCAGGACTGTGACATGCATTTTCAGTATGTTCCCCTGTGCCACACATACACCTGCATTTGGGATGGTGTTTGAATGGATTGAGCTGATGGGACCTGACAGGCACCTAGTGCTTTCTCACAGCCTCATCCTGCAGCACTTCTTAAGGTACCACATTGTCTAGTGCCTGTCCAGACAGCGCTGCAGCCTCCTGGAGAGAGAAGGACAGCCACCACTTTCTGTGACCTCTTGGTGCTGCTGGCATGGTGGGGTATGTGCTCTCTAAGTGCAGATGTGACTGTTGGGCCACTCCTTGCCAGCCCACTGAGGCTGTGTCTGCATCTTTCCTATCCCAGGCACAGCTGTAGGAGGGTTTTTTAGTAACCCCTGACATACCTTCTCCCCCTACAAATCTGGCCAGAGCACAGTGCTCAGCACACATCTCCAATCCTGCTCTGAACTTTCAGGGCTGAAAAGTTGCTGTTTTTCAGTCTTGGGAGAGCTGCACCCAAGGCTTTTCTCAGCCACAGCAGTGGATATTTAAAAACAAAGACGAAAGGGACAGAGAGGCTGTGATTCACACACTAAGACCAGTCCCGTGTTTTCTTGCACAGCCTGGGATCTGGGAGATTTCCAAGGAAGGTGCTAGACTTTGAGGCATTGCTGAGGAGAATCCTAATGCAATTCAAATTATTTTCTATTAAGTCCATGGTAAAGACCTGTTTGGTTAAAATGCTGGAATTCTGCCTGCACACTCCTCTGCTGAATAAATCCTCGGGTAGTCTGCTCCAAACAGGTAACTAATCTTTGGATAATTTAGCTGTGTGAGAGTGCTAAACTAATTCCCATTTATTCTCATTAGGTTCCTGTGCTCTCCTGCCCACTTCATCTGGGCTGGAATCCAGCTGACGAGAGCGCAGAGAGGCTGAAGGTGGAATCCAGGTCTGATGACAGTTGCTAAAAACTCATTTATTTTCCAGGCAGTAGCATTTATTTAATTTACATTTTAATAGACTGTTATTTCATATACTAATCAACCTACCTGCTACCTTCAGGTGTCTCTCGTTCTATGCACAAAATATGAAGAAAAATTTTCGCTGTCATTTGAGCTTAGACTCAAATCAGAATTTAGCAAAGTTGTTAAGCCTGTGCTTAACTTTATACATGTTTATAATTTCATTGCATATTAGCAATTGAATATTGGTTGAGTTTGATTTTGCTAGTAATTTTTCAGATTTAAGTCATATCATGCTTCTCAGATTTAAGTCAAAAGCTCCTCAGTCCTCATATCTTACTAATTTAGCAAACTCACTAACAGTATTAGTAATTTGTATAGGGATGGCTGAAATTTTCCTCCCTCCATGGTCTGTCTTTATGAAAATATACTTTTTCAACTAAAATATTTTTTTAAGACAAAGAAATCTTTTTCTGTATTAAATAAAAATTCTGTATACTTTTTTTTTTTTGCATAAGGCTAAATTTTAATTTTGAAAACTGGTATTTTTTTTCTATAAAAGTTATTTTTTGAAGAACCCCTCACCCCATAATGTTACACTTTTAAGAAAAAAATTTCTTAGAAAAAAAAGTTGATATCTTCTCATGGCCTGATTAAAGCTGATGATAACTGCCTATTTTGCAATACCACAACCCTTGTAATTCTTTTCATATATTTTCTCTAGGAGACAAGCAGTGGGTAAAAGAGGGTACAGATGTCCCTGTAACAAAAAAGAGAACTGAGGGAGAGAATTATGAAATTATGAAATTAATTATTAAATTAGTCAGGATGTCTGGAGAAGACAGAATAAGAACAAGCAACTGAGTTATTTCTTGAGCCTCTTTTTTTCCTTCAGGAAGCTTGTTAATCTTCTCAATATTAACCTTAACTTTCTCTGTCATTCTTTAAATCTGTTTGTTTTGTCAGCTTCTGAATCCAGGTGAACAGGTAATTGCACTTGGAATGTTTTCTTGACTGATTTCTTTGAATAAAAAGGGGAAAAAAAGAGTTGGTGAATGATGTACAGCAAGACGTTAACCAAGTAAAGATAAAGAGAATTGGGAAAGTTTGTTGTGTTTTGGGTTTGGTTTTGGTTTTTGTTTCCTCTGGGCAAAGACTTCTATGGTCTGCAAGCTGCTTGAGCTTGACAGAGCAGCAGAGGTTCATCAGGCATCTACAGTGTACATGGCTGGCAGCTCACTGCATCGTATGGGAGTTATCAGTGGGAAATCAATTGTAAACAGTATAAACTATACAGAGTATCAGGGCTGCAGGAGCTGGAAAATAGGATGTTCTTGTATTACCGGTGTGGAGAAATACAAACCTCTGAGGAGGTGAAAGAAATGGAAATAATCTGACCATCTATTTTGGGCAGATGGTATTGCACGAAAAAAATGATAAGCCATAAAAGGCCTTGAGAAAAAAATGTTTAACAATATAGCATACGATCATGGAAATTTTTCTTTCACATAGGTAAAATACTATCAAATTTTGCACAGATTCCTAGGTTTCTACATACTAGTCAGCAGAAAAATCAGAATCAACAGTTACTGGACTCTTTATGGGAAGGGATGCTTTTGTAACATTAGACATTGCTATCATAAGAGTCATCACATGTAGCCTTCCAACTTGTACTTGACAGGCCAGAACAACTGCTTTTTCACTGAAGAATAAAAAGGTAATTTTTTTTTTTTTCAGTGCAAAGCAGACATAGGAAATACTTTCACTGTACTGTGCATTCTATTAAAAACTGTTTTCAAAAATTAATCTATTCCTCCCCATCCTTTTTGTTTTCACTGTCATCATTTTAGTAAAGAAAATAACTGCCACTTCACTCCCTCAACCAGATATTATTTCTCTGTAGAATGAAATAAACTCAAATAAGTCCACCCTCATAAATTTAGAGCTACCTACAAGCCTGAGTCCAGGTCTGTTCAAGGAAGGATGAGCAGATGAATAATCCCTGCTGAACTCAGTGGAACTGCTCATCTGCATGAACCATTTAGAGGAATGAGAGAAACTGAGGCCCAAATGCACAAGGGATCCATGAGCTGTACTATTTATTTGCTGAGTATAAACATGTTCCTGAGCATGCCTTAAGTACAGTCCTAGGTGCCAGAAACCTCTAGTATCAGACATGAACACACTCAAGGCCTTTAGTTGTTGCTGAGATCACATGGCAGACAAGCAGGTGTATTGAACAGCTCAGTCTGAGACTTAAAACTATATACAACTGAAATGCTTATCACCTCTTTGTAGGTAAACATAGGAAGAGACATCAGGTTTCCTGCTTTCCAGTCTAGCACATTCGCAGAGATTCCCCCTTCAGGTCCAACAGTCCTCCTAGAAAAAATGGCCAAATTGGTAATATGCTTGCTGCATAAAGTTTGCAGTAAAGTACTGTGCTTTTCTGAAACAGCGTCTGAAAATATCTAATAACTATGTGCCTTTCACTGACCTTAATCTCAGAAATTTCCTCTTCAGATCTTAATTTGAATATAAATTACAAATGATTCACAACTTTTTCATGGAAAATGTCTAAAGCAGAACTATTGTCTGTCTATTTATTGCTTCCTTTTCTTATCATTGCAAAGATATTCTTAGCACAACTGAGAATTACCACAAAAACCATCATGATTTAAGTGAATGTGTAGAATAGGTTTCATAGCGAGCTATAGCTATCATAAAAATGATTCTCAGTTGTTAAAGTTGATTCTGCCTTTTAATGTTTCCTCATAACTTGATGCTTTAAAATATTCTGTCTTTTGAACTTGCAACATCTTTGCTCATTTAAATATGTTTTCTTCTCTGAATTTTGGAGAGCAGTCCTATATTACTTCTCCAGTTGATAAAGGACTTTGCGTAATAGAAACTCTCCAAGACCATCATATGTAATGCTGGGAATCCTTCAGAAATTCATCTAGACCCAACCAAATGTGAAGAATATTGAACTGTATCTATGTCAGCCTTTATTGACTTGTCAGTATATGAGTTTATTGAATACATTGACTTTCAGGAATTACAGCAGTTGCATTTTAACTAGGATGAATATCTACCCTTCTGTGATCTATACCTATATCCATACCTATACCTGCATGTATCTCTGTATCTATGCTAAATGTAGTAGCAGCAAGCCTAGAAAGGAATGCCAACATGGGTACAAATGCTCATGATAAGACTAAGGATAAGCCAACATCCAGCAAATATTTGAAGGTTATAAAGGGATAATCACAAAGATGATCAAGTCTACAGCATTGAAAATAAATAAAAGACAATCATATTTCATGGAAATGGAGATACATGACTCTGGGGAAGTGAGTATAGTCTGTGTGCTGGTTTGAGTCCTTTTTTCTTAATGCTGCTTTTTCAGGTCGCTGTTAAAACACGTTGCTGAGAAAAAGAAATACAGATCCCTTGCGACTCTCACTGTGTACAAGCATCAGAAGAAAGCAGGAGGCTTGCAGAATCTGGTCATTAAAGAAAATGGAAAACCAGAATGTCCATTTAGACATCATGTAGGTAAGTGATATCTATATAATCTTAGCAGTGGTATAGTCATCACAGCAGGCTAATTTTCCAGTTGTGTCCATCAGGATTGAGCAGGAATGGGTGAACTTCATTTTCTTGGTTTTTCTTTTAATTGCATCCCTGTTGCTTAAATGTGGTAAAAAAAAATGGGTCTTAGTGAAGATTTTTTCACAAAAAAATTCTCTTTCCCAGGGGATCTCACTGGAATAATTTATATCTCAGATTACATAAAGTGGTCTTTCTCTGAGAAGTTTTCCAGTGTGGATTTCCTGTTTACAATGCCAAGAGGGGACCATGGTTTGGCAGAGGAATAAGGTCTGTGAAGGAGAACATGGGCATGGGGAGTGAACTAGCAAACTACATCTTCCATTAGTGAATAGAGCTCTTCTTCTTGGCTAAAATTTCATTTTTAACTTCTTATTAAAAACCTAAGAGTGTCCATAGAAATAAACATTTCCTGCCACTGGAATTTTTGTTTTGTTTTGCTTTAACAAAAATAGTTCCAGAACCATGCTATGGTTTGGTTCCAGACAGCAGTACTAACCACGGAAACTCTCCGTGAATTTATGATGCTCTGCTTTGGGGATCCTGTAAAACAGTGTGCCACATGAATAGCCAACAATACCCCTGAAAACTTTCCTGTCTGTCACTGGTATGTGTGGTAACTCAGGCATTTGCAGGAAAGAAAGGTATTGCTATATGAGTATTTCTGTGCAAACTAACTATATTAGTGATGGTTATCATGTTTTGTATGCTTTTCTGTATTAATATTGTGCTTCCAATGATTTATCTATCTGTAATTGAAAAGTTGCTAAATAATAAAAAAAACCCAAGGTAGTACAAACCACATATAAAATTAATTAGAACTATGTTAGGTTGGTGAAACTGGGTAATGAAAGCAATAAAATTCATAGTCATATTCCAGTCCTTGAAGGTTCTTAGCTGTTGTGAGGACCTGAGCACTCCTCCCACTGCAAGGGTGCTGAAGGAGCAAAGCACCTCACAGGTTTCATGGAAGTTGTCTTGTGCAGGCAAATCCCAGAGGTCTAGTGTGTCCTGCTGTCCTTTGTTAGCAAAGGCTGTAGCCCACGCTGTGTATCTCCCTGTGGTTATGAGCTTGCCTTAGCATTCTTTTAACCTAATTTTTTGTTCTCTGATTAAAGAGATTATGTGTAATGCAGAGCTACTGAGCTAAGCCCAGGGAGACCAGAATCTTTATTAAAGGAACAGATCATGATGCAAACCACATTAACTTTGTCAGCTTAGACTGATGAGAACTGTTGGTGTCTCGTGAGATGAGAGATTTGGACAGCAATTAAGAGCAGCACAGTTTTTGTCCATATTCAATGACTATGAATGCATAGTGGAATGAGGATGAATAATTCAGGGCCAGATTCTCTCTCCTTAATTATATGACATGTACCAAGGTTGTAGATTGACAAATGCATTTGGCAGCAGTGTTGACATAGTGGCCACCTACCTTTCACTCCCTGCTGCTTGTTGTTGTTGCTGCAATTGCCCACTGTGCTGTGGTAGGGCAAATAACTGATGTGACCAAGAGGAAACCTCTTTTCCATGAAATGCACAGGGGTTTCTGAGGTGTATGAGTCCCAGCAAAGCTTACCATAGATATTCTCATAGAATAATACAGAAGGAAATGGGTACATGTAAGGTTCAAGTATGCTTTCATGCAGGCAGAAGCAGTATGTAAGGGGATATGGTGGATATGTGAGTATAACCTACTTATAAAGGAGGGAACACCACATCCTGCAAATTCAGTATCATTGTTTATAGAGGAACTCACTTCCCAATGTAGGCAAATAATTTAAGGTCTGTGGGTTCTTTGAAAAGGTCACCTAGTTACCCACTCCAGAGCCCCCAGATTTGCATTGATTCAATTATAATATGTGTTTGGATGAAAGCAGATGAGAGCACTTGAAGAGGGAGTGAGTAAGAACATAAGGTCATATCAAACTGATGCTCCAGCCTTTCTCCTGCACTCAGTGAGAGATGCTTAAGGAAACAACATAAGGATACAGGAGGTACATAGAGTGATCGCTCCACTTGTACCACTTTCAATCTCTAAAGATTTTGCACCTTTAGGGACGTCCTGACCGAAACATTTACTCTGAATACTGTATTTAATAGCTGTTCATTAACTTTTCTACTGCAGTTGCTCTTTGAATCCATGTCCAGTCTTTATCCGTGGTTTAATTATTTGTTTTAATTCTGTGTAATTATTTCATTAGGTGTCTTCTTGCCCCTGTTGTATGAGAATTACAGAATAGCTATTTCCCTGCCCAACAGCTCTATTCCATTAATGTTTTTATAGCTCTTTATTGCATTTCTCTCTCAATCATTTTTACCTAGGACAGTGGCTCCTAATTTTGTTGTGTAACTTCAATATGAATACTGTTCCATGTCTCTAATCATCATCACTCTTCTTTGAATTGCTTTTAATTCTGTTATATCTTTACTGAGATGGGATGACCAGAATTGCTCTCGGTATTTATTCAAGTTAAGGTACCCTATGGCTTTAAACATTATCACAAGGATGTCTCTATTACCTTCCTCATAATCACTAATACTCTTTTGATTTGATGCCTAAGCAATGAGCAGATATTTTCATAGCACTGTCCCCAGCGATTTCAAGGTCCTTTTTTAAGATAATTTAGCACTTGCCCATTTCTATGTGTTCTTACTGTTTTTTTTTAAGTGCATTGATTTTCATATATTAGGATTGCATTTCATCTGACTTTTAGTAGCCAGTCACACACTCTTGTAAGATCCTTCTGCAACATCTCACAGATAAATAATTTTATGTTGGAAAACTTTACCCCCTCACTATTCACGTCCGTTCCATGTCATTTATGGGTAAGTCAAACTGCCCAGACTCCTTGGGAATTTACCATTCTTCCGAGCACTATCTGCTTATCCCAGCCCTTTACTTCTAATCTTTTGCAGCATTATTAATTTATGGTGGGACCTGCTCTTGTATTGCACGGCAGCTTCTTTTCCTAACCAGAATTTTTGTTCATGTTAAATGTTTTTGGAAATTCAGATGCTCCGTTGTACCCTCTGGGCCGCGCTGATCCATGTCCTTGTTCATGACTGACAAACTGGCAAGCACTCCTGAAGCATGACATTCATCTGCCATTTGTATTCTTTCTCCATTCATCACAGTTATTTAGATGTCTATGAATTCTGTTCTTTGTGTAATTTCAACTAATTTGCTCTATATTCCAGTCCGGTTTAGTGGGGTGTAGCTCTTTGAATCCCCGTAGACTTCTTTCTAAAATTTAGGTCACTTTTTCTGCCTTTTACTTCTCTGGTACTATGACTGATTTAAACATAAGGCAACATACTACAAATTTTATATTTTATTTCCTCTACAGCTCTCGCATGAGTAGCAGCTGGTCCCACACATTTGTTACTATTTATTTTACCACCTCTTTCAAATGCTTTTCAACTGACACTTGAATTTGAAACAGTTACTCTGACTCATTTTCTGCATGGAAAGGTTCAGGTGTGGGATCAGGCCTTAAATATAATGTTATTTCTTTTTATAACTCTTTTCCACATTTAAAATATATGATAAATCAATCACTTATCTGAGCATTTTCAAGACAGTCTATGTTTGGCTTGAGCATTTTTTGTCCCTGTTTTTTCCAGGGAAAAGGCATTCAGGAAGATAGCTATGTATAGTTGTTTGGTTTTTTTTTTTCTGATTGCATTTTAATTAATTTAGTTTCCTGTTGTTTTTTTTTCCTGATATTCCCTCACCTTCCTTCTTGTAAGGGGTTTATTGTAGGTGAAATGTTTTCTTCAGTCTGAGATATTGTACCAGGCAATATCTGAGGGTTTGACTTTCTGAAGTGCCTTTCATGTGCTTACTTGAGTACTGTCACTATGTTCAAAGCTGCAGCCTAAAGGTGGCCAAAGTCTCCTCCTCACCTGTGTTTTTTCAACCAGGATTTCAAAAGCTTCCTGTGCTTTTTAGCTGCTAGTAACCCTCATAGAATCTTGAAACCCAGAGACCTCAAGACAGCCTCACCAACACTAAACGCGCAGGAGAACCAGAGCAAAGTCCTTGGAAGCACTCAACAAAAATTAGAGAAGTTCTGTGTGAAAAAAGCCACTTCAAAATTGAAAGCAGAGGGAAAAGAGGTCAAGAGGGAGCTATTAAATACATACTGTAGGCAGAAAGATATTCAGATGCTATAGGACATCTGAGCAGCTCAACCATACTCTCCAAGACAGTTGATGATCTCAGGTCAGTCACGCAGAACAAACCTCTGGTTTATAAGCCTGACTTATCAGGACCGGTATTATGCCTGACTACATTCTGAAAATCCTTTTATTTGGTATTTAACTGCAGCCATGTCTTCTAAAGACACCACCTCCATGTTGACAAATCCATACAGCAGAAGACCTTCTAGTGCTGGAAAACTTCCTTATGAGCTGAACAACAGCTACACCCCTTTCAAAATAAGGCTCTGTCATTTTTTGCAGTCCTGAAAATTGCTTGGGATGCTCATGTTTTCAGTGCCTCAGGGTACTCTTTTCAAGGAGGCCCATCCAAGATCACCCAATCCTTTGCAGAAGCATCTTGCCTGTGAGCTTGTTTAGCTACCTTTAACTTTCCAGCACCTAATGTTCTCCTGTCTCTCATCTCTCAGTTATAGTTCCTGGTTGATTCTCATTGTGTCCTCTGATCCTGAAGAGGCACTGGGCTTGGGGACCTGGTGCAATGAATCTCTGTTGTTTAAGGGAGCTTTCAGTTGTAACCACAGTTGGAGTAAATGATTCATTTCAGTGACATTGCTTTGCACACTGGTGTTCTGAGCATGACTGGAGAGAGCAAAGTTCAGTCCTCAGCTAGAAATGGAAAATAGTCAGCCACCCCTCATGAATTTTAAACTGTTTTTATTTCTAGCATCAGTAGCAGCCAGAGAAAACGTGGTTATAAAATTGAATAATTCCTACTAGGTTCAGGATAAGAAATGAAATGCCTTCACTCCTTAGAAGCCCGCTTGACAGGGGCAACAGTTTTATATTGCAGGGATCTGGAAAATCTTTCAGGATTGAAGCTCCTTCTGCAGACAGCTTTCACCTGAAAATATCTTCAACATGGGAAGTCAGAAGTGGAAGAGGAGAGCAAAATTAAAGAACAGTGAACCCATGCTGAATGACTAAGAATGGGAATTTGAATGCCTATTCCAGATAATTTTTCCCAAAAAAGTCAGATTAATTCCCACCGAGATGGTCACTGCATGGGATAATGTGGTAGAAGCTGATTATATGCAGTAAAGAATTTGGAAACAGAAATTTTCTGTTTGTTTTCTGTTTTGTTTAAGTGTTATTTTTAACCCACCTGTTTTATTACTATTGTTTTCTTTGGCTTGTTTATGTTGGGTACTGCAGAGTCCTTCCCAGATCTCTGGTCTGATGCATCTTTGCTGCAGTGTGAACAAAGTTTATTGCTAGTACAATATTAGCTTTTCTAATCAGAAACTGACGTTATTACCTAATAGTTATTGCTCTGCATTACTAGCCAGATGTTGGAAATAATGGGCTGATAAAGCTG
Source organism: Numenius arquata (assembly GCF_964106895.1). Classification (NCBI taxonomy): domain Eukaryota; kingdom Metazoa; phylum Chordata; class Aves; order Charadriiformes; family Scolopacidae; genus Numenius; species Numenius arquata. The sequence continues at coordinate 14,870,798 of NC_133578.1, forward strand.
CCTATTAATTTAAACAGGTTGACAATTTTAGGCTTTTGCAGCACAAGATCAGGAAACTCATAAAGGAGCAGAAAAAATAATTTGAGTAGAGAAGGTAATCAAAACTTTGTAAACTCAGGAATTAATATCCAAGTGTGATACCCTTCCTCAGCCTGATAGCTGCGTAGTCACACAGGGTACAGTATGTGCTCCAGTCCAGAGCCCAAAGACTCTGTCAAAACCTCAGGCAGACAAAAAGTATGAGACTCTGTCAGTGTGGCTCTGAATCTGAGTAAATATGTTTCACCTCTTCACAGAAGATATTTTATCTTCTAGCACTCAGATACTGCTGAGGCTTTTGTCAGCTGGAAATATGGACAGAATGGGCTCATATCTCCTGCAGTTTTCCATGGAGAGGGAAGTGCATGGTTACTGGGTGGGGTTTAAGGAGTTGTGGTTGTGCATGTTTAGCAACTGGCTGGGTGGGGAAAGTTCTCCCCTCATTTGCTGTGTGAAAGTCAAAACTTTTCCCTCTGCTGTTAGAAGAGGAAAATAGAAGCTCATTGTAGTCTAAAATCTGCCTTTCTCTGTCAAAAAAATGCTTCACTCAGCTTGAGAATGCATTTGTGGGGCTTGACGTTCTAGGCTGGAAACAAGGAACAAAACTTGGAAACCCAGGGAGGTACCATTCTTTTATCTTCCACTCTTATGTGGAAAATACAGAGTACCTTAATGTAACATAATGGAATAAACCTAAATAATCACCAGATGACTTTTCAGTGCATGTCTGTCTATCCTTGGAGAAAGATTAGAAAGCAAATATGTTTCAGGTAATAGCATATTTAATAAACATGTTGAAGGTGCTTAGATGCAGTAGCAATGAGGAAAAGAGGACATGTATTGGCACTCAGAACAGAGTACACAATAGAGCACTGTCCTTTTGGAGCAGAAAAGGTATACTACCAAGGATGTACCAATATTTCAATCTCCAAGAAAGTCAAAAGGAGCTTTGATGCTTATTCATAGGCAGTAGCGCTTCCTGTGCTTGATTTTAATCTCAGTTCCAACTGTGTAACTGTCCAGAGCAGCATTCGGTGAATGCAGGCACAGACTCCTATTCAGTTTACTGAGTTTAGTCCTATCCCTGCTGAGGGAGAGGAAAAATGCAAAAGCTAACCCTCACTGCCAGGCTTACTGGTAATTTTTATTACTGGATTTGCTTGTTTGATCTGTATTTTTTACAGTCTAATTGGTGTAAAATATACCTACTTATACATATGTGATATACATCTATGTAATGTATATCTATGGAACATATAGACCATGCTCCTTTCTGTTATTTGGCTAATCCTAATCATACCATCTAGGACAGAAGGAACAAGAATAAGAAAAACAGAAGAGTAACTTAGATTAATTGTATTTAAGTTTTGAAATCTCACATTAAGAGGTTTGCATTTTACTGTGATTTTATAAAACTAGACTAGTATCATGAGAAAGCACGAATACTCCTTTCAAGCCTTTTTGTTTGAAAATATGGCTAGTATTATATTTATGTCTTGAAATGAACTATTTCTATTGTCATTAAAAATATCCCTTGGAGAACGAATATAAATTTAGCAGAAACATTTATTAAATCTATATAGACACATTTATTTTAGCCTTCAAGCATTCTCTGAATCTCAACTAAAAAGATTCTAATTATGATGTTAAATTTGATCTGACAATGTCTTTTTTTTTAAAAAACGAGCTGATAGAATAAATGCAAATGCTACATTGATAACTGAAACACTAAGAAATCTTTTCTGTGAAAAAATGCTTCTCATTCTGTTTGACTGGCATAGACGATGATTACAGGTGATGACTTTTATTCATCAGTGACTATCAAGATATCAGCATTGTCTGTGAAAATGGTATCGTGGACTCACTTCCTCATCAGAGGTGTTTTTGCCCAAATATAATGGACTAGATACAAAGAGAACACTTGAATACCTGTTGTAGTACTGGTGTAGATGAGTTGTCTAAACCAAAAATAGTAATCTAAAGAAAATTGTAATGACCTGTCACCTAACACTGGAAATATCTAGATTATCTACTTTTAAAAATTTATTTTCTTCCAGAGTTGTTAATATTTGAGCAGCTATCTGTTCCAATGACTAGTATTTCTTAAAAGATAAAACAACTCCACCAAGAATGGTGGTGAGACCAGCCCTGGAGTGCCTTGCAGCCTCTTGATTTCTCTGGACCATGCAGGAGAGTGGGGGTTTGAGCTCTCATCCTCAGGCAAGAACAACAGAGAAAAACTCCAAGGAACCCATCAACTCTGTCGGCTTTTGTGCAAGACCAGATCTGGTTGGCATATTTGGAGAATATCCACAGCCTCAGGCAAGAGTCTCTGGGGAATGCCCAGTCCGAGAGATTCATTCACCTCTGTGGCACCAGCACTTCTGATGTTACTGATAGATCCCTGCAGCACAACACAAAGGACACCAAGGACAAGATCGCAGTATCCATGCTCATATTGAATCATGCCATGCCTTTATGGGACTATGCATGAGCTAAATAGTTTCTGAGCAGGGGAACACATATGAGGCAAACAGACCACTATTTCCTTTTAGTTCCTGAGGAAGAAACAGGTCTCCAGTCATTTATGTGACCTACCCAGCCTTAAATTAGCAAATCAGTAGCAGACCCAGCAGCATTTATTTCTCAGAGCTGAAAGTTTGTTAAAATCCTAGAACAGAGAAAGCAAAGCACCATGATGCTAGATCAAAACTGACAGGAGAAGGCTGATTCTATAGCTCCTGTAGGCCCTAGCAGTGATGCTTGCTGCCTACTGCCTCCTTTAGAAAAGGACAGCAATGTGTGATTCAGATCAATTCAACTACTCTTCTTTCTAAGAAGTGGTTGTTTTTTCAAGATGTTTTATTTGAGAAGGTCTAAGTTTGTTTTAAAAAATGTACAGTCCTCTTTTACTTTCACCAAAACACTTCAATATTAATAGACTAAGTGAACTATGAAAATACTAGTATAGAAGAATATCTTCAAACCCTCACATTCTTGCTGTAATTAATTGTGTCTCTTTAAAATCTCTGTTCAGAGACATCCCATAGATTCAGAGAATTCAGAGTAGAAATAGATTTCTTCATTCAGCATCTGCCTTTTACGGACACATAATTATAACATTTTTAACAGCTACATTTTTGTTGCGCATTTTTGTGTCACGTTGTTATCTTTCATTTTGGATTTCCATATTGTCTAGGTTCCAGTTTCTGGTTTCTGTTCTATAAAATGGTTTCTTCTACAATTTTCCTTTCTTCACCTTGTTAGTGTTATCAGTTCTTAAAATGGATTCACTTTTATGCTCAAGTTTAAACAAATTTTTTGTTATCTGATAATATAAGATTATCTTCACCCCCATTCTATGCTAATTAATTCTTCTTATTTAATATTCACATTTCGCATTAATCAGTGCAGATGAGGAGTGTTCTCAATTGAACAGCTTTTCACCGAGCCAAAATGACTGGTTTTACATGCTCATAGAATTCAAGGTAATAGTTATAGGCTTCCACATCTTTCCCACCATCTTTTTCTCCTCCAAATCATCCTGTAAGCAAATTTCTAGGGAGAAATCACTGTGAAGGCTTTTATCCATTGAGAAATGTACTGGCATAATTATACCACTGCAAATTACAATACTGATATAAACTCCCATGTGTTTTTTCTGGGACAATGGTTCTTTGTTCTTGTTTAGTTTATGTTGCTGTGGAGATGGTATAATGCTAGAATGGAAAAAAAAAGAAAGCATAATTATGTTTATTGCATAATGAAATGCGTGTCTGTGCTGTGGCAATGGTATGATAACCAAGGGGGTATTGTTTTAGTAAATACCCCACATACTGGAGACCTGTAGCATTGTGTCCCTTGGGATGATGAAGCTTACTGACCTAACCATGAAGAGCTCAGTGCTGTCTGTTAAAGTTTCCAGAATATCTTTTCTGTACATGGCTTATTTTTCCCAGAAGAAGGCTGGGCTAAAATTTCTAAAAGCACTCAACTTTACAGCCTTTATCTTATTTCCAAAAGAAGACTTAGTTCTGTTGGAATAAATATAATTGAAAGTATTCAAGACTGTCTTTGTGTTATTTGCCAGTTGTGGAAAGGTCATAGGATACTGAATGGCTGTCTAGGTTATACTAAGGGTTACAACAAAGAAAAATCATTCCTAAGAAGATTCATCTTTGAAAGTGGATGCTTCCTTCTTTAGTACAAATTATTCAGTATTTTTCTCTCTATAATTCAGTCTCAGTGCAAAACCAAAGTAACACTGTTCAGGTAATGCAAAAAACAAAAGAGCTGAAGAGGTGAAACAAGTTATTTGAGAGGTGTTTGTGGATAAGGAAGCACGCAGCAGAAAGCAGAAAAAACTCATAATGGAAAAGAAAGGGGAAATCTCCATGCCTTATTAACAATTAGGCACTTGCTAGAAAAAGGATTTCGTCTTTTCCTTTTTGCAGAATCTGAGCAATGCTATTGCAAAAGAGAAATTTGGTTAGAGACACAATGGATTTTTAAAATTATTAATTTTAGAAGTTGAGAAGTGGCCTTGAGCATCAATACAGTATTTATTTGTTGGGGGATTGGATAGCTGGAGAAAATCACAGAACAATTACATTATTAGGAAGCACTTTCCAAAAAGGATCATTTAAAAATACTTCTTATACTTCTTTTGGGAGAGCTGGTATATATTTTTCTCAAACTGTTTAACAGAAAATTCAATTGTGCTTCTGTTAAATAACTTCTGTTAAATAAAAAGAAAAAGTAATAATTAGAATTAAAGTGGTAAAATAGCTGTTGGAACCTAAATAAAAGTCTCAGTCCTCCATTCATAACAATGGTTTTTTCATGCAGTTTTACTTATCATAAGGTTTACTTTTGATGAATTATCAGAAGAAACTCAAGCAGCACTGAAAAACAACACTCTCTTCATTGACATAATGTCAATAATTACAGTCCAGGTATTTTCATGTTGCAATGTGCCCATGTAAAGTGGACAGTACAGAGTTTTGTAGGTCAACACAGATCAGATTTTCATGCATGAACTGAAGAAGGATGATTGTGTTGCTCTTAACACATAGCTATATCCAAGTTCTAATTGAAATGTGCCTCGTGTGCCTGTTTCCTCTTGGAAAATTAAGTCATGGTATGATTCCAGTGGAAGTGCTATGATGTAACATGTCTACACAGACACTGAAAGAACTCTTTGTGGTTTTTCATTATCACAAGCACTGCAGGAAGTTATCATTTATCTCTTGTTATAAGGCACGGACAGACTATTTCATCTTAAGAAGGAGGAACATCCAAGAAAGCAGCTAGTGGTACATGAGTTTTTTGAAACTCCCTTTGCAACGCTTTGGTGTGAAGAAGATAACTTTCCTTCAATGGCTGAAATGCTGGGTACATGACAGGTCCTGGTGTCTGGTTTTTAAATCTGCTTTTACAATAAACTTGAAGAGGACATTCAGTGAGACAGCTTCTCAGTTCCAGGTTCTTTGCTTAGCAAACAAACAGCTGTGCACACTTTTGCTATTTAAACAACACAGCTTCATTTCAAATGCCCTATATTGTCTGGCTAAATGTTTTCTTAAGTACACCTGGATTGTACTTTTTAGTTTGAAGAAAACATTTTACAAAATGTTAATGTCTGGTGCAGAAATAGGTATTGCTGTATTGAGAATCATGGTAAAAATGCACGTACAATTCCCATTAAAGTCAAGGAGAGCAGGCCATGTCTGAAAACATGATTTTATTTTAACTTTCCTTTGGCCTTCTGGTAGAGACTCCAGGAGAATGAACAGCATCTTGTTCAGGAAATTCAGTGTTTCAAAGCATTTAAAAGGGAATAGTGAATAATGAATAAAGAGACGGAATTGAAAACGGGGGATACAAGAGAAAGTAAAGAATGATAACAGGACGAAACCATTACAGTATTATTGGGGAGTGGAGAATGAAGTGTGATGCTAACACCCTGCTATGAGGTATGTATGCCTTGATCTTACCGTACAGGCATAAATGCTGCTCTGTCCAACTCTGCCTGGAGCATGGGAGGCATTCTCCTCCTCCCCTCTCTTACAAGTCCAAGGTCTCTTGAAATTTCTCCTCTCTTTTGGCTCTTTCAACATAATTTAACCAGTTTTATAGTCTTCTAGGTGAAACAGAATAGAACCATTTTCTAGAAAAAATGACGAATAATAATAGCAAAGGACCTCATGTGACCTATCCCCATTCTTCAAGGCGGGACAGTCCTATCTATATCATTGTTGATGATTGTCTGATTTGTTCTTAAAGACCTCCACAGCTTCTCCAGGTAATCTAGTCAAGGATTTCACTAACCTTTCTAACATTAATTTTCTTAATAGCTAATCTTCATGTTAATGCAATTTTAAGTCAATTGCTCCCTATCCCACAGGTGATGGATATAAGAAATAGAATATTTTTATCATCTTTACAGTATCCTTTCAGGCTGTTGGCGATTTATCCATGTCCTCTTTCTGATTTCTTTAGCTAAGCAACCCCAATTCTCTCAGAGAATTGACATCCCTTGAACTTTCTCCACATATATCTTGACACAATGCTCCTAAAACTTGACACAGTATTCCAGGTGAATCTAACCAGCGCTGTGTGGGAAAATTATTTCATGTGATTTTCTGATTACAGTCTATCTCATATTAATTTTTCTGGGGTTTTGTAACAGCTTGGCATTGTTGATTTATGATCAGTTTGTCTGAGCTGAAAGCTCAGACAAAAAGCTTTCTTAGCTTTTTATTTTTTAAAAAGCTAAAAAATAGCTTTTTAAAGATGCTCCAATATTAGCAGCCTAAACACTTGAAAACAGACCTGGGCCATTAAAATTATTATGAAATAATAATGCAAGGAACTTTTGGAATAAATATATGCTTATTTCTCATTCAGTGTTGTATTCCTTAAAATCCATCTTTTTTAATATCTCATTTCCATCAGAGGTAAGAAGCTCTATTATTTTGTAAATGTCTGCTGAAATTATCAAAGATTATCACCATTCTCAGAAGACAAGGGCTTCTAAGGGAGCACATAAAAAATCTTATAACTGGCAATAAAGTTGTGAGATTTGATAGCACCAGGATTCAGGAGATCACCAACAAGAATAGATTGCTAAAATCACCTCAGAGTGGTTTTACAAAGCACTAAATTAGTGAAAATTGATCATGATTTTATCTTGGAATCCCAAAACTAAGTTTTCAGTTCCCAGTTTTTTTTGGCTCTGACCTTGACTGCTTCCTTTAGGCTGACCTGAAAGCATTTGCAGCTAAATAGTCAGTTCCCTACTGTGAATTTATAGCATCCCATGCCATTAACCCCAATCTTACATTACAATGTTAAAAACTGAAGGGACATACCTGAAGATTGAAAAATGTTGATCATAACCTTTGTTGATTACCAGAGGAATAATAAAAAATGGGCTGGAGACTGAGAACAAAAATATACAATTTGTGAAGCAGTGAGAGCAATACTGGTGGGAAAACTTTGGGAAATAATTTGAAACACTGTGATAGGAGGAGGTACCCCAGAGAGGGAAAGGAAAGCTTTAAAAACAGAAGACAAATTGCACCATCATAACTCTACTGCAAATGATTCACAAATACATAAGTAGATCTCTGCATATTATGACATGAAACAGATAAGAGCACTGGTGTTGACCGACATGACAGGTAAACCTCAGTGTGGTCTTCCTCATAAATGAAGAACACCAAGAGCCAGCTGGAACCAGGGCAGTCTCAGTTTGACCCCCAGAGCACAGGCTACAGGACTTCATGACCTGCCTCCACCCCATGACTTCTGGTTCTGGCACAACCTGACTATCAGCATGGTTTTGCTGTTTTTTCCTCTAGCTGCCTGCAGGGTCTTAGAATCTGTGTGTCCCTGATTTCTTCTGCCTTTGAGGGAGTCTCCCCAGTTCCGCACTCCTGAGTTAAAGCTAGTAAGACCTACCTGGTCTGGCTGTCAACCAGCATAAATCAGCAGCAGTTTTATGTAGTGTCCTAGCACCAGAGAACCTGGCACCATTATAAGTGATTTTTCCTGTAATAAAACTAGGTTTATAATACTCTTTATTATACAATATATGCTGATTATTAACTTACAGTATTTTTCCACTGTAAACTACTTTTTTTTTGGATAAAAATATCAGTATTACCTATTAAGTTACAATCAGTATAGATGTGTGTGGAGATGAAATTATTGTTCTTTTCTTAGCAGTTCCTGTACAGTCCAGTAGCTGCAAAGCTAAAATGCTGGTTAATTGTGAAATTTATCTACCTTTCCTGGGGGGTGGGGGGTGGGGTAGTGTAAGCCTTTTGGTAGTGAGGCACGGCTTTCATTTGATGACAGGAATATTGACAGATAGATCTCTATTTCTGTTTTTAAATGTACCATTTATGGAAGACAAAATAATTACTTTCAAAAAAAAGAGAAAAATCACTGGGCAGAGGCTGAGTATACTTGGAAAGAAAAGCTATAACCTTAGAAAACAACGAATATTAAAAATGTTGGTTCTAACGACTAGCTAACATTTTTCTTGCTTTGGAGGAGCGGTTTGACTCCAGTCTTGAGGCTTGAAGAAAGCAGCATCTGAATTTGAAATGAATGCTAATGATTTGGGGTGTGGGGGGGGGAGGTGGCTCAAAATATGTTTATCATCTTCTGTAATGGGTGTGGGTGTCCACACTGCAAATACCTCTGTTAAAATTATATGTTACATGGGAAAATTAAATTTATGGATTAGTGCATTTTGATTTTCAGATCCAGGACAGTGTCAAAACTATGCTTCCTGATCCTCAGCTCTCTCTGTTGCACTGGGTCTCTGGAGTAGAATGTATTAATTATTGCTTCTGCAACATAATTTACACTTACTAATTTGCTACAGATTGACCTTTTAAGACAACAGAAGATAAATAATGGGCTCAGTGAATCCCTGGAGCACCTTCATGAAGGTTTGGCAAAATAGCCCTAATGATTCATGCTTTTATAAGCCTTGGATTTGCATAGCATTAGGGATGATGCTGATGACCAGTAAATGATTATCACTAAGATATCTAACAATCAAACAGCTGAGAGGAGCCCTTTTTCCCATGTGCCCATATCATAAGCTTAGTGATAGTAACCATTTGCACAGAGGGGTGAGTGCTTCTGAATTTCTTAGAATGAAACATTAAATAAAGAGGAACTGCCTGACTTTAGAAGCCTGCACAGCTATATATAGCAGCACAAAACTGGTCTATAATTCTAGTCAATGGCATGGCTCATTTCTAAAGTTGTACTTTCCTGGATGCTTTGAATGAGAATGATGCTTCTAATAGCGATCTAACATGATAGTAAATGTCCACTTAAATCATAATTTAAGGATTTAGTACCTGGGTTTAGGAAAGTAAATCTCTCTCTGTATGAGAAAGGCCAAGTTGTGAAGGCATCTGGATCAAGCCCAAAACACTACCAAAGGGAAAAAAATCATGGAGTGGTAAAAAGCTCTTTAAACAGTATGAGTAATAACACATATATTCTTGTAATGAGGAAGGAGAATAAAATGCTAATTCACCCAAGTTTAATAGATTTATTAGTAGAATGAACCAGATTTGAGAGCTTCGAGACTTGTTAAGGAAACTCTGATACTCCCTGGACAGATTTCTTCCCCTGCCATTAAATGGCTCTCTAATTTTTGATATTGGGAGATGCTATGGGACAGCAAAAGTTAGTCAACCTACATGCTGTCTTTGGAAACGTATATACATAGCGGTGTACCACCAATCGTTACACCACTGGATACAGTGATAACATGGAAATCACAGAGCCACAAAATTCTTCCATGTTGAAAGATTTGGGTTTTAAAAACAGGGTTAAGCCAGCCCCTATACTCAAGCAGCCCAAGTGGCCGCAAACACACAATTCACAGCCTTGCACAGAAGATTGCTTTTGTCTGGGTCAAAAGCGGTGGAAAACTGAGGCTGTGAAAGAATTGCTACCCTTGGAAAACACTCCAGAAAAATAATAAGAAAAAAAGTAAATAGCCAAGGGAGGGGATAACAAATAAGGAATCCATGTGGAAAGTAGATTATATATCTGCAGGATTTGCACTCAGAAAGCTAGCTAGTGGAAAAATGAAGGAAATGGGTAAAGAGTGTTTTTTCAACCCATATTTCCTTCTCCTTTTCCCCTTTCCACTTCCCTTTTTCTGCAATTTTTCCTATTTTCAGCATTCTCCCCTACCTTTTCCTTTTTTTCCATTCTTCCTTCCCCCAGCCACTCAATGCAGGCTTCTGAGATAATTTTCCATTTCTAAGGCTAAGAAAATGAACCAATCCCAAGAAAAAGCATCAGTGACAGAGAAAATGTTATGAAGGAATAAGGTACGATGGAAGTTTTTATGAAAGGTCAGGGAAACAGACCAGAAGAAATACCTGAATTCCACAAAGCTCATGAAAGAAAAGAGAGCTGGAGGTTATAATACAATGAAGGAAAATGAATGAGATAAAAAGAGAAATGGAAGTGAAGATTTATGGTAGATAGAGCTAATAATCGATAAGGTATAGTGCATATGACAGGCAGGCACACATGGCATGCAAGATTTCCTCTCTTAGCTTCATCCTAGAAGACTAGACATACTGCTAAGAATATTAGTAGCTAATATTAAGAAACTAAGAAAAATAGGACAGAATAATCTAGGATATCAAACACTAGATTATATATCTGCTATCAAAATATTGCCTGTTTCTTTTATGGACTTTTATGGGAATTAAACAATAGCCAGAACGAATGAAATTATCGGGATAGGATATTAAATAATCATGTTTTAATTTTGCTTGAAAAATGTTCTCTTTAAGTAAACAAATCTCTGAGTAGAACTAGGCAGCAATGATTTTCTACTCCTGTGAGAACATAGAGAGTAAAAAAGAATTCCACCTCAAAAGAGACTGAAAAATCAGAATCTCAAAAATATCAATAACGAGATGAATCAAAGGAAAATGAAACCCAATTGAAAACAGTGAAACTGGTTTGATAATGTCAATATATAGCATTTTGACATTTAACTTCTAACTAATTTTTAAATAAATTTCAAACAGAAAGATATCGATAATGATAATGATAACAAAAACCCTTTGTGCTTTGAAAACATTGAGAGGATCCAGTTGGGCACCTCCAGAACTTACTCAGCCATTCAAACTGATCAGTGAACTCCACCGCTTGTTGAACAATTTGGACCAACACACAGTCCCCACCTGATGTTTCTTTGGGTGCATCTTTTCTAGATATATCATCCTTTCCATTCAGCTGCTCTCATCTCCAAAGAGGAGAGCAGGCTGAAACTTCTCTTTCTGCTTTGCTTTTAGTCCTTAAGAAAATATCTTGGATTTTTCATTCAAGGAAAAATCCCTCTGAAGAGTTTCAGTGAGATTCGGCTTTTCTGTTCTTCCCAGGGCTGGGAAGCCTCTGCTCTGTGGCCTGTGGCAGATCTGATCTCCTCTGCCTACCCACTCTGGTTGCTTTATAGTGAACTTTGGTCACTTCTCTGCCACTCAGATATCTGGCCTTTTTTTTTCAGCTCTTAACATACCTGCATTGGGAAAAGCCTGGCTCAGGGTGGGGCAGGGGGGGACGACGGGGGGACGGGGGAATGGGACGGGGGATGATACACAGTTATACTAGTGAAAAAATAATAATATTAGTTTTTTGGGTATAAGTCATTCTACTCAAAGTAGCAGTTTACAGCAGAAGAGCCTTTCCTGCTTAAATAGCTTCTGTGCTCTAGACATTTGGGGTGCAGAATGGCAGCAAACCTTTCTAGGACAAGGCTTCCTTTTGTATTTGTTGAATATCTAGCACAACAGAGCCTGAGTCTTTGCTGTGGCATTTAGGTTCTGCTTTAATATGGCTAATAACAAGAGAGAGTAAGAAACACGTAAAATAGCACACAGCAATTTGCTGAAGTAGATTTCTAAATTCCTTTTATGTTACCTGTACTAACATCCTCCGTATTTATTACTAACCTTTTCCACTTAGCTCTGCAATCATTAGTCTGTCTAGCTGGTATTTATAATGGTGGGACAGACTCTGGTGCACCAAACGCATTATAACTTTCAGAGACACTTCTAACCAACAGCTAAACATAAGCAGTAAAAGCTGACCAAGCACATGAAAGGTTTCTATAATTGCTATAATTATGTAAAAGCTTTAGAATAAAAAAATCATTCCTCCCTGCCCCCTTTTTTACCTTTGAAAATTCATTGTCAAGGAAAATGAAAAAGAATTGTTCAATAGCGGGGTCACTCTCTTCAGACTTTGATGCTTTTGATTGGAAATTAAAGCCATAGTGATTACAAAGTGGATACAGTACCTAATTATAACATTGGTTCTTGTGGTAATATATAATAATAATGTACCTCATTTATATCACTTCTTTTGTGGTATAGGATTACAGGAGCTGGGGAAACATGGCCTAGTTATAACTCTTTAAAAGTTACTGCTGGAATAAAGCTAGAGCTGATAAAACTGAAATCCTACCACAGCACTGACATAAAAGCTTTGTGAAGATGTGGGAGAGGGGAAGGACCCTTTAAGAACCTTTTTTAACCACGGAGCATTTTGAGGATTTGAAGGTCACAAAGAAAGATGTTTGCAGAAGCCAAATATAAGGAGGTCCTGCTCTGCGGGGATGTAGCCCCTGGGGTCAACAGTCCCTTGCCATTCAGCCTCAGCAGGCAAACTGGGATGTGAGAGGCCATTAATTCATTGCACTACGTGGAACGTAAGTTCATTTTTCAGTTTCTGATATTAAAATTCATGTCACAAAGGCTGCTGGGGAATTTCAGACTTAAAAACATGCTTTTGTCCTATGCTTTTGACGTGCCTATAGTCATGGAGATGAAGCTCCATCTGCAACAGCTCGGGGCAGGAGACTACATTGTTTTAAACAGTCCTCTTGGAGGTGCTTTGCTGTAGGTTGAGCTTCCTCAGCATAACAAGAGCTAAACTCTGTTGGCTGTTCCAGCCAGAAACACTTCTCTGTGCAGAGTTCTTTTTGTTGAATGGGAAAAGATCCAGCCCACAGCCTATGGGATCCTATATGCAAGCCTGTATGCTTGGATAGTAAAACAGTATTGAAAATCCATTCCTAGTGTGCTCATATCACAGCTGTGGATCAAGTAAACACAGTTAAATTATGTAGAATTGGCCAAACTTTCCTCTTGGATGGATCAGTGTCAATTGAAGTTTCAGAGTTGTTCTCAGTTTATGTGGGCAGGAGAGAAAGCAGAATTTCACCAATATTAGGTCATACATAAATAAAATAAATAAAGCAAATCAGATACAAGGAGAAGAAACCTAATAAGAAATAGATATGAAGAAATATCTAATCAAAATATATCCACAAGGCAATGCTATAGACAGGAGGCTTCTGAAAAATGTTCAAAAATATGGGAACCAACGTTATTGCTATTTAACATGTCATCACCAGAACAGCCTGCTGGGTCAACACCTATTTTTCATGTTGCTTATGACCCAATAGTTCCTGGGTTATGATGTTGTGCAAAGAGTGAGTATAGCAATTATGTTTCAAACCTACAGCACAAAAACGTAGAAGGGATGCCACTGGTATCACTGTCAGCAGTAGTGTCACAAAACCGCACAAAACTGGAGGCATTTTGAATCTGTGGATTCACAGAAGTAGTAGCCTGTGTGTAGTCTTTGCACGTGCTCCTACTCCTCTCTTCTAAGAAGTGATCTGTTGTTAAGCCGATTATCCTGCCTCTTCAAGCCAGGCAGAGAAATCCCAGCGATTTCACTGCCTTTAGAAATCTCCTTTAGCCATAGCGAAGTGTAGTAGCAACACAGCAACAAGATGGTTACAAGCGAATGCAATCAAGTGACACGACTAATGATGCAGAGCTTGTCTGTGGCCACAAGGCCATCTTTTAAAAAATGATTAGCTACTCTGTTCTATTCTATTTGTTTCTTACATTGCAGCTGTCAACATTGCATCAGAGCCCTAGTGATTTCCATGACAGATAGTCTGTGCAACACCAAGAGACTTGCTTTTTATGCTGTCTTTAATGCATTCTTGCACATTTTATTCTGTCTCCAGGGTAGTATATTTGTCAGCTTTATCCTGCAATCATTCAGTAGGTAATTATTACCCTAGAACAATGAACAACTCATCCAGCGACACTCAGAAGTTTACTGATGGTAACAGAGAGGTTTTGTTAGCCTTGATTGTGCTTACCTGAAGGTGCCTACTGAGCCTCAGAGCTGTGGTGCTCTTTCGATGCCTTATAATTATAATGGCATGTGAGAGAGCAGAAATATTCCTCCTCTGGACATTTTTTTTAAAAAAAGTCTTTAATAGAATAGGTATTGATTACAGCTTTTTCCAGCTTTCAGAAGGAACTATTTATTGCTCTATGAGTTGAGTGATCTCAGCTGACCTGCCAAGTCAAAAGCTTTCATGTAGTCGATAGAGTATATCTAATATCTCTGGTTCGGGTCCTCTGTCAATTCTATAATTGTCTTTCAGCTGAAAGATGCCATCCTATGTTGCTTAACCCAGTGTGTCCTGGTACCATTTCACTAGCCAGGACTGGTCTTTTCTTCTGAACCATAGTGGTACTTTGCTTGAAGGACAAAAAAATGGGACTTTTGGGGTTAATGACAAGTGAGCAACTTCTGCTAGCTTATTTCTCCATTGCCTGCTTTCACGAACAGACCAACAAGCCTTATTAAAAATATTATGATGATATATCATCATTTTTTCTGGTCATTTTGTCTCATTGGCCTGCCTACAGGACATGTCATCCTGATGATAATGTTACTTCTTTTAAAGCAATTTCTGTTAGAAAAATTTAATTTGGGAACTGTGATAGCTGCTTAGCTGTAATTCAGAATTTTTTCCACATTTTCAAGGCAGACACACCAGTTTCATTATTACACAGTTCTTCAGCTCTGCACACTCTTCATATGTTCAGCCAGAACCTGCATGGATGAGACTGGCATCCTTCTGGACTGTTATTGTCAATGATGAATTTAAGTGTCTCAGCCTTCCCCCTTGTCTGGAAAATTAAAATAAATCATTCAATTTACATTGATCAAAGAAAAGGTTCAGAGGTAACCTGATTTCAGTCTGTAAGTACTTTGACAGGAACAAAGTTGATGAAAGTATTGGAATCTTGAATTGATCAGAGAAGGGCATTAAAGGGTTGAAACATAAAAACATTAAGGCTAAAAAATGAAGTACACATTTTCCACAGTGATGATAATGAGCAGCTGTGGGAACCAGTGTACTCTCCATACACAACATATGAAAATAACCTTTTTTTTTTTTTTGAAGAACATAGTGTATGTCAGACATATGGATACTGAGCAAAGACTACTGCAAATTCCATGTCCTGAGTTGCTCAGAAGACTAAACTGTGTACATTAATGTCTTTAAAGGGTGAAGAGCCTTCCATCAGTTTTCATCGTTATAACCTGATAGAGGGTTTCATACACAATCTTTGAGAAAAGAAATGTCAACTAAACCAAGCCCCAAATGGAATAATGGTGCAGACTGAACTGCCTCCTTTGAATGGATTTTTCCATTCCAGAAATCAGCATTGACAGTGTTACTTTCTGCATCAGTGGAAGATTTAGATCTGCTCTTTTGTAACTTGTGGTAAACAAGAATATTACATTTTATGCATCTATTCACTTAAATTTTTATTACTTAATATTAAGAATTTCTTTTGTTGAATATTATAGCATTTCATATTTAACACTTTTCAGTTTGTAATTTTGTTTAAATATCCTGGCTGCTGGCAGTAATATTTGAAAATACTATATTTACAATTACTATACTTAACCAATCTAAATATATTGGAGATATTTAGGTTTTCATTAATGGATTGTAGCTGGGATTAATGTAACTTTCATTCAGTACTTCAAATGTTCTGAGGCATGTCAGTTGTAAATCTTGTCTGGTCCAGAGATATCACTATATCTACATTAGTGATCTGTTTTGGAGCAATGGTATGGTTTGGAAGTGAATTCCTTGAATGCCACTATTGTGCACTGATTTCATTTACAGAATGGTTTGGCGCCTGCAAACTTGATTCACAGAATCACAGAATCTTAGGGGTTGGAAGGGACCTTTGGAGATCATCTAGTCCAATCCCTCTGCCAAAGCAGGTCTACCTAGAGCAGGCTGGACAGGAACACATCTGGGCAGGTTTTTAATATCTCCAGAGAAGGAGATTCCACAACCTCTCTGGGCAGCCTGTTCCAGTGCTCTGTCACCCTCAAAGTAAAGAAGTTTTTCCTTATACTCAGAAGGAATTTCCCATGTTCCATTTTATGTCTGTTGCCCCTTGTCCTGCTGCTGAGAAGGGTCCCCATTCTCTTGACACCTGCCCTTTAGATACTTACAAGCACTGATGAGATCCTCTCTGTCTTCTCTTTTCCAGGCTAAACAGACCCAGGTCTCTCACCTCAGAGAGGTTCTTCATTCCCTTGATCAGTTTCCACTGGACTCTTTCCAGTAGTTCCCTGTCTTTCTTGAACTGTGGAGCCCAGAACTGGACACAGTACTCCAGATGTGGCCTCACCAGGGCAGAGTGGGAGGATGACTTCCCTTGACCTGCTGGCCACACACTTTATAATGCACCCCAGGAGACCATTGGCCTTCTTGGCCACAAGGGCACGTTGCTGGCTTGTGATCAACTTCTTGTCCACCAGACTCCCAGGTACCTCTTTGCAGGGCTGCTTTCCAGCAAGTCAGCTCCTAACCTGTACTGGTGTATGGGGTTATTCCTCCCTAGGTGCAGGACCCTACACTTGCCCTTGCTGAACTTCATTAAGTTCCTCTCCACCCAACTCTCTAGCCTCTCCAGGTTTCACTGAATGGCAGCACAGCCTTCTGGTGTATCAACCACTCCTCCCAGTTTTGTGTCATCAGCAAACTTGCTGAGGGTACACTCTGTTCCCTCATCCAGGTTGTTGATGAATATGTTGAACAAGACTGCATTCAGTACTGACCCCTGGATTCCCTTCAAAGGAAACTAGTCCCGTATCTTTTCAGATATCACCTAATGTGCTCCAACCCCAGTGGAGATGGAAAATCCAAAGCAAGGAAGTTTTGGAACTATTTGAATGGCACATGCATGATGAGAACATCTGCTCCAAGACACCCCAAAAAATCTGGTTTGACACTCCACCCCAAAATGCACAGTCTGGAAGCAAGGACTTGAACACCATTTTGCTTTATGGGCAAGTTGCTCTTGTGTTAAATTACTTGTTCATTTAGACATACTGTCTGATTATTGTATTGTAGACTTGCTTCTGATTCCAGTCCTGTCAGCGAGAACATTAACCTCAGGGTTTAAAACCTGCTTTCTGCACCTTCTTGCAGAAAACACAAATTGACTAATTTTAAACAAGAAAGAGCACTTCTGATTGAGGACATCTTGGTTTAAGTAACCCAAACTTAGGTAGTGCCAATTTTGACAATTCATTCTTTAAATTCAGGTAGGAGCTGAGCTGAAGACAGAAAGAGACATAAAAGGCAAGTTCTACACTTTTAAGAAAACTTTGTTAAACCAATTTTAATTTAAAATCAGTTGAAGTTTCACAAAAAGAATTCTACACTTACAATAACCTGAAATTCTCTTCTTTTCAGCATTCAAATTATGGACTACATTTTCATTGTCCTAATATACATCATCTGTCAAGATAGCAGCTTTCAATTTGATTGTTAATTATTCTTCTTTATACATAAGACATTTGAGCCATTTTAGAGCTTTATTCCTTTTTGCAATTAGATGTGGTGATTATAATGTCTTTTATATGCTGTTAGAATATTCTTTTAGCAGTGCTTGACTTTACATATCCATTCTTGCCTCCAAGTATTCGTCGAGTTCGCTCACTCTGCATTGAACATCTTTAGGTATGTCCCTGTTGTTTTTCCATTGAGGTATCAAACTGTTCCCTGATGTAGTTGATGCCTCCTTATCACGCCTTGGCAAACAGGCACACGTTGTTTTTCTGCTAACTATTCCTTCCTAGCATTCTTATTTGGGGTTCTTTTCTTTCCATTTCTGAGCTTTCTTACATGCTCTATTGACTCAACTGAAATTCAAGTTTTCATTTAGGTAGCCTATTGTTTAATTTTAATCATAGTTTTTCTTCTAGAATGTTTTTACTTTTTTCTTTCCAGTAATCTGTCATTTTGTTTTATGTCATCTTCTATTTTTGAAAGACCAATGGTTTCGTATGGTAACTATAAAAATTATATGATAAGCTTGAGCTCATGACAACAGGCTCATATTTAGAGTGAAGTATGTTGGTTTTCTACTTCCTCAGTAATATATGCAATTAATCTGATACCTACAGTGAGATCAATCTTATTCCAGGTCTAAGCAAACTATTTGCACTGCTACTGACATGACCTCCATCAGTTTAATGTCTAATTATACTATTCTTGATTCCTTTCTCTTCAGATAATAGATGGTTCATGTTCTAGACAGACACTGTTCTTTCTTAAGACTAGTTTTGATCCCAACCCCCAAACCCTGTATCTAAGCACCTGTGAAAGTAGGGGCTGAACCCAGCTATTACTTTCCCATTTTGCCCTTTTTCCCCTATGCTCCTTTCCTCAGAATTATAGTCACTTCAGAAGACTTGAAATTCAAACAGTATTTATATCTGAAAGCCTTCCTCCTTTTGAGCCAAAACCTCACTGCACCATATCTTCAAGCTCATTATCATTAGGAGTAATTGCATTTGGTTTTTTTTTGTGTGTGATTTTTAAACAAGGGATACACCTTAGACAAAATATTTATTTTAACAATAGAAAATCTGAAAAACTCCAAATGTGCCATACCATCGTAAGGATTTCAACTCATGAATCATGACTAAAGGGAAATATTGACTTCCTACTGTTCCAGTTCTTTGAACAATTTGTAGGTTTCAAACCATACACTTCATTAAGTACTGTCTTTGCCACAAATATATTTGGGTTTTTTTGATCTCTATGCCTTTCAAATAAAAGAGAACAAAACATAAAAATATTTTTAAAACCACCTATAGTGTATGCCATATTTTTTTCTTTCTTCTCCCTTATTACAAGTACTTGAATAATCATTGTGGAACAGTGGAAAAGCTGGAAAGGCTTCTGTTTTCTCAGTTTTACTCTATACCCTTTAAACTGAAGCTGGTGTGAAACACCATGAGTCACCACGGTCTTTGACCCTGAGGTCTGCTGCAAATACTGGTCTCTGAGTGGTGTTTAACATCTTGGCTATAACTTAAAAAGCCGTAAATTGTCAGAGTAGAGCTAACAGGTGGAACATACGTTTCACTGTGGAAGTGAAATGGGCAACACAATGCTTGTCTTTAAAGATTTCAGATCTATTAAATTTCCTGTCCCAAACTTCCAAGTCAAGAAAGTTGCCTCCTGATCATGTTGCAGATTACCATTACTTAACTACAGAGGATATATTTTCTCTTAGCTACTAACTGCAGAATTATCTGTAGGTGCTGGTCTGCTGAGCAAATATTTCCAACATTATGTTGAAATAGCTGGCATTGTGTTAAATGGCTAAAGATATCAAGGTGACTAGGCTAGGCAACTTTTTACAGTTAAAAATAGCTTCAAGAAAGGGACAGTGGCTAAGATTTTCAAGAAGGTCATAATGATTTGGGATGCTTTATTTTCCTGGAATCTATCTTCAGGATTTTTTTTAAAGTCCCTGATTTTCTGAAATTTTGATGTGACATTATCTGGAAAGCGTTCTCCCTGAAAATGTTTCAAAGATTGGTATTCAAAACTTCAGAGCACTTTAAGGTCAACTTTGAAAATTTATTATGACATTTTCTCAAATTAGTACTTGCTTGGCTATGCTTTGGAAAGGAGAGCTTTCTCAGATCTTTTTAGTCTTCAATCCTTCACTAGCTTGTAGGAGTGCGAACAGGGATTCACCAAAATGTTTCTGTCACTTTCTGATCTAACATAAAGAAGTGATCAGTGCTCAAAGGGAGACATCCATGGTAATAATGTTTCGTTCTCTCAGTCAGATAAGCAGTGAAATCAGCCTTTCCATAGAAGGAAGTTTAGCAAATGGCCATCATCATCGCATCATATAAACAATCGAAAAAGATTAGAGAAAAACAGTACTAAGTGGATCAATGTAATCCAATTTCTCTCTCCTTAATTAGAAAGTGAACTAGATACAAATTCTTTATGTCTTCTTCCATGTAAGCCTATCTTTTATATTCAATCTTGTACAATATTAATGAACTAGATACTTCTATGGAGCCTTTCAGTAAGATTGATAAACACCGAATATAGTCTTTCCTGTAAAATGGAAGGAAATAGGTATAATTAAAAATGTTTCTTTTCCCACTACAAAAATTAGTCATTTTTACATTCTGAAATGTGTCTAATATATTTGATGAAAATACATATTATAAGTTTTAATAATTTCTGTCCTTCAATTTATGCTTCAATTAAAATGTGTTTTTGTCTAATATGTACTAGCCATGTATGGTCACTCTGCAAGTCTTCTGTAAATATTTATCAGCTGCAAAATTAGAATACAAATGCCATTGAGGCTATGGCAACAAAATAAAGCTCTATTCAGAGTTATGAAAGCTAATGTTAATGATAAAAGCAATGGAAGAATTTAAGAGAACTTACAGTTTATTTTTAGGGCATAAACAACTCTATGTGGACAGAGGATTTTGTAGCTTTCTACTATTGATTTTTTAAACTTCCTTAAAATACCTGTTTGACTCACTCTAGTGCTTCCTATCTTCTGTTTAATTTTTCTTGGTGAATCACTGAAACTTCAAACTTGTTGAAGTAGGAATATTACAACCTGGAGCTGCAAGTCTAGTAGGAGTCACTGCAGATTTGGCTTGCATTGTGCAAACATGCCCTTTTTCAGAGGAACATAAACCAGCAGGTTATAAGTACAGTAATTTATCTTACATCATTCCTCTCATGGATTTGTTATTTCAGTTAGGCCATTTCACATTTTACTTTGAAGATGGGGAGATATCCTATTCCACTGCGATCCATTAAGACTTAGTGCCAGTTGAACTGCTAAGAAACTCTTCTTTCTATCTGGGAAAAAAGTCTTACTCTTTCTTTCCCTCTCTCCTCTCTTTCCTTCTCCCTTGGTCTCTTTCCCACCTTGCATTTGACTGATCCATTGTTTCAGGTGAATGCAGCTGTTGTTTTTACCTTCTTTTTCTGTTTCCCACACTTTCCTTCTGAACCACTAATCTGTTGGAAAGAAGTTTTCTGAAGATCAAAGGTTGTCCTGACGTTTCTGCCTGAAGATAAGCCAGACCTCTCTTTTTCCAGCCATCCTCTAAGACATCACTGTTTCCTGGCTGTATTTCTGATAATTCTGAATCACTTTTTGCAAAATCACTGAAAAAAATTATATATTTGCATTAACAGCAGCTTCATCAGACATCATCATTCTTTCTCTGCTCTTCTCACATGGCTCTGCAATACTGTATTTTAATAACTGTCCCTTTTCTTATTTTCACATAACTTTCTTCCTTCCACCTTTCCTTTCATTACAGTGCCCCTTCATCATGAAGCAGTTTGCTTAATTTCTAGTATTTGAGATGCCTACTATTTATTTTGTGCATTAAAGGATAGCTAGGTATCTTGCTAATGAGAGGACATGCCAACATAACATGCTCAAGTTTGGTTTGTTACTGTGTCTGTGAGTTTCCAAAATCTTTTGAAACCTAGCAGAACTCTATTAACTTCATTTTTACATTAAAACTTGTTATACTCATGGAACAAATACTTCAAACAAAACCATTTATCATTTTGTTTTTCTTAAAGAAACAATTTTTTTATATGAACAACCATAGGTCTACCATTGTCTTTAAATCATCAGGGATTACTTTGCAGGTTTACGTACTGAAAGAAGAATACAGTAAAAACATTGCTGGGATGAAATGAGAAGGAAAGGCCTCCAACTGTATTGAATTGGTACAATAAATCTTACAACCAAAATAAATAAATCATGAAATCTAGAATATGGGATTTTTAGGTAGAACTTAATTAATGCACTGCGTTAAACAATAATTTTCAAGATTATTTCCTCAGCAAGGGGGTACTTTAATAAATAAAGCCAACATTCATTCTTAATATTTCATATCAAGAGTTATTACAGATATTTCAGATGCTAAAACTGTAATGGTTGAATATTCTTTATTGCCAACTTTCTTCTGTATAAATAACCTGCTGCCAAGAAGCTAGAGTTTCTTGGTGCCAAGTGATTTGATTTAATGGGCAGATAATCATCTGTTGATTCTTCCTAATCTAAACAGGGTGTTTTGAATAAAAGATAGAATATGGGAGGTAGGTGGTAAAGCACATGAAGCACATGATGTTTTTACAAAATGGCAAAAAACTGAAAATCTAAATCAGTGACTGAAGGATAGGTTTTCAAAAGGCCATTTAAAGCCAGAGTTTTGAAAGATTAACTCTCACATTGGTGCCAAACATCCTCTATAAACAAATTACTTTAGTTTCATTTTGTATCTGCAGTGAATTTTTTAAATTATTTTAACAACTTGTTGCTCTTTTAAACAATTATGTAGCTAACAATAAACAAATCTACATTTCTTGTCATTTTGGTGACTGGCCAATTTAACACTTCTTTTAATGATACTGCCTTCAGTTAACAGACTATCCTATCAAGACATATTCATCACAAAGCACTTCTATTATAAGAAATACTTCAGCATCCAACTTCTCCAGAAATGGGCGCGTTAATAAATTAGGCCAACACTTCTGCTTAACGCTGATATATTGATATTACCGCAGATATGATAAAGTTCAGGAGAAAGGGGAAACATAACCCACATTTTTAAAAAGGGAGAAAAGGAAGACTCGAGGAACTACATCCCAGTCAGTCTCACCTCTGTAATTCCCTAAGATCATGGAGCAGATCCTCCTGGAAACTATGCTATGGCACATGGAAAATAAGAAGGTGATTGGTGACAGCCAACATGGCTTTACTAAGTGCAAATTGTGCCTGACAAATTTGGAGGCCTTCTATCATGGTGTCACAGTGTTGGTGGATAAGAGAAGAGCAACTGACGTCATCTACCTGGGCTGTGCAAAGCATTTGACACTGTCCCACACAACATCTTTGTCTTTAAATTGGCAAGATATGGATTTGACAGCTAGACTACTCGGTGGATAAAGAATTGGCTGGATGGTTGCACTCAAAGAGTTGAGGTCTATGGCTTGATATCCAAGTGGAGATCAGTGATAAGTGATGTTCCTCAGGAGTGGATATTGGGACAGGCACTGTTTAACATCTTTGTCAGTGACATAGACAGTGGGACTGAGCGCACCCTCAGCAAGTTTGCCAATGACACTGAATTTCACTGAATTTCACTGAATTTTTAGAGTTGGAAGGGACCATAAAGATCATCTAGTCCAACTCCCCTGCTGAAGCAGGATGGCCTAGAGCATGTTAGAGCATGTTACTCAGGATTGCATCCAGGCGGGTCTTGAAAATCTCCAAAGAAGGGGACTCCACAACCTCCCTGGGCAGCCTGTTCCAGTGCTCTGTCACCCTCACTGTGAAGAAGTTTTTTCTCATATTTGAGTGGAACCTCCTATGCACCTATGAGGTGCCCATTGCCCCTCGTCCTCTCACTGGCAACCACTGAAAAGAGTCTGGCTCCCTCCTCCTTCAACCCACCCTTTAGATACTTAGCTGTATAGATTACTTTAGATACTTAGACACCATACTTTAGATACTTAGACACCATACTTTAGATACTTAAACTTATAGATTACTTTAGATACTTGGATACTTTAGATACTTAGACACCAAGCTGTGTGGTGCAGCCAACATGCTGGAGAGAAGGGATACCATCCAGAGAGACCTGGATAGACTTTAGAGCTGGGCCCGTGCAAACCTCATGAAGTTCAAGCAGGCCATGTGGGTCGGGGCAATCCCAAGCTCAAATACAGGATGGGCAGAGAATGGATTGAGAGCAGCTCTGAGGAGAAGGGCTAGGGGGTATTGGTTGATGAAAAGCTCAACGTGAGCTGACAATGTGCACTGGCAGAAAAGCCAAAGAAAAGGCTTTCTGTGCACACAGAAAGCCAAACATATCCTGGGTTGCATCAAAAGAAGTGTGGCCAGCAAGTCAAGGGAGGTGATTCTCCCCCTCTACTGTGCTTTCATGAGACCCAACCTGGAGTACTGTGTCCAGCTCTGGAGTCCTCAGCACAGGAAAGACATGGACCTGTTGGAACGGGTCCAGAGGAGAGCCACAAAGATGATCAGAGGGCTGGAACACCTCTCCTATGAAGATGGGCTGAGAGGGTTGGGGTTGTTCAGCCTGGAGAAGAGAAGGCTCCAGGGAGACCTTATAGCTGCGTTCCAGTACCTAAAGAGGACCTACAGGAAGGATGGGGAGGAACTCTTTATCAGGGAATATAGTGATAGGATGAGGGGTAATGGTTTTAAATTGAAAAAGGGGAGATTTAGATTAGATAGTAGGAAGAAATTCTTTACTGTGAGGGTGGTGAGAAAGTGGAATAGGTTGCCCAGGGAAATTGTAGATGCCCCATCCCTGGAAGTGTTGAAGGCCAGGTTGGATGGGGCTTTGAGCAACCTGGTCTAATGGGAGGTGTCCCTGCCCATGGTAGGGGGGCTGGAACTAGATCTTTAAGGTCCCTTTGAACCCAAACCATTTTATGATTCTATGACAGTTCTCAGAAACTTTTAGTGTGTGATCTTTTTCCAAATAAAAATATCTTAGTCTGTTAGACACCAAAGTCATAAAGTGTGGATGAGAAATTTCATTCACATTGTATTTATTCAAATATAGGGACTATATAAACTTTGTTGAATAGCCTCAATGAATGAGATGGCATTTCTTCCACCAGTCTTCAGCTTATTTAATTTAACATTTAACTTCAGATTGTAAGATAGAAGTGGGTGGTGTTGGGAAGCAGTCAGGATCCAGATGGATGCCTAGTGAAACCACTCTAGTCAATAATGAATTTAGTAAAAAAGATTTTCTATCAACTTGCAAACCCTTCTGTTTCCAGTCAAGCATTGAAAGGGGAAAAGCAGCCTGGTGGCACATACATATCCTGATTCAAGCTGCCAGTTGAAGACACCTTGTTATATTTGATCCCTCTGAAGCTTAAATAGGGTTTACACTTAAAATGTCTAGAGAGTTTATTTCTGGAAATTATGTAAGTCAGGGGAATCGGGAAGAGTTTGACTGCAATATCGATATATTTGGGTAAATTTGTACCAGTGGAGGAAGCAAATGTCCATGCTTGAAGGTCTTAATTTCTTAGAAGAAGCAAGCCATGAGAGAAATCCCCCAGTAACATGGATGATGTATTCTATTTGTCTTGCACTTTCAGTGTGGTATTATACAAAGGTAACAGTAATATTGTACAAAAAAACCTTGTGCAGGTATAATGTCTATGTGAGTTTCAATTTGAAATGCTAAGTGGAGCTTGCACAGTGCAGGTGGCAAGTTTCATCATACTGGGGTACTAAGGACTACTTATCAGTGAGTTGTATTTATCAGTAGTATAGCGTCCATTTGGGACACTACTGATTATAGTTCTCAGCCAAATATCATCTTATTTGTCCTTACTCCCTCCTTACTGTATGGTATTGATATAATTGAAATTTTGCATCAACTGTAATTTCAATGGCATTTATAACAAATGAGTGTCAAACACTGGGCATCTTTCTATATGTAAATAAAGAAGCAGAGAATTTTTTACTTCTCAAGGGGTTGCAATTATACAGTGCATCCAAACTTTTTATTAACAATTTGATCATTTCCCCAGGGCTTTCTGCTTTTCTTGTTGTTGTTCTTTTTCATTATTAAATGTGATCCTAAGAAATAAACTTAGCTTAATATTGACACAGTCAAAAAGTTATAGGTCATCTTTGTCTGCAGTAGATGGTTGATGTTTTCTTCAAGATGTCATGTTCTGGGTGAATTTTACGCACAGTATTTTGATAAATAATCTCGTATTTTATTCATTATTTCTGTGAGCACATTGTTTCTGGAAGGGCAGATATATGGTTTGATGCTTTGCATGGTAATTAACATTGTGGTAGCGCACAGTCTTTGCTCTTGTGTTTGAAATGTCTTCCCTTAATTTCACAGAATACCCTGGGCCATATGCCTGAAGATTTGCTGTCATTCCTAGGAGAAACATAGACAGAAAAAATAAATAGTTCTTTTAGTTTCTCCATTTAGGATTCATCAGGCCTCTATTGATCTTTGTTATTTCTCTCAAAGGATTTTCTGAAGAGGCATATTAACTGTATAATAAATATTAAAGGCACTTTAACTTCTGGCAATGAAAGCTTTCCTATTTTAGGGTCTCTTCGGTGTGTAGAAAGTGTACCTAACCATTGAAGTAACTACACTTAGGCACCCATGTCCTGTCCTTGAATGGATCCTGGCTTGGTGGATCCAACAACTGTGAGAACACAGATGGGAATCAGTGGAATTACAAAGAGGTCAGGAAGGTTGAACATGCTCAGACAATTTTTTAATTTCCATTGTAATACAAAACATCTAACATGAACGTAAACAACTGTGCTTCTTCACACTCTGGGGCCGGGTTGCACCTGGGAGAGAGCAGAAGAAAGACGTATGGTAGTCATATGATCCTGAACAGGGACCCATGGCACCAGATGCTCATGCAGTGAGTAGATACGCTCTTCCCCCACAAGTTCATAAGCTAAGTTCTGCATTTCTTTTTTATCATAGGTGGGCTCCCAGAACTCAGGATTCTCCCAGACCTGTAAGGAAAGCCCTTTAATTTCTTCACTAGGACTTTTTTTTCTGAAATTGTCCCTGTGCATCAGCCAAAGGAAGCAATGCAGTATTGTTATAAAGGTGTGTCAGAGGAGAATGCCTCCAGTTCCGAGTCAAAAAGTACAGGTTACTGCAGTCCCTAATGTCCAAATTGGTCATGCCTGAATACAAGCTTGCAGACAACTACATTTGTCCTTTCCTATCACCTCAGCCACAATGAATGCTTAGGCAGTAGGTACGAGTATCCTCAAAGTCTTTCTGGCTGACATTTCCAGGGTAAGGCAAACCATATGGCTGCATTGCCTGCTGGCATACAGCCGCCTTCACTACTCAAACAGCAGAAAGGATGAGAAGTTAGTCTCAAATGGTTAGAAGATAATTCTTTTTGCAGAAAAAAGCTCCCGGACATTGCAAATGTGCCAGCCTCAGATTTTTGCATACTGAAAAGAAGTGCAGTAAAGTAGGTGCTAAGTACGATAGACCAGGTGTGACTCTGCAAGTCACATTTGTATATTCATTGGGAATACACCACATACCTCAGAGAAACAAGAGAAAAGAGACTTCCTGAAACTGTTGCAAGTACTTGAGCTCCCAGGTCCCAGCTTTGGGGTTTTCTTTTGTGTTACAAGCTGACCCTGCAATGCTGGCCACATTCCACAGCTAGATATTCAGGTTACCTGGCCAGTCCCTGTATCAGTACAGGCTCAGCACCTCCCACTAGCTAGACCAGCCATCCCACTTTAAGTCAAGGGCAGACAAATGAGTTGGCCAGGCATAAATTTATATGGTATCCACACTTGAAAAACTGGGATACCAACTTTATCTCCCTCACATTTTTGCCCTTTGTTCTACCAAGCAAAAACAATGGTGGTATGATACAGGGGAGGAGAGAGACTTTATTATCTATGATTAATATAATGTGCTCATTATAATGATCATAAAAGCTAGCTAATAGTGGAACAGAATGTAAGTAAATAAGTACTGTAAAATATGACAAAGTTTACAACATGGAGTGGATTTCTATTTTCATATTTGCACGGTATGGCCTCCATATGCAGTCACAGTTTCTTGACTATTCCCTTCAAATCAAGATAAATGCAACATAACAGCCATGTTAATTACTTTTTGTCATATAGGATAAATGGATATAATGGATATATAGGATAAATTTTTTGGGAACATCTCTCAGCAGTGACTCTTTTTGAAGTATACCAGAATTTCTTTTTGAAGGAGTCTGCTTGGATTCCTCAGAGGAGTAAGGTTTTGATAAAGAGTCCCGCTCATCAAGTAGGAGTTCATCAAGTCACATCAAGTGTATCAACCCAGACAGCAAGGGCTATTGTCTGCTTGACCTGGCTTTACTGGTTTCATTTCTCCAGCTTTCAGCATTTTAGAGACTGTCTTTAGAGAGTAATATTAAAGCCTGTGGAATAACACCTGGTTAAAAAAAAAGTGTACCTCCTCTGATATAAACTAGCTGAGAATAAGTTTCTGAATTACCTATGTATAGAATCAGAACAGCAAAATTCATTGATTTTATGCAATGCAAGCACTTACACCCTTTTTTTTTTTTTTCTCTATGAAAATGTTAGGATGGGTCTGAAGTACAGATTTGGTGGTCGTTTCAATTATTCATAGCAGCTGAATAGCTTTCGTAGGTGATTGTTTCATTTTGCTTGAGGGATAAATTATATTGACGGAGGTTATACAGCAGAAAGCAATGAAATGTTTTTTTATTCCTTATTTATAGGTTTATTTATTCCTATTTATAGGTTGGGTAATGACTTTGAGTAGCATGTATTATGCAGGTAGACCATTGTCTATTGCAGAAGAAAATCAGAACTCTCTGCATCTCAAAAGCTCCTACAGTGGTGCAGGTGAAGGGCTCAGACGTTTTAAGGAACAGAAGGCTTGTTCTTTTATTCTAGTGTTCTCCCTTATATTTGTCGTAGTCCTTCCCTAAAAGCTCCAGTCTTTTAGATTCGTAGATTTCAATAAACTCTGGACAGAAAGAAACCCTCATTTTTCTTAGGACCTAGGTAGAATTTCCAGTCAAATTCTCATCCCAAACTCAGGAAGGAGGAAAAAGCAAATGTTTGTCTTCTCACCAAGCATCATATTCACAATTCTTCATCCATCAACAGAGCCGAGGGAGAAAAACAGTGTGGAGTTTTAGCTCATTTACAAACCAGAACTATGGAAAATGTGAGAAAGGCGTTATTATGACAAAATATCTGATAGAGTTGAGGTTGGATGTTAATGAGTCAATGTTTCCTTTCTGTTTCCCATGTATTTAGAAATTATGGTCATAATCTGTTTCATACTATGTCAACAAGTCCTTAATGTTTAGAAGGTAAAGCTTTCCCTACATGTCAAATTTCAAATACTTAAAAAGAGAAGTGTGGGAAAGTTAGTGAAATATTCAATTGCCTCACACTAATAAATAACATCTATGGCCTTTGGGAAGTACAGTACTTTCTAAGCAAGTGGTTTTATCATGGAAACTCTCTCTTCTGCATTGATCTGTCTGTCATATTTTCACAGTCAATCTAGTATACCATTTCTTAGTAATGATGCCAAAAAGCATAGTCCTATCTTACTTTTTCCCCTTTCCTTTCACTGATGATAGAAGTTATATGGACACACAGGGAATCAGAATTGGAAAAAGATGATTTTGAAACCATTTTTATATGTTTGTTGCTATGGCATTTTTGAACCAAAGGTATCAGATCACAGAGCAAAAGCATTATAACCCTTCTGAGCAATACCACTGACTTCTGTGAGACTAAAGTGTTTGTGGAACAGCAGTACAGCATTAAGTTTCTATGGGAGTTGTTTTCTAATTATGAAAAATAGGATTTAATGTCAACGTACCCAATTTCTATGTTAGAACTCCCATCATTGCTTGTTTAATTAAATTAAATATAATGCATAGCACACCTGAATATTGAAAATAGGACCCCTTTGCCAGCATCCCATTCATTAAATATAACTCAATGATTTTTCTTTTCATTCGTGCAGACAGCTATTGAATGTGCACTAAATGTGCTTGTATCCTCATGGCATTGAAGCTGTACTGTATTAAAGAATGTTCTTTTAAATTGGGGCTAGCATGGAAACCTCCCAGAAAGTGCAATTATTGAGAGCTGATCTTGCAGAATTCTTGCAAGGAATGAAATAAATATCTGAATATCAGATTAATAATTGGATTTTGGCAAGCTTACAATTCATTACGTTGTATTATTGAAAAGTTGTTTATTCAGCAACCACTTTAAAAAAAAAAAAAAAGAGGAAGGTGTATAATTTTCTGCAAGACATTTTCCCAGGCAAAAAATTCACTTTGGCCTTTCATCTGGGTTTGACAGGCTACATGTGTGCAACAGGGGAGTTTGTGAATGGACATCAATATAATTTTAAATTAAGATTACTCAAGAGTGAATGTGCTGATAGTCAATATATTTCTTGGGTGTATCTAATAGTAGGTTATATTTTCTATTTGTTTTAAAAAAAACATGAGTGCACTCCCAAAATATGTTATATACCATACTAGAAATTCTCATTTTTAGGATAAAACTTAGTTTCTTTAGTTTTTTTTTGGTTTTTTTTCTTTTTTTAAATTAAAAGGGTTAAGTTTTGCTGCACTCATACAAGAAAATATCCTTTCTTTAGGAAAAATTCAATGTGTCTGATCATAAAAAACTGAAATGTAAGCATTTGCTTAAACCCTTTCCTTGGTCAAGGCCTGGATCCTAAAGCAATAATGACTTCTTCCTTCAAGATCACAAAGCAGTTAGACTTAAACCTGCAAAATACTACTTAGATGACTGTTTCCCATTGAAATGAATGTGAATTGGTGACCTAAAGGATTTGGGGTGTGAATAATCTTAGATTCAGCTAAAATTGGCTGAGGTCAGTCATTTTGCAGGAGCCCTTACAGTTCTCACCATCTTACAAATTGTGCTGTAAGTTAATATCAACTTTG
The DNA here is from genome assembly GCF_964106895.1 of Numenius arquata. NCBI lineage: Eukaryota > Metazoa > Chordata > Aves > Charadriiformes > Scolopacidae > Numenius > Numenius arquata. The sequence continues at coordinate 14,901,669 of NC_133578.1, forward strand.
TTTAGGTATCTAGGATGTTGCATTTTAACCTATAGCTCAGTAAAGTCATAAAAATGAGAGAGCAAAAGTTCCTTCTCTGTGGAAAAGACTTGAATACATATTATGAATAATGTGTGTTTTAAAGATTTTGATTAGTTAATGGCTGGTTAATCCATATTTATTCCATTCCTTTATGCTTATTGTGCATACATTTTTTTCAATTTTCAACAAGCCCATGCCTGAGTTTTGTGATACATTTTTCATTTAAACATCTTTTTTTTATGAAGAGAGTCAGTCTCCAAAAATCACATTAGATGTGATTTATGTGATCCAATTATGTGAAATTAGAAATAAATACTGTTTAAGTCAGTTGCCCAGTTCTCTTCTTCCATCAACGTAGAGACATTACTCCATCTCCAGAAAGCAGTTCCACGCTTGTCTCTCATACAGGCATGGAGGAGTCCCTCTGTCCCTCCACTGACTACAGAGGAAGATGAAATGGCCAGCATAGATGAGACACCCGCATTTTGTATGGTTAAATTAAATAGGTTTAATACTATCCATAGAAATAAATATAATTCTACGGACAGAATTCCTTCTGGAATTCTTTGAAATGACCAGAAAATAATGAATAGTGAAAAATGTATATTAATTACTTATAAAATTGAGAAGTGTATTTTAACTTCTGGTGATTTGGATTTTTTTTTTTTCACAAATATTTGTTGCCTGTCGTGTACCAAGTGTTATGTTCATGTTATACTGAGTTTAGCCCTTTTGTTCCCCAAAAACAACATTAAAGAATGTGCTTTATTTTTTATTCCTATCATTTGACATGCTCTACCATAAATCCTGGGTTTCCGGGTGTGCAGTAAAACCAGTATTTTTATAAAAAGTAATATATGGAGCCCTCCAGGGGTGTGTTGCTAAGCAAACGGACCATAAATGCTGAGTTCAGTAAATCATATCCCATCACATATAATGTCTCTTACCATCCCTTATCATACCCTGCTTTAGCTTAATCCCAATTCCTATATGATGCTGGCTGCACAGGCTCCAGCTGAGTTCAGATATCGATGATATGCCTTCTAGAATACGTTCCTTGTATCTTGGGGCTCATGGAAGTACTTTTAATCATTCCTGCTGAAGCTATTCCAGTTTGTGTAGAGTAATTCTCTATTCACTGACCTGGAGAAAGAGAGACTGATTGGGCATGACCATGGTTGGGGCACTTGGGTCAGAGACACTAATACAGCTTTCCAGACATATCCTCTGCTAACTAGCTAGTATAAAATAGCTTAGTACTCTTCCACATATTGGCTGGCCCTTGAATAAAAGAATAAACCATGTCTATTTTTTTTTAAACTCCAGTTTTGTGTAGGGCCTGGCCTTTCTGGAGGTAGCTGGGAACATCCATCAGGGCCCTGCCATCAGGTGAGGCAGACAAAGGGATGCCTTGTGTCTGCACTGGAGTCAGTGGCAAGGACTCAGCCTTGTGAGGATGCAGGTGGCTCTGGGCAGGCACTAATGCAGATGTTTAGTAGCACTTTCAGGTCTCTTCTCCAAGAGGATGCAAGGTCTGAATCATGCAATTGTAATATCCATGCTGAGGCCAAAGGGATAAGCTTTCCAGTGTATTTTATTGTCTGTGTGTGGCTTCCTTGCCCAACATGCCTTTATGGAGGCATAACTTCAGTGACTGAGCAGTGCCTGTCGAGTCCTGCTCCACGACTGACCAGGGCAGCAGACAACTTGCTGTCAAGCTGCTGGCTGGTCTCATGCCTTGTTGCTGTCTTGCAAACAAGAGGAAGGTAGATCTTCTTCCAGGAAAATCTTGTTCCAGGAAAACATGAAGCAGGAGGTCAACTTTAATGGGTTTCACTCAGTATGAAAAGCAAAAAAGAGATGCCTTATACGCTTGCAAAACTTAACTGCTGAAAAGTTGAGCAGCTCCTCAATGATTAGATAGCTAGGGGAGATAAGGTTCAGCAACTGAAGGTAGGCAATTAGTTGTTTCTTATGGGCACAAATTTATGACTAGCCCTGTGGGTCTTAGGAGACTTCAGCAGTGGAAGGACCTTGAAGAAAGTGCCACCTAAGCTATATATAAAGTATAGCACCGATAAAATTTAGCCAAGAAGTGCAGGCTACATCTCTTGTTTGTTTGCAGAGTGCCACACACACATTTATAATTTGGTATAAATAAAAGATAACATTGAGTAATGACAGCAGGCAAGGCTACAGCAGTTGTGCTGGCTCAGCCATGAAAATTTGATAGTGCCAATAAAATTATAAGAAAACCATAATTAGGTTAAAGGCTTTCCCATGTTACTAATTTTCTAACTCTCATATAATAGTCTTTTGGGCTGCATCTTCTGAGATTCCTTCTGGAAAGCAAATCTGTACTGATTATATTTTTTTTCTCAGTGTTCTGTTTTTTTTTGGCCTAAATTTGTTTTCCTTCACTTCGCTTTATAGTGAATGAAAAAATACTTGCTTAGAAATCAAGATATGTACAATAGGATTTCAGTTAATGACTAGACCAGAATCAGAAAGTGATTATTCTAAACAGTAAATATGTTCTTTAAGACATATACACACGTGTATATTGTAAACACAGAAGAGCCATACACTACAGTGTTTTAAAGTGGAAATCTTAAATGGAGATTGTCTTAGGTCCCGGGTCCAATCCTGATTTTTCCTGTCCTTGTCAAAGTGTGAAAGGTTATGGGTAAATGAGGCATAAAATGCATATGGATGGGGAGGTTTCACACCCAGAAAAACAGGGGTTTTTTTGAAAGGTAAGCTAGCACACAATTCTAGCTAAAATTTACTGCCGGTGTTAGTTTATCTTGACTTTTTGTCACAAATATTAGTTGATAATGGAAACCCCTTTCCACTGTTTCTTAATTTGTATTGATATTTTTACCCCAGCATGTTGTACAGCCTTGTTCAGAAAACCCTGTACTATTAAATTCTCCTTGGTGGAGGTATGAAGACTCAAATCAATTCTCACTGGGTTTCGTGATCATGGCAGGCACAGACAAACAGTGCTTATTTCTGTGTCAGGTAATTAGAAGTAAGTCTTCAAGGTGAATCACAAGCTGATGAATATAAACTCTGTTAAAAGCAGGAGCACAGCCTGTAAACCAAGTGGCATGTCCATAGATTGAGCTAAAGCTGTGAGAAAGGCTTTATCTGCAGATTTCTCCAGGTGACAGCAGGTTTTCACCCACCTTTGTGCACCCCCAAGTGATCAAAGCCCACCTGAAAGAAAGAGAATGAAAGCGCTCACCATGGATTCACATATCATATTTTGTCATTCTGGACAATATACACTGAAATTGCTCTCTTTTTACTCAAGCCTTGCCCACAACCATCCCCAAACTGGGTGAACTGGACAGTTTTCCACTGCAACATACCAACACTTTCTCTTTTTCTCTTTAATAGCTTCACTGAAGATATGGTGGGCAAAGAACAGTGGGTGATGGCGACTGGCTGATGTTACCAATTCTATCACTACTGTGGTGAAACACCATAGAAATAGTGGAAGAAATCTTTGTGTCTCTGAATGACCAGGTAAGAGAGCTTGGTGCTACTATATGCTCAATGTACACCATGTAAAATAACATATTAAGGGATCTCTCAAAGTTGCAACACTTGGCTTCTCTCTTGATCCTGTGCACAGGTTGAAGAAGAGAACTGAACAAGAAGCTTGAAAGGAGGCAGTTAAAGCACTGGTTAATAAGACTGCCAGCTTTCACCCCTTTTATTCTCTGAATAAAGCTGCCCAAAAGCAATAAATAAAATTAATCACAAAAGCAGATTTGGGTCATTTGCCCTTTAGCTTTTAGGGTAAGAAATGCTCTTTAAAACGAGTATGAGATAAATTACTGAGGTTAAAGAAAGCAATAAAGAAGTAAAGGAGAATCACATTCCCTTTTACCAAAGCACTGGGGCAATTTAGGGGACTGTTGAGGAAAGCATTGATGCTAGTGTGGTCTACACTGTGATCAGTGACAGGTGAGTCCTGTAACAGTTGTGAGTGTGAGGACCTTATCACCTCATATTGTTAAAAAGACCAAACCTGACCCTTCAGATCCAAAGCACATCTCTCCTTCACCTGAGATAGTGCAGAGCCTGTTAGCAGCTGTAGTAGGTGGTGAAGTCTCTCTGTGTGTTCCAGGCACTGGGGAGGGAACAAAGCATGCAGCTATTGATTTATTTGACAGCATAAAACTGGTAGGAGTGCAAGCACATCCTACTTTGCATACTGAAGCCTTCAGAGAGCATAGGTAGAACTGGGACATCCTTCAGGTCTTGGAGCACACATCAATACCAAGAAGGTGTCAGCCATGGGAGCAGCTTTTGGTCAGGGCCGTGTTTCCAGGGAGTATGTCAGAGTGGGCTGATGCAGGGACTCAGGGCTGTCCTGGATGGAAACCTCTCTCCTGCTACACACAGGTGGAGCAGGGCTGAATTTAAAGGTGGCAGGCAAATACTGGCCATATCATTATTTCAGTTGTTGTTATTATTATTATTATTATCATCATCATCATTATTATTTTCATTATTACTTCTCCAGGTCCTCACTTCTCTTGCCTATCTGAAATTAGCTGGGGTTAAACACTTACCACTTTTAGTGTTACAAATCACATTCATTGGCCTCTAAGAAAAATCGAAACTTGCGAATTATATACATAGCAATTCCTCTGTCAAACAATCCCGCGTTCAGATGACAAACTCTCTATTTCTGCAATGTAGCAGATTAGATGTTATTAAGGCTTTGTAGAATAGTTCATGGAGTACATTGATTTTAATAAAATACATATTGATTACAGTAAAATGTCAGTCTTTCTGCTCTGAACATAATATCTAGCTGTCATTAAGTAATGTTAAAATTTTATTAAATCAATATTACGTGCTCCCTTTAATTAAGAAGAGGTCGTCTTTGACCTTATTTGTGCCGCTTGAATGAAACTCCACTCAGAGTCAGTAGAAGGCTGGTATCTTTTAAAGAAAAAAAAATAATATTAATGTATGCAAAAATTCATATTTCATAAGTGGACAAAGTAGCCCATATAGCAAGTCAGTTTAGACTTTTATTCATTAGAAAGAAGGGTATTTTTTTAAAGCAATATTTTGAGCTTTTCTGGAGCTTTTCAGCATCTCACAATATCAGGTCTGTGAGAATACAGCAGTCTCATAAAAGGTGGAAAAGCAAACTCTACAGTTGAAATTTAGAATGGTTAAAATTGGAGACAGGTAACAGGATTTACAATGGCTACAGTTGGGTTAGCCCCAAATCCTTGCAAATTTTAAATGGCTCAATCCTAGGAGAAACATGAGGACAAAAAAAAGTATTCTCTAGGACAGCAAGACTGGCTAAAAATCTCTAGGCAACAGGATTCCATCAAGGAAAAAATGAATCTCAATGTTAGAAGACTTGTTCATTCACTGCGCAACTGAGTTATACAAAAATCACAAATTTACTTGTAAGATAAAGGGACATCAATTTGCATCACTGCAGAATACCCTCAGAGTTACCATTTCACATGTTTACAAGTATATTTATGACCCTTTTATTAGTTTCTGAACACACTGGTGAACTGGTTTGACCCGATGAGTTCCTGTAGGACAGGAAGTAACAGCCAGTGTGTCTGATCCAGAGGCAGCTTTCGTTCACGAATGCTTGATAGTACCATTTGATCACACACAGCCCTGCAGCAGCTCCTCTGTTAACTTGGGGAAAGAAAGAGAGGTACAGCAAAGGGTAAAATTATATGCTGCGTATTTGGCTAAGTAGGATGTCTGCAGTCCTTATTGGTAACCTGATGGCTTTTTGGGGAGTTTTATTATTCATATATCCAAGTAATGTTTGGGTAGTTATGATTATTAATGTATATAATTAGTGGTTTTAGTAGTTGTCCAGCCTTAAAAAATATATATATAACACAAAAACAAAAGTCTTTTTAAAGCCTGCAGTTTTTACCCAAAGACCTTGGGCAGACAGATGACACCATCTTCATCTAACAAAATGCCCACTTTATATTCTCCTGTATAATCTAATAATTAAACCACACAATTAGACCCATTATAACAGCCTAATTTATAATATTTTCAGCTCAGTCAGAACTCTGCCTGGAATGTATTTCCTTTCAAGTTTAAATGAGCAGAAACTCAGTATTTTAACTGAATAGCCGCATGAAGAAAAACAATTATATCTTTGCTTTAGTTAATTTTTCTCCCATAAAGAGGTATTTACTTAATCATGAAGAGTGAAATTAATACAAGTCTGGGAGTTCAAACAAAACAAAGCGGCTCAAAGCCAGCTTCATATGTTTCACCGAGCTGTTCTAAATGTCATGTACTACGACGCAAGAAGTTGGAGAAGAAAACAGCAATGAGGTAGCAAAATGTCAGTCACCTAGAGGCAAAAACTTCATAGGACTTCTGGAAACTTATAATTAACATAATTATCCTATTGATTAACATGGAAACTGAGTAAATGTTTTCCTGAATTGAGTTTCCTGTTTTAACACATTATCACAGTTACAAACTGGTAAAGCTGGAGCCTGCTCTTTGCAAGAACATAAATTCACTTTGTTTAGGCACTATCTTGCACTGTCCGCCTGCAGTGGATCCCTTCTTCTGTCCAAGTGTCTTCTCAGCTTCTTATTCACTCTGCAGTCCCTCTCACTTATGTTAAGAGCTGCAGGCTATATTAGTATACACACTAATATAGTTTATTGTTATTACATATATTTGTAATAATATAATTACTGGAGGAAAGAACTCTTGTTGGGGGATGAGAGGAAAAAGTATTTTTCCAAACAAGAGGCCTGAGAGAAGGAGAAAGAGAAGGTCAATAAACAGTGGTCTCAAGCACCATCACATGTGTAGCAGTAGGTAAGCTGTGTAGCGCTCTGAGCAAGAAACCCAAAGCATGAAACCAAAATGAATCAAAGAGAAGTGATGAGATGTATTTAGGAAGGTAGGGAAGGAAGACAAACTAGGAGCAAAGTGATGGTTTAACAGGGGTGGGGAAGAGGTGAGAAGCAACGGGAAGGTAATAAACACTCCAGAGTTAGGGAGCCAAGGTACAACTGTATAACTGGCAATGAGTGATTTTTTTTTTTTTTTCTGTTTGGTTTGATTTCAGGGTCGAGTTTTCATGTATTTTTTAAAAAAAATTGTTGAGATGTTGTCCAGGCTGACATAAGCCTGTAATAGTATCTCCACTTGGCACACTGGGGTAGTTTAGGAGACAGGACTCCTGTTATTCGGGGAGTAGAAAAGGTGATGTAGTGGCAACCAAACTCCCATAACAGCCCGTGCTGAGTCTCACAGGTGTCACATGTGGGTCCATTCAGCTACTGTGTTCATCAAAATGGGAAAGATCTAACCTCCCACTTCGATCCCAATACCTGGAGGTATTTTCAGTGTCTAACCTCCATGTCCTGACTGTTATGCGGCACCTGACCAACATTTTCCCACAGCTTCAGTCAAGGCCTGTGTGTAGTTACCGTGTGTATGAATTGACAAGTGACAGAGAGAGTTTGTAAGCAATGGGGTGTGGGTCACAGAATCACAGAACGGTAGGTCCAACCCTTCCTCATCGCATTCCACGGGCTGTGAGTCTGGTGCTGTGTGTCCTGACTGAGGCTTAGTCCCTCCAACCCAACTCCACATGGGCAGAGAGGCTCAGCACGTGCAGAGGGCTTCAGGCCCAATGATGTAGCTTTTGGGGCACGTAATTCTCTGTGAATGCCAGGGTGAAATGGGGAGAATTGTGAGTGTGAAAGCGGTCTGTGAATTTCCAGGACAGGTAAGAGATCCATAAATAGGAGACAAAATGAACAATAAACATTTTTTTTAGATGCAGGGATATTGACTGGGGTATGGCTGTGATCACATGAAATTTAAAATGCTAAATCGATGCATCCAGGTATATTTAGAAAAAAAATGCATGTAAAATAGGGGGGTTGTTTTGTTTTGGTTTGGTTTGGTTTGGTTTGGTTTTTTCAGACGGAAGGCATCAAGCTGGCCTGTTTGTATCAGCTGCAGTTCTGTAGTTGGTCACTCAGTCTACGAGCATCAATAATTATATATTCTCTAGAAAGAACATAATGACATCTATTACTTTGATAATTCCCAACATCAAGGTTTTCACTTTCTCAAATCAAAGTACTAGGAGTTTAAATTAAAACCCCTCAAAGTTGTCACCAAACTCACTCACAATTTATCCTATCACCAGACCTCTCCCTTCCCACTCCCAGTAGCGTTCACCATAAAACCTTCAATTTTACCACAAAACCGGGGGTTTGAAGTGGCTTTGTGAAACCAGACATGAGTACGGAAGGACTCTATTTATGCAGTGTTGAGGTAGTGAGGTAGTTGCAGCAATTGAGCATAAAGGGTTTATATGACAGTGTGGAAGGGCTGTGCTTGAACGAGCTGACTGCTATTGCTGTGTTTAGTGGAATATTTGATGGAGTTACCTTTTGTGTTAAAGTTCTAGAAGAATGACTTTTTGAGACTTGAGTGCAGCTGTTTCATAAGTGGCACTGGGCTGATGAGGTCTGTTATCCAACCTCTTTGTGGTCTACATTTAAATTGATTTCCCTCTACAGTTCTAGTCTGGGCTGCTGCTTTCACACTTTTTTTTTTTCCCCTTTGAATTCTCAAAGCAGCTTGGCGAAAGAGATTTGCAGTCCTGGCTCTCACTGCACTGGCTGCACAGAAGGCTTAGGTTGAGCTTTAGTGTTGAAACTTTCCTGTCATTTTAAATAGGTTAAGTGGCCTTGAGAGAGGTAATTTGCTTCAAGGACTGCGAGTGGGAAGCAGGGATCATAACGAGGAGGATTGGACCAGATCTTGAAAGAACAAGGGAAAGAAACTGCAACTGAACTTCAGAGGAACAAAAAGCAAACCTTATTTGGCAAGTGGTACTATGATAGGGCTGTGGAGATCAGACGAGAAGAGGGAAGTCAAGGCCTGCCTTCCAACCAGTAAAGTTGCTGAATTTGCATCACTGGCTGATTGCCAGCATTCACACCAGAGGTTTGCAGCAGAGACAGGAATTGAAGGGACTCCAATCCCCTCAAACTGCCTTGTAGTTCCCTCATGGTTTCCTTCATGCCCTTTAGCAAATCACATTACCTCCATTTGCCTCAGTTTCCCCCTCTTATACAGACTTTCTGTTTGGTAATAAATTAGCTAAAGCTGTCAAGTATGTTGAGTATGCAGCACAAGCATCAGGTAGAAGGGAAGGAGATTATTTCCAAACATATTTCACAGTTTATGCGAAACAACTCTTACCATATAATCTTGTTGATTGCTAGACATTGAAACAGTGCAATTTTCCTTTAAACCGTGAGATCTGAATGGAGTCGCTGAGGACTCAGCAATTTTAGATTTCTATTCATAATTTACTCATGCTCACTTCTGCTAGCCACTGCTATCTGTGGAAAACCTAGCTAGCTTCCTCCCTGGGTTAGCGTGGTCCCCAATAAACAGTTTCATCACCAGAAAAAACGAATATTTCCATGCAACCAAATTGACGTTACAGATTAAAGATGACAGGTGTGACAGATGCTTTAATTTCTGCGTATTTGAAAAACTGAAGGGTTCCTGGTTTGTTTGTAAAGCAGAGCTGCTTTAGAAACAGGAACAAAAGGATTTTAATGGCATCCAGTCCTTGGAAGCTTCTGAAACTCCACTTCTGCACAGCCACACAGTTCTTGCTTATATTTAATTGAAACTATTTGTTATTACATGATGGTATTTATTTGAACACCTCTTGCACCAAAAGAGTCCCAGGAAGACTATACTAGCTTCTGGCCAGTAAAATAGGCTCAGTCCTGAAAAACCTAGGATACAAGAAGTCTGGGGAGCAATAGAAAAGACAAACAGTGCAAAGCAAAACAAGTCCCTGCAGCTTACTGGCAATACACGACTTGCAAGAATCTCCCCGTTTCTCTGCTGCTCTTATGACAGTTTCTGAGCATGTTCCAAGTGCTGTTTCAGGCTGGCATTTAGGAGGAGAGTCCCCAGAGCTGGGGCAAGATATTTTCTCTGTGATATCTGTGAGAAAAGTGATAGAGAATCACAGCAGCCGTCCTGCCCTCTACTACTCACTGCGATGCTCTTGTTATGGCCAGATGCAACTTTGGAGAATTTACAACTGCCTGACCATGCTGAGCCTTTTACCTCATCAGGGACGGAGACGGGCCATACAGTAATGCGTATTGATCAGTGTCCCAAAATATGGTTTATGTCTTACATTTCTGTGCTGAACTATAGCAAGGGGAAAGCAGACTTTTATAGCCCAGTCTCCCATGTGCAGATACAGCCGCTAAATGAGTGATGACAAGCCTTTCAGGCTGAATGGATGTAGGCATACATAGGATGATGGCTCAGACATAGTAACTGTCCATAACTGAGTGGATGTGCACGCTTAAGCCTGCCACAAATCTCTGGCAAAATGAGTTAGTTTAAAAATCGATAAAAAAGATCTTAAGAGCACTCATTTAATTGTTTACAATGGCTCAGTTGGCCTGGGATACATTGCTAAGTGGCAGGTTCTTGTGAATATGCCTAAACCCCTCATGCTTGGGGCAGTAGTGAACCGTCAAAGAGACACTCCTCTGGCCTGAGAGGTGCAAAGGCAGCCAGCGGCACAAGGGAGGCATTGCTTCTTGGATCAGTTGCACAAGTTATCACATGTGAGTCCTGAAGAGCACTGGGAAGAGGAGAGCTGGTTCTTGAGCAGACCAAGAAGGTAGTCTCTGGGAATTTACCTAAGATTTTTTTTTTTTCTTCCTAAAAGAGTATACTGTACTCCTGTAATTGAACAGGAAAAGCATTTTGGACTCAGCTGGTGGGAAAGTGTATAATTAGAGGATTTGCAATGTTCATATAGGATCCTTGCTCTTTTAAAAATCACTTAATTCTAGTATTTTCTTCCAGCTACTAAATGTTGGTGATCATCACTACTATTGTTCCTTGCCCCGACAAGAGAGGCCATAGGTGTCCAAACCCTGGCTCTGTAGAGAGGGAAGTGGTTGGTGACCTGACCCAAGAATGGTTCTTCATGTGCAACAGCTGAGGATTTCACCTTTGCTCCACAGTTAAACAAGGAAGGGAAGGGGAGCCTGTCTCCTGTGGTGGGGACCAACAAAGGTCAGAGGAGGGTTAGCAGTGCAGAGCAGAGTCAGTCCTCCTCACTGTGTCCATATGTTCAGGAATGGGCTGCTGCTTCCCTGGTGCACAGAAGCTGCAGCAAGATCAGCACCAGTGCTTTGTTCAGTCTAACAAATCCAACCAGTAGCAGGATTTCTTAGCAAGGGCACCATCACACAGTCTACCCCTAATTTCTGGAACAAAGTCAATTTGAAGGGTCTCAGCTCAGATTTTCAAGCACAGTTTAATATGTACCTAGTATCTAAGTGCCCACAGACATACTGGGACTTACGATGTGGCAGCACTACAGGTGTTCCCCAGGAGAGCAATCATTGAAGTTCTGAAGATCGCTTTGATGGAGCATGTGATGGTGTTTTTTTCCCTCTTAACTTAGAAACTTTTCCATCCCCTCTCCAAGAAATACAGTCTAAAGTAGTTCTGCTGTATGATGATGATTGTTTTTTTTTAATTTGGTTCATCATTTGGGCTGTGGGAAATATCCAAATACATCCAAATTGGGCTTTGAGGGTTTCTTTTCACTTCCCCTCCCTCCCTGTAACAATACTAGAAAGATCCAACTTCAGCTGCATTGGAAGTTAGTAATTCTCTTAATGCTGGAAAGTATAAGGTATATTTTATGAGCTATCTTATGGAACTGATGAGGGAAAATAAATAATAGCAATATTACTAAAAAAAAAGTGTTACCCAAGCTGAAAGTGTTGCAAGGATAAACAAATCAGTAAAAGGTGCAGTTTGCTTATGATACAGTAATTTTATGAGCAATAATTTTTCAGATGAACTGAAGCTATCATCATTATCAACTAATAGCTTTAAGAATGACTTATCTAACTTGTTACTGCCTATGGTATTTCTGGAGTGTGAAAGAATTTTAAATTGTCTGTAAGGAACTGATGCTGCCTAAAGGACTTCAGAATAAACGAACCACAGCATTTTAAGTGTTATTCTTTCAGAAGAAAAGAAACAAACATTCTTCACAAAATGCATAAGGGTGTATGTACTCTATTGTTTCTGGAGTATCTGTGCCATTCTTAGTGACTCGCATCAAATCTTCAGCGGAAGGGCAGTATTAATGCTGGATAAGATTCTCTTTTCTTGTACCACCAGTAATATCAAAGAGCTTGTGGCCCTGGGGCTAGCTGACCTCCACTGCAAAGGAGTTGGGGAAAAGTACAGCAGTATCCAGAGAAATGTGAAAATAACAGAATTTTCTGCTTTGTTTCATGAAAGTGAGCCAAAAGATATCATCTAACCTTGTAATAAAGAATTGTATTTAATTTTGCAGAAAGTAAAATACTTTGTTCTGTTTTTCCTTTTTTTTTTTTTAATTTTGGAGCAGCTGCTCAGTAGAAAATTTAAAGGAAAACAAGAAAGGATGTTAAGCATCCATTTAACAAGAGTTAACCTTTTAAAAGCAGAATTAGATATCAAAACAAAGCTGAATGGTTTAGAATCAAAAGTTGATAGATTTAATTTTGAAAATGTCACCACTAATCACCTGGATCTTCCTCAAAGACACTCCTGTTGTCCTGCCTCCAGTGAAATGGACTCAAGTGGTCATACTTTTAATTCAACATAAATATGCCTGCTGAATTTGCTATTTGCTGAGGAAATCAAACAGAAACAAGCAAATCTCTTCCTTTTGATCACCTCTCATTCCCCTTAGCTAGGGCAGAGATGGTAGCAATTATTCTGAGAGCAAGATAAACCAGCCACTGCAGGACTGTTGGCATTCATGGTCATCTGGCAAGATTCCTAAAGGATTGATACTTCAGCTGGAGGTTTCTCAATCTGCACAGTGCTCTGCCTCTACCGCTGCACAAGCTCCAAACAAACCTGAGAGAAGAGGTGGCAAAAGTCAACTATACGAAGTGATGGGGGGTTCCATTGGTGTCCCTGGGAGCAGATTGTAAGGCTACTTTATGGAGGCAGTGAAGCTGCTTCTATAAAGAATAGTGCATATGGGTGAGCTTTAACCGCACCTGAATGAGAGCTAATTTGGTTTACAGATAATTAACAAGTACAGGGCTCTGCTCCTAGGGAAGGCAATGAAAACCCATCCCGTACAGCTGCAATGTCTTTAAGTCCAGATGGAGAGCAGTGACAAGTGGTGTCCCTCAAGGGTCTGTGCTGGGACCGGTACTGTTCAACATTTTTATCAACGATATAGACAGAGGGATGGAGTCCACCATCAGCAAGTTTGCGGACGACACCAAGCTGTGTGGTCTTGTCGATACACCAGAGGGACGGGATGTCATCCAGAGGGACCTGGACAGGCTGGAGAGGTGGGCTCAAGTAAACCTCATGAGGTTCAACAAGAGCAACTGCAGAGTTATGCACCTGGGCCAGAACAATCCTCGCTATCAATACAGACTAGGGGATGAGGTATTAGAAAGCAGCCCTGAGGAAAGGGACTTGGGGCTGCTGATGGATGAAAAGCTGGACATGAGCAGGTAATGTGCACTTGCAGCCCAGAAGGCCAATCGCATCCTGGGCTGCATCAAGAGATGTGTTGCCAGCAGATCCAGAGAAGTGATTCTGCCACTTTACACTGCTCTGGTGAGACCTCATCTGGAGTACTGTGTGCAGGTCTGGAGCCCTCAATATAAGAAGGACATGGACCTGATAGAGAGGGTCCAGAGGAGGGCCACCAAAATGATCAGGGGGTTGGAGCACCTCTGCTACAAGGACAGGCTGAGGGAGCTGGGGTTGTTCAGCCTGGAGAAGAGGAGGCTCCGGGGAGACCTCATAGCGGCCTTCCAGTACCTGAAGGGGGCCTACAGGAAGGCTGGAGACTGTTTACAAAAGGCCAGCAATGACAAAACAAGGGGTAATGGCTTTAAACTGGAAAAAAACAGATTTAGATTAGACATTAGGAATAAGTTCTTTACCATGAGGGTGGTGGAACACTGGAATAGGTTGCCAAGGGAGGTGGTTGAGGCCCCTTCCCTGGAGACATTCAAGGTGAGGCTCGACGAGGCCCTGGGCAATCTGGTCTAGTTGGGGGTGTCCCCGCTGACTGCGGGGGGGGTCGGAGTAGATGACCTTTGAAGGTCCCTTCCAGCCCGGATGATTCTATGATTCTATGATAATGTGATTTTTTTTTTTTTTTAATCAATTGCAACTTTCATAGAATGAAACAAAAAGGAGAAGATAATCCAGAAGAGTGCATATATAAATTGGGAAGCTATAAGTTGTTCTGGAAAAAGCTAATTGGCTCATTGGAGCATGTCAACTTGACAAAATAATGGTATTTTTCTCTTTAATATTTGAATAAGGCCAAAATGTTTCATTTTACACTGGTTGGAAAAGACTATTTAATTTCAATTTTGTTAACTCTAAATGGTTATCATTTAACAGAGGATTCTCCTGTATGTTTTATTTCACCTTTTAAAAGTTCTTAAAAACCTATATTCCAAAATAAAGTTGTAATCAATTACTATCTGTATTTAGAAAACACACATAATTTAAAGTGATATATTCTTAAATAGTTGAAATCAATATTTCAAATGATGCAGAACATTTTTTTAGTTTTATTTAACAGAAACTTTTGATTTGGAACAAATCATATTTGAAATGTCAAAACTGTGTGTGTGCTGAAAGTTTTGCATTTCCACTAACCCTTTTTGTAACTCAAAATCAGGTAGCGTTGTCCTGCTTTTCCTATATCTTACTTCTGACCAGTGTACATGATTTCAAATATATTACTATTGCTGCAGAGGGGCAGAGGTTTGAGCATAAAATACAGATAATTTTTAGAGGAGAATGCTAATTAATTACCTCAATCACTCCTGTAGTCTTTCTGAACAAGTGTCATTTGAAACCTTGAACATGATTCAGACAATCTCAGTGGAAAACAAAGAAAAGAAAATAATTTTTTCCACAGCTGAGGTGAAAAGCTGACTGCGTCCTCAAAGGCACAGATGGGCTGAGCACAGAGGTGTCCTGGTGCTTTGCAGCAGGGCTGGGAATAATGCCTGCAAGAAACTTTTGGGAGTATGTGCCAACTCTCCAGCATTTTTTCAGAGAAGAGAGGACGGTAGTCAAGGGCACAGTCAGAAACAGTCCTCCGGTCACAGACGATGACAACAGCTGAACATCTCATTGGATTGCTTGCCACCCTTTTTCAGGCCCGGCATTTTGATTTCACTTTAAATACATAGAATCCTTGGCACTGAGCAGGGGTATCATGGCAGATGTTGTGTGTCATTAAAAGAAAAGCAGAATGAAAACCCCTCCGTGCTTCCCCCCTCCTCTCCTTGCTGCTGCAAACTCAAAAATGGGAATTGCATGATGGAGTGCAGCCGTCGCAATTCATTCCACCACACTGAAGGGCTTCACCACATGGCTGTGACTGCAAGACAATCTGGATTCCAGGTTTTAAATCCAGGATGATTGATTCCTTTCTCAGTGGATCTTTTAAAACTCTGAAAACCAAGTGATTTGTTCTCACTTGTGAATGAGAATACGAGGCTCTTCTGTAGCATTACTCATCGATTGATCTCCTAGTGCTTTGTAAAGGAGGTCAGCATTTGCTCTTTTTGACAGATGGGGCAGGAGGGATGGTTTTCCCAGAGGCACATATTAGGCTAGTGATAAGGCAAGGAGCTGAAATCCCTGCCAGCCTTTGTCTCCATCGGTAGTCATCCAGCACCCTGTGCCCTGTTACTTTTCTTTCCTTAAAATTACCTCCTAAAAATGGAGGCCACATATTTCTGGGTATCATCTCCTTGTGCACGTACATGCCTCCAGGTTTGTTGGTTGGCCCCATTCCACCAATTCAGACATGAGTGCCCATGTGTTCACTGTGTCTGATTCCAGAAGCTCCAAGACGGACTCCACAAACCTTTGCCCAATCTGTGGTGTTCTGAACCAGAAATATCAGGCTTAAGGAAGTGGCATTTCACTGGTACACTACTTTCTCAGTCCATTTTTGATCACTGCTTAGTTAGGGAAGCATACTGAAGAGATTTGAGGTGAACATGCCCATTTCAAACTTAAGAAATATCTGTTCCAAATAAGATTAATTACTGTGCCCAAACATGCTAAATAATTTAAAAAGACATTGCATATGGACACAAAGCACTTTAGGATAAACTAACTAATTTATGGCACCGTAATAACCCAGCATTAATATGCTCAGAGTGCAATGCTGCCAGGCAAGGCATCACATAGAAAAGGGCATGTTTCTTCAGTGGGATTGAAAATTTATCCTCTAGGATACAGAGATATTTAAGAGCTCCTTTAAAGGATCGTTCTGTTAAAGAGGTAAGAAAATTGCAACTTCTACATGCAATTTGTTTATGAAATATAGTAGCTGGGAGCATCTTAGAGGAAAAATATATACACAAATGGATTAGGATGTTGGAGATGATTCACATAAATGTCTTTTTTCCTATTCAGCTTAATTAACTTCAGAGTAGATGAATTCTTATTGGTGTAGTGGAAAGAAAATGAAACCAGTGTCAAGAGAAAATCTCCTGCACGCAAGTGCTTGGTATATCCCAATTTTGGATGTTGCAAAAGCATAAAATTTTTGCTCATTAAATTTTAAAAGCTTTTTGACTTCCTAGAATTATAGCAGGGAGTTGTAAATGATGTATGAAATGAAAAGTCCTTCCCTACACAAACAACATACAATGGGAGAGCTTTGGAATTACTATTATTATGCACTATTTGAAGTAATACTTAGATTGGTCAGCCATTAAGATAAATAAATAAAAATACCCACCAGGACCAAAAAATTCAATGAAAATAAGAAAAGATGGAGATATTTTAAAGTACTTAGCTTGTTTGTGGAGAAAATCTGTAGCAAATTGGTTCACTTAGGTAAAACATTTTCAGTAGTTTTGCCTCTTGCTTCTATTCTCTGTTCCCAGAAATTCTTTCTGGACAGAAGGACTCCTACTCCCAGATCAAAGTCCTCTTTTTATATATTCCTGCACTGAGCCGAAGAAAAGGGTTTTACAAAGACGCGCCAGGCTGAATCCAAACAACTTCACCTAGACATACTAATCTAAAATCTGTGTGACCAGATGTACTCTGACTGTACTCATTATAGATGGATGTAAAGTCTGCAGTCTTATTTATGGTTCCCAGCTGACCCTCACTGGTAAGGTCTTCCTCCAACTTGTTATTAAAAACTTATAATAACAACATTTTAATAGCCTTTAAAGAGCTTCCCTCAAGTACTACTATCTTGGCCATTTCCTTAGAGGAAAACTACTCATTATACAAATTTGCAATAATATGGTGAAGAAATACAGCAGCATTATTAAAATCCAGATTACTATCTCAGAGTCTTCTCCAGGGCCTCAGAGTGCTATTTAAACTAATTTTCATGTAAACAGCACCATGAAGATACAATGATACATGCAGAAAAAAACCATGTTTCTGCAGACTGGAAACTACCACCTTAGTTTCACTCCGAATTCAGTTTTCACCGCTTGACCATTTCTTTTGCTTAAAATTACTTGGAAGGAGTCAAGGTTCTTTTGTCTTGCTTCTATTCTATTCTATTCTATTCTATTCTATTCTATTCTATTCTATTCTATTCTATTCTATTTATTACTCTGTCAGTGATGCATTAAGCAGCACAACTAACATAACATATGCTTGTTCTCTAATCCTCTCTCCATTGGGAAAAGTGTATTCAATAGTGTTTTGTTCTGGACTTTTTCAAAGGCAATTCACACATACTGATATACTTTTACGTTAGTGAAGGGCAAAGCCAAGAAATGCTCTTAAACAGGGAAGTTTTTCTACCTTCATCTCCGACTCAGTGTCCAGCATGATTGGAGTAGAGAGAGAAAAACTAAGGTCGTTGCACTTGTTTTGTTTGCTTTGTTGTTTTGTTTTTTTTTTTTTAAAGAGGTTTTTTTAAAAAGCTTTTTTTTCTTCTTAGTGGAGAAGAGACCTAACACCATGATCTTCTGGGAAAGGCAGCAGAGACAGTGGTTTGGGACAGTCTGCATGGTGGGCTTTTGTCTCTGGAAGTCATGGGGATGCCAACCCTGAAGCAATTCAGCATGTGCACTGTTGGGGAGCTGAGAGGTGATCTGGCAGCAAACCAGAAACACTTCCCAAAGAGCAGAACACAGTATCTCTCCCAAGGAACCCAGCCTGGAGCTCCAGTTCTGAAATTGAGCTGAGCCTGTGTTTTGTCACAATCTTGTCAAATCAAAATGGTTCCACAAAGACATGGTGTCACCTTTAGAGCTGTTCCCTGGCTCAGGGAATTGAGTCGAAGCCCATGCAGCAGTAGTAAGCGCACCTTGAAATGCAAAGTACCCTGTGGTTTCCTCCAAGGTCTGTGTGTGTCCGGTGGCTCATCCTTAGTCTAGTTCTGAATCTGTACCTGCAGGTGAATCTGCCAGAAGGGTTGGCAAAATCAACCTCAGTGATCAAAGACATGCCAGATGTGTCTTTCAGCCACTGACTGCACCTCTGCTTGCACAAGTGTTAATGCTCAGCCAAGTTTTGCTGGACTGCTGTAAAACCTTAGTAAAAGTTTCCTAAGATCTTTGCATGTCTGTGAAGGACAAAATGTTCACATTATTAAAGTCTCTACTGTGACTGTAGGCCACAGAGAATGGTTTATGGTGAGAGGAGACCAAGGGTTTGAGTAATTTAGTCAAGTTTCATAGAAATACTAAAACGTTTCACAGATGAGTACAGACATTTTAGGATCTGATGTGGTGTGCAAAGCCAGGCTCCACAATCCTTGGCTTGTGTAACTTACAAATATTGTGTAATGGTTCAGATACCATTGGATTCTTATGCACAAGGCAGTTGATCTATAAAACATATGGCATTTTGAAATATTGATCTCTTCTGTGCCAGTGAGTAAGAGATATTAGTGTAACATGGGATTCCATTTGTAAAACTGGGATTAAAGGCAGGGAAGTGGAAAATTGGAATAGACCTGAATTCATGTGAAGTGGAAAGTACAGCTGGCAGTATTACTAAACCAGGAGAATAACAAATAAGAGCATGTATCTTTTTAAATAATTTTAAAAAATCACATAACAGCTTCTGAGTAGAGTAAATGTATCTAAATTAATGTTTTATATTAGGTTACTTTTAATTTTACTAGTAATATAAAGTCACAATACGGTGACACAAACATAAAGGGACATAACAAAGAGTAATACCAAACAGAAAACAAACAAGCTTTTTCTCTATGAAGTAAACAATGGTCTATATTTCAAAGTACCACTCAATCTGAGTCTTTACTCAGTCCCATGAAAGATATATTTTGGAATTAAACAAACCAAAACAAAGCCAACCCCCCAACTTTTTCCCAACTCCTGCAGATTGCTGTCTGGACCCTCATGTGGTCAACAGATTCACATTGGGAGTATATTCTCCCCTCTTTTTTTTTTTTCTTTTTTTTTCCCCATTCTATATTTTCCTCTGTTTTATTTGTTGGAAGTGCAGGATAATTGGGAAGATATTCCAGAAATCAAAAATTTTAAGTATTTCTAGTATTCTACATAATAATATCAATTTTTCTTCCTTTTTCCTTTCTTTTCGCAGTTCACCTGCTAATGAGGCTGATAACTTGTGTTTGACAATCATATCAGTTTTAGGACTTCAGCTTCAGTCCTCCTCTGAAGCTGTTAAAATGTTGTGCAAACTCAATGAGCACATTTTATAAAAAAAAAAAAAAAAAGAATAAAAAAAGACAGAAGTCTTCTTTCTATACAGATTTTACCTGGCGTAAGATGAAGCCAATGGTTCTTGTTGTGCTTTTCCATGATAGATTGAGTCCTTTACCACATGATATTTTCTCTCCATGAAGGCACTTCTACATTGCAATTAAGTAACTATTGATCTTTTTTGATGAGAAGATTGAGCTCTTTAAGTCTTTTATTATGAGCATTTTTCAGCCCTAAAATCACTTTGATTTTTAAAGGTGATCAAAGGTTAGCTGAACCCTGGTAAAAAGTCATATATATCTTCTGCATTGCACCTCACAGTACTTTCTTTCTTTACTTCCATAATAGTGCAAGATGAACTTCTTTTAAATTTTTGTTTTAGCCTTTATCGTTAACATGAATTAAAATGCCACATTGAACAATGGATGATGTAGTTTTTACAATGAGTTTAACTCTGTTCTATTGAAATTAATGGAAATCTTACCAACAGTTTCAATGGCAGCAGAACTAAACCAATATCGAGCAATTCTGAAAGCCCCAATTCAGATATATTTCTGTTCTGAGGTCCTAGGGGAAATGTGGCAGGTCAGATGGAGTTTCATTGTGACTGATGCTAAATATTGACATTTTAATGGAAATCATTGTATTGGGAACCTCAGACAACATGACCTTCCACACAATCTCTAGCCCTGTCTCCTGATTCAAAAGCCATTATAGTAATGAAAAATATTCCCCTGATTTTAGTTGGTTTTGGATCTGACCCTGGTTCTGAGAATTAAGTGCTTGGAGAACCAAAGAGAGCACAAAGGATTTGGTATCTCAGATGGTCTCTGATGTATTCTGTGGACAAGCCAGGGATATATACCCCAGGATATCAGGATTCATTCTCTTCGCTGCTAGCAGCGTTGGGGGAAGTCAATGGAGGTGCTCATATTTGTTTGAATAGGCATGTGACTGAGCCCTATAAGTTTTCACTTTTAATTTAAAAACCAGCTTAGATGTTTTAGTGGAGGAGTTGTAGTTTTGAGGAAAAAGTAAGCTAATATAGACACCCCACATTTTCCAAAAATAATACAAAGAACAGAGACAGGTTGTCACTTCAGAGAGAGGATATCAAAGAAACTGGATCACTTGGGCAGCGCGTGTGTGACAGCTCTCAGTTCCCGTGTGTCTCTGCTGAGCTTGGAGAAAGCGTTACTCGCTTGCATGTGATCGGTGGTGGCAGCTTTCAAAAGGAAGAATTTTGAATTTGCTGTAAAGCATATTGAGAAGCTAGAGAAATTTGTCAGAGGGTGTGCGCATGTGTGTGTGTGAGTGTATGTATGTCTGTCAGTGACTGAGTTGAGGTGACAAGTGAGAAAGATAAATCACTCAAATAGAGGCATTGAGGAAGAGTCAAAATTAAGAAAGATAGTTTTGTCACCAGCACTTTGAACTAGCTGGTGATGAAAGGGGCTTGGGGTTAGACCGTGGAAAGCTCTGAAACGAGTGGACTGCAGTAGTGACACTGGGAAAGATGCAGACAGGGGATGTGCTTGCCAGGGCAAAAGGAGAGGGCAGCAATTAGAGTTGATTCAAGGGAAAACATGACAGAATTTAGCCATGGAGAAAAGCTGGAGGTTAACCACATATCACAAGTCTGGGTGGTATGGGAAACAGTCATCAAACATAATGGCACAAATATCAGGCAAAATAAGGTGGTAGGCCACATCTTACTTTCTCTGCAGTTCTTAATTCTTGTCACCCACAATCCTGAAATAGGTCTGAATAGGAACAAGGAGGCAAACCTCTTACACTTCCAATTTGGCTTTATTTACTTGCTTTCTTTTGTTCAGGTAATAAGCCATAATGACCTTAGCATAGGATGTCTCTGGAGGGATTAAGGATCAATTTAGATGAAGGTTTGCTCTTAGTCTTGTCCCACTGACATAGGAATGATGGGGATAAAAATAACTGTGTTCGTTACAAGGAGGAATTTAAAGAGCATTGAGCAAAGGATACACACTTAGAAAGGACTGTGGAGCTAGACTGTGCAGCTGGTAGGAAGTAGTTTGGTTAAAAACTTTGTAATTTAGCTAATACTTTGCTGAAATCCCAGTCTTCCTTTGCAGATTACCACATATTTAAAAGTACACTCAGCCAGTCCACATTTTAAATAGACTTTTTTTACCACAGCATTATTAATTTAGGACACTAGCAGAAGGAATGAAGAATAACAAAGTGAAAGATTTTTAAAATGAAAATTCCTTTTTTATTTTTTAGAGTGACAATACACAGTCACTGATAATTGTTATTTTTAAAACACAGTATGTAAAGTTTCAGCTTTGGCAAAAAAAGTTAGATTTTTAAAAGAAGCTGAAAGTAACCAATCTTTTGGTTTGGAGACCTCTGAACACATTTTGGAAAGACTTTAAAGTGGTTTTCACAGGTGCTAAAGATAAGGTAAACATTTGCAGAAAACAAGAATTTTTTATTATTGTTGTGTCTTATTTTACTATTAAGTGGGTTTTAAAATAAATGGCATTGGCTGGTTTATGAGTGAGTTTCCTCCCCTTGTAAGACTTTCAATATATTTTGTGCTAACAAGGTTTTAGAGTTTGTAAGTGTTTGTGTTTCTATATCTGCTTTAATGACTTGGAAATTTAGTGAGGGTTGTAGCAGATAAAGACAGTAACAATGTAGTATTACACAGACTATGTGAGGTTACAGTGTTTGTTAAATGTTATAAATACTCTTAAAACTAAAAGTGCAGCAAGCACTTTATAAGCAGTTTTAATTTATAAGCAATTTAAATTGTTTATAATATGTAAACAATTTGAGTTAACAACTAATACATTTGACTGTGACTGTGGGAAGTGCTCCATAAACTCTTGACAGTTTGGAGCTCTTGCTGTAAAACCTTGTCTTCTGGACTTCAAATTCTGTTTTTCCTACAATTTCTACAAAAGCACAATTCTTTTCCTGGTTTTTCATGAAACCATCTCCTTCCCACAAAGAATTGCCATAGCCTTCTAATTATCCCCCCTCAATCCTTCAAGAACCTGAAAGCTGAAATTTTTTAAATGTTTCAGCCATAAATTGTTTTGGTGTAGATTTTGTGGGTTTTTTTCGCATTTTCTTTTAAATTGGCCTTAGACTAGAATAAGTAGGGAAACACATACATGAAAAAACAATCCAATTCATGTTACTAAGGAAAAATAGACACAAACTGACAGTTCCTCTGCCTACTTGTGATGAGGTAACAAGGAGGAAGAGATTTAATTTACATAATTTATGTACTTATTTATTTAAATGTGACTAAAATTAAAGTATGACCGCCAAACACCTGAGAATCATTATCAATGCTTTCCAGGTAGAAGAATTAATAGTCATAGTAAAAAAACATGTCATAAACGGAATTACAAATATAAATGTCCTCATTTAAAGCTTTTCCACTAAAATCTTGACCACAAAATTTCCCTTTGCCTAGTGTTTCTAATGGTAAAATAATGAAAAAACTTTATCTGAAAGCACTGCACCTCAAGTTTTACTAGTAAGAGAAGAAATAGTAAGCATTAATGGAAGCACAATTTAACCTGCTGTCTTCAATACAGTGCTTTGCAATGGGACCTGTAAGTCACCACCTCTGTGTTAGATATTGAATCAACATTAGCATTTTAGCTCAGATCATGAGTAAGTTTTTATACAATCATAGAAGTGAAGTGTATCTCCTGACTATCCCCACTTGCTATGCTATAGTTTACATGGTGACGTGTTCTTGCGGTGCATGGTCTGGATTCCTCTTGGATGAAATAACAAAATGACCCCTCAAGTTGCAATATGAACGCCAGAAAAGTACCTAAGGTGGTCCAGCTGCTACTGAGCAGTTGGTAGAAAGGACAAGACTAAAGCTACTGTGAAATAAAATCCCTGGATATAGTGTGGTCTGCAGCACAAACTTGTTTGCCCACTGGATTTCAGCTCTGTTGATGTAGACATAGCTACAGACACCTAAACTATCTCCATACAAGTGAGGATGTCTAGCTGGTATCGTCTGGTATGAAACAGAAAGAGTATGACATCTTTGAAATGATGTGTCTATGCTTCTGTTTCTGGAGACGACTCATTCATCTCTGCTCTATGCATGCTTTATTTCTCAATACGCAAAGGAAAAGAAACCTACCTGAGCGTGACTGGATTTCTAACTTTTGAGAACAAGTCACAAAATTACGCATTTCAGACCAGGCTTCCTTAAGAGCTGCAGCATCAACTTTTCCCACCCCTCCGGGAAAGCCTGCACAGTCTGGGTTACATCTTCCACTGGATGGAAGCCAGCAGAGCAGCAAGTGCCTGGTATCACACGTAGCTGTCAGGAGGGCACATTCAGCACCTGTCCTTCACAGCAAAGAAATTTCAATCTCTCCAGCTTTCAGAATCAAGTATGGTGAAGACAAACCCTTATTCACTCACGTTCTGTCTTCTCATGAGCTATAGGGGATTAGTGTTGGTGATGTCTGTGGGGTGTAATGTGAGCAGCCTCTTCTTTTGTGACTAATGGGCTTGCACTGAAGTTAAATCACTCATCTCGTGGAGTTATCATTTCTACTGCACTGCAGTGATGATTATCTAAATAAGTAATAAATGAGGTGCTTCTTCTTGTGTGGCTGGGTTCAGACTGCTCACTTTAGTGCAGTGCTGGGAGATTTGTGTTTCCACGCCATCCAAGGTGAGCAGTAATAAATGTTATTTGTGTGAGATTCCTGAACAGCTCCTTTCTCCAGCCCTCACTTCACCACTGAGTAGAGACACTACACAATGGAGGGGCAGGAGCACTACCAGCTACAAATAAAAGTGCTTAGGAGAAATGAAGGTGTTTTCCCTCAGCTGTTGCGGTTTGGGCCAGGTTGGCCAATGACAAGATGACAGATGTTCTCCCCCATCTCTTGCTCCGAGGAAGAAGAGAGAGACGGAGATTTATGAGTTTAGGAAAAAACTAAACTACTTTAATGAAATATTAACAATAAAATAAAAAGGGAAATAATGAAATAGATACAATATAGATAAATATATATTAAAAACCATATCAAGCTCCCAGGTAGATGCCACTGGCAGGCACTGGGAAAGTTCCAGACTGGTCTCAGTGACAATGGGAACTGGATTCCGGAATGCTCTGATGGGGATCAAAGGTAGACAAACTGACAGGGTCGCCCTCAGATGTCAGTCACTGAAGAAAGCGAGCCGTGGAACAACAGCCCATTGAAAAAGATCCAACCCTTTGCTCCCTCAGCTTCTGTACTGAGCATGGCAGATGGGATGGAATACCCTATTGGTCAGTTTGGGTCACATGACCCGACCACACCTCCCCACAGGTGCACCCCCTCCATGGGGTAAACAACCCAGTCAGCTGACCCTGGTTGCCACGGCAACAAGTGTAAGCAAGAGCGTCTCTCACTGAAGGGCAACCTGGCTCTGCTCCACCGCAGACCAGGACGCAGCCAAAAGTGCAGAGAAACATGTAAGTTTGGCTACCTTAGTCTATAATCACCAGCTTCAAAAAAGCTTCTTAGTCTCCTTTGAAAAGGGAGACCATGGGAAATGCAAGATTTCAGAAAAAGAGAGAAAAGAAAGCGGGGTGACAAAGCCAGGTCTCTCTGTGGAGGTAGGGAGCTCATTTTCTATATTCAGATATGGCAATGGAAAACCAGGCTGGGGGAGGAGGGATTGAGGTACTAGGTTCAAGAAACTAGTTACCTGTGACTTATCTCTCTAAAGATGTTTAAATGTCTTCTCTTGTGCATCTGCACTATGGAGCCACCAGTTGGGTTTTGTGCTGTGGCTGTAAGACACGCTTTGATCAGACTGGCTTAAGTCGTAAGGGAGTTTCAGTAAGTCAACAGCAAATTTGAAGTTACTGTCATGAATATGATTACAGCAGCTGAGGTCTGAAAGATGGAATAACATGAAATTTGTGCTAACACCAGTCAAAGTTTTCCATTCTATCTAAAATATATTTTTTATAGTTTTAATAGAGAGGGAAGTTGGATGAAGGAAAACTGAGTGACTCAAGCATAAATTACTAAGAGATCATACTGGTCTCTCCCCATCTTAAAATCTTTGAAATTGGACTCTGTTAGAGACCATTCCAAAGGGCACTGAAATCAATGGAATGGATGCCTTTCACTTTATCATCATGTTTGGGATGAACGTGGTGTTAAACAAAACTACCATAAAGGTATCTGAGCTTTTGGAGAAATTACTGCCTGAGATTTTATGAAAGCCACATGGCATATGGAAACAGCATATGGAAACTTGTTAACACTGGAAGGAAAGGAGCAAAGTAGCAGTGAGTGATGAACTTCCTGGAAATGTTTAAAAAGCTGAATCAGAGTCATCTGCAGAATTCCTGATGGAGTGTATTGAGACTGATATGAAGTCAAGAGGTTTCCAAAGCTCTGCATCACCTGAATGATAGCAAAGGGCCAGACACTAACCATATGTCAACTGCACGTTGCAGAAAGTTCTGCCTCCTGAGAAAAGAGGGTGTGAAATCATTAGCAAAGCCTAGAAATGTGGAAAGTGAAGGATTGTCATGTAACCACACAAAGAAAACTACCTATAAAGATTATATCAGCTAATGAGTTTTTCACACTGCTGCCTACAACAAGGGAAAGTTTTGCATTTTTATCTCAAACAGAATCAGAGGGGTAGTTGAAAAAACATCTGTAACATCAGCAGGGGTGAATTTGGCACCTCTGTGTGGAGAAGATGCTTTTACTTGAGCAATTTATCATGCAATGGCAGATCTAAATCCAATAGTAATTAGTGTTTAATTGACTTTACCGGCACATTCAATGCTTTGCACCTCCTCTAATTATGGAGTATCCTTTTGTGTATATGCATTTTCTTCAAAGCTGACTTTTCCAAGAATATTGTCTGTATTAGAATGACTTGAGGTCTTATGTTACTACTGATGGACTAGTTGAGGACTCAGTCCTGGCATTGTCACTCACAAAACAATAAACAACCAATAGGCTCTTTCATCTTAGTAAATCCCAAAGTTCTGTACGGAGTAAATAGTAATTAAACAGATGAACATTTAATGAAAATGTCTGCATCAAAGAAGATGCATATCACATTAAAAATATATTTAGCTTCAAAACATCCCCACCATCTAGCCATTGCTTATCAGGTTTAACTGCATAAAATGATGAAAGAGTTGTCTGATTTCACAGCCCTTGTAATTAGTGATTCTCTTCCAATTACCTTTGAATTTGGCAGCCTGTGTTACTATTATCCTGACTATCTCTTTCTAGGATGTTGCACTTCTATGCCCATTAGGGAGGTGATTTGTCTCTTGAGGCCTATCAAATCCAGTGGGAATCACTCCAGTTACTTCAACAGTTGCTGAATCAAGATCTCAGCAAGTTCTAGCTTGTTTCTTTACATTTGCTTCATTTGCTTGTGTAGCTGCGGCTAGATGCCAGTACACTCTCTCCTTCAGACTAGTGTTCGGTGTCTATTCATTTTTAGTTGCTGTTTGGATGAAGCCAAAAATGCAGATTCTTGCATGAGGCAGTAAAAATGTCAGGCTTCAGCATTATCTGGAATAATGAGATGCAGCTGGTTTTACATGAGATAATTCATGCCTGCCAACAGACAGGGCAACATGTGGAAAAGGAACCAACACCAGCAAGCTGTGGAGAGAAAAGGGATTGTCCCCTGTGGACTTTTCCACATATACCTTTGGCAGTTGTTCATGTGGTCTCTGAATTTTGAAAGGTTCACAATTTCTCTCTCTCTGCAGCACAAAATCTGTGGCTGTCAATGCTGTGGGACTTGCAAAATTTGTTACTAGTCAGGTGGCACTACTTTTCTGTACACATGGAAATCTGCATAGGCTTTTCTTTTGTGTTGTCACAACTTGGTTTGCAGGTTGGTTTAGGGAATTTCACTTCATGCTTGTTTCTGGTTGGTTGTTTGCATTTTATCCATGAAAATATTTCTTCCTGCATACAGGGATGGTCTCTATGATTGGGTCTACCACAGGGTAGGGTGGTGAGGGAAAACCATCCTTCCATAATCAAGGACTCTCAAAATTTGTCTATATCTCTGTGCACATACCCAAATTTTCTTTTTTCTAGAAAATACTGTACAAAACAAGTACTGATCAGATACCTGAAATTATATATGAACAACTCCACAGATTAGCTCCTTCTGGCACCCTGAAAGAATCGATACCTGTAGTTACAGGCAGATCTACCAGACAGTAAGGGCAGTAAAAACACCTATTCTTTCTGAAGGAATTGATTCAATTTCTAAGCAATTGCTTAGCAATCAATTCAGGCAAATGGGAATGCGACTGCTAATTATGCCTTATTTCATTTGGAACTGGTGTGAATTTATGCCAGAAAACCAGGGGGCAATTTTTCCATGCAGAGCCAGGGGAAAATCATTGAAAGTCTCTGAAACCTCCTTCTTTCCACTCAAACTCAGAAGAAAAAAATCAAAAGAGTTTTTAGAAACCATAGATTTCTGGGGTTTTTGCGTATTCTTTTGGCCTTTGTGCTCTCCTTCAAAAACAGAGTTTTACAACTTCACCAAATTTTAGTCCCCTAGCTTGTAATTTGCTGTCCCTAAGAGTAATAAGTGGACTGAAGTCCACCTCATTTTAAGGTGAAGTCCCATCTATAACTCAGATACAGTTAAAGCTCCACTTTGGCTACATGCTTTCTCCACACCTACCTGTTCAGCAGATGATGACAGTCTTCAAGAGATGGTACTTTAGACAAAGGGCAGACTGTTCTCAGAGGCAGAGAAAGCGCCATCACTTATTGTCACCTCTCTGTCTAGGCTTCTCTTTCTAAACTGCCTGTATCAAGCCCAGTTTATTAATGTTTGGCAAATAGTTTTACCAGCACTCACTGTCTGGCTCCACAAAGCCTTTCTACGCCATGCTGACCTATCCTAAAGCTGCGCTGTTATGTTAGCCTCACAGAAACCCCTAGGAGTTGAAGTAGCTGTAATTAAAGGTTTTCAGCTACAGGACTGTCAAATCCTTTTGTGTATCTGTTTTGGCAAGTGCTTCAAATCCTACAGCAATATTAAATAGACCATCTGTTAGCCTTCATTAAGCTCTCACTCATCAACAGGACTATTAAATATAACTGAGCATGCTAAAGGAAACCTTGACATCTGGGCTTTCAATTGGAACAGTGATCAATATTAATAACAAAACTATTTCACCTGAATTTATTATTAATAGAAAGTTAAATACAGCATAAATATGGATGTTTTGCCCTACAACACGGCTTTAATATGACTAAATGATATAGTGAAACCCAACTTTATTATTATCAATATCTGTAATGATGTAGGTACCTAAAGAGCTCCATGGCACTGTCACTGTCCTGAAAACATGTGAAGGACTGATCATCACTTTCATCTTTGTTAAACGACAGGGCAGATAGGACCATGCTAAACACAAGGGGTGTTATAGAAAAAGAACTACAATTACAAGACACTCAGTAGACCTGGTAAATGGCTTATTCTCTTCTTCTTTGCAACAACATCTTACGTATTTAAGGGTAAGGTATAATATCTTCCTCGGTCGTCTCTTGTCTGCATTGAAACAAGCTCCCAAAGAACTCCTTAGAAAAAAATGTTTCCTAGACCCTTTTATTCTCCTCACTGTTCTCCTTTGGATTCTATCCACTTACTCCATGTCTCTAATTAACACATCCCAATCACCTAGTTCCTTGGTATTCCAGCTGAGGGATGTCAGACAAATTCCTTCACAAGTTTCACTCCATTTATATAGCCAGTATAATCCCTGGTTGGTTTTTATCCATTCCTTTGAAGAAGGATATGATCTAGTCTTTCCACATTTTATATAAGTATAGCTGATTCTTCCCAAATATATACAATATTTTGTGTGTTTCTCCATGCAAATGCACCTTACATATTTCAGACCAATTCCATTATGGTAATTTTGAATACTAACCCTGTCTTCCAGTGTTCTTGTTGACCCAGTCAGAATGACATTTCCCCCCAGATCTATGCTTAGACAAAATATTGATCAATATGGGAATCAAGAAAGGCTGCTGAGTAACTTCATCTGATATGTCCTTCCAGCATCATACTAAGCAACTGATTACTGGTCTTTGAAAATATCAACTGAAAACCAATCTGTTCCAGAAAGTTGCTGGAATCCTACTGTAGCTTATTTCAGAACATATTATCCTACAGAGTTACAGGTTCACAATCAAAAGCCTTAGGTGATGGTATACCATTTCCCATTTCTTCACCCCTATGTAAAAGATCATTTGTGTCTTGTGCAGAAAAGCAGTAGTTCCATTCATCTGAGAAGAAGGGTGCTTCATCCAGGCAACTGCTTCAGTAGTAACTGTATAGCATAACTGTACTCTTAAACTTGTTAGACCTCATCCTAAAGTCATTCTGTCTCCATATTTCTGGAGTAATTGAGTCACACTGACTGATTTCTAATCCTGATTTTACAGTCTTGCTAACTGGAACATGGGTTAGAAGATCTGTCACCTCTACAGTGTAGCGAGATGTAAAAATGTACTCATATCAACCTCCTCTGTGCCTCACTGGTAACTGTAGAACCAATAATGGATCTGAAACTCTTGTTCTGGTGCAAATATCCAAAACACTGGCAAAAGTATGATGTGTCTGAAAGCTATTCCTCATGTTATTATGGGCCTGATTGAAAAACACTGTATCTGAGCTGCCTGGCATAACCCTTGAGCTCCAAATCTCTGCTTTGCAGACAAAGCTAACACTGAAGCAAAGGAAGGTTTTGAGGCTGACAGAGAACAACATAGCCTGCCAATAGCCTGGCACACAGACAACACGAGCAGAGATGTCGAACCTTGCAATGTGCATGATCAGAGCTAAAAGACAGTCACTAAGACTTCTAACTCCTTGCCTTATGGCTACATCGTGTACATGTCAGTGGGATCCTTTGTATCACAATTTGTTTATTGGCAAAATGGGAGCAACTGAGTTCCAGCACACAATCATTAGGAAACTGATTAATGTTGATGAGCATCTTAATCTGCTGATACAGAATTCAATTCCAATTGTACAAAGTCCAGCTCCTGAAAGCAGTATTTGTGAAATTTTCAGATGAGTCATTTTTGATTTTGATTTTCTACCTAAAAGAGCTATAATTAAGGCAAGCTCAGGGTGCCACATCTGAAGAACATTCTACCTCAGATTATCACACCACTATCAAAATAGTGAAAAAACATCCAGGCAGTCTGAGGAGGTGGCATCAGTACATTTTTATTCAGAGGCTGTTTCCAATCATCTTTTACAGTGCCTACCACAGGCTGGAATTTTATCTTGACATTAATTTATCAGTATCTAGCAAAATAATTACTCCCCAGAACATCACTATAACTGAGACAAGTTTTTTCTCTGTGTTGAACCAATCATATCGAAGAAATACCCAAATATTTATCCTCTTTTTGCATAGGAAACTGTTTTGGTGAGTGAGCTGTGATTCAGATTTGTTAGTTTACATTGATGCAGCTCTGAGTACAACCATTTATCAGAATTCTAAGTATGAATGGCCAGATGCTCAGCTGAATCCCATATACCGTATGTCAGTCTGGCCTGCTATTTTGCCTGTTTTCCTTAATACTGCAAACAAACAAAGTCAACAGAGTTCGGTTTAACTGCTGGTTTCACCAATTCTTTCTGAAAGCTCTCCAGACATAATTTGGGTCTTTGTACTTCAGAGATTATTTGGTTCTTATTTTATGGCAATTTAACCTTCCATGAGTAAAAATTCTATGATTTTGTCCCACGTGAATCAAATACCATCAATTAAACACCATAGTGAGATGTATTCTCAAGGCTTATACTTGTTACTCATTTCAGCAATTCATGCTAGTACATCACAATATCCCTGCTATAAAAGTAAGCAATCGGCTGTAGCACCAAAAGCCAAAGGAAAATCTGGAAGATTAGCCATGGGAGGAGCTCCTTAGAAGGCCAAGACTGAGTGTCAAGACATACACTATTTTTCAAACAGTGGGTAGTCACAAATGTAATTTCTGTCCTGTGTTTAGTTGTGATGTTCAACTGATGCAATATTGGTATGGTATTTGAGGAGTGCGTTGCTTCAGCACATCCCTGCTATGACTTTCACTGGTAGTGGGTTCCCACTAATAACCCTGGACCCTTCTAGTAGAAAGCCCTAAGATGGAGATTGAAATAATGTATTTTCAAATCTCTTCCAAGGAAATAGAGCAGCTGTTTTTTGTTGCAGAGACAACCAGTACATGTGGGAATACAGCAAGCAGGTCAAAAGGGAGATAAACTCAGTCCAGAGAAGCCAAATTGTGGTGAGTCAGCAACAGAACTGGGCATGGGAATCTTAAGTATGGTTGTGGAATGGTAGCATACAATGAAAACTGGTTAAGTCCTGCACTATGACTATGTCACTTAAAAATGACATAGATGTCAGTTCTTAGTGAGAGGGAAGACCTCTTTTCCTCTCAGTCAAGGGTATGCATTTCTGCTGGTTTGCTTATGGATCAGATCAAAGACTGACTTGGTTGAAAGTTAACTTTGTTTTCAACAAGTTAGTTTGCAGCAGGATCAGTTTCCTGAAACACTGAGTGATTTTACAGAAGATGATGTCTTCACAAAAAGAGCAGGAATAAACAGCAAGACTTGGCAACAACCTAGTTTTATGTCAGAGTAAAATGATCTTTATCTGCACTCCAATTCAATGAATCTGCTTTTGGGACACAAGCTAGTTTGGCTGTATGCCATGCTGACATGAATGCTTGCCCTGAGCTAGGTAGGATACCTGTTGGTTCAGTCGTATCTTTATTCCTATTTATTCTGTGCCCAGTGACACCGTTGGAGAGAAATGTCACCCTGTATTTCCAGCTGTTGTTGTGAGGTTGTTCTTGTCACTTTTAAAATACTTTGGGACTGATCTGTGTAGGTACAAATGCCTTACTTTCAATATTTGGAGTGTGGGAAGAGAAAAGAACAACTCTTTTATTTAGAAGGAAGTCTCTCAAGTTCTAGTAAAAGATGGGTATCGTATATTGGAAGTTACTCAGAAATTTCATATCTGAGACTTCCTGAGAAGTTCTGCATATTTGCTTTGAGAGACTTCAACACTTCTTAATAACTGAAAACAAACAAACAAAAAAGCTTCTGAACATAATTAAATCAATCCTGATTGTTTACATAGCATTTACAGTTTTCATGGTCCCAACATATAAACAAGTACTGGAGCATCTATTTACACAGTATCGACCTTCACACAATACTGTTTGTGGCTTAGCATACTCAATGAAGGTTGTGACTTTCCCATGCCTGTCTGTATTCTCCATTGCATTAATGAAATAAAAACTATGCTAGGAAAGATACAGTGGGAGAAATGGCAAACGGGTCATTGGAAGATATTTAAAGGTTGCTATCCGGGAAAAATGACAGTGCTATAGTGGCTTCCCAGGCTACAACTTGTCAATGGAGCCACAGTAACTGATATCTGTGCGTTCTTGCACCACCACAATTGCAAAACAAGAGTTAATTAACCTTGTACATTTTACTTTTCAATGGGGCAGACCAAAAACATGCACATCACTAGTTCATGTTGATCAAATGGCCTGTGGTGACTCATTTATCCATTGTACCTTTGTGTGTCTGGTTTAATTGTGTGGCTTCAAAGTATATAAAAATCAAACTATCCATGTAAAGAGTTTATAATCAATGAGCTTGCGGAGAGTTTTACAGTCTTGTGTAAGAGTAATCTCAGCCAGTGATAACAGCAAGAACAAGAGTAAGCAGAAGCAGCTTCTACTGGACAAAGACAGTAATAGCTTTTTTTTTTTTTTTTTTTTTATGGATATCTTCTAGTCCAAGTAGATGACAGATATAGGTATATAGCAGAAATAAAATAAAGGGAATGATGGCTGGCAAATACCACAGAAGGGGGAAGATTTTTCTGACGTTTAGGCATGGAACATGGCTGAGGCAGGATTAGTCTTCAGAGAAGATGAAGAAGTGAATGGGTAAATGAGGGGGTGGAAAGTGGGTGCAAGGGAACAGGGGAAGTGGTGTGGAGGAGATGGAGAGTAGACAAGAGCCAATTCATCATGAAGTCCAAAACTAATCCTCTGGAAAACAATGTGCTTATACAATAGGAATTTTTTCTTTCCTCAGCAGCACATAATGAGGCAATTTTGGAGCACTGTCCATGGCTTTGTGTCTCCAAGAAGCAGGGATTGATGCTTCCCACAATTGCTACTATTGCTCAAATGACACGGTATGTCACCTCAGTTTGTATTCCCTGACACGGATGAAGTCGGGTCATCTCTGATTAATTCTCTGACCTAGAGGAATACTTGAAAAATACAGATGAGTGGAGTGTCTATCAATCCTTCTGTAATACTGCATAACTTCTATACATTCCAACTCACCATAATAACTTTCTTAGTTTTCTGTTAAAATCTTTGGGTTTAGGAGTGGGACATAAATTTAAGATCCGTAAAACTGAAGGAAATCTCCTGGCAATAATTACTAAGAAAGCCCATAGTATGCAAGTTCGTGTTCTTCACCTGTAATGGCAAAGTAAAAAGTAATGATGGATTTCTGATTTGGTTCATCTAATCACTGAATTCCAAACTAACAGATTCTCTTGGGTTTTTAAAACTGGGCCAGAAGTGCCACGAGAATAGGTTGTCTCTTGGTATTTCTGCATGGAACAAGGGCATGTTAATAATAGCAAAAATGAGAAATAATTAAAAATAGAAGGCCTCATTCTCCCTGCATCAGAATTTTGTTCACTGTGTTGCTGGAATGGGGAAGCCTTTTGTTTATAGTAAGACCAGGTCCAAATAATCCATAGTCATTTGGGTTTTTTTTTCCAAATCTTTTAAAGACATTTTTAACTCCTAACGAAGACTCACCTCACTTTTATTTCTTCTGCATTGATTCCCATTTGCTAGTGGATTATAGCTGAAAAAATTCTGTATTGGCTAGGTAAATAGTTGTGTGAGGCTGTGCTAGTAGCTAGGGGTGCATGAATTAATTGACCCAGTCGTTCTCTTCTGTCTTAATTCTGTGATTGTTCTGAGCCTGTGCAATGTTTCTATGACCTTCACTACAGGATTAATGGGAGTTATTTCCTCTATTGCTGCGAAGCAATTATGCATGCCATCTTGCTTTGAGGTGGTTTAAATGAAAGTTGCCACTAGAAATGTTAACCTTCACCTGTCATAATGCTATTATGTTATCTTGAGCTAATGGTGAAAAGAAGTCATGATTTCATTTTATTTAAATTTCAGCTGGGTATTTGACCATAAAATTATTTATAAAAGGAAACACAATAAAGACGGTAGATCAAGAGTTCAGCAGTGAAAAAGAAAAGTGTTGTGCTATTGTCTGGAATGTAATTATAGAAAAGGCTTCAGTGTAAGCCAGAATGGATGAAGCTAAGGTACTCAGAAGATTCTATACAAGTGAAGGAGCCAACTGCATTATCGTCCTTTGAAAATCCCAATATCTGACTATTTTATTCTCGTGACGTTAGTAAATGCTCATGACAATGGCTGACACAAGGTCACAGTTAAAATCTTCAATCGAAACGTCAATCCTCAAATTAAAAGTAGAGGCTAGGTTAAAATTGAAGATGACCATGCCTAGGGACCAATTTTTATTTTAATTTTGTTTTCTTGCATTCTCTATAAGCAACGTTTGGTGAAAATGAAGGCTAGACAGCATGGATTCTTCAAGACTAGCATTAAATGTAGAATAGTAATGCTACATCTGGTCATTTCCATGTATGCGTGATTGTGTGAGACAAGTGTGAGAAATTATGTAAGTAAATCAGTCAGAGAGGGTGGGCTGAAGTGAAAAGAGGTTTTCATTTGAATATATATGTGTCAGGTTGGCTGGGATTAAAAAATTTAGGTTTTTTAATTGTAGCTGTTTGAAGATGTACGAGTAATAAGATATTATTTTGGACAAAGTCTAAGATAAACAGGCTTCAGGGTTCAACATTGCGTGGATGGTGATCAGATCCCTGCTCTAAATCACTGAAGCACTGTTTGTTCTAGGATAGGCCATCTCCTCATAGCAGATGTGAGAAAAAGCTCCTAACAAGTATAAAATCCCCACAACATTATATGAAGCTGATAGGAAGCAATTAATTTTTGGTGAATCAACATTTTTCTACAGAAAAAGGTTTCTTCCAGGAATTTCTGTCCAGCTCTAATAAAAAAAGATGAACCACAGGCTCAACATTGCATTCTGAAAACTCTAAGCTCATGGAAATTGCCCTTCCTCAGTGAAGCTACTTGAACAAAATTTGCTCTTTTTCATGAAGTAGAATGAAACCCATAATGAAAGAATAGACAAAAGTACCATCATACACCTGATTTCTGGCTTATCTCCACTAACTTTAATTTCCTTCTTCTCAGGTGTTTGGTTTTGGTTTGTTTTGTTGGGGTTTTTTTTTTGGGGTGTGGGGGCGGGGAGGGCATGTGAGGGGCAGTGGTGTCTGATGTTTTTCTTAATTTATTGTAGGACCTTCCAGCATTCCATATTAATGCTGGAAGTAGATGGTGGTCAATGTATAGAAACACAAAACTGAATCCAGCTGTTCTGGCCAGAGGAGGACTGCACCGTGATAAACTTGTTCCATTATTACTGCCCCAGGCAATGTGCCAATCTACCGCACCCTGCTGGGAAACCTGCATAAACATACACCTACAGTCAAGAGAAGCATAAGGGGATAAATGTTCTAGCCACAGAAACGGACATTGCTTTAGGATTTGCACTGATAATGCACACTTGATTTTAATTTTTGTAGTCTGTTTAGATTGTACCATCAATGAAGTTATGGTTTTGTTCCTCTCTTTTACTATCAGAATAGGGACAATGTGATTCCAGTAAATATATCAGTGACACTTCCCATAGGATAACTATTAATAACTAGAAAGCACTTGGGTCAAATACAAGGTAAAATCTGACTAGGAAACATGGAGACAGTTAAATTGCATCTTGGCATCAATGTGGGATATCTTGTACTTCTATAATTACGTTATCAAGGTGAAAGATGGGCAGGTATGAAACAGTCATTGAAATTAATAGCATGAAGTGTAGTATTTACAAAGGAATATATTATATTTGTTTCAGCTGATGTTGAAAAGGGCATGTGGAATTACTATTTTGTATCCTTTAATATCTTCCAGTTGTAAAAGATCTTTTGTTTAATGTCATCTCAGCAGGAGTTTAGCAAACACGTAACTAGCTTTTTTAATGAGGTCATTTTTAGGAAGATAGTTCTTCTCTTATTCACATTTCCATCCCATATTTCCTTCCCTGATACTTCTTGCCATGTTTTCATCAGCTTTGAGAGTACAAATTCTGTAAGGCTTCTCACCTTTTCACATCTAATCTTTACGTGGTTTGAAGTTGCACATTAGAATATACCTAAAAATCAAATCCATGGTATCATTTATGTGGAGAGTAGACTCTTCCACTGAACTTCTCTGCAGTTTACAGATATGATGATGATGTAATATGGCTATTTGCCAAGTCTGCAATAAGACTTTTATCAGTCTTCAGGAGACATTTATCGGTCATATCAGTTGTATACAAAATTTCAGTAACAAGTGTGAAAGAGGTTAGAGTTGCTTTTTGTTCATGCTTCCAAACTGAGCAAGGAGCTGTACAAATGAAATACTACTTGTTTGCCTCAAAGACTATATTACTTAAAATGGCACCACAGGGAATGCTATTCATGTTTTAATGCAGAAGATAAAGTTGCAGACAGATCAACTTAATTGCTATGGGTCAAGCAGAGAGATTGCTGGTGACCCAGACCTTCAAGCCAGCATCTTCAGCCACCACTGTATTGCAGAACTACCTGACCTCTTAACCTGTCATTCAGACTCGTAACCTAAGCTTCCAATGTGCATTCTCTCTGTGAAGGGACTTAAACCAAATGAAATGTGTAAACTTCTTGTGTCTTCTGAAACAGTGTGAAAACTCTATGGATTTATTAATCTTTTGCATTAAAAAGAGCCATGAGCTCTGTGCAGCTTGCAAAGCTCAGTCCTGCATGGATGAAACTAAGGGGCATGTGAAAGATTCTTTGAATGCACAACTGGGTTTGAATTCTGCAGATTTACTCAGAGAAGTTAGCATTTGACACCATTACAAAAAATAGCTGAACTGGGATGGAGAGAATGAAGAATAGGCCCTTAAACTGGATCTGTCTCCTCTGATTTGTAACCATGGTGTACGTTTCTACTCAAATAAAGATCTTTAACCTAATGAGCAACTCGAATTTACAGGAGCAGAGTATATGAAAGGATAAGGACTTCCAAACTGATACATCCATTCAAGGGTATAGGGCTGACTATTTCTATGGTAATAGATGAGAATTACGGACACATTAAGAAGTCATGTGATGGATGGAAAAAGAAAATTAAAAGGTGAATTGCTTCATGGGAATCAATTTCTTAGACCATTCTTCCTGGTTCATCATGTTCAGAATTATGAGGCAGGTAATTACCAGTTCTTTTCCATTTCTCATACTTTGTGTAGACCAGATCAATACAACTCTTCTTACAGTCACCCTGGTACTTGTCTGTTCTACACTGGAGAAAAACATCTGGCTCCTTTGTTTCAAGAAGGAAGGATGGGTGCAAGATGAGCAGTCACTTGCCTTGTATTCTGTCAGTATCTCTCTTACGGACTGACTGCCTGACAAGATGAAAGACAACTGCATGGTCTGGGCTTTTCTAGGGGAAAGAAATAAAACTCTCCAGCCTTTGATGGACGATTATAAATTTGATGGACTTTGATGGACTATTTATAAAATGCTTTAAGACTTTCTCCTGAAAAACATTCTGGAGGGGATCTTAGCGCTACCACGTCACAAATAACAAGGGGCAACACTTTTTGTTTAGTTAAGCTATTACCTGCTGATACATCAGCTTCCCACTCCTTGTGTTAATCTGACACTGTAATGGCAATGCTACCTTAAAGCACGCAAGTTGCATGTTCCTGTGAGAGTGCTTGAAAGAATCAGCAGTGTATGCAAGAGCAGATCACTTTTCTCTCAGCCTAAAGCCTGCCATATTTCAATAGTTTCCACTATAGACTCATGCTACATAGAGATGAGCTCCCACTATTTGCACTAGCTCCCCTGCTGCTGTCTTGCTCCTCAAGCACTGAAACAAGCAACTGGAGTTAATATTATGAAGAAGGGCCAGTGCAAGGTAACACCTGTTTACTTACAATTGCTGTTTTTCAATGAGATTGAAAATGGGATGAAGCAGCTTCACTGAACCCAAACACAGCTTCAGTTGGAGCAGGAAGCATCCAGGTAAAGGTTGCAGGAGGACCCTTTTGACAAGTTTACGGTGCCAGAGGAAGGTGCTAAGTCCTCAACTACGGGCCCTTTTGAAGAGGTAAACGAGCTTCTGTCAGGAATAATTTAGATGTAGTTTCTCTGGCTTTGAAATCAGATACAGAGAACGTGCCTTCTGGAGATATCTTCCAAGTCAGTTTGTCTATTATGCTACTTACTTTTCTGTTAGGACTTAAAGATGAAACTCTCCCAGGATGAAGGTGCCTAGGGAGTGTTGGAATTCAGATCAGATATTCAGTATCTATCTTGGGGGATTCATGATTTAATGGGTGAGCTTTAAAGAGTCCTAGCAGGGATTTCATCAGTACTGCCTGGCTCCAGAGATAGGACAGGGGTCATGCAATGCAAAAGACCAGTTTTCCTGACAGAACAGTCTGGTTGAGAACAATTCTTTATGACACAGAGAAAAAAAACTGACCATAAATTACAGCATTTCATTTTTTTAAGCTTTAAGCATTTAAAATGCAATTAAAGGAAATTTTGGAGAGTTGTTTCAGATTTTAATAAAAAGGAGATGTTTAATGCTGAACAACACATTGGATCATCACGACCACTAGTTAATTATCAAGGCCATATAGTGATGCAGAAATGATCATTTTCCACTTTGGATTGCATCCTACAAATTCTCACTCTTGTCTATCTCACTTAAGTTTGATGTGTCACTCTGCCCAAAAATAAGTAACCAGCATACACACAAGGACTCTGAGACCCTTCAAAACCCAAGAGAGATATATAGAGATTGATAAAGCAACAACAAGTAAATGATAATGACTTTTAATTTAGTAGTTAGGTTACAGTAAAGATGCTGGTTTCGTCTTTATCTTCCATTCTTAACTGGATGCTTCATACTATTAGACTGTGTTTACTGCCCCCTCAAAAGAATTTTCTTGTAATAAAAGTTCAATCACTTTTTTAAAACTTGGAAAGTGATCAGAAACTTTTCTTTCAGTATCAATTTTACAAAAAAATATATTCAGTTCAAAAAACGAGTAAATGTAGAAGATGACATAAAAAAAGTTTTGTATCATGATTCTTAGATATTCTTGCCTCTTTTTAATTGCTGGATCATGTTTATAGTAGCCCAAAATTAAGCTTGAAGGGGCCCACAGAGTTAATTTCCTTCAAATAATCCCGCAAAGTAATAGTTATGTTGATTCAGACACATTGTATCAGCACATTTGTATATTAAACAAAGGTCTTTCTTCCCCCAAGATGTTAACATAGCCTTTTTAATGAATTCCCAATTAATTTTATCAAAAATATTTTAATAAATAAAAGATGAAGAGAGGGATGAGGTAGAAATCTGCCCTCTAATGTAGAAAGCAAGCAGAAATAAAGTTTGGTGGTTTTTTTTTTTTCATTTTTGGTTAATTAACTATGTCTTTTGGGAATAAGGATGAGTCTTAAATTGAAAAGATGCAGGAAAGAACAAAACTGTATATAAATCAAGAATCTCAAAGGAATAAATGGGAAGGGTAAAGAAAAGCACACTTTTTTTTTTTAAAGATCCCTATTACATTATACTTAATTATACTATATTAAATTTATAGTTAAGGCTGACATCAATTCTAGAATTGCTACAAACTTTCATGCTCTAAGGACAAGTATAGAGGTTCAGGCAAAGTATTTTCATAGCACAACCATCCCATGTCAGCTTACTGTAGGGTGACATTCATCTGCTTTTGAAGAGTTCATTACTGATCATTGTCTTCATACTGAACTAACTGGACTACTGCTCTGAGCCAGCAGAGACATTCCAGACTTCCCATTTGTTAGATGCATTATCCAAAGGAAAAAGGGAGAAGCATACTCCTAAATGATGAAGAATGTTGTGGTCATTTATTCAGGTTAACATGGAGTAAAAAAAAAGCAATTGTGCTACTCTTGCATTAAATACTCTTGAAAACCTTTAACTTGATTTTATGTGGAATGTTAATAAAGAGATGATACAAGTATGAAGTCTGTGAAGAATGCACACATACAAAGGTGCTTTCAAACTTGGTTTGATGTTCTCAACTGTATTCTCTAAAAAAGTGCAGGTTGAGGCCATAAAAAGTTCACCTGATACTGTTAGTGAATGCTTATTATAGATGTGGTGTGTTGCACACAGAAACCACCACTTCTGGGTGATTTCTGATCAGCTCAGAGCATGGACAGAGCAACATGTCTCCCTGCAACTGGTTATTTAGATGTTCCCTCAAGGCTAGCCCAGTGTTCAATTACTCCCACTAATGAAATAAGGGAAGATGGCTAAATGGCAATATCTCTGAAAGGCTAGAAGCTATCACTTTATAACAGAATGGAAGTGAAGTAATACCAATATCCTCAAAGTGGTGTGCTAGGCGAACCAAGGTTTGCTGGAGAGGGATATGTGCAAAACTATTCTCTAGTCTAGTTTATACAATCCGTGCTGATCTAACATGCCTCTATTATACTTCCAGAGCTCCTCCTCTGCATACCTCCTCTTTTATATCATTTCCCATCTAGCTATGTTCTCTGAGCCTCTGAGAATTGGGGCTTCAAGCCAAGGTGGGTCATCATGTTACTTACAATAAACAGCTCTATAACTCTCTCACTTCGTCACTCCATCTGGAGCCTTTTCACACCTAGCAAATTCTCTTACATTTTTATGGCATACTACGTTGTCATTCCTTGGTTCTGCAGACTTCTGGAGATGATAAAAGGTGACAATAGCAGAACATTAAAATATAATCTATTGCAAACATCCATGCATCTCATAGCCAGATGGATTTTTTTCAACTCTCCATTCAGAGATTTTAAATTAAATTTATATTTCAATTTTTATAGAAGATAGGGATGGTGAGCTGCTGCTGCGGAGAGCACCTTAATAAAGTTGCATAGTGGTATTAATTGTCACTCTATACCAGGTAAATATTCACTAATGATAATGACTTATTTTGCCTCATTATTTTTCTAGTATGCTGCATTAAGGGCTTTATATTGTCAAGGGTTTTCTGTTCCTTCTTTCCCTATATTTCTAATCCACTGAAGTCTTTCTCTTCCTGCATCATCGTCCCGTCCCCTCCCCCCCCCCCCCCCCCCCGGTATTTAAAGCTAGCAAAGCTTTCATTATCCTTGTTCTCCTAGGAACAAGCTATTTGTGATCTGGCCCAGCATTTTTGTGCTCAATCATCTTTCTTTTCTTTGTTGTCAACCCTTTAAAGATGCTCCTCTTGCTTTCCTGTAATTTATAGCTCCTCAAAAAGTCTAATCAATTTATACCTTCCCCACAGGTTCAGATCTGACTTTCAGTGTTGGCTGTTTGGAATTCACAGTAATAGGTGTTGCATTTTTGATAATACATTTACTAGTATGTTAGCCAAGATGATTTATAAAGGGTGCGTAGGAGGATTTGATTTTTTGTCATCCTTAACACAGATGAATTAGGTGAAATATTTCTCAATCAAAAGCTGCCACACAAAGCTTGACTCTCAACCACAGCATAAGCTCACTCAGATGGGATCTTTGAACTTGAGGCACGCCACAAAATATAATGCTACAGCAGACAGATCCTTCAAAGGTAACTTGTAGCCATGCAGTGAGGGAAGACTTTTCAGACTACTGGAAACTGCTAAAACATTCAGTTGTCTACAATAGGAGCAACAAATCTATGCTGTTCTCAGTAGACATGCATTTGCTTAGGTTAGTTTCTACATGGAAGGTTGTGGGCAAAATGTTTTCTTATTTAGTTCTAGTGGGAGTAAAAATTCCTCCAAGCAATATCAATCAGTTACCCCTTGATTTTTCTGCATGAAGGCACAGTTTGTGCTTCAAACCCAGTGCTTCTTCTAAGATACGAATTGGAGAGGGTTATTCATGTAGAAACAGTTTGATACACATGTTCAGTCTCCTCTTGTAAAGAATGATCCCCCTGATACATTAAGGTCAGTGCTTCAGAACCCACAGAACTTACCAACTCTTCAAGTTGGCCCAGAGTTGCTTTTCAACTGCTCCTGCATTTCTACATCCTCTCCCACAAAGAACTCCAACATTTAATTTTCTTGTGCTTATAAGAGCATTTGGCCTTAGAGCTGGTGGCAATTATTAACACTCTTTAAGGTAACAGCAAGAGAACACAGCCTTTTTTCCTTCATATCTAGTATCTGTTCAAGGACCCTAGGAGATGAAGACAGGGAGAAGTGAGAATTGAGAAACAAGAAGAGTAGTGAGAATGTACTTCCAGCAGAGGTCATAAGAACTCCCACATCTTCTGTGATCTTTCATTAGAGCAAAAGTACCTCTGTAAGGTCTTTTCCTTCTTCAGATTCAGCACTAACTAATACTGCTCCTGAAATAGGAAGGCAGAGAAGACTGAAATAAAAATCCTTATTCCTACCACTAAGCACTTAAACAGAAGCTCCAATGACTTCCCAGCCTGCACATTCCCATAGTCAGAGCTATACAAGACTGCCAGGATGCTGCCTCCAGAAAAATATCCTCACCAAGGCTACAGACTTGCAGCAAAGCCCTACATCAGATCAAAAGAAAACTTACTTAAAATGCAAACAGCAATATATACTCATCCCACAAACTCCACCACCCAGTGACCTTTGTTAAACCTGGCCAGCCCATTTGTAAGTGATGATTGCTGAATTGGTACCTTCTGCTCCTGCCTTGAAGACATTAAAAAAAACCCCACAGGTGTTTCTGTTTCAACTAATGTATGAGCCAGAGAGTGGCTAGGTATTTTCCAGCTTCTACAACTGGAAACTGATATCCTGTTCCAGGCAACAGTCTGTCCAGAGTCAACTTGCATAAGATGTCTGATTGGTTTTATATCTCAGTATTTGAGTATGGAAAACTATCCATGAGAGTGTCTTTCAGCAATATTGCTAAGACAAACTTACCGAATAGAAATAATAACTGTCTTTTTATTATCTGACAATGTAGTA
The DNA here is from genome assembly GCF_964106895.1 of Numenius arquata. Lineage (NCBI taxonomy): Eukaryota > Metazoa > Chordata > Aves > Charadriiformes > Scolopacidae > Numenius > Numenius arquata. The sequence continues at coordinate 14,945,834 of NC_133578.1, forward strand.
ATTGATTGGTTGTTAATGTGAAGCTGCATCACACAACTGATTTTAATTTTTTTAAAAATTTATGCCATTCTCTTTCTTAAATGAGAATGTTTCAATTTTTTCAATTCACCCGTTCTCACTGTGCAACTCACAGTGAAACGATTGCAATCGTCCATTTTTAACAAGGTTGAAGTTATCCATCCTTGAATGTGGAAAACTGGCATCTGAAATTGCTTGGCCTTGAGGATCTATTTTCTGTAACCATTTATTAGAATGAGCATAACCAGTTTTACTGTAGCATCTGGAGCTACTCAAGTGCAGAAAGTCAAATGTAAACCCATAGGAAAAGACTTATTGCACATGCACAGAATAATTATCTAACAGAAAATATTTAGTACTGTCTGGGATTCTTGGATAGAAATATAGGAATCCTACTGAGAGCCCTGAGATTAAGGCAGTGCAGTCCCAGGCAGAAAAGACAGTTCTGCTTTGTGGAGGTAATTGATATTTCAAAATTTTATTTAGTTCCATTAAGAGAGAAAGCCCTCATAATTATTAGGTGTCTCTGAAAGACAAACGATTTCTGGCCATAAATAGAGTTCTCCCTCCATAAACAGTCATCTGTTGAGGGGACTGCCCTGAACTCCCTCTTGGAGCAGGACTCTGAGACAACGTATCTGGAGGCTTATTTTAAAATTAAAAATTATTAAGGCCGTGGGTTTCCCATGTTTACAAAGCAACTTTTCCACAATTCTGGAACCTGAAGTTCTGAGGTTGCTTACACAATGTGTTGCCCAGAAATCAGAACACGGGAATTTTTACGTTTACTACCTCTATACTGTTTACATGATGGAGTGCTCTCCATCACTGACACCAGACTCCTCAGCAGGCTAAAGAAGTGAGGAAAGTACCTAAGTGTAGGAACCACTTTTTGTGATTATCACAGTTTTGGTAAAACTGATCATTTTTTTTGTCACATATGCTTGCAAATCAGCATGAATGGTATTGAAATGTAAACATTTCTTAGTAAACCTAGCATTCCTAATTGCCTTGCTGCAAAAGCCCCTAATAAATAGCTTTCCAAATTCAATCATAAATCTAAGAACCATTCTGACAAAATCACCTTTCCTTTCAGCTGACTTTCTTAAAGCATGGATATAAGAGGAAAAGAGGAATGCAGGCAGGAGGGAAGTGGCAATATCTGTTAATACAAGACTCAGGTAGGAGCCCAACAAAATTCCATAGTTATTCCTCAACAACTTAGAGAGATTTCATCTGCTTTCATGAAGATTCCCACCTGGTTGGTTACATTTATGGCCAGTTCACTCCCAAATGAAAACATAACTCAGTTTTGGGTAGCAGTACAGATAACCAGTAATTACTGGTCACTGTTCCTACCAGGGTTTACTTAGGTATATTAGAATTAATATCTCTCTGGTAATTAGTATTAAATGATATTAATTCATATTTATATTCATATAAAATTCACTTAAAATCATTTACATAAAGGGAATAACTCTTCTCTCTCTTTTACCCCCAGAGTTCTTAGTTATGTGTCATATTTTCTGGTGAATCGCCACCGGAGAGGAGATAAAGAACCCATTAGAGCTTTAGGAACCAAGAATAATTATTCAATGAAACCGAGTGAGTAAGAGAGAGGGAAATGGTTTAATGGTCTGCTTGTTAAAGAATGAGAAAAGTTGATGGCCTGGGAGAAATGGCCCAAATTTGATGCTCAGAATTACAGGAAAACACTGTTGCAGGTGAAATTTCTGCTAAGGAAGTGAGTGGATTTCTTACGGGGGTGAGTGGATCTCAATCTCACTGGCTATGCATGAATGTGTAAGTACACAGTGAGTATTCCATACATACATTTTAAAATTAGTGCAGAAAGCTGTTTTTCAGTATATATACGTATTTCTTGATACATACTGTCCCAAAGGCAAGAGAACTACCCTTAATTTGGTCTTCTTTCTGCTTAGGGCATATTGTTGGGGAGGATTTTGAGTTTTCTCCTATAAACTTTGAGTTAGCTACAGAGTTCTGAGAAAAGTCTTGTGGAATAGATGTCCTCTAGGCAAACCTTAACTAGGCAACTCATGTATTGTCATTGTCTCATAATCTTGATATCCTAGAAACAAGGGCTATCCTCAATGTTTAGAAAGCCTCTAGCAAGTTACAGATGCTCTCCTAAAGAAACAAGAATTGCCACTGAATGCAATGAAGACATAATCTAGCCATTTTTTTCTGATTCAGTATATTTCTATATTAAGAAATGGGAGAGAATGGAGAAATCAGAATTTTCTGTAAACCAAAAAGAGTCAAATGGTGAAATGTCTGGTAGCACCACCCTATGTATCTTGTCAGCAACTTGACTTGACTTTAAATGATGGCTAAAATATATTGTTTGCCGTGCCCCTTGATTTGTTAAACCATAATCATGAAATTGAATTACAGGACAGGAACGATAATAATAGATGAAACTATTATATGTCATAGAGAGGCAATTATGCCGTAGCTAATGATCTTTACTAATAGGATAAGATATACTGCCACATGTGCCTTGAAGACCATCATCGGCTAAAACTGAGTCATCCATCAACTAAACCTTTAAGGTAGTGTTTAATTTGAGAGGTGAAAGAAATGAAATTGGGCTTTGGAGGACACTCTGAATTCCATCCATGTAATGAGATAGAATATTGATCTAATGAACTACCTGAAGTCTAGACTGTATCATTTACCTGGAGCCTGGAGCAACTGGATGCACACACATGCATAACCAAAAGGTTGGTGGAGTATAAATTAACTTTTCTTACTCAAAGGCAATACGGTGTTCTGTATAAATTTGAATATGATTATGTCCTGTCCACAGATTATAGCATCATACATTAACAGCAGGATTTCTACTGAATGCTGTATAGCTTAATCAAAGAACCTGGGTAATGGGATTCTTGGGTTCATCTTTGCCAATGACTTAACAATATGGCATAGGTATAGTCACCAAGGTCTACATTAGCAAGTAGAGCAGTGCAACAGAAGAGAACATATGGAGAAAAAGAGTGTTAAAAGTCCATTTCCCATGATACATATTTTGGAATCTTTACCTTCTGATAGATCTCTTTCCCTCAATTCTAAGGTGAATTGCTTTGAGCCAGGTGAATGAGCCACCAATTGTACAATCACCTCAGGCAGCCATTTCCAGGCTTCCCAGCTTTACAGGACTGCCGTTGCCTCTGTGGGTGAGAGAAGGGTTGGACAAATGGAGATTTATGTGTAAGTAGAGGCACAAGGACTGAAGGATAGCAGTGGAAAGCCCTGATATGCTTGATACATGGGGTCTTTAGGGATCTCTGGACAGAGGTTTAAGGAAATTTCAAGAAAATGACCAAGTGTAACCTCAACCCTGGCTCAGTGGGAAACGAAGTATAAGATTTGGGAAAGCTTTGCTAGTGAGGTGGAGGAAAAATACTGGTGCTTATTTAAGAGAGAATTTTGATGAAGTGGCTTGTTACACTGATGGGATGCTGGAGGACAGCACCGGCCTTGTCTGTACAGTATTCAGAAATCAGGGCTGGGAATATAAATCTTCTGCAGGAGACGAGGAAAAAAGGTGTTTAGACAAGAGTCAGGGCTTTTTTTTTTTTGGTTGTGTTTTTCTTCACCAGATAATTTCCCTTTTATTAGCTGGACCCATACTTCATTCACACCATGCTCAGATGCAAAAGTAATTCTTTGGGCAGCTCTGTCCAATGGCAGCAGAGGTTACTCTTGGGCCACTCGCACCAATGGAGCTGTCTGGTTAGAGCTGATAGCAAATGGTCAACTGGATGGTTTTCATGATGAATATCCCTGTGCACCAAGAGAAGGAGGTATTTAATTTTGTATCCAAAAGAGCAATGTCTATGTGTAATTGTGTGGGGGATTTTTTTTCTTTTCCTGAAGTCTCTCATTAAACTGAATGGCATCTAAAACAATTGCAATTCATTTGCAGCAGCCTGAGGGAAGAAAATGCCAATAGACAGAAATGACATTTATAAATACTGACTGAACAAACAATGTAAAAACCAAATAAACCCAAATCCCTATACCTTCCCCCTCCTTCTCAGAAGAACTCATTCACTCCCTTCAACCTTTAAAAGGATGACAGCAAAAACAAGTGGGAATGATCTACTCCTGAAATTTTAACTGACTGCATTCTTGAGTTTTCTGCATGACAGGTGTTGACCTATATTTAGGATCTATATATAAAGCTGAGTAAAAATGGCTAATAATGAATGTTGTGTTGTGTATGTGTCATTCCCCTTCCCCCTATCATTCCATGTCTTCCCTGTATTTTGAGTATTGATGAAAACAGTATTGATTGAGGAGATTGGAAGAAACATGCCTTCGTTCTTAGAATAATGTTAAGTCTCATATAGGCTTTCTGCAAATTTCAGAGGATTTGCATGAGACTGAGCCAATTATCTAAGATTCAGCCAGCAGAATGTCAGGAAAAGACAATCTGTGTTAATACAGACAAGTTCAGTTTGAGTCAGAGACTGCACAGTCTCAGAGAGGTATGAACATAATTCTTTCTCCGATTAAAGACAATGCAAAGTGCAAAGAGATTCAAGACAAATTACTGAATCAGTCAAGAAGCTTCAGATGCTCTATCATTCCTGTTTTCTGTGTGCATTTTGGCCCTGTTTTCTGTATTTTGCAACAAACATGTTATTAATCTAAAGAAAATCCTTACCTTGTTATGGATTTCCTCTTTAACTATGCTATCTAGTATAAATGTTATGTCATACACTTGAATTTAATATAGTAAAAAACACATGAGATAATTATACCAATTAATTCTTATAACTTTTTTGTTGTATATGTGAGAGAAAGAGCAATATGGGCAGGTGGCTATTTTAATCTTTTTGTGAAATTCAGTCCATCCTGGTAGGGGAATCTGTGAAATTTAAGCAGACTTTAAATCCTTTTGTCTTCTCTATCAATCAGATGACATGATGTTTAACCATAAATGCATAAATGTTTAACCATATTAAATACAAATAGAAAACTCTTGACTGGAAAGCAGTGCATGGTTGGTAATGGACAAAAATATGAGGAATAAACCAAAGACAGGTGCTTCAGAAAGTAAGCAATCTGGATATAAAATTAGCTCTGCTGGAAACAATACTCATAAGTATTTTACAGAAGCCGGGTCTTCTCCATAAAATAGAAAAAAAAATGCAGCAGGAAATCTGCCCCAGAGAGGAAGTCAGAAGTGTGAAGTGTCAGATCTGCCATTCCCATGGGGCACCTTGGCAGCATATCTAAGCATTGCTTCTTAATAATAATAATAATAATAATAACCGCCAAAAACCCCAACAAAAACTGGAGGAAACATTTTCTGTTAAAAAAAAAAGGCAAAAAGATACAATAAAAAGTTTTCAACCAGTCTGATTTTCACTGCCAACTATATAAGCACCACTCAGCTCCTTGTTTTATTTTAGGATCCAAACAGCATTAATTAACCCATTGGGAAATGCCCACAACAGACATACTGATCGCATTAGCATGTTTTAACAGAAAACCACCAGGGAACTTGGATGTCTTGCTTCATCTGTGTCCAACCAATGGAGATGGCACACACATTTTAAGGTTTCATTTAAGCTATTAAGCACTGTACTATGCAAGTGTCTTCCATGTAAAAACAATGCCAACACCAATGTCCTGACTCAGTTTAATCATTTTTTCATTATTTCCTCCTTTTTTTTGGATATTGAAAGAATAATTTTCTTTGTAAAGACTGTCTCAAAGAGGATAACTTGGTACCAGACTTCAGATTCAGTTGGTCAGCTCTGAGTCATCATCAGATCCCCTGGAAAGTGAATGTTTCATCCTGCTGAATTTTCTAAGCTTTGAAATCTTCATCAGGAGTACATTTTTCACTGTCTACCATGAATAAAAATTCTACCCTTCATAGGGCTGATGTGTGACCAGCTGATTGCTTCAAAAATGAGAATCAAGCTCTTAAAACTGTATTGTAAATTGAAGAGTTCAGAGAACCACTTAGGTATGATTCAATATATTCATGGCGTTCTAAGCTCTGAAGAAATCAAAGAACTGCACTCTATTCCAGGAGGTGCTTGAGCAATCCTCTCCAAAATAAGCCACACTGAATCAGTGTAATCTCACCTAGAGTGTTCCATGGTATGGAACAGAGATATAAAGAAATGTTTATTCCATTTTTATTTTTTTTTAGTAGAAACAAAATAATTTTGCATTTTGGGACAGTCTGGAATTCCTTTTCTCCAAGCTATTATTCAATAAGATATTGCACTGCTTTGGGGCACTCAACACTTTTAGCCTTACCCTAAGTAATGTCTTTCTCTAGTCATAGGATTTTAGAATGAAATTTGGCAGTTTTAAACTATTTCACCATGAAAAGTTCCTTTAAATCACAAAAGATTTTTTACATCTTTTTGCCACCTTCCTGCATTTTTTCATCAAAATTTATTGAAAGCATAACCTCAGGAGTCTCAGAAAAATTATGAATTGATCCTATTTATTCCCTTTTTTTCTTCTACCTTTCCCCTTATGTCAGGATTGTTATGCTAAAATTCTGTGGGCAGCCTGACATCCTGTTTTGAAACCTTGTGAGAGGCTCTACTACAGCAGGTTGGATAATACATGACAAGATCAATCCATGTAAAACAATTCTGCAAGTTGTTATGCTGCAATTTGAGTCATGAAGGACAGCAGTTCTTCTAAAGAATTTTTGCCCCATGGGGAAGATCTGTGAAAGCCTAACAATATGAATGAAGCATTCTGTTTGTTCCTCTGTGAAGGGGACATCTAATTAGTGCGCTGGCATGAAGAGTATCAGAGGTTACACTGTCTCCTCAGGGAACTCCTCTATGATTAAATACAAGCTCTCATTTAGGTTGATTCAGTCAAGGGGTCAAGAAGGCAAAAGACACAAATTCATTTACCCACAGTGTTTGCATGTTAATTGTCAAGCCTCTTATCTGTTCAAATGTGAGCTAAGAGTGCACCCAACCTACAGATGTGTGGACAAGAAACGTTAAGTCTTTGAGCTGAATTTTTCATTCCTTATGTTTGCATAAGACCATTGTGGTATTTTTGACCATGGGAGAGCTGCTGCAGAATTGTAGCGAAGGCCATGGAAGAGGAATATGGTCTCTCACTGTGGCGAGCCATGAGCAAACAAGCAATCAAAACGGCAAAATTAGCTTCCACTTATTTTTCCACTTGCTGAGAATGTCTTTGGGCATATAGGAGAAAAAATATCATGAAAAGACACATGGAATAGATTTTTTTCAACATGTAATCAAATCCCCACTCTACTGCAAATATTTCTCAAGCTTGACTTGGAGCTTTACAGCTCTATAGCTGACTTACAATGTATGCACACCCACACTAGGTTTAGTCACTAGACTCTATACGAGAAGCTGAAGCTCATTCACTGACTGAAAATTTGCTGTGAAGCAGAAAATGACAGGAAATTCATCAAGCATCTGTCCTAAGAACACAAATTGCTTAAAGGTGACTTTCCAGGGATTTTTGAAGCACTAAGAATGTTACTTTTTCTTTTCCCTGCATAAAGGAGTACTTAAATGTGTTGATGCGAGTGGAAAAGGTAAAATAATTTTTATTCCCACTTGCTTTTACTTTAACATATTAGGCATGTTAGCCTCTTTAGGCATATTTTAGGCATAATAGCCTAAAATATTAGCCTCTTTCAGGCTCTTGGAATTTTATTTACCCTGTGACACTTCAACTGATGTTTGATAGAATTACATCTTTTAATGTAACCCTGGACCTGCCCTGGAGCTGTTGTATACCATTAGAGATACAGTCAAAACACAGTTTTCAAGTCAAAACACAAACCAACTAAAAATCAAGCCTCTAGCTGAGCGCCTCGTGATATTTGGACAATTTTACAATAACTGCAGAGTCTTCCAGAGTATGGCATGAATATTACCTCTGTTCAGCCTGCTAACGGTTGGTTCTCACGTGTTCTTCTTCATAGCATAGTACGATGGTTGCCGAATTCGATAGATTAGGATGAGGATTGTCAATAGTTTTCAGACCACAGATGTTTTGGGATCATGGGTAATTTTTAATGGGATTTCTGAACCAAAGGAACAGGGGAAAGGAAGGGGATACATAGTCCTGTGTGGCGTAACTGTAAGCATCTATTGAGCAGAAATCTGAGTTCATAAGGCCCATAGAAGATCTATAGCACACACCACCACACATGCCAGGCTACAAAAAATTTCCTAGGGTTTTAATTTTACTTTGAGACTGAAAGAAAAGCCTTGCAAGGATTATGAGTAAATGGTAGTGAAGAATAAGAGAGAGTGCAAGTTTTCTTAGTTTCTACAGCTTCTTGTGCAGTCATGGATTAGCTGAGTGAAACTGCTAGAGATCCAACAAAACAAGTGTAATTTCACCCTGCAGAAGAAAGGACAGAAAAGGCTGTGGGGGTTTGTACCAGTATTAGTTCCCTGTAGATTTTCCCCTTGAGTTTTGAAGAAATGTGAACATCAAGAACTCATGGCTCTGGATCAACTTCACCATGAAGACAAGGTCTAAGGCTTTCATGCTCTTGGTGGTGTAGTTTGTTTGGTTTTTCCTTTCCAATTTTTCTCCTTTGTAAAAAAGATCCCAGCATTTGGCTGGTTATTTAATTTTACAGGAATAAATAAAAGGATAAAAAGATGAAAGGACAGAAGAAGAGCATATGCGTTTTATTTTTTGTGTGTGTGTGTAACACTACAGGAATGTTTTGATTAAGGTACTTCTCTTAAGAGAAAAGGTAGGAACAGTTCTTGGTTCTTTTCTTCTTCAGAACATTGTTTATGTCTCTATGGGATGTTTATTTTACATAGGGAATTCAAGGGATACCAGCATATAGTAAGTAACTAAAGTGTAAAGAGCTGATCTTAAATGAGGAACGGAAACCATTGCACTCACATAGCTTGACAGGAGATTCTGTCCATGTAGAAATCTCACAATATAAACAAAATTAAATAAAACAAATCCCAGTTTGTAGTCAAGGGAAAGTTGCAATCTGCATCTTTCAAAAGAACTAGTGATGGAAGGAGAATAATCCCACTGGGAAAACAACATCTTTCACACTTTCAAGGTGGAGTCAAATTTTCCCTGAGCATGCCAATTATACGTTGCTTTGGCTTTTTATTTTATATAGCAGACCATTGCTGTTAGGGAAGCGCATTGAATAATAACAGTAAAGCCTAACATTAATTTACCATATTTTTATTTTTGTATGATTTGTCTCAGTTAGGCTATTATCCCAAGACATTTTTCAGCTTTTATGGTGACAGCAATGTCCAATATAGGTCATGGGAATATGTTCCTACAGTTTCCCACTGCAAAGAAGTGCCTGCTCCATTTGAACAATCTCAGTGTGGGATCACCACTGTAACTAAAATGTCAAGTGAAGTGAAAAATATTCTGAAATTTAAGACAAAAAATAAACAAATACAAGAAAATCCAAAAAAAACAGAGCAACTAAAGGTGTACTAGAAAAATTCAACAATTATTTAGACTTGAACAGATATGTGGAAGGCAAATTAAATTAGACAGCCAAGTGCAAAGCTTATGTCGAGAAAAAAGAGAGCTTAAGACTTAAAGAGCATATATGTATATAGACACAGTTGAAACTGAGTCAAGTGTCCCTCTAGGCTTTAGTGCAAATTGAATAGACATTGATGGATTTGTTTTCCTTTCAGATTAAATTGAACTTTTGATTTGAAAGTAGTTTACCTGCTCCTGCACTTGAAAGCTACATTTTTCCTTAACTAATTTTCTCTTGTTAAGGTACTTTAGTTTCATAGTGGTTTATAGTGTTTTACAAATTGGCACTGTAATCCTCTGGAAGGTGCAGGGAAAGAGAATCATATAAATAATACTAAGCAGTACTTTGCTGGATTGCTTTACCCCAACAGCGGCCTGTTCTTTTTAAAAAGGTCCATTTTGTGCTGTTATATTTTTAAATACACTTGAACTGATATCTAGAGTCAGATATTACAGCTTCCACGGAGTACAAGCCTGTCTGACCATTTTTAAGGTGCTGCTGCAGTACAAGTAGTAAATAATTGTACTAGTCTCCAAAGGGGTATGTATTCACTATCAGCCTGGACTCAATGGCCATGCAGACTATAGAGTATGGCCTTTGTGGTTTCGGCTCTTCTAGCCCCTGCAGAGGTCTCAGACTTGATCTCACATCACCTCTGCTAACACTGATGCTTGGACACCCCTCCATACCAGCTCAGGAGCAGCCCACTCAGCAATATTCAGGGAAACATTTTACTCTGTGCTGAATCTTATGTCAGACTCAAGGTCATGCTCCATAGTGTGGGAATGGGCTATCATGCCCTGTGGTTGGGCTGAAAGTCTAACATGTCTCACATACCCAGTGGCAGCATCACAAGGTTAACATTGGACAGACAGGAAGGAATTCCTCCAGTTGCTTATCTATAAGAGGAGTTTCAAAAGCAGTGCAAGCTCAGGCTGGGTTGGTGCTGCTTGCAATGCAACATAGATGTCTGGAGAGCTGTTTCTGGAGATGGATGGTCTTCTGGCTGGTCTGATAATGCGTGGCTTAGGCTAGATGGTAGATAACCACTAGATAACAGTAGATAACCCACTAGATTACCAAGGTGAAACGTTGATACATATTGCATCCCAGGAAACACTTGCTTTGAAAAGAGAAATCTTTATACTTGTTTTGTCGTTATTATTTTGAGCAGTGACATCAAGGAATCCCAGCTAGGACCGAGATACTGTTTAGACACATAGCAAGCTATATTCCTTTCTAGAAAAAAACAAAACAAAACAAACAAATGATAAACTCTCTTCCAGTCTAAATATACAAGCAGAGAAAGAGAAAGATTTATTATATCCTACTGGCATGCAGGGAAACTAAAGCACAGACGCCTTGCTTGGCTTGACCGGAATCATACAGTGGGGCTGTGAGACCGCTAAAGATCAGATTTTCCAAGCCCATTTCCATGGTCAAACCACAAATACTGGGCATCAGGATTATCAAAATAAAGACTATGTCCCTACAGGCTCAGGCCATGTGTCACTAAATTCTATGGCAATATTCACATATAGGAGACTGAGGTTTAAACTCTGCTCCACCAAAATAACAACTAAAGCTCTAGTGATCAGTCTTGTGACTGACTATGTTGAGAATACGGTCCTAATATAGAGGTGATTCGTTGTATGTGGACTGATTGGACCGACCATTCAGGAACACTCTGAACTGTATCTTAATCCTTCAGGAAGTGCACCAGATTGCCTTTGTTTTCCACAGTGCTTCTCTTCGGTACTTTGCATTTCGAGCATCTGTTCCAGTGAACTACCAGTCAGAGGGTTTTCTGTTTCATGCATAGATTAATCTCATAACATCAAAGATTAATGACACATGATCAATGAAAAGGGAAAAAAATTCTTTTTTTGCTGCAGCATCCTGCCCCAATTCCTGCCATGTCTTTCTCTCCAGGTCTTTTCATCATAATATAGAGGAGTGAAGGTGGAGAGAGAAAGCTGAGATATCCCACTAATAACTTCTGAAGTATTAAAAATAAGCTTGGGAGAGAGAGAAAGAGATATGAGATGTGGTGGGTGAGAATTGGTGCTGTTTTGCATCTGCCTGCTAAGAAGGATCACAAACAAAAGCTTTTTCACTCCCCTTGTCATGTTACTTGGTGCCTTAGCAGGTTACAGATTGTGCCCGTACGATACTGGCTTCAGCTAGAAATCTCTCTCTGCTTATTTCACTTTCAAACACAGGGAAATAATGAACAGAGGAGCATAATCTGCTTTTTAAAATATGATTTAAAAAGGAAATTGTTTCCCACAGCACCAGATGCCCAGGACCAAGACATTCAGCCAAGGTGAAGTAGGTAACTGTATTAGCTGCACGTCAGCCCTGATGGTTAATACAAACTGAGTAATTTGCACTGTGCATTGTATTTTCTCACAGAAAAGATGTCCTCTTGTATAGATGCAGGAACAACTAGTGCTCAAGAGATACATGAAACAGAGTCCTTAAGGGTGATTTGATTATCATGGTAGTTTCAGTCTGGGAGTTGCTGCAGAAGCTTCTATCTCTAGTGGCAGGGTTTGGGCAGATATTTATCCCCAAAGCCACTCTCACTACTCAAGCCATCAAGTCAGTTTCAGCTGGTAGAATTTTTTTGTTTTTACCTAAATTTCAGAGGGTGGCTACGAGACTCTAAGTTAGACTTTATGGATAATACAGCATCTACACTGGAGTGTAGAAATTAGCATAGGCAAAGCCTCAGCATGCAGAGATGTTGAGCCTCACTGGTATTTTGTTGCATTTGAAGGACAAAGTTCATAGCTGGGTTTGTATCCTTATTAGATGGAAAAAACATACAGAAGAAGTTAGTTTTATATCTAAAGCAGTAGATTGAAAAGTATATATCAGTTTTTGGTTTTCTGTGACATACCCAGGAAGTCTTGTTTTCCTCTGTTCAAAAGAAACACATGCTTGTGAGGTGAGGAACAGTGCTGGGCTTAAAGTCTCTTTCTGAGAGCTTAACTTTAAATTATACCTTAGTCCTTGAATAGTCCAGCTAAGGAAAACTACTCAGGGAAATACATCTTGTAGAGTACCAGCAGTATGTAGTTTACCCCATTTTCAGAACTATGAGATCCCATGCTGGGCTCCTCACCTTTGGGGTGCAAGCAAATATTCAGACAGACAGTTGTTCCTTGCCTAAAAGGAACAGATGGGAAAACTCAGATCCAAATTTTCTGGAAGACAATTCAGTACGTCTTCTTCCAAGTTGTATAGGAACTGAACAACGGAGAATGCGACAATTTACCTTCAGCTTTAGTTTGATTTAAATTTTGTTTGAGACATGATTTAAGGTTTCAATAGCATCAGAGTCTTTCTTCTTTCTTCCCAGTCAGTTAACTCACCCCTAGTTACTTCCCTGTTCTAATATGAAAGAAATTCATTTAGTGGAAGAATCAGTGAGTGCCAGGCTGTGTTTCCCATGACAACCCCCTGAGCTGTTTCTGCAGCACTCTTTAAGTTACACTGTAAGTTTTACCACAGTGCCCCTTCTTCTTTTCTTGTGCCTTCTCCCTCCAACAACTCTGGAGAAGGGTGCCCAACTAGTGAGGATAACAGCACCAACAGTGGCTTAAATTCGCCCCTGAGGGGACTAAAATGCCGTACAAATCATCAGAACTGTATCAGGAATGATTGTGGGCATTTATGTGAGCAAGGGAAATGTTGACTGCACATGCATAGACTTTAATATGCCTGTGTGATCCAAATTCAGGAGGAGTATGCTGGGTGAAGTAAACTTTTCTAATTTCTGTTTGAGAGGCTGTCATCTAGGATCATGATGTTGTATAATATGATGCATCATATCCCATAATATGAGAGGAAGATAAACCTTTTTATTTAAAACCTGTGACAATGCCCAGTGTTGTTGTTGACTGAATTCCAATTACCTGGGAAATATTCAGCACATCACATTTCAACATGTCATCTCTCCTAAGTGGAACCAATTGCATTAAAACAGTCATGAAACTTCAGGCCCCCACACTTTGCGAAAAATGTAATCATAAAAATTTAAAATGCATATATTCATTTTTCCCCTTTAACAATGTCAGGCAAATATGCCTCATCGGGATTCACCACAGACACAATTATCAATGCTCTGTCTGCAGAATTGTTAATGGAAAAATTACATACACAGACTCTTGATAAACTGTGCATCTGATTTCACTGTTTGTGAAGCACAGAGATATTAATTATTACTGCTGCCACTCTTCTGGTTACTGCAAAGGAATGGCAAAAGTTTTCCATTAAGCACGTCTCAGTCTTTCTTAAGCTTGTAGCTTGATCTAAGAGGAAGACACCAAAATAGCTGTGGCATGGTTGCATCAAATGCTGATTAACTGGAGAACCCACAGCAAATTTCAGTGCTACATTGTTTGTTTATATTTAGGATTGAAAGTGCTCCAAAATGCCTCAGTTTATACCTCTCTGGACTGTATTGTTCTCTAACATTTTGATAGTTTACATTAGTTGCATATCAGTAGAAACCTGAGATAGGCCAGCAAAACTTAATGCCTTGATTTAAAAAAAACCACCAGAATATTTTCCTTAATTTTTTTTTTTTGCCTAAGCAAAGTATCCTATACAAAGAGTATATCCTGCTTCAACTAGAGATAATTGCAGAACATTAATTAGAAAGTGTCATTTCACTAAAATGTGTGAGGTCGTGCTTCAGGTAATGAGGATGTGTTAAGAAATTAGGAGCAAAGCCTAGCTATTCTATTATTTGAACTATTGCTTATATGTCGGACTATATTCAGCTCCAACTATTTCAGGCTCTGGAAGGTTTGGATTAATTTTATTTCCCATTGCTCTTGGAGTAAGATCTATTTTATTCCTCTCAGAGATTGTGGGCTTTAGCTTTTCGGGCTTTTCATTTTTCTTTTTTAGATTCAGCTTGTCTTTGGCTGCATTTCTCTAGGTTTGCATTAATTAAAACTGTTAGGGGCAGAGTGCGATCCTCCTCTCTTCTAGTTTAGCTGACCCCAATTTCAGGCTGGGTGAGATCCTCAGTATAGGAGGTCACCTGCTATTAAATAGCAGAAACTACTCCACTTTTATAATTGGATCTGCCAGCTGCATACAGGTATACAAGACCCCTTTGGTGAATATGGAGTCTCTATTCTTCTCTGAACATGGTATTTAGGTAGATTGGTCACAGATCAGGTTTTAGTCCAGGCCAGCGTACATGGATCCACCACTGAAGCCTTCCCCTGCAAATCTGTTGTAACAGTTTTGCTCATCCTCCACCTTTTTGTATTTTTCAGCAGAAGCAAGCCCTGATATACTGAGGACATATGCTTTTACTTTACAGTTACTAGTTTAAATTTATAAGTCAGTATCTCAATTAGCATCACATTTTAACTTTCTTGCAGTAGTTTTTAGAGTCGTGTGTGGGTGTTCTGACTACATGTAACTCAACCTGTATGACACCACAAAATCATAGAATCATAGAATTGTCTAAGTTGGAAGGGGCCTTTCAGATCATCAAGCCCAACCATCAACCTAACTGATAAAAACCATCACTAAACCATGTCACTAAGCACCACGTCTACCTGTCTTTTAAATATACCTCTGGGGATGATGATTCCACCACTTCCCTGGGCAGCCTGTTCCAATGCTTGATAACCCTTTCAGTGTAGAAATTTTTCCTAATATCCGATCTAAACCTCCTCTGGTACAACTTGAGAACATTTTCTCTTGTCCTATTGCCTGTTACTTGGGAGAAGAGACCAACCCCCACCTCTCTGCAAGCTTCTTTCAGGTAGTTGTAGAGAACAATAGGGTCTCCCCTCAGCCTCCTTTTCTCCAAGCTAAACAACCTCAGTTCCCTCAGCTGCTTACAACATCATCTCTTGCTGTGGTATATTGCTTTCCTAAATTACTCTGGGGGTTACATTATTTCATCACTGAGGGTTTTTTCCTGCTTTTTTTTTTCTCCTTAAAGAAAAAAAAAAAGTAAGTTCTAAATAAATAATTCTGTTAATTGCTCCTTTTTTAGTCGTTTCATTTCTTTCTCACATGAACAACAAACTATAGCTATTATCTTGGTATGCCCATAAGTACAGTGTATCACTGGCAAAGAGTTACAGAATAGCTTGAGATGGAAACTGAATGAAGTGAGCACCGGAGATAAACAAAATAATGCAAAACTTCTGAACTGCTTTGGTTGTACTTGCAAGAAGAATGCTGAAGGATGTTTGGAAGGTGATTGCAATTTATGAGAGTACTGGATTATGATTCACCTCAGGTGATGCTGGTAAGTGAAATCTTAGTGAGAACTTTTAAATGTGACACTTCAGTGCAGGACAGTTCCACTGCAAGAGTCAGAGGGGTAAAGTGATACTTGAAATTTAATAAGTGGCTTCCTCAAATGTTTTTCTTTTTGTCTTAAAATGCTCTTTTCTTTCCTGAAAATGAAGTCTTCCTGAAAACCCTCTAAAAGCTGATGTAGAAGAACCGGTAATAAAAAGCAAATGAAGATGGTCTATTCACCTGAGATTCTTCTTCCTTTAACTTCTATTTTTTCTGAGCAACAAAATGAAAAGATTTTCCTCCATCAAACGTTTTCTGTGATGGCAGTGGTTTGGAGCAAACGTGTGATAAGAATATCTGCAACATAAAGATAGCTAGAAACTTTGAATCAGTCCCTTGGCTGACAGTGGGCAGCCCTGCGTGTTACAAAGGAAGGTATGAGAAATCTTATGCTTGGCAGATGCGGAATAGTTTGCAGCCATCCTAATCAGTATTGCCTTGGAATTGATTTAACCCTGAAACATGAGGTGAGGCTTCTATATTTATTTTTTTCTATTAGCACTGGATGTTTTATCAGAGTAAATGCCTGTTTCTTTCTCAGAGCTATACTAGGTTCCAGTGAAAACCTGTAGCAATGAGTTTCGCTGTTTAAATATTCGGTGAGTGAGGGTGCAGAACTCTTCTTCTAATGCAACTGTCTTCCTTTAGCAAAATATTTTTCTCTTTTGCAGTTGCTCTATTTGTATTTAAATGATTGACCCTTTTGTCTTACACTTAAGGACAGAGGTTCCTAGTGCTTCATTTATAAATGCATACGCTTTTTTTTTTATATCCTGCCTTATTAATCTACTTAAGAAAAACACAGTGTTTTCCATTCTTCTTTGTAGGTGAGTTTTCATGATAAGTTTAACCAATGTTCTCTGGACTTCTTTTAACTCTATAGTGTTTCTTTTTGTCTAGGATGCTACACATACTAGTACTTTTGATTTATACCATTGCATTATATTTTTCGTATTATATTTAATCCACTGAAGCCCAGAGAAGGTAGATCTTCCCAGGGATGCCGCTGCTGGACACAGATTGACTGCTAGCAACAGCAATGATTAATGAAAAACTGTTTTAAAGTTGTAACAAAAAACCCAGCAAAGCCAAAAAATGTCTTGTTTATGAAACTAAAAGTATTGTGGAACATGGTATTGTGAGAATATGGTGTTTAAAAAAACCTCAACGCTATAAAGGACAGATTTTCTGTTACAATAGCACTTTGTGTAGATCAAAGTCCTATTGGTTTGCTGACATAGTTTTTTCTGTACGTGTACTTACTTTCTGGCCTAGTAGGCTACTGATTAAACAGTTGAGACAAATGTAGTAGTTGTGATGCTCAACAACTGTATTATTTCCACTACTTTTACAGGTGAAGGGAAGGTTTTATATGCAAAGATCCATATCTGCAATCACTTAATGTAGTTAATTAAAAATACATAATCAGATTGATTACAATAGGACTGTTTACATGCTGAAGAATAATTAAGCTTGAATGGATGTGGTTATGGGGTTGGGACTTTTCTGCATAATCAGGAAGATATTAGGTGTGGGTTAAAAAAACATGAATTGCATTATTTAGTGCTTAAGTTACTGTCTTTGCAGAGTATGGATGCATACTTATGTCTGCTAAGCCACTGTGAGAAAAAACAGGATGAATGAGAAGAAACCAAGAGAAATGCAACTAGCATAGTGATGTAAATCTACTGCCTTTTACCGCATTGCATATTTGTAGAGGTGCCTCTGCAGGTGGTCATTAAGAAAAGTCAGACATGCCACTAGATGTTATTCCATCAAATAACTAATCGTAGGGCCACAAGAGTCTTTGGGAAACCCAGAGAGATTTTCAATCAGATCCCAACTCGAGAATTGAGCAAGATGTTAGTTAATAAGATCTACATATGTGCCCTAAGCAACAGATTGATGTGAGGTTTTTGCTGCAGAATGAGATGATCTTAAAACAGTCCTTATGCTACCTTGGAAACATGGTGTTTGTGGATAGGAAATCTGCTTGCAGTTTATTTGCTGCTTGGAAGAAGAGACAAAGCAGAACAGATGCTTTTACTTTTGCTGCTTGGGTGGAATAATTCCAGAGAAATTTGGAAAGCGGTGATGGAATTTTAAGAGATTTCAGAGACCTCTTACAAAATTTTTTCTTCCGTGATGCACAAGACTTGGAAAAAAAGAAGTTTCCAGGTGAATTAAGTAAAGCAAAGAAGAATTCACAGGTTCCAGAGGAGAAAGAAGTGAATTATTTCAATCTTAAACAGGTACTGGCAACTAGGAGGGAAGAGGTAAGGCCTGTGTTGAAGATGGCACCACCTCTAGAAAACTGATAGATGTGGTGGTTACATGCAGAAGTGAGAAGGCTTAGCACAAGTTTTCTGTTTACTGTGGGTGTAGCGAGAGGTTAGGAAATGTGTGTGCCCCCACAAAGTAAAATTTCCCACTAGTGTGGATATGGCCCGCTTTTGATGCAATTATCAGTGTGAGATGGTGGAGGGGGTTTATTTTAACCACGTAAGTGCCCTTAAGTCAGTTTCTTGTCTCGGCACACGACTGGTGCTTGGCTCACAAAGAATTCTTTACTGAGCAGAACATTGGCTGTGACATTTGCTAGGCAAGCTCAAAAATCTAATGCCATACATTATTAATAATGATAAGTGTTCTGCAAAGAGAAGACATCAGAAGTGGAATCATGTTCAGGCATTATGTGCCAAGTGATCTTGTTCCATCATTCTATGGCAAATACAATTATGCATTATCGATATTAAAGATGCCCATGTCATGGATAATGTGAATACATATTGCAAAGTGGTAATGAAATTTGGAATATCTGATTAGTCATGGAAAAACTACTGAAAAAAAAAAAGAGTATTTTATCTACATTTCTAACATCATTTTTTACACTGAATGACCAATTACACTTCTATGATATGCCATTTATTTTGCATATTTTAATTTCTAATTACTGATAAATTGGTGATTAAGATGACATTGATCCATTAATGCCTACTGAATGTTTAATTCATGGATACCTTCAAACGCTTTCTGTTACTCAGGATTCTTATAGGTTTTGGCTAGAACTCCAAAGGAGTGACATATTTCTAGCCTCTGAGTTCAGTATATCTACCAGCAAATTGAAGCATCAATGCTACTTGACTGAAGCATCAGTGTCATGGCACCATCCACAAAATTATTTCTTTTAAATTATTAAGATCTTAAGCTGAAATTCAGCCCAGAAGGGAGCCAGCCTAATGCTATGAACACTCAACTTAAGCCTGTAAATGATTGCTGGCTCCTCTTCCGGAAAGTGTGTTTCAGTTCTAATGTATTCTATGCCCCTAAACAGCTAATCAGCAAATGATGGGCACTGTTTTCATCTGTTTGATGTAAGCCTGTGCTTCTAGATGAAAAATCCTGCCCAAATGGAGGAAAGGCAGAGGATCGCAAAGAAACATGTATGCCTTGACAATACCTTTGCACTTCAGGAACCAGAAATGGGTGCAGCTGAAAAAGTAAATCAGTGCTTGCCAAATCTTTTTGGACTGCCCCACTGCCGAATAGTTTGTGGCTGTCATGTTGTT
Organism: Numenius arquata; assembly: GCF_964106895.1. Lineage (NCBI taxonomy): Eukaryota > Metazoa > Chordata > Aves > Charadriiformes > Scolopacidae > Numenius > Numenius arquata. The sequence continues at coordinate 14,965,331 of NC_133578.1, forward strand.
TTTATCAGAAAACCGCAATAAGAAAATACCATCAAGTTTGTAGAATAATATGACCCTAATTTTTGCCTCATGGCTTTCACTTTTGCCAAGACACAGCTGAGTCTGTACTTTGGGATGGATGAACAACTTGATGGCTCGCTAGTCCTGTATCCAGCTGCATGCACTAAATATATAACCTATAGAAGGTGAGCTGGGTACCTTGGGTCAGCATGGTGGCAGATCTTGTCAGGGGGCAGCAAGGGCTGTAAAAGAAGGGGAGCTGGGAGCTGAGTGGGCTAACAAGGCCAGCAGAAGGGGCGACCTCACTGGCAAGTAGCCGGGATGCTTAGCAGCCAGTCAGGTTTGGGCCTGGAGATGCTAATTGAGGTCTCACACAGTCCAGAGATCACCCAGCAAGTCTGGGGTGAGGAGGCAGGTCCATGGGCAGCCTGGGAAGTCCAGCCAGTGTCACGGAGACTGGGTGCAGATGTAGCCGCTACACAGCTGCAGTGTAGCACAGATGGGAGATGGGGGACCACCATAAAGCCTCAGCTTTACAGGCAGCTCCGAAGGGAAACAGGGCAGGTCCTTGCTTCTAGCCTACTTCAGAACCGCTTTTATCAGGGGAGGAACTGATCCTTACCTCTGTCAAGTGAACCCTTAGAAAGAGACAAATGCACCTGGGGCCCTGGTAGACCTGTGCTTCAGAGGGCACAGGGAATGCAATTCTTATTTACCCCAGCATCGGAAAACATGTTTTTTAAGGCGTGTGGCAATATTTGCCCAGAGCAAGCTGTGAAAAACACCTTTACAGGCCTCAAGAGCATATTGCACTCACAAAGACAGATTTGGGAGCCATGGAGGCTCTGTAAGTACCAGGCTTTGTAGGAAGGTAAAAGCAAAAACCACATGGCAAATACCTATGGCTGTTAGCCCTTTTCATATGAGAGGAGGTATTGACAACCAGCATTTTTGAAAATCCTAGTTATATTTTCTCTGACCCCATCTCATCCCAGCTTCACTGGAGGACAACGAGGAGGAGGAGGTGTGCTGTGTTGAGCGCTGTTAAACAGTGGTTGTTTTCTACCCAGAGACAGGAACATTGCCAGGGAGGGGAGAGCGATCCCTGTATCTTGTTTCTGTGTAGTGATACTAAGAGGCTTAATTAATTAGCCTTCATGCTGAATAGCTAGCTGAGATTCCCTCATGAAAAGGCACGCAAAGTGTTGCCTTTTCAGAGAGGCCCGTGCCTGAACATTTTAAGAAGTCATCACACTCAATTGCTATTAACGGTGAAAAAAAATTTGGGGTGGTCATGAGGTGGTGTTGGAGGAGAAAAAGAGAGATGCTATTGCATGCGAGTGGAAAGTATTTTGTAGTGCCAGGGTTCTATAGAATTGGATATTTTTTTTTAAGTTGAGACCTTAACATATGTTAAGCTTTATTCTCAATTGTAAGCGATGTCCTTGCCAAGTTACTACCACAGTGGGCGCCCGGAGATCAGGGAGTCCATTTCCCTAGGAGAATATGAGTTTGGGAAACCTTTGTTTTCACACCATTTTGCTGCTCTTGTGCACATTATCTAACAGCCTCAGTAGTCGCTCAGGCTCGGCGCCAAGGTCAGAGTAGCATAAGCCTTCAGGATGGGAGAGCGACTGCTTTGTTTAGCAGAAATGCCAGTGCAAATGAGGCAGCTTTCTGGAATCCCTCTGCTCCCCACTTGGAGCAGACGGCATGCACCGTTTCTCTCAGAGACATACAACTTCTTTCTTGCATGAGTTAACTGGGAAAACATTAGACTACTAGTTAGGAAGAATATACTGAGTGAGAGCCCTTTTGGAGATCTGAAGCCGTGAGTGCAGTTGATTATAACACACAGGTATCGCAGCCAGCGCACTGCAATCAGCCATTTGTACGCATCTGAAAAGTGCGGGTACAGTAATGCCAGTGGTAAGCCACACGGAGCTCATAAAACAAAACCTAGAAGTTAATTATTAATCAAAGCCAGCAAAAATGTGTTCTGCTTTAATATGACAATGCCAGTATATAAACTCTTGAGCTAACAGACACTTTAAAAAATGAATGGTGATTACTGTTATAGCAGCTGTTTCATCAGCCACTTTAGAACCAGCAATATGTTAGTCAGCCATACGTTAGCAGGCGACATAAGGACAGTTCAGAGTTGAGATTTTCCATACTGCAAGCTCCACTCAGATAATTAACATCTATAGAAACATCCTGTTGAAAATCTCAACAGAGAAGCTGGGGACAGGGAACTGGAAGAGGAAATCACTATACTGTAGGATGAGGAGCCAGAAACAATGTATTTGAATTCCATAGGGGATTGCAGGTAAGAATAATTAAAAATGGCTTCAGAGAGAAACCAAACACGCTGGCGGAAACTTGATCTCTCTGCCTATAAAATATAACCATTTACTAGTGGACAAAGGAAACCCGTAGACACACAGCTGTGTTAATTCCATAGTCTTTGTGCTGTCCAGTGTTATTTTTTACTAGTCTTGTTTGACAAGCAGTCCTGACACTGCTACAGGAGTGCTCAAATTAATGGAAATAGACTCAAAATCTCAGCCTGCAATGAGGCCTTTCGGAAAATATCATAAGGTATTTCTTCTCCCCACGCCCTTATTTTTTCCTAATTCAATAGCTTAGTAAAAAAACCAATCAAAAACCACCACAAGCAGTTCAAACCCACAAACCATCCCCAAAGACTTTTAAAGCATTGCTAGAACATCAGAGAGCAGGACTGACCAGAAAATTTACATTGATTTCTAGCAAATGTTGCTGACTCCAGCAGCTCAGATAGGGATCTCTGTTTGCATTTGTTGAGTTTTCCCCAGTACCACATGATGAGAAGAGAGATTAAAAAACCCAGACAACTCGAGATTTTACTGTGAAATGTGTTCTGTTGTTCTATGCTTTAATGTGTGTAACTACTGTGGTGCTTGATAGCTGAGTATCTGTAGTATTTGATTATGCTAGTTATTTTATACATTTCAAGGTAGAAAGAGAAACGCCACAGAAAATGAGGAAACAGAGAAAACCCAACCCCTTAACATTTTTATGCTTCATTCACTTTTTCTTTCCGGTATAGTGTCTCAGAAAGAAAGAGGTAAATATATTGCCTTTGTAGTTGATCTGTTCAATGACCAATCAGCTGAGCAACCTCTAAGTTAGACTTATACAAGTCTTAGAAGTACCAGGTGAGTTCTGTGCTCCGCTGCGGTGTCTTCCAAAGCACCATCAGCACAACCTGAGAGGACCAGAGAGAATCAGGGCTTTGATGCGGAAGCGTGCCATGGGAAATGGCACTGAGCAGAGAGATGCCGTCTGGGATGCAACCAGTAGAGCCCAGCCTGGCCCATCTTGAGCACTGTTTAAAAGCCCGTTCTTCCCTCCTGCTCCACCTGTTGCTGTACGCAACTGCTGAGAGGCATCAAATGCTGCTTCTGCCGACTTCAGTTGTTGATCAGGGAATATTGCCAATGCCTCTGCTACAGATCAGTCCCGTGCTGTATACTGGCCTTTAAAATTCATTGTGTGCCCTCTGTTTTTTTTATATTGCAACAAAAATTCTTGCCGGTTTATGATGCCAAGCTCAGTGATCTAATAAAGACAGGCTTTGCGTTATGTACTTATAATGCTGAATTAGTCATAGTGGCAGTTTTGAGGGTGCATTTATTACTAGAATCTCTTGTTTAATTTATGATTCTATCTTGTCTTTCACAGCTCACATTTTTCTCAGTAACGCTTCCAATTCCACAGGTTTACCCATCCAAGGAATTTCCCTGACAACAAAAATATGAACCTCTGTTCTCTCATAAGGATGTGCGCTGATATTGATTCACCCTTGCTTTTAGAGTACTGATTCCTCTGGATGGTATACAGCGGGTGGTTCTCAAATCCTTCTGTGTTCATCTTCTCAGATGAACAGTGCCAGCATTGATTCAGTGCAGAGTTTATCTTAGTGAACTTTTTGTCCTCTCCATCATTATTGCACAGGCACTCTTTCCTCCAGCTTATATTTTGCCAGCTGCAGTAATTGTTCATAGACTGACTAACAAGGCAAAGAATGGACCTTATTTTCACTGCTGAGCTGGGAAACAGCAGACCTGCTTTCTAATCTTTGCCTTTGAGCTGCTGTGTGATGACTAGTTCAGCTGTACTCCCTATTAGGGCGCATTATGTTCTTCGCATGAAAAGCTGTAATGGAAACTGCCAGGAATATCTAAAAGCAGGTTATACAGAACTTTTCAAGTTCCTCTGTGGAAAAACATCCTATTCTACAGGGGTGATTTCACTGAGTTGTTCTGTTGCTGGCACTTGCATTGTGTGGGGTGACTATGCCTGCAGATGAGCTTCTAGACCCTAGGGCTAGCGTGTCATTTCCTTGCTATAGAAACATAGGTGTTGCCTGGTTTGAGAAGTATCATGAGAAATTTCTTTAGGGCATTCCACACTATTTTTTTCCATACCTCTTTTCCCAATGCTGTACTCTAAGTTTTCGTGCAATTTCTGTTGGATTCTCTGCTCTACCTTTACAGTTAGAACTCCTCATATTGCCAGCTCTTCCATGGTGTACTGTAAGGCTTCAAGTACTAAAGTACATGCTTTCTTGGTTATTCTACTCTATACAATCCAAGCATGTGTTTAGATTACTTTGCCTGATGGAAGGATCCCATGTAATTATAGGGAGGGGGGAGATAACATTTGACTTGAGAGAAAAAGAAAGCTTAGTTCTTTTAAATGCTTCCACTATAATAACATTCCAGCAGAACAAGAAGGGGAACAATCTCAGGGTTTTCCAATGCTTTCCTTTTGGTTTGCCTATGTGCTCTAAAATGAAACATTCCTATTATTAAAAATTCATTTTAGCAATTGTATTTCCAATGTGTGTGAATCTGAGCCACCATCCACGTCTTACCTATATAGCTACTTTTTAGCATGATGTGGATAGTCCACCCGGAAATTCCTTATAGCTGAATGCATGCATAAGTGCTTTGATTGGAGTAGTGAGGGACAGGCAAATATTCCTCTCTCAGTGGATAACCAGAGGGAGAAATTTTACTTAGGCAAATAATTAAAAAGAAATGCTACAGCAAAGAAGACAAAATGGCTTCCCAGGACTCAGAAGCATTCCGTTCACGCTGACATTTTAAATTTGCTAACTGGCACAGAGGATGGCTGCTTGCTGTCAGTCAGAGGGGTAACATGTGTTAACAAGCCTAACAGTTAGTGTTTGAACACTGCCTTGTGTGCTGACAGCACTTCACTGGAAGTGCACTTTATTTGTTCACCTAGGCAGAAGAAATCTCTAGGAACTTCTGGACCCAGTTTTGCTCTATTCAAAATCAATTGGAGTTTTGTCATTGACTTTAATAGGCATCGGATCAGCCCTTTAGTGCTGCCTAAGTGGCAGACAGAGGAGAAATTGAGACTAAATGGGCTAAAGGTGTATTGTCTTTGTTTATTTATCTTTGCCAATGAATAGGTGCTGATGAATTTAACTCAGTCTTATTATGGAAATGGGAGCTCTTAAAATAATGTTACATTATGGCATTTTTGTGTGTGCTAAAACTCAGTCTTATTACTCTGAAAAAAGGTAAATCTGTTTCCAAAGCTCATTGTACTTTCAAGCTGCAATTTAATATCACAGTTTGTTCTATCAGCCCTTAGGACTATGACTTTCCAAGTGGAACTGAGGTAGAATTTAGACATCTAAATTTAAAATTGCTATCCTGAAAAGCCATGCTTAGATAATAAAAACTTTTCTTCCATGCAAAACTGCAAAAAGACTATACACAGCCCAAGACCTATCTCACAGATACACTTGGCTGGCCACCCACACCATCCAAGTGTGTCTCTGGTGCTGCCCATACCACATAGGCACATCCCTCTGGTGTGCTAGATATTGTCAGAAACTGCTCGCACACTTTGGGGCCTGGGTTCCGTCACAAAACCCAGGGATGACAGCTGGTTTCCTTTAGCCTTTGGCTGTTTAAGGTGTAGCAATTGTCTGATCTTCCTGATGAAATGATTTCCCTGGGGAAAAATGAACATGCTGAGCCAGGAAAGGTGCTTCCCAAAGCATTTAATTGTTGGTCTGTTTTCACTCCTTGATACCTAAACTGATAATTAAATGTTCATATTAATTGTTATTAAGTTAAATTAAGTAAAATCTCCCCAGTCGAGATAGCTTTGCCTGTGACAATGGGATGACTGCTTACAGAAGTGAGTGAACTGGTAATTTCCCTTCTTACTGGGGAGTCCTAATTCTTCATCTATGAAGACATTGTCACAATATTACCTAGTAAGCAGAGATACATTAAAGTGTCATATGCTACTTGAGGGCCAGATGCCCCAACGTTAGGCACTGCAGAGCATGCTGTTAAATGGCCACATGTCTTGATCTTAATATGTCTAAACTCTTCTTCTTCAATTGTCCTTATTGCACATGTGGTAATTTGGTTTTGGGTAAGCTAGATCATTATAAAAGACAATCAATTAGTATACCATGAGGATTAAGAAAACTAGGCCTTCCTTCTCTTCTTTGACTTAGCAAAGTGATTCGGCATGAAGCTGACATTGACTGGAGAGTCTGCTCTGTCTTAATGGAGAAGCTCTATATTTTCTTTTTACTTCTTAAAAAGCATGGAGGAAACCTTATTTTGCATTCCTCTGGAAGAAATGCCAATAATTGTTGTTCTGTTAAGCTTTATGCTCTTACGTAATTCATGCTACCATGGCATTCCCACAAGGAAGAAAAGCATTACATTTACAGTGGAAAGTAAAATGGAGAGGGTAAGCAAATATTTGCATGTGTATCCAGCTGCCCCAAAGCTTAACAGGATTATCTGTAATAGTGATAACTGTGGAGCTCCTTCTCGTTTGAAAAATAAGAATGAAAAATACTTTTTCACTTTATTGCAACTATTTCTTGCACAGGAACTGAAGTACCAGAGTGATGAAATTTGGCTTTTTTCCATTTCGGGGGACAATAATTTATCGTCCAGCAAATGTGACTTTCACAACAAAAAAACCGAGTTAACAGGGACCCCTGTTAGCTAGGAGATAAACTAACAAAAATTATCCGGCTGCAACAGATAACTGGAAAAATCCTTCTAAAAGCATCTTAGCTTGATTTCCCTGGATATATGCCCCAAGTCTGGCCCAAATCTTAGAGGAATGAGAGAAGGAATAAGCTGCAGCTGAAAAAGTAACCATTGTAGTGGAGTACACTGCAAGAGGGTTGCTGGGTTGTGCTGGCCATGAAGGAATATGACAGAGATTACTATTCTTCAGGCATTGTTGAATTCCTCTCAATGGGTCCACACTGTGAGGACTGAAGGACAAGGTGTCACTAAACACTGCCAACAAAAAGTGTTGCAATTGCTTTAGATATGATGGCTTTCTGTGACAGTGGAAGGTGGATCAGCTGTTGCTAATCCAGCCAGTCCGTTCCAGATGAAGGGTGGGAGAAGTTCTCAAGACTTGGTGCTTTCAGCAGGAGGCAGAAGCCTGAGCTGCGACTTCTGTCCCTGTTGTGCTGACCTTGCTCTTGCAAGCTGCTCTTCACTACATGCTGCAAACGGTGCTGGTCTGTTCACTCACAGCAGCTTGTTTCCCAGCTTTTGATGCTGTGCTCTGTCTGAGCACATATATCCAGCTACGTCTCTGGGTGCAGCCCTCTGCGTCACCTGCTCTGGGAGGCCTCACATCTACACCGCATGCAAGGTGGTTTTTGGGCTGGACTTTATGTATTTCTTGGCTGGTACCTTAAGGCTGACGCAGGACATGGAAATGGACTGCTGGTTCTGCACAAACACTACTGCTTTATCTCCAGTTAATGGAGTGCAAAAAGATAAAAGGCACTATTCAATCAGAAAAGATCTGAAGGCTCTACTGCTGTACATAGACTTGTCTACCTTTCAGGCATTATATTTTTCTCTGAAATTAAAGGTACTGGTCACTATCAAAAGTGGCATACTGGACTAGTGAGATTACATTTCTCACAATATTGGCATTTCCTAGTAGTGACATAACCTTTGTTTAACAGAAGGAACTTGGATGCTGGAGCAGCAGCATATTAATAGGGCAGAATAATTAAGCTTATAAAAATCCAATTTTTTGCTAATAAGAAAATTAATTTGATTTTTTGTGTTAAGCATCCGGAACACTTGTAATACTAGTGTAGAGATTTGGTCTGGAAAATTAGAGTATGGATAACAAGATGACAGAGTTAGTTGCTGATGTGAGAGGAAAGGTAAATAGCAGAAAAAGTGTGGGTAGATAAGGAAAGGCTTAGAATATTTAAAGACTAATAGATGAAAAAGAGAGTTCAGTGTAGATAAATGATGAATAATGAGTTCACAGCAGAGTATTGCCAGCATTTCTAGGTGCTTCATACACTCGGATAAATATAAAGCAAGGGAACAGATGATGCTGTAAATTTGCGTAACTGCACTGAAGCCAATGGAGGTTTGCTGATTTACACCTCTGAAGGACTGGACTGTTAGAGAATGAGTGTTGGTGATGGACAGTGAGAAACAAAGGAATAAATCACAGATTCTTTAAAAGCTCTGGATGGGGCAATGGGGGTTACATTATTTGCTTTTGCATTAGTATGTATTTTCCTCCATTTATTAAGGCGGTACAACCATAATAGGCATTCTGTACATCATTTTAAAAATTCACACCATAAAACATCAGAGACCATCTAAAGCACTTCAGTCTACTAAAGAGAAAATATTTTCAAGTCTATAAGGAGCTGTTACACTCTAAACTGTGGAAGAGATTTACTTGAAAGTGTTATTAGTTACTGGTAGCTGCGGTTTGAAGGCACTTGACATCTGTGTGTAGTCCTGCCGTGTTTATTTTGGCCGTTAATGTTTTAATCAATAGTTGGATTGGTTAATTTAAGCTGTAACTACTTTGGGGATTTACAAGATAAAAATATATGTATGCTTTTCCCGACTTTTAAATGTATTAGAAATTAAAGCTTTGCACAGGAAAATAACAAATTGTATATAAAGCTAGAATAGATAACATTGGAACTCTGCTGGTAAAGACTAAACATTTTGAAAGTTTCAGTAAATGAAGAAGTTTCAACTTGTCTTATATTAATATGATGTAGCCAAACACTGCAGCACAGTATTTATCTCTCTGCTTCTTGATAGCTTCATTAACATCATTGTCACTGTTTGTTTTAGATTTATCTTACTCTGTGTTTCTGAGCTAAGCAGACTTCTCTAAGGAAATTTGTGAAGCCCACAACATCAACTTAAATGAAGAAGCTGAAAATCTATAATGACCTTTCCCTGCACACATCTCGGATAAAGTTATTCCAGCCTTGACATTCCTAATCTCCCTCCTGATTTTGAGTCCATCAGTTACGCTCTAGCCTTGACAGTTCTTCATTTGTGTTTCTGCTGCTTCATCATCTCCTGTTACCCTGGTTGCTTCTTCAGTGTCCCATCATCACATTCTGTTTTGATCTTCCGGTCTTGAGAGCTGTTGCAAAAGGCTGTTATCTTGGGTCTACTGTCAAATTTCCTCAGTGTCCTGGTTTCAGCTGGGAAAGAGTTAATTTTATTTCTAGTGATTGCTGTGAAAGGAATGTCAATAATGCATATTGCTTTAGTTGCTGCTAAGTGACTTTTCAAGGGCTCTATTCAGCTTCCCATAGAAGCTGAGAAGAAGCATACACAGAACAACAGAATGGCCAATGGAATATTCTGTACCATAGTTGTCATGCTAGGTATATAAATGGGGGTTGACTGGGGAGGGGGAAATCCATGACCACTGCTCAGGACTGTGCCAATTCACCAATTTAGCGGGTGGTGAGAGCGACTTGACTCTTCTGTATTCTTTTATTTTTGTTGTTAGAACTATTGGTATTTTCCTTTTCTGTTATTGTTCTATTAACCTGTCTTTATCTCACCCCACGAGTTTGGGTTTTTTTTTCCCATTTCCTTTCCCTTCCTTATCTCCCGCTTCTCTCCACTGTTCCGGGGGGAGAGAGCTGTGAGGGTGGCTTCATGGCCCTACCCGCCAGCTGGGGTTAAACCATGACACTCAATAAGGTCATCTGTTGACATGGTTTCAATTGCGATTTTTCCATCGATGTCCACTATTACTAATTTAACACTGTTTGACCACTTTCGGAGTACTGTGACCCCTGAGTTTTGTATTTGAAATGAGGTTTTACTGAATTAATGAGATTCAATCCAGAAGATTTTTTCACTTCGCTGAAACCTTGTATCAATTAAAAAATCTTACAATAATTTCAAACCTCCACAAAAATCTTATAATCACAGTTTGTGATTTGGTCCCCAAACTCCTAAAATCTGTTAAAACTTGTACCCAGCTGAGGACAGGAAAGAGACCCTTTAATTGTTTCAGTTCTGTTGGTGGGGGAAGAGCCATTACTATTATGTTCAACTTCAAAACTGTTTAGCTTACTAGTTGTATGTTTGATCCATGTTTTCTCATTTTGAGAAGAGAGTGGGTGGTGCATTTCATCTGCCTGACTAATCTTGATAAAGCCTCTCACTTCTCATTGAAAGAATGTGGGGTCAAATCTTATTTTATAGTGGCAAAATAGTGCAGAAAGACTTGCTTTTACCTTTAAGCATTTATTTGGGTGACTTGGTAGAAAAATGAGTAAATGAAAAGCCAGCTGTATTTCTCAGAGACAAACAGTTTGACATTTCTGTCCTGTTTCTTGTTTATTTTATCCTTCTTGAGCAATAGTGCTTACATATTTAGCTGTGTAATAGTCTTTTTTTAATGAACCTGTGTCTTTCTTCAAAGAAATCATGATATATGAATCAAAGATGGTACAATGTGAAGGTATTAAGCAGGTACTCGGCATCCAGTTCAAAAACATCTCATTTCTCACAACAAGCGTGCAGGTCTTCAATGATACTATTCACATGGAGCTGGAGTTATGGTTTCTCCGCAGGGTGAAAAGTATTCTATATCCACCACGCAGATTGTGTACTAACAGATTCCAAAAAGTGTATTCTCTTCTTGCTAATACTCAGTAACTTCCTAATGTTCAAACGTATGCACTCTGCACGTAGGAGAACGTGTGAGAAGCCACAGAACCTACTTCAGCTCCTCATGTGCAGGAGATTTCCATGAAGGGTGCCTAGTGGCTCATGGTGGAAGTTTTCTCCTCCACCTATTGTGTATCAGCCCAGTCCTCAACATGGTATAAGGGATTTACCTCTCAAAGTGAATGTTGTTTTTGTATGGATGTACCATAGGTTAATAACATCACTGAGAAAGGCAAAGCCAGACAGAATAACTTTTTGATTCCCAAAATTTTAAGTTTTCCTGTCAAAGCTGTTTTCTACATGTTTATTAGTCAGCTACATAAACATGAAGTAAAGAAGTAAACAGTGAAAAAAAATGAGCTTGCGATGAAGAAATACTCAAGAAGGAAACATATGTAACCTGAAACAAATTTCACACAACCCTTATAAATTGGAATTCCCTTCACTGCTGCGAGTGTATTTGCCTGAGATAGGACATACTAACTCAGTCGCAGTGTCATATAAATGCATTACTATGGATTCTGGATTGGAATTGTGTAATTAACTGCAACAATTTCAACCCAGCTCACACAAGTGAGATAATATCCAGTCTTTTGTCTGCGTTGTTCTTCATTTGAGAGGAACTTGACCTACTTCTTTCTACAGTCCCATTGGCATTTCTTTTTTCCTTTCTAAAATCATTTTGCATAGTCCTTGGCTGACACAAGGAGAGATTAATGGCTGGTGCCCATCCCTCTGTCATAACATGAGGGATTGTCATGTGTGCAGATTGATTTCACCCATTGTTCTGTCCTGTAAAAAAATATTTGTCAATAAAACAGAGGCAAGGAAAATCCTTTGGCACTGACATTATGAGCTGATTCATCTTCACCACCATGAAACTGGCTGCAAAGGGTGTAAGGCCAAACAATCTGTTCTCATGATAAACCTGAGTTGTATTTAGGATAAATACTACCCTACTTATCTGCTGAAGGCACTGCACATTATATTGAGAAATGGAAACGAATAAGATAAACTTATTATCCTGACTCCATTCCTTTTCAGATTCATTTAAAAGTTGCTTTCTTATTTGAAAAAATTTACGCCTAAAGTTGAATAGGAAAACTCTTACTTTTCTCACTCTTACTATTCTGTTGGCTTGTTATATCTTCATCTCACTATTGTCACACTGAAAGTGTGAAATTCATTTTCTTTTCTTCTTCTCAATAAGTTGCAGTTTGTCTACTGTAAGCAATATTATGTCTTGTGCTGATCTGTCAGACATTAAAAATACCATGAGATTGGTTTATGAGCAGTAAGGCTCTTGTAAAATTATGAACATATTTTGTTTTGCCATTCAGATTTCACTATTCTTTAGGTGTGCTCATTTCCTACTTTTAAAACACCTTTGCAGCTGTGGATACAAGCCGCTTTCAAATAATAATAATAATAATAGTAATAAAAAAGCCCCAAACAAAGACAGAAAGAAAATATATAATGTCAACCCCCCCCAAACTTTGCAGTGGAAGCAGTACACATCCTTGCTTTTCCTCAAAGCTCTTCTCCGAGTTGAAAAACAGAGTTTTGTCTGTCTTTAGAAAGACTGAAACAATGTCTTTCTTCTTATTTGTTCATTCAGCGGTACATGGAATTTGGGTATGAAAAGAACAGAACTTGTTCATTAGAACATGACACAAGTTATTTTAAAGTCTCGAGCATTAGGGCCACTGATCTCAGCAGATGGAGTGAGCAGATGTGACCTATTAACTTCAGCCTTCAGAAAACTACCCAAACACATCTTTTCCCAGTCTGGATGACTAAGCTGCCTTTATATTCAGTGGAAAAGGAAATTAAATGATAAAAAGAGATTCACCTCATCCTAAGACAAGTGCCTAAGAGAAGTCAAAGGAATTGCTCTTTGGAGAAGTATATTCTTGAAAGTCTACAAAACTGCTGACATTTAGCATCTGGAGAGTGTAATAGCACTAATAATGAACAGAAAAGGCAAAAGCTGTCTGTATTTGAGCAAAGAGGAAGAGTTGTGTTGGTATCACATAAGAATGATGAAGTATTTTGAAGCCTATTTGTAACTGAGGGGAATGTTAGACAACATCTAAATGAGCAAGTCTAGACAAATTATACATAAGAGCCCTTAAAGAACTGGTGGGAGAGAGCTGTACTCCCACTTTGTGCTGCTCCAAGTACTATTTAATGAATTGCTGAGTTTACCAGCAATTACCAGTAGGGCAAGTTATCAGTAGCAGTGGCGGTACTCTTCAAGAGCTATGCACTCTTAAAAAAGTTCACAAGAAGAGTTAAAAATGGAAGAGGAGCTTTTATTTTACATCTGTTTGCATGAATGTCTATGATCTTTTCCTCACGCTTCTATTTAGTAAAATTATAGACTTGTGGATAAAGCGACTCAGGAGATTGATGTTCAGTCTAAATCTGTCTGTGCTTCAGTTCCTCATTTGTAAGAAGTAGATAATAAAACTTTCACTCTTCTTCCTATGATCTTAGGATTTCAAAGCAAAGATTCCCCGTGTTATGAAAAGGCCCTGGACAATGGCTGTTTCACTTCTAGCCCAGGCCATCAGGCTACTACAAAGTAAGAAAAATGATGTATGTTTTAGAATTCATAAAAATTCTAAAAGATTCTTCTTTTTTTCCAGGATTTTCTCATATCTAATTACAATTTCATCTTCCACATAACCATCTCCTTCAGTGTTTCTAAATTCCTTTTAGTTAGGAACTTTTCTGTTAGTGTTACTATAGCGATGAAACGCATGAAACTGTCACTTCACCAAATCCAGAACATTAACAGTGAAATGGGATCAGAACTGAGAATGGAAGGTTTCTAAAAGACATTGTTCAGAGCTCTGCCTTCCAATTCTTACTGCAAAGAAGGGTGCAGTGCAGACCCTGAAAGACGTTTTGTTCTCCTCTCAGTTGAGAAAGACTTTTGAAATGCAGTTCATGACACTTAAGTATCAGAGTCAGTTAAGAGGAATGGATTGGCCTAGGCAATATTGATAATAAACATAAAAAGTGCAGATTAAAAAAATGAAAAAGAGAATGTACTCAGCTGTAAGAACATATGATTATAGCCCTTTCAGAAAGACTCTGAATTAATATAATCAGTTATATGCAACTATTTTCCAAAGCTTTTGCTAGTCTGCCAGGTCCTACGGTGATTCCTATTTCTAATTTAAAAGTCAAACAAACAACATTTATCCAGTTACGGACACTTAAGTGATTAACCCCACAGCTGTATAACAGCCTTTGGATCACAGAATGGAATTTCTTTGAAATAATCAGGGATTCTATGCTGGATCCCTGAATACTACTTCTAGATCTGGAGGGCAAACATTTATAAAGCACACACAGGACAAAAGCATCCTCATGCTAGGGTTAATATTGAGTGAAGAATCAAAACTTTCTTTAGGTGAATGTCATGCGGTAGCTCATATTCAGCTCATATTCATATTCAGGCCCTAAAAGAGGAGAAAGTGGCAGCAAAGGGTTTTTTTTTTGGTAATGTGTCTGTTCCCATGCAAGCTGAAGCAGCCTGAGGGCTGTTTGAAATCTACGGCTGCCGTGCTGGATTTGCTCAGGTGCTACCACCACAGAGAGTGGTTTTCTCTGGATCAAGAAGTTTGTGCTGGCTGCAGCTTGAGCTTCCAGCTCTGTGTCTTGCTGCTTGGGTACACAAATAAAGGTGTCCCTGCAGTCCTCCTTCATCCTCTAACCTGGAAATAGCAGTGGTAGTAGCTTCTGCTAAAGCCGCCAGAGGACACGGCACTGTGTGAAATGGGAGGCGTCTGAGGTCTGTTCTTCCCAGCATGTAGCTTTGGTATTGTGGTAGCTATTCTTCCTAAAGGCAGTGGGGAAATGTTTCACAGCTCTCAATATTTCTACCAAAAGTACTGCTCAGACAACCTTGGTATTATCAGAAAATTGACAATACTTAAGGAGTACTGCATCCAGCTCTGGAGCCCTCCGCACAGAAAAGACATGGGCCTGTTGGAACAGGTCCAGAGGAGGGTCACAAAAATGATCAGAGAGCTGGAGCACCTCTCCTGTGAAGACAGACTGAGAGAGTTTGGGTTGTTCAGCCTGGAGAAGACAAGACTCCGGGGAGACCATATTGCGGCCTGTCAGTACTTTAAGGGGGCTTATAAGAAAGATGGGGACAGATGGTTTAGGACAAGGGGTAACGGTTTTAAATTAAAAGAGGGAAGCTTCAGCCTAGATATAAGGAAGAAATTCTTTATTGTGAGGGTGGTGAAACACTGGAACAGGTTGCCCAGAGAGGTGGTAGATGTCCCATCCCTGGAAATGTTCAAGGTCAGGCTGGATGGTGCTCTAAGCAACCTGATCTAGTTGAGGGTATCCCTGCTCGTTGCATGGGTTTGGACTAGATGACCTTTAAAAGTCCCTTCCTACCCAAAGTATTCTGTGATTCTATGAATAGGCGAGCTGGTTTTAACCAACGTTCACTGCGTAATGTAATTTTAATAAACCCCATTGTTCCCTCCCTTTAGCCTTTCTAACAGTCTGCTTTCCTGTACCCACAAACTCTCATCTCCCTTTCTTTTGTCAAACACGCTTTTCTATTTGAACTTAGTTCAGTATCTGCCAAATAATAGATAATAGATTCATAGGGATTTATATTAAAATAGTGCTTTCCATCTAGATGATTACCAAGACGTACAAACTTTGAATTATAAATTATGAATCAGTAAGTCAGTAACGAGCTTGCTTGAGATCAGTGGGGCTGTATTGACTTGCCTCACTTGAGGTTCAGTCTCTGTGTCATGGGAATAATTCTCTTCTCCATGATAGTGCAGGTAGCTATTGGCAGAATACAATATGGCAAGAGTTTAATAGTATTTTTATTTTAAATAAGGCTCCTTGCTTATGTAGCTCATGGTAAAAAATGATCTGTAGCATTCTAGGTACTGCTTATGCTATCTTGAGGCAGGGGAATGAACTGAACATCTTCTGAGAGTATTTCTAGGCTTTTTTTCTACATTTCTATGTTTTAAAATTTGAAATGGTACTGAGTGTTCTGTAATTCTGTGTTAATTATATTATGTATATATAAATTTGGCAAAGATTGTCAATCTGGAAAAAAAAAATCCAGAAAAAAATGCTAAAAAAGTCTTCATGAGTACAAGTGGTCAAAAGCTGGTTGATATCTCAGCTATGTGATTAGGAGCACAGCAGTGTTGTCCCCCACAGAGTGGGGCCATTGATTTAGTACCGAATTACAGTGATGCCACCTGCTGTTACAAGCTGCCACTTGTTCATTTACTGTTTCTTAGGGCTGAGATGCTTTTGCTTTCAGTGAAAACTCAGTGTTGGGTGAAGTCCTAAAGCAGAAAGATCTATGATCCTGACCAGCAGAAGATCACTCAAATTGCAACATTTTACTTTGCTCTCTTTATGGAACTATTTTAGCTTGCTCAACTGATCATATTCCTTCTACTATAGCTAGTGTGTTCTACTGCAAAGCCCTATCAATTTAGCAGCGCGAGTCCTTTGTTTTAGCAAGATGCATGGTCAGGGTTTATCACATGTTCTGTGGTTCAGTGTCATCATACTGCAGTTTCAGCTCCAAAGTTAGTCAGGAAAGATGGACGGCACAATATGGCAAAAGATAGTAGATTACCAGCCTGGTGAGCCAACACTAGCAGGCACGTTTGAACCTATCAAAATCCCAGTCTGAAGGATATGACAGGTAGTTTCAAGAACGGTGACTGATGCCCAGCTCATATAGCAATGTTCCAAAACCCTAATGCTATCCTGTTCAATCTCATTTTATGGCAGCCATGCAGAGCTGCCTATCCTGAGCCTTGAGAATGAGAGATTTCCCAGAGGTTGTTCTAGTGAACCATTGATAAGTTTGCTTTCATGAAACCTGGACAGATGATGGGAATCACTGTCACTTCTTCAATAGTATTCAAGAGGGTTGAAGGCCACACCCTATCTTTTGTGAGATAGATTAATCACCAAACTGCAGAACAGTTTTTCCCAAAGTACATATTCTCCATGAAGAAAAGCTAACAGTATAGATATCAAAAAGTAGTGAAGTGATTTGTCAGGATCCCAAAGCAGGTTTCTTGCAACATATGAATATAAATCAGAACTATGAAGGTTCCTGTCCAGAGCTCAACATCTCCAAAGGCCAAGGTAGTCATGTCAGAGATAGGAGCAAGTTTTAAAGTAAGAATTTATATACAAAATTTACTAGATTTCAGGGAGGTTTTAGAAAATCAGTATCTAAAGAAATTTTAATTTTAGTTGTGAAGTCTTACAGAGACCACTGTTACTGGCATATGTTTAGAGTTTGGGATATAACCCTCAGAAGAATAGCTTTGTTAATATCTTGCATATTGCTGATCACTGATCAATTCTAACCAAATTTCAAAATCTTCAGCTTCTCAGAGTTCCATCAGATTTTCACTGTAATTATAGATGTTCTTTTTAACCTGATAATAGAATTTCAGCTGTAACTATGATTTCAGACAACTTCATAATTTGCCAGTAATACATGGAAAATATGCAAGCAAATAAAAAATATTGATGGTGACTTGGAAGGTGAATCCTCTCACAATTTTTTTCATAGATAAATGGATAATTTATATCTTATTTAGAAGGACTTCGGGCTTGTCTCTTCTGCAGATAGATAGCATGAGAAATAGTGAGCAAATCTTCTAGGGTATAAAGATGAGCCGTAATCACTTAGTGTATAATACCTATAGAGAACAGAATGGTGTAGTTCATATCTTCCTAAGATCAGCCCTAGTTACCCTTCAGGAGAATGAGAAAAAGACCTGAGGTATATGGATGGTTCTTTTAAATTACCTTCTTAGTCAAAAAAATGTGTCTCACTCCCTTCAAGCCTGTGTTTAGTGCTGATATTTCAGCTGAGGTAGATAAAGGAGTTGATGAACAGTGCAGAAACATCTCAGTTTGGTATGCAGTTGAGTACTGCTTGCTGGTAGAGAATTTGGGTTTTGCAAGGTACTTCAAACAAAGAAAAAAATCTGAATGGTCTTTGAAATCTACAGAAAGAGCAGCAGTGTCATGATTATTCTGAAGTGATCACCAAATCCATTGTGCTGTTATGGCTTATGAAACACTTGAGCTCTGTTAAAGTACCAGAAATTCATTTCTAGTAATTCCTGCATAATTTAAATGACAGACTGGGATGCAAAGCATTTCAGCTTGTCATTCTTTCCTTACTCATACCAAGGTGCTTTATTGCAGGGAAGGGGAAAAAATACTAAATACATTAGACTCAGCATTTTACAGACTCTTTAATAAATGTATAAGATGGTATTCATAAAGGCTCCTAATTGTACACACATTGCACTAACTAGTGGCTGTAAAAAATGTTGTTCACATTTTATATCAACTCCTTGTAAAGCAGGACTCATTAGTGTGAAAGAAATGTGCTTAATATATAAAACTATTCTCAATCAGTTCTCCAGTGGAGACTTCAGAATGAGTTAGGTTGCATTGTGGCGTTTGAAATAAAGTAGGTAAATTCATGTCCTTGTTTACTTTTGGTAACTTGTGATTTGCACACAGATATGGATCATGGATCACAGGTAACGTATCTCATGGAATAATGTCCATCCCATCAAGTCTCTACAATTCTTGGTTATTTTATTGCTTTCTTGTGAAGCAATGCCCAACAAATGTGGATCAGCAGAATTCTGAAGTGCACAAAAATGCATTTATTTATGATTTTTGATTTATGATTTCTTCTGGCCTGTTCCTGTAGTTCTCACTTGAAGAGAAAAAGTGGAAACAGCTTTTTCTGAATAACAGCTACAGAGCTGAACCTTATGTTCATCTTACATTTAAACAAAACTATGTGCTAATCTCATTTGGATATAAGAAACATGAAATGAGCCTATACAATCTATTATACTTGAAAGGACGGATTTGCTGGTGCGTACTGGTTGTTCAACAGCATTTCAATAATGCCATTAAAACCATATTTAAAGCTATTCAATGTCATTGCAATGGCACAAAGTGGGTAGAGCACATTAGTCAATTTGTCATTTATCCAGCAAAAAGACATTACTGATGTTGTTCTTTTTTTCATGTAGAGCTCTCTAAATGAATGTGATTTTAGTTCAGAAGAAATATTAGCAGAAAGACCATATCTGGTATGATTTTTCAGAGCTTAATTCCTGAGTGTTTGGCCCACACACATTATTTATGTGAACAATGGAGTCATCTAGCAATTAGAGAAAAAGATTAAATAATTTTATTCAATGTGACTGGAAGTGAAAGCAAAACAAATTTTATGAGTTCTGATCTCTGAACCTTAGCAGGGGTTAAATTGTTCAAAACGGACTTTTCACAAGCTTGTCTTCTCCAGAGCTGATCTCTATACATCTGCATCAGTTGGTCTAATGAAAGATCTCTCTCCAAGCAAGTGTTGCTTCATACAAAACTGGTTGCATTGCAGAATCAAGTGTTCACAAAATTCTCTCACAAAAGCAACGTTTTCTGTTGCTGATTTTTTTTTTCATAGAAAGATGAAGATATTTTATTATTTTCCTCTTTGCCAAACTGATAAATGATATTGCAAATAGGCATGAGTTGAAAACTCCAGTAACTCTGGAGTCTGTAAAGAACTACTGATAGTGGTTAACTTCTTCATATGTGTGAACAGTTGATGGCTGAAACTGAGCTTTTTATCTACTCTAGCTTCTAGTTTGCTGAAAATCATGTGGAAGGATATACTGTTTTCGACCACAATAAAAGCAAACTTCAGACTCAAAGCTGAATAGTACAACATTTCTGCAGGCTAGTGTGGAAAGCAAGAATGTGGTGAGACTTACACATTTTATACATTTTAATATTTTGAGCCTGTTTGTTGCCAGAATGACTGTAATCCAAGTGGTACCATACTCCTTTCTGGCAAGACAGGAGGTTCCTCACAAGATTAATTTAAAAAGGACCTTTCACGATTTTCTGTTACTGAGCACCACTTCTGAGAAGGTAGTCTTTAAAAACTATACAAATTAGAAAGAATAAAGGATAATTTCTTATTGGAGACTTATCAGAAAAGTAACCCTTTCCTCTCCCAATAGAAAAAAAAGTCCTATAATACCGATTCAAAAGAATTCAGTGGTGACTGCAACACAAATGGGCAATGAGATGGAGACCAGAAGGCTGCTCATAGAAGAGTTTTACCACCATATCTCTGTTGTGGGAACACTGAAGTTTGGTCAAGAGGAAGTGACAAGAAGGACAATATCTCCTTTCAGAAAGAAAAGAAAATCTACCACCTCCAAACATACTCATCATACATTAAGAAAGGAGGAAAGATAAAAGAACTAAGAGAAAAGTCTATGATAGTCTTATTCTAAACGGAACACAGATAATAGCTGCCCATAGAAACTGAAAAAACCTCTTGATAGTAAAAAAAATTGGCAACATTTTTTCCACTGATATAAATACACCAAACACTGCAGTTTCATCCATTACCATTAATTTAAAAATAAATAAAGCATATAAACCCATGGGTGAAACTGGGTCAAGGAAAATGTGCTCAACTAGTCATCCTTTGCATGAAGTCCTCATTAAAAAAAGTCAGCCCAAGTGGGAAGCAAGTTCATCTATGACTTCTTTACTTAATGCAAAAATATGCCAGGTTTAGCGTGTGCTGCATTTGCTATTTGGCAGTGAGTTAGCACATGCACAGGAAACTGTCACAATTGTGGCAGGGAGGTTGACTATGTTTGTGTATCAGGTTTGCTGAAGTTTGTTTCTTGTTAAAAAAAAAGCCCAAACAAACAAACAAACAAAAAACCAAAAAAACCCCAAACCAAACAGCAGAACAATGACAACAAGGAATCTTTTGTCTCTGTTTCCAGAGTCAGCATTGCTGGGATTGATACAACCAAACCAGAAAAACTCTATCCACCTTTTTTGAGATAAAGACCATGTGAAAAACTAATATGTCCTCAAACTATGCCAATTCCTTTCCTCTATGCAGCTTCCTCTTCATTCTGGCACCTGAACTGTTACCTGTGATTTTTCCCTGCTTTAACCTGGTCAATGTGTGACAAGCTGGAAGAACAGCCAAGCTTGTGACAAATAAGAAAGGCCGATTTGAGCCATTCAGTCCCCTTAACCTGTTCCAGGGAAGACCTTTGCAGAAAATCAGCCAGGCTAAATTCTACATAACTGCACTGGAAGCCATGTATGAATAGATATGCTAGAACTAAATGCTAGGGGTGATTAACTAATTCAGACAAAATGATACCTTTCCCCAGAAAAAAGGTTGACTTTTTCTCCCCTTTGAAGAAATCAGATGACAAAATCGTGGACCTCCCAATCTATACTGAACTGAAAAATAGACAATGTCATTAATATGCTAATATTATCACAAGAATTATTGCTAATATTATCACAAGGACTAATATCATTTGGTCTTATTATTGTACATTCAAATACCGTACCAAAAACAGGCACAAAAAGAAGGCTTCCATCCCCAATATATTCCACCTGCAAGGAGTATATTTGTCTGGTCGTTGTTGGTAGGATTTTCCCAATGTGCTTTGATGCTGGAGAAGTCATACTCCTTACCTTCTAGCTACACAAGCTTTTCTTGCTCAGCCTATGCGGTAGCAATTTAAGCTGGCAGAATGGTATATGATTCACTGTGTGCATGAGAAATCTCACAGCTCTGACCCAGCGTGGATATCTTTAAAAAACAGCATGTGCAGTGCTCCATAGATCTCATTATCATTAATTAGTTCTATTATGATACTGTCTAAAAGTTCCAGCTGAGCATGGGACCGTTATTGTTCCACACATTGTGTGAGCACAAAAGATACGGTCCCTGCTTTAACAAGCTTGGTGCCTAGATAGAAAAGGCAGTCAAAAGAAGAGAGAGGAAGAAATGTCACAAACACTTTTAGTAAATTAACCAAAGTGTCACTCATGGTTGGAGGGCTGGGTCTGGTATTAGGGCCTAGATCTGCTTCTTTAATTGGATGCTCTATCTATTTGTATGCATTTCTTCTTGTAAATTATCCATGGTGCATTACTCCATAATCTTCCATGCTGGTATTCTCTGTACAAGTATGTGCTTCATTCTTAACTCAGCCACTTCCCTAATGAAGAAAGAGCTAGTTTCCTCATACAGTGAAATCTATTAGGTCAGACTCCTCAGCTGGCATCCTTAGGACTTTCCACTTCTTTTTCTTCTCTGAGTATATCACTTATATCAGCATGTCTCTTTGCCAAACAACATTCAAAGATTATTTTAAAATCCTGACCTACAGAAAGGCTGTTTCCTGTGCTGCTTAACAGCCATTAAAAAGCTTGAGTGCCACAGACAGTATGCGGGAATTGGCCACCTAAAAGTGTGACCCAGAGGTGCTTCCATAGCATTAAATTCATGTTTATGCAAATGGACAGCACAAAGCTATGCCTCTATAAAACAGGCTAATAAACAGCTATCTGTGTAACGTGCATATTTTAAGACTTGGTGCATCAAAGTATTAGGACTTTGAGAAGCAGATGGTAATGACAAATTTATAGTTTATTGCAACTTTGTTTTGCTGGTAAATTTCCAATCAGCTGTAATTGTAAGTATGAAATAATTATTCCTCTTTTTATCGATATTTTTTCCTGTTTCTGCCAACTAGTGGGCAGGCACTAAAACAGTTTTAAGTCAATTAGCTTGTCCTGGTAGTGAACAAAATGCTTTTGTATCCATTATGCTAACATAAAAAAGAAGTCTCGCGGTCAGTAGAATGCTAAATCTTCTGAATTTTGTATCTTTGCCTTCATAACAAGCAAGATTTTCCTCCACAACCTTTTTTTTTCTAGATTGAGTTCCGAATGTAGTTTGAAGATGACATACAGAGGAACAGCCAGGTATCATTCTTCTGATAATGAACTCATGCCGGTTGGACTAGCCCTAGGCAATCTTGAATCATTTTTGTCAGTGGCTTGGAACTGGCAGAACCAAGATAAAAATGAAGTGTAATTGAAATCATTTGGGATATTGTAGATTGAAATGGCAGGGCTTTGGGTGGGTCAGGATGGCAAAGTCATACTTGCAATGTACTTGAAACCAGTCAGCCTCTTTGCAATTTATTTCCTGAGAAGTACTAAATGCTCACAGATTTAAATAAATGTTGTAAGTAACTGCATGCCTAATTCCTCGCACAATTGACTCAAAATGCACCCCTTAGGAGTTGAATTGATACGTACCTGTCAAATACTGCTTTGGTGGTGTTTTTTTATGCAAATAGAATCCTAGGCAATAAATCAGATTCTTGGTGTGCAATTTTCTTAAGTATGTCTGGTGTCATTAAACAAACAAAGAAGTAATATAACAGGTTAGAGGAAAGAAGTAAAGTACATTGTTTTAAGAACATCACAGAATCTGAAACAACAGTTAATGATCTACTTTCTTTTAATGATTGCCCTTAAAGATATTGTTGACCTGACTGGTATCGTATTTCCCTTGCTTCCCTGGGGCTTGTCCTTTTACTCTGTTGTACAACTTTCTAAGTAATTTGTCTTATATTTCTTGGATAGATGTTTTTACACAATGGATGAAGTGTAGTTTAATGAATAAGGAAATGGCTAGTTTTTTGATCCATTCTGACAATGATAAGATCCTCTCATACTCCCTACGCTTTCCCTCCTACAGCTTGATTGTATTGTGTAATTACAATGTCTCTGGAGCGGAGATGGCCTCTTACAATATGTATTGGTGAAGTAAAGCAGGACCTGGCATTACCTGAAGCCAATAGGTGCTGATACAATACCAAAGCAGCAGGTCTTAGGGAAGAATCATAACAAGATTTGAAGCTGAAACTGAAAATCATAATACATGAGATTTAGTAATTTTTCACATGTGGAATCACTACGAACTTGGTGGCAAAAGCATCAGAGGAGGGAGTTTAAATGAACCTAGCCAACTTGTTTGATATTAACAGCAAAAACTTGACTGTTCAGAGAAGCTTGAGAGCATTGTTTGCTCATCTCAGCATATTTCAGTGGGAGAGATGTCCAGTGAATTCAGGATGTCAAAACCTCTCATTGCTGGGTATGCTAGTCAGGGCTGTGCTCACCTACTAACATTTTTTAATGTTGTTTATATACAACGCTTCATGATGTATTTAGGGATAACAGTAAAGGAAATGTCATGCGATATCATAAAAATGATTGAATTTTTAGATCAAAGGTTTTGTCAAATATTCTGCATCAGAAGCAGTACTTCTACAGATTCAGCAATCTTGGCTCAGGCATTTGGTGTGTATGTCAGGTATCAGGCTGCCAAATCGCCTTTCTATTGACAAACAAAATGTGCTGAATATCTGAGAGGTAGACCAGTGAACCAGATGATACAAGGTTATGTGCAAGCTAAATTTGCCATTGTAAAGGACAAAATCATCTCAGTCAGAACATATATCCTGATGTCATCAAAATCTATCAACAAAACCAGAACAACACTGTGTGATACAAGTCAGAGGAATGCAATACAGTAAATTCAGAAAACTGCTATTTTCAGATATGTAGGCTATTGTGACCATCACCCTCATTCCTCATCAATGAAGATAAATCAGTTGGATCTTCATACACAGAATAAGCTGAAACACTAGCATTTTGAAGTGTCGCTATTGTGGTCTTTGTTTGAGCCTGTATGAAATTTGCCTAAATGTGTATTCTCTTATTGTTTAACCAAAAGGTAGAACAGGGACTTCAAATTAGGTTTGCATACAATTTAACCCACAGATCTAGCAAGAAAACAGTATTTTCAGACACAAATGCTACCATTTGTCCATGATCAAGTTATATCAAGTTTGTGCTATGTTGTTTGCAGCCACTATTTTTACATGTATGTACCGTGCATCCAGGTTTGACATAAAAAGACTGCAATTTTTTTTTCTGTCCTATTCTCATCACCACCATATTTGAGTTTATTCCTGAAATACGTTGAATATGATTAATATTTCCCCTTTTTTTTTCTGTTCTTTTAACTTTTATCTAGGAGTGGAAGCATATTCAGTTGCCTGTTTGGAGGTCACCTAGTCCACCTCCTTGAAGTGGTACTACTACCAACACTGAATCTTTGTTTTGTCCCCTTAGAGTTTTGAAAGCCTCCAAAGATGGATACAGCCTCTCCAGACACCCTGTTCCAGAGATGCATTGTTTTTCCAGGGAAAGTGTTTCTTCCTAATGTCCACCCTGAAGCTTGCCAGCCACAGTTTAATCATTGCCCCTTGTTACACGGCCTGGTGTTACTTAAAATCACTTGGCTCCATTGTCCTTGTAACCACCCTTCAAACAGTAACAGATTTCAAGCAGATACCTCTCAGCCTTCTCTCTGCCAGACTAATGAAGCCCAGCACCACCAGCCTCTCTGTGTAGATCAGTCATGTAGATCAACCATATACCCCACTGCCATAGTTGCTGTCTGCTGGATCCTCTGCAGTCTCTCCATTTCTGTCATGAACTGGGAGGGACAAAAAATGGTCACAGAAACAACAGAAATCAGAATGAAGCACCTCCAGGGAAGCACCTGAGTACAGGAGCTAATACTGGAAAAGCACTCATCTGTAAATATTCCAATCTACAAAATGTGGTTTAACATTTTTATTTTCTTGTCTCCTCCTATGGTTCAAAATTTGTATAGTGAAGAACTATAGTGATAGATGAGATAAAGGTATTTGACCTTACTGGGTGCATTGCCTTCCCCTCTGGGCTTCTCATTCTGTCTTTAATATACAGTCCATTTATTACCTGGGCTTGAATTCTATTTATTAGAGAAACACCAAGGTTAGGTTAGTTCTGCCATTTGTAATATGGGAGATTCAACATTATTACACAGAACGAGATGACCAGGGAGACTGGGGAAAAAATTTTCCCCTCCCTTCCCTTCTCCCATCACACATGATGACATTAAATACAGAACCTTTCAGGAGAGATCATTGCTTATTTGATGCAGTGGATGGAAATTCTCATTTCAATCAGGTAGTGAACCTTCAAAGGAAAGGATGATCAGGAGGAATGGGAGAGACCTTGATATATCAAAACAAGCCTTTAAATAATAAACACACTTCAAACCCAGGGCTTATCCTGCATATAAAGCAAGAGGCTATAAGCAATTCAATGTAAGAGATATTTATAAGGCTATTTTCTATGCAACACAAAACTGGCTTCTTTTATACTCGTATATAAGGTATATTTTCATCATGAATCACAAATAAATAGTTTCTCTTCTCATGAATCCAAAAGAGAATTTGTGGTTTTAGTCCCATATTTTGGCAGACAAAATTGACACCTTTTTGAAACTGCCAGCATAATAATGGGTAGAAAGAATCTAGACACCATGAATCTTCCTCAACACACTTAATGGATTTTGTCTGTCCTCTTTCTATCTCCAGCCCAGCTAGTTCAGAATGAAGAAATGTGAAGCATTGTAATATCTGTTCTCTCTCTCTCTCTCTGGGTGAAAATTTGCTTTTAGGGAAGTCAAGGAGAGACTTGCTGCTGACTTCAGGCTACTTTTGGATCGTGTCCAAACTGAGTTATCTTTTTGAACAATCTTTGGAGAATACAGATACACATTCCCCTATGCATCACTTTAAGTAGAAAGCCGTCGACTGGCCAAGCAAAGTAAGAACTTGTTTCTTAATTTTCTTAAATTCCCATAGCTTCCTTCAAACTATATAAAAGAAAAACATGCACAAAGGTGCCCAAGTTGTGGTCCAGAACCTTTTAAAAAACATTTTGCATGTAAGACAAAATTGCTGTGTGCCTCTGTAACATGCATACAGAGTGAGTGTCAATAGGAAGGCAATAGCTGAAATGTAATGGTGAAACTATTATGATAAGTCACAGAAAAATAGATCCCTACTTAATGTTAAGTGGGCTTCAAATGCAGAATAGGTACAGCTTTGGAGGAGATTTAAAGGTTTACAAAGAGTGCATATGCCCCAAGCAAAGATACTGCATTGACCCAAGGAACTTCTCCCATGAAAGGAAGAAAATATATGTTGGATGTCAAGGTCAGCATTAATGGAAGTGTGTAAGTGCAGGGCATCAATAGCTTCATAGATTATTCATGTGGAAAAAGAATAAAGGAACATCAAGGATAGGCTTTGAAAGTGAATATGGGAAGATTTTTGCAATATGAAATGGAAAGAGGGATCACAGATGTGAGGTACCATGACAGAGGTGATTGATCCAAGCAGTGAATATTTTTCTATTCCCATTCTCACTGTACTGACAGAGAGGAAAACGGGATTATCAAAGCCCATACAGAAAAGGCTCCTTTGTCAAGTTTCTGTTGCTCCATTTTCTTGTTGGCTATGGGTCAGTTTTTATTATCCATGAGAAGCAATGGCTATTGGATGCACTCCAGGTTGGTGCTTCTGTAATTTCAGCAGAGCAGTAAAAATAGAACAAGGGAAAGAAAAATTGATTGCAATTTGAAGGCTGAATCTACAAAGCTGACATATATTCAGGGATATTCACACTGCCTAACTTTTGGACTAGTAATTCTAAGTCCCAGCAAGGAAATGAGGTTCTTGGAGGGTCTTGGAATGGGCCTCTGTAGGGTTTTTTTGAATGATGATTCACAGAATCTGAGTTACGTACCTGTTTTTTTTTTTGCCCTCACAAGAAATCTTTGACTAGCTAAGAAGTCTACTGGTCTTACAGTAGCAATCTAAAGTAGGTAATGTGAACTCTTTTCCTTGTCTCTCTCCAAACCTCTATTTCATGCAGCATCCATAGGTAAGCGGTTTTCATTCAGATGAGATGTTACTTATTGCATTTGCTTCTCCCTGAGTGTAGAAGAAAAGAGAGAAATTCGTAGCATGCATTTTGTTTTATTAAATTAGTAGATTAGCTGCAGAAACAAGTTTTACTGGGAGATTCAGACAAATTGATTTGCCAGACAGAACAGAAAACCACACAGATTAATGTATGAACAACATGCACTGACAAATGAAAATGGGCACAGAAGATATTTTCCTCCTGGCCATCTTTGGAAAATTATCTCTGTTCCTCCAGACAATATTTGAGGGAATGCATCCTTCTCACCATGACGTGAAGTGTTATACAGGCATAAGCTTTTTCATCTGATTAGTCTAGCTCTACAGCAAAGGAAACGAGAGAAGTTGGACCCATATTATCTGAATTTTATTAATTAAAATTTAATGAAGAGCAACCTCCCTTTCCTGCGCCCTCTGCCCCCAAATCAAAATGACATAGAAAATCATGACTACCACCTTTCTCTCTCTTTTTCTCCCACTAAGTCTTAAATGAGTTACACAAAGAGAAATTCCAGTAGGAAAGACTGAGACAGGCAGTAACCTGGTGGCTACAATCCTTTCTTTCTGGTCTGCAAATCCCACGTTTGAATTCCTAGCATGCACAAAGCAGAACAGCATTTCAGCAGATGCTACTTCCCCTTTAAAATGCTCAGATTTGTCCCGAGTGTGAAACAGGTCCATTTAAAAACAGCTGTTTTAGTGAAAGGGAATATTTGATGGATCCAAACTCCACTATTCAGAATTTTTTTCCTGAAAAGACATAAATTATATGAAAATAGTGATGGTTTGTTTTTGACACGGCGCTAGGAAAAGAGTTGCTTGTTATAATGCACGAGTTTCTAAATTAAACCAGATCTGAGTTGATCTACCTTTCACCCCTCAAAGTCAGCTAAGAGCAAGTAGAGTAAAGATGATTTTCCTATAACATCATACTGTGGGAGACATTACCAGAGTTTTTGGAGATGAGAAGACACAGGGACACTGAGCTGAGCCTTTTACTGCATATGAGCTTAAAAAAAAAAAAAAAAAAAAGTGGATTTTCAATACTGAAAGGAGAGCTGAGTGCTTTGGGCTTGCAAGACTCAGAAAAGCCCTTTTTATTACGGAAAATAATCTCTTTTTATTGTATTGCAGAATCCCATCATCCCTCACGGTTTCCTACCTTGTTCTCTTTATAAGCATTCCCATGGAATTACAACAGTGAAAATAATGAACTGCTTTATTGAGGTTAGGACGATAATTTCACTGGAGCAGTTACTAGCGGGAGGGTACTGAGTCCCAGCATGGAGCACACAGATCCAGTTCCATGGCAGGAGAGGCACTGGCTTCCAGGGCAACCTTCAGCATGGCTCTCTGGAGCCAGGTAGCACACTGGGAAGACTGGGACTACCAGGAAAAGACAGGTTCCTGTCCCATAACATGCAATTGACTGCACATTCACTAGACTAGCACAAGGGAGGAGGGTGTAGCTCCTTCAAGTGCTACTGGCTGCACGGGTTGTACTCAGGCTGTTTTAGGAGACACTGGAGAATGGTGCATCCTTGCTGCCCCTTCATGTCCCCAAATGAGCCCTGGTCAGGTGACTTGGCTGCAGGTGATGTGTCATATTTGAAGAGGGACAGATGGGAACTGGCTGCCAGAAGGATTCAGCTGCCTTGAGACCCACTCCCTGCTCGGGTGTGAGGGACTGCCAAGGATTTAATGTCCCTTCAGAGATACATTGAACACTCCCACTGTTCATTAACAGCACAGATGGGAAAGCATCTTCTACCTACCTATATTGCCTTAGGACAGAAGCCAGCAGTTCAGTCATGAATCACTGCAATCCAATGGGTTTGCTGAATAATTCCAAGGAGCAACTTTCCTGCTGTATCTACAAGGTTCTCTGCAGCTAGACCTGACACTGTTCTGTGGGTCACAGAATAGGATAGCTTGTCTCTTAAAATGAACATTTGTGAGCTGAACACAGTGCTGTGTATGGAGCTGGCTCAAGTTCAGCCACTTAAGCTCAGCAATACTCGATGACGCCTGTCTGTGAAAGACCGCATAAACAAGTCCCTTTTGATACCAATTTAAAAAAAAATCAGTGTTTGCAATTCCTCTACTATACCTTTTGCTTTTTCCCTTATACCCATCTGAACACATCACCCCAACATTTCTGCCAGTGTCCTGCTCCCCTAACCATCCCAAAACTGACCAGGAGCAACGTAAAGCTGGAGAAGAGAGAAGGAGAGGAGAGGAGAGGAGAGGAGAGGAGAGGAGAGGAGAGGAGAGGAGAGGAGAGGAGAGGAGAGGAGAGGAGAGGAGAGGAGAGGAGAGGAGAGGAGAGGAGAGGAGAGGAGAGGGAGTTTTTCTCCTTTTTTTTTTTTTTATGGATCTGCATTTATTTTAAAAACTTGTATTTTCTCTCATTAATGTTACTTGAAACTCAGAAGCCAGAACACTCAATGCAGCAGCAAAAAAAAAAAAAAAACCACCACACCCCAAAACAAAATAAAAATGTGAACAATATTAGTTAGTTCAGGGAATAAGAAACATGACACCATTATTCTGAAGGTGTAAAAAACATACAAAAGAATAATGAATGCAAAACCACAGTATTTCAGAACTAAAAAAAATGCTCGCTGCTCTAGCATCAGGCAACAAGACAGTGTTCTTTAAGATGCTTTGCAAAAGCTCATATTCAGAATATGTACAGCACTCACACTGTGGTTTTAAACGTGAGATTAATATCAGCATTCCTTCTTTGGTGGAAGGCTTCCATTTGAAAATCAGACTGCTAAAGAAAAAATATGCGCATGGTAAATGATTATTAAAATGTGACTGATTATACAAGGCTACAATTGAATAAGAAGAAATCATAATTTAAAAACTTATTTTAAGTCTCATTTCAGTATTTAAGATATTTGTTTCTTTTTACATTTCTCTCATGAAAAATGTTAGAAAGGCACTTAATCTACTTTCCTGGGTTATCAGTGGACAAAGCTCCTTTTGACTGTGCCCACATGAACATACAACACAAAAGCTGTCATATAAAATAAACTCTAAGTCCAGGAAACAGAAAATGACTTTAAGCAACTCCATTAAATCATTTTATTAATTAATCTTAAAACAACTCTGCATCAGAAATGCAGGACCGGGCCCTCTGGTTTTGGTATCCAGCTGCAGACACAGCTGACAAAACTTTGTCAGCTGAATTTGGTAATAATATTAATTGCTAAAGGTAATCTCTCCACTTATAAGTAGACAAGTACTTCTCATTCAAATGCATTATAGTGCATGTATAGGGCCAGGAATAACTTTGATTTAAATTCCAGTATCATGGGGAACATTTTCCCAAGTGATTTTAGTCTGTTCAGTGGACTGAAAATTGTTTGGAAGCAAAATCTTCTTCTGCTTCATTGATAAGAACAGTTTTGGTATTTTTCTCCTAACTTCCTGAGTAAAACATTTTAATGAAGCACACAATGTGTCTGGTAATTTTCTACCAATGCACATCCATCACAAAGCTTTGCTCTGCGGCTTGTGCTTTGCTGTTCTGCTCTGCTCTGCTGCTCGTTGTATTGCTGGAGTTCAGCAAATGTCTACTTGAGCAGATCAAAGCATAATCTTGGCTTTTGTTGCTTCTCTGTGGTTTCTGGTGCTTATGTTAATCCTACTTAAACTAAGTGGTCAGAGATTTGGGAGATTTGAAATACAAAATAGATTCTAACCTTGAGATGGATTAGGGTTGTCAGATGACACAGAACTGTCATGTAGGACTAACGTTATAAAAACAAGAGCTGAAAATACTGTTTTAGTGTGGCTGACAACAGGGATTTATCCTAAAAGAGACATGGACGTGTTTGATTAAAGCAGCTCCTTAGTGAATATGTAGACTGAATGCCTTGCAAGGTTATTGATTATGTATCTTAAGTCAAAGATACAGCTTTTTCTCCAAGAGATTTGTTGTTTCATCCGGTAAACACAATAGTCTTCAGAACATGGATACAGTGTTTCACAAAAACACTTTATTTTGTATGATAAGGAGAGGATTAACTTGCATTATAATTACATATCCACAACTTTTTTCTTCAGAAAGATGCTTGTCTTGCAAGTTATTTTCAAACAATAATGAAGCCTTGTAGCTAAAACTCATTTGCCAGGATCCAATGGGGCAATCTTCTAAGCCTCACAAAGGGGAGATCACACTGGATTTTCTCTTTCAGAGGGCAGGGACATCTTGACAGTATAGGCTATGTGTCTAATTTATGGTTGAATTAGCGGTCAGGGGGTGGTTTGTAGCCAGATGTTATCAAGACCTCCCCTCCCCCGGTTTGTACTGCAGTGGCATTTATGAGCCTACCGAACCTCACAAACACGGGACAGGAGGGTGGTCACACAAAGCCCTTACAATAGACATGAACTGGGACTGAATAGTTACTCCTACAACCACATTTAACCCACCTCTAGCCTTGGATTCATGGTTTCAGAGAGGGGTAAACTTGGGGAAAGGTGAGGCAAGAAACATTTGGCCCTAAATTAGTCGTCTCAGTGCACATTTGTTAGCTGGCTGGAGAGCAGGCATTTGACAATTTTTCCTTTTGCTTTTAAAAATAGTGTGAGGAACCACCAAGCTATGCTGAAGCATCCAGCTTATCCCTGCTCTTTTTGATGGACTGTGAAGTCAGTTCTTGGAAGAGAACCGTCATCTCTTTACAGTATAGACATGTCCAAGTCCATGTGCCTCCAGTGATGCTTGCAGTTTTCTAGGATAGATGCACATTTTTTTCTGAGAAGCTGAATTCAAGCACAGCTGTTTCTTGATGTAAAAGAAAAGAAACCAATCCACAACTGACCTTTTACTAGGAGCACTGCTATGGTGGAGACTAAAATCCAGTCTATGCTTTTTTAATATGGCTTTCCCTTCAGGAACCAGATCTAATAAAATGAGACAAACCAATACCTGAGGAGGGGTTTCCCATCCTCCTTAGTCTCTGCAGTTTTAAAGAATGACAGCTATACAGCCTTTTCAGCCTTGCTGTGGCTGCATAGCTAGGTTTGGGAAACAGAAGAATAAAAAGGTGTCAAAATAAAGGAAGGAGCTACTTACATGATCCAAAAGTGCAGACTTCCTAGAATAGAAAATATTTGTGATGGAGTTGTCTCTAGTCTGGAGACAACAATTATTTATTATCAAAAATAAGTTCTATTCTTGGCAAATGAAAAAACTGGAAACAAGATGGGGCCCCTGAAAACACTATGGTCTGTATCTGCTGCAGCACATTAACTTTTCCAAACATGGGTATGAGCTCTTCCAGCTCATGCTTTGGGACAGCAGTTGCTACCTGCCCACTTCCACCTCTAAGAGTGAAGGTAGGGGATGGAGCAGAGCTGGGGACCTCTCTGCCACATCACATCTACAGTGTGGGAGCACAAGGGTTAAAGAGTCACTGTCTGTGGATGGTATGCACACCACTAGATTTGGCTAGGTTTGGCAGGTGAACAAAGACTTGAACGTGAAAAGACAAAGCAACATAGAGCAGAATACATGGGAAATTTTAAAATGTATTTGCAGGTATGCTCTTACTCTCTAAATATACCTTAAGAATGAACTAGATAAGCTTTTTTTGGTTTTTTGGGTTTTTTTTTAGCTTTTGTCATCATCTCCCCAGTGTTCTTCATTGAAGCTCTCTTTTGGATGAATAGACAGTAAGTTGGAAATATTTCACCTGATGGTATGTATGAATTCTTAGTTCCTGGTACAAAATCTGACCAATGAATCATTGCCAAACAGTATCGGGTAAATGACAATGCTAAAAAGACAACTGCCTTTATTGATCCTATTGTTCTTCTTTTCCAGACTACAGGAACTAAAAGGAATTAAATCATGTTTGCTAACAAATTAATATCCTTTAAGCAGCTGTTATAACCACATGTAGACAAAGAAAATCATATTGGAAAAGATGTAATGTGGTCATGATCAATTAGGCAACAGATTTACAGTTGTGGAGGTTCAGGACCAGACGTTTCCCAATTTAACATAACTGTCATAATTTCACAGAGAAGGGAAGATCAGAGTAAGAAATATCAATATGGTGAAACAAATTTATTTTATAATGACAAACCCCCTTATATGTCAGCTAAGCTGGCAATCACAGCAGTCAGAGATGCAGGACCAAACTCCACATTCCTCTGAAAATTTGGGCAAGCCATCAATACTTTCAGCCTTTATGTCTCCACTTTCGAGTTGTAAATAATAACAGCTTTCAAATGTGACTGGACTAGTCAAATACCGATTTCTGCTCATATGCTTGGAAATTAGACCAACAGTTAAGGATGTTTTCCAAAGATCACCTAAGTCAGTGGAGGCACCTATTGGTCGTCTGAAAGAAAAAATGCTCCCATGTTGTGAGTCAGACCTCATTAAGAATGAACACAATTGGAACTATACTTGTGAATGATATTCCCTTTCCCTAAATTAGGGCATATCAGCAAGAAATTCTTGAAAAAAAGATGATAATGCACTTTCAGATAATTTATTTACATGTCCTTCAACTAGCTTGGCTTATAGGGATTAATTACTAACTTTGAGAATGAAAAGCTTGGCAAAAGGTATTATTAATTGCTACAGCTAAAATTTTATTGTCTCTTATTTGTGTGATATTGCATGTCTAATTTTAGTTTTCAGAAAAAGAAAAAAATGTTATTCGTGCTGTGATAGATACATACAATCTGTAATTGAGGTTACATTCTAAAATATGCTTAATATAGGGCATACCTCCTTGCTTTGATTTGAGGGCAAGGCTGACACTGATTTTAACAGTGTAGGTTTAAGTCTTAGATGGAAATGGCCTCCATTTCACTGTGAAATTTCAAATGATGTTAGGTTTCAGGCTTTTTGAATTATCTGTGTAGTTTTGTTTGATGTCTCTTTATACATTTTTGAAGTGAAGTCTTTGAAATGTGTACATGGCTGAAATCTTTGTATGTCAGCTTTTTTTTTGTCATCTGTTATCTTTTAGATCAGTTTTTTTCTTTTTTGATGAAAGAGTCTTCCAATCTTAGCAGAACAAAATAAAAAGGGAGTAAAATAAATCCCACAGACCACCTTATGCAGCAACTACCACCAAGTTTTGCATTTCATCCCACCTTCTTTGTTTCCTTACTTATGTATATGAAAACATGGAAGTGTTTAGCTTCTAAATATTCAATCATTGTTTGGCCAACCTGTGGTACCTTATGGACACCAGTAGTTTGTATTTTATATCTGATTAGTTTCCCTTTAGCAATGTTGATAGAAATGGAACATAAATCTCTCCTATGCAATCGACAGATGATACTGAAATCATGTAGAGATTATAAAATTAAAAAAAACTATCAGTGAGTACACCTTGGTAGCAGGTTAGATACTTCCCATCAACAAGACGACATAATTTTGTTGCTACTTGTTATTTTTTGTATCTTACAGGCTGCCAAAGAATACATGCTACAACTGCAGTTTTGTCTCCCACTTGTAATATTAATCTTTCATTATCCTCTTTGAGAAACTTCCTTTCTCGCCACAATTGACTACTATGCCAGATGCAGAGAAATACTTAATCTGGGAAGAATTTTGTGATTAAGAGATGTGGGCAGGTTTAAAATCCTAAAGGGAAGCCTTGTGTACTGTAGTGTGTGGATTATTGATCTGTGGAAATAATAAGATACAAAACCTTTTGACAAAGCAGTTAAACTAAGAACTATTCAGCTAAACTTTAAATTGTTATTCCGTAATATCGGAGCTGTTTGGGGGGGAAAAAAAATCCTTTTCCATGGGGAACACCAAAATCAGAGTTCTTTTCATTCAGAAATTGGGGAAGAAACCCTCAGAAATGTTAAAATAATCTGTAAATAAAAATGGAAACTTTTTTTAAAAAAAGAAATTTTAAAAGCCACGTTTTCTTTACAATTTTATCGAAAAACGTGATTCAGTTCAAGTTTTTCAAGATATTTTTATGACTGTATTAGAACGTGAAAGCTGAAACAAAATTCTTTAACATCAGAAGTTTAGGTACAGGTATATATATATATGGTGTTCAATACGTATAGCAGCTATAAAGAGAGAAAAGGTATTCTTTTGACCAATTTATATATATATATAAAAAATAATATCATATATATGCTATATAAAAATGTTATTTTAACCAATTTATATATTCGATATCAATATTTTGACCAATTTTATAAAAATTTGTTTAAAAATACCTTTATATCTATTTATATATATAGCATATATATTATATTATTATATCTATATCTGTATATGAATTAGTCAAAAGAATACTTATTTTTTTATATATCATACTATTTCCTTATTTTTGAAAATTATCCAACATAATAAGCATTTTTTTTCAAATGTTGTCTTCTTGGTTTTTCAGCTCAGTGTTTTAATGGATATAAATTTGTTATAAATAGCTCAGAATGATTAATGAATAATATTTCAAGATATAAATAACAGAGGCAATTAAAAAAGCCATGACAGATTGTCTTTTTCACAAATCAAATAACTTTTGCTTTATGCACTATGCATTACCAATTAAAACATTATTGTACATTGGGAAAAAAATGGACATAAACTCATATATATCACAAAAAAAAGCAACTAAATAACACAATTGACCATGCAAAGACTATCTGAATGCATATTAAAACACACAGAGGATTCCATAGAGAAGGGTTAATAAATCTAATTTGATAATATGAACCTCACTTCCATTAGAATTAAGTCAACAAACAAATTGGAAGGCTGTTAGGGAAAATGTTGACTCTGAAGTTGTGAAGTGTCTGGATCCTCTTTGTACATCCTGAAGGAAGCAGTGAGGGGCATTAGTGAAGAAATCAAATACCTCTCCCAGTTCTAAGCAATCTTGGCCATCTTACAAGTCCAGGTCTGCCTGGTAGAGTCATAGCCAATTTCTTTAGTGTAAAAGCAAGTCAGAGTAAGGCCCATAAAACTCTGGCATCCCATGGAAGCTCTCAAAGTTGAAGTTAAAAGAAGTATTTAAGCAAATAAGCAATGTGTGCTTTTCCATATATGGGTAATTTCCTAGTATATGGGTAATGGGACAGTTACTTACCCAGAGTTTCCCAAATACTTTTATATAGCAAGAAAGTTTGACAGTGGTCAGTTTTCTTTCAAAAATTTGCTATTTTCCCTTGGGCCATGCACAGACAGTGAAGGAGTCACCCATGTGATTGCTAGAAGTGTTGCACTGCCATAACACGAGCAGTGTGCTTCCATGGGCAGGCAAGCGGAACATGTTTTGGGCTTCCAACCTGAAAAAATTCCCACCCATCCCTTCAGCGAGATTTGTAATTTGTCTGATAGAAAGTACCTGAAAAGTGCTGGAAGGGTCAGGGACAGCAGCAGCAGGCAGCTTTCGGCAAGGGATTTACATGGCAAATGTAAATCAGTGCAGGTCAGTGAATTTCAAGG
The DNA here is from genome assembly GCF_964106895.1 of Numenius arquata. NCBI lineage: Eukaryota > Metazoa > Chordata > Aves > Charadriiformes > Scolopacidae > Numenius > Numenius arquata. The sequence continues at coordinate 15,002,662 of NC_133578.1, forward strand.
CAAGAAGTTTCTTTCCTTTCTGAGGTGGTGTAGTTAGCACCAGGAAACTAAAGTACCTTGCCTTCCCAAACTTCCCCCTCATTAAAAGGGCTCGTTACCTTGCTCAGAGGTTGGCTTAACACTCCACCGGGACCTTTAATGAAAACCAGCAGCAGCAGCAGTGCTGATAACGCTGTCTGTCATGCTAAGCTACAGCTTCTTGGCAGGGCTCGAAGGAAGAGACTGACACTCTGGTCATCCAGACGACAACAGATGTACGATTCCCAGCCTGCCTATCCCTTGGCGTCCTTCTAGAGCGGACCAAGATGTGTCAGGGCTGTGATAGGGTGGACCCCACTGTGGTCCAAGTGTGGCCAAGGTGGGCACTCTGTTCAGGAGCCAAGTCATGCTTAGGAGATGCCTGGCCTAAATGGACACATCATTTATTACCCGCTGAGTCTCACCCTAGCCTGGGACAGCCCCCCAAAGCAGAGCTGGTTTGCAGATTCTTGTTTTCTCTAATGCTTTATACAGCAGGACCCTAGAGCTCTGTGACTGCTAATAAAGAAATGCTATGTTCCTTTTAATCCTTTAGGGTTTTAGATATGTTTTGTTGCTCTGCTTTCAAAAAAGCAGCAGCCTGCCACTTCCGTGGTGGATTGTACAGCTAAAAAGTCTTCCTAGCATTAGATGAATGATCTTCTTCAAAGCCGTTTCTTCATCTTTTGATGAACGCTCTCACAAGAATAGATAAATATTGTACTATTTTATTTTCCTGACACAATATTTGTTACATGAATGAGTCTTGTGCCTCCTAGGAATTATAGAAATCTGCTGTTAAGTTTCTGACCTTTTCAGTGGGCTGTGTTTCCGATAGATAGCCATTCCACTCTATTTTATCAGCTTCACTTAATTTGTGGGGATGGGACAGGCATGTTCAAGTGCAAACAGTTGAAAGTACTTACTCTTTTGTGCTTACAGGATGATGTTTCACAAGTGATGTTCAGCATTAACATCCTGATGCTTTAGCAGATGATAAAACAGAAGACCAGGCAAGCAGAAATGTATTCGCACAGCAACAACAGGATGCGGCACACACCTATTGTATGTTTGTTATGGAGCTGAGACACGTAATCCTGCATTTCTTCCTGGATGAAAACACAAACATATACAAATATCTTCTTGTAGAAATACAAACAGTGGTTGCATTATACTTGAGTATCTTTAAATAGCAACAGCAACAACATAAATAATAAACAATACAAATGTAAAACCTAGTCTTTTGACTCCCTCAGCCCAACCAAACAGTGACATTGCTTACCTAAATACACAACTTCAAGAATGACTAATGTTTTTCTCAAGGATCAGCTCCTTACTGACAATATTAATTGTTAACTAATGACAATATTAATAGCAATATTAAATATTATTAATGTACAGATATATCAGGGCTACCATACTGGCCAAAATTTTTACCCAAATATCATTTTTTAAATAAAGAATTCCATGTGTATATATACATATATGCATGTATTGTTTATTTTTCCAAACAGAAAGAATTGGTAGAATGGTACAAGGAAACCTAAAGCAAATGTGTCTGAATCTAAACAAGAACAAACAGTGATGGACTTAGAAAAAAAAATATTGTAGCAGGCTATTCACGTATGTTTAGGTGTGTCATGTCTGCATATTACTTATATATATATCTATATTTGCAAATGAACAGATCAGTCCAAGAAAAAAAAGCTGCTTGTGCCTTTAACTGTTTTCCTCTCTAGCTTGATTCCAAAATTAATGCTAAATTCTACAAGAGATGGAATCATGGTAAAAATCTGACAAAACCAGTAGATACAGAGACATTGCTCCCAATTCAACTAAAGGATTTACTTCAATGGTACTTACTGCTTTAGCTAATGCATCCACTTATATGGTTGCTGTAACTGTAGGTTTTCGGCCCTTTTATTTGTCCTGTCAAAATACTCACAGCAATGAAATTTTGTTCACAGCAGTGTAATAGGCAAAGAGTTAAGAACATCTATGCAAAACCAACTGCAGATGTGTATGCAATGGAAATGTCAGAAAAGTCACCTTGTCAAATCCTGGTGCAGTTTATAGGTGGCCAAGCAGCACCATCATTATCTTATCATCTTAGGCAGCTAAGCACAAACTATAAATAAAGAATTAGAACAAATTCAGGGTAATTTTAATTTAATTTTAATTTAATTTAATTTTTTAATTTTAATTTTAAATTTAATTCATGTTAAAATTTCCTTGGAGAAAAGGAGGCTCCGGGGAGACCTCATAGCGGCCTTCCAGTACCTGAGGGGGGCCTACAGGAAGGCTGGGGAGGGTCTGTTTACAAAGGCCTGCAGTGACAGGACGAGGGGCAACGGTTTTAAGCTGGAGAAGGGGAGATTTAGATTGGATATTAGGAAAAAGTTCTTTACCATGAGGGTGGTGGAACACTGGAACAGGTTGCCCAGGGAGGTGGTTGAGGCCCCTTCCCTTGAGATATTCAAGGTGAAGCTCGACGAGGCCCTGGGCAACCTGGTCTAGTTGGGGGTGTCCCTGCTGACTGCGGGGAGGTCGGACTAGATGACCTTTGGAGGTCCCTTCTGGCCTGGACCAATCTATGAATCTATGAATCTATAATAGTCACAAAATGGAACAATCCATGGGTTTACAGCATTTGCAAAAAACATTCATTGAATAATTGGGATTAATGAACATTGCTGTAGATGATGAATATTTTGAAAGGAAAAAGATGAAGGGCTTAGTTTGGTGCAGTTTAGCTCTAAAACTGAATCACAATTTGAGACAAATTATACTTTATAGATGATCCTCAGGTGTGAGTCTTGCTAACATCCACTGTCAAAGCTCTTCTCTAACAATTAGAAGGCTTTCCTGCCTATTGATCATCATTAGGATAGGGAAGAATGTTAACAATTAAAGTGCTATTAAATTAATTAATTAATTTATTAATTAAAGTGTTCTTACCCTTCTGCTTGAAATAGTTCAGTTATATAAGATATGAGTTTTTGAGATTAAGGGGTGGCTTATATTCCTAAACATTAGATGAAATAATAGGTAGACTACCAGAAACCATAGCCTGTAGCTTATCTTCCTCAGTATGTGTTTGATAAGAGTTTGCACAGAGAAGTCCATCTAACTCCTAATACAATCTGCAGCACAAAAAAGTGAGCTCATAATTTTTAGTGCTAATTGTAGAGCTTAGCACTTGCAATCAACCACTCACCCAAAAAACAACCTCTGTGCTTCCTATTTATTTTTAGCCACTGCACAATTAACACTCCATTAAATATTACACCTGCAGTGCCTTTTCCTTTTAATCTGTTGTTGGTTGTTCCAGTCTCCCTGCACCTTAAACAAGTGTGCTCTGGAATTTCTTTTTCCCTTTTTTTTCTTCTTAAGGATTTCAAGTTTTCAATAGCAGGTACTGACAACAGTCTGAAGCTAAAGACTACTCTTTATTTTCAAAATATGCATGAAAGGAATTCTCCAGTGGGCAAAATTACATAGCCAGTGTGCTAGAAAAGGACAAGCATACAATGATATTTTGCCAGGTGCGTTTCCCCAGGCTTCAGATACTTATGGGTTATGGATTTCTTGAGCAAGAATCTGTATTTGTGTATACTTCCTGAATTCTTCTTCAATAAAATACATGCAATATTATTTGGCACTGGTTCTCAGTTTTCCACAGAAAATTTAAAGCAGCAGCAATCTTCCCCTATGCTGCTACCTTCATGTGTCTCTTCTGTGGTTAATCCTATAGTGGGGAGACAGAACTACCCCATTTACGGCTCAAGCATTTATTTTGATAACCCACCACATATCCCACTTTCTCAATCCCCTTTCATCCCTCTTCCTGGTCCCTGTCACACAAAGCATGATTTTTGATCATTTTTAAGCTGTCAGGCTTGTGACTTTGGCTGAGTTCCCCCCAGCACTTCTGCTCCTTCTTTCTCGGAGAATGTTCCTGATGGAGACCCCATAGAGGGCAGATGGGCTTCTGTTTTGCTTGTGGAAAAGGCCACTGTAGCATGTTCAGAGCAGTTTTGTGCTGGAACTGAACCTGCTTTGTTTGGATGGAGAGGCTCCAAGCACCCAGGCCTGGTTAGGCCTGGGGTCCTCTTCCTAAAACTGTCAAGAGATCTGAATCAGCAGCGATCTCCAGTGTCTCAGGCAGCCTGAGCCTTGCACAGACAGACTGGAGCAGATTTGCTTCAAAATGGCCATCATAGAAAGCTAACTCCCTTTCGGCCTGATTTAATAAGAGTTTAGGTAAGATACTGTTTGATACCATCAGATTGATCTATGGCACTACCTCTGGTCAACACCATCTGACAGATTTGCAGACAGGTTAATAATCTGCCCAGGTTAATAATCTGTTTGAGTGACTCCTCAGCCTTCTCATGGAGACCTGGTCCTTCTGACCATAACAGGTCTTGTTACAAACAACTAAAAAAAAGCATTTGGAGAGGAGGTAATTCAGCCAAGACAAGCAAGTGGTGAAGTCACAGGGAGCACGCCCATCACTGAAGCATCCCGAATTCAGAACTGAATTCTCAGTCCCTCCGCGATGTGCATGCTGTCCCGCTTGCACTCGGAGCCAGGCACGTGTAAATAGGTTCTGACCTGGAAACAGTGTAAGCTGTGGCTAGTGCAGCACTCGACCTGGTTAATGCACCCACCTGGGGCTGTCAGACCGGCTGTGGATGTGGATGCGTTTGGCTGGCAGGGTGCACAGGTAGCGCACGCTCACATTATCCTGCTGAAGCCCACGTAGACACACCTTGAGTAAAGTCCATCTGGAGACGAAAACATATTGGACGTTTATTTAAAGGTTGTTGAACCGAGCTCTGCGTCCACAGTGTTAGCTGCTAATATTATTTCCCCAGTCTACGGCTTTAGGAAAGACCTTTACGGGAAAATTTACTGCACACATGCTTTAATTCCTTGTAAACCAAAAGCAAACAGTTTAATCCCTGCTGGCATTACTTGTGCTTTGTTTGTCAGGGGGAAACAGAGAGGCGTAATTAACTGTCATGTTCTGCATGGACAACTGGCTCACAAAGAAAATAAATAAATAAGGGAGAAAGTAAAACTTAAGGCCTGGTGATGCCCCCATTAAACATGCCAGGCTACAGCTTTTCTTTTTGATTTGAACGACAACTTATATTCACAAGGGTCTCCCAGTAGGGTCTCAAAAGAGAGAGGGCTTTCATTCCTGTCACCAACCATCTCTCCCCCCTTGCTTAAGTAACTTCAGTTTGAACCTCACAAGTGACATTTGAATCTGCTTACAAATCATTATAATGAAACAAGGGAAATTAATCATACCTCTTCCATAAGTTTGCCAGAGCTTTTTTTCCTCGAATATCAAAATCTCTTATTTTCTACACACCAGATGGCAATGTCTTCAGACAACTTCCAGTCTTATAGTGACAGAGCATTACAGTTTTACATGCATCTCTGATTTACACCCCAAACAGTCTGGTTTTTATTCAGATCATCAGAAAAGGATGTTCCAACAGAGAAACAGCCAGATGACTGCCCTCACATCTTTAAATCTGGAGACTGTTAGAACATATGCCGCACTCAGTTTGGACCACTGCTGGGAGAGGTGGCCAAGTTCCCAGTTCACTGCAGAAAGGAGTTCTTGCCTCGACATGAGGCAATTATACATAAGACAATAAATTTTTACTGCATTTATGTAAAAATGGGGAATGATTTATCATCTTTCAGGATTAGACTTGTATTCAGGCCTAATTATCAATGGTAGAACTGAGTTTTAAGAAGCTGTCATGAATCTGGGTGTCTGTCAGACCAGAGAAAAGAAAAGATGTAGGAACAAGAGAAAAAGAAACTTTCATATTTCTGAACTTAATTCAGCGCATTGCAAACACCACAGCAGGCTTCTTCTTGAACAAGGTATGACTCACCTCTCTTGCCCACACCTACTGCCTCTCCCCTGCGTGACATTAAATAAGCGTCTGCAGAAGTGCCTAGTTACTAACAGAAATTCAATTCATCATAGAGAAGAAGATGAGTGAAAAGAAATATCAATCTTTTTAAGCTTTTTTGTTTCTTCTTCCAGCCCCCACCACCTCTATTTTTGACTCTTAATTTGGATACATTTGCATTCTGGGAATTTTCAAATAAGATAAATTGAATTAGGTGCCCACATCTGATTGGCATTCATGATACCAGTTTGAAAATTGCCACGGAAGACTTTGAAGAAATCAGAACATCTGATTCTGTTTTGACACCTTGGTTTCTTTTTTACCACCTTTTCACCATGCTCCAGTGGAAGACTTTATTGTCCTGACTTCTACATTGTTTTTTACCTCCTCATGCTACTGTCTCTTCTGTTCTGGACTCCCGACCATGATTTTTAAATTTCTGGTTTGCTTTGTGCATATTAGTCTGCATCATATAAGTATCTATAACTGTTTACTATTATGTTATGCAACTTGTTCTGTTATTACCCCTGCTGTTAGACATTGACATCTTATTTTTAGATGTCAATTTTTATCTCCCAGGTCTGGGAGCTGGTCATATGTTGCTTTTTAGCAACATATAGCAGAGGCAAGGTCTGCTTCCTGTCGTGCAGACTAAATGGGAATTAGAAGCATCTCTCTGTAGAGACAAGTGGAGACCTGAATCTGATCTCCAAGGCCACCAACAGAGTACTGCAAATAGTAAGCATTTGATGGAAACTGAGTAGAAGGAGATGTTAAGAAGAACAGGACACTCCAGAGAAACTCAGAGGAAACTACTTGTAGGAAAGAAATTATAGATGTGCTTAGAGAGCTGAGAGTTGTGTTGTTTGAGGTCCTACCACTATGAGTAACTTTAGAGACCTTGATGCAAAAGACAAATAGCCTGGAGAAACTTCAATGTCAGAGCAAATGGGAAAGCTGACCAGGTCTACAAAACGTCTCAGAGAGGGCATATTTGGATGTATTTACTCCACTAAGCATCTCCAAGGAAGCGGAAGTCCTGTTTAATTTGTGTCTGTATAAGGTTTTTGTGACATCAGAACTAAAGCTAGATGGTAATGTGCTCGGGTGGGATGAGCACTTACTTCCCTCTTCCATTGTCCAAGTCACCAGTCATTTTGAGTGGAGTGGGGTTGAGGGGAACAGCATCACAAGCTATCCCTCTCACCTTCCCTGAAAGGAAAGGCATTTTAAATACATTTTAAGTAAATAGGAGGACCATCAGAATTTCCTCCCCTACAGCCCCCCTCCCCCCGCCATCCCTACCCCTTCTTTACTGTCACAGATCTCTAAAAACTCTCCTCTCCCATTTAGAAAACACAACTGTTTCCTCTGGAGGAACACACACATGAAATAAATGACAACAAAAATATGACTTCAGGAGTCATTAGAATCTTCAAAAGACATCTCAATTACTTCTTTAGTGAAGAAAGCAAAGGGAATAGTGTGAAGAAAATAGGTGAATTAAAATGAGGAAATCAAAAAGAAACTGACCTAGTGGAGTCCCTGTGGTTTTTCTTTACCTGTTTGTTATTACTTCTTAACAAGTGTATTTGAACTATTTCTGTCGATTGTAATTCTTCAACAATATTCCATTAGGATGTGAGAAACCATCCGTTTAGGCATGAAGAATATGTTTCATTTCATTTCATTATTTAGCACATTTGGAAGAGATTTATCACGATTAATCTCAAGAGGAGGAAAATGAATTAGATACCTTTGGTGTAAATCAGCTTCGCCACTGATGAACTCAACAGTTTTGTCTGGCTAATTAGAAAGGCAAGTTTGCCACAACATGAGTCTCCCTCTCTAAAATCTGTGTTTAAAAACCTATTCCTCTTCAAGACTGAAAATTGAAGCATATGCTTAATTTTAAGCACCCAATTACTGTAGCATGTGCTTCAGCACTGCTTAGAAGGATGATAGATTTAGGTACATTGAAGTGCCTTTCTGATGCCTAGTATTTTAATATTACAATGGCCATCATTCAACCCTCCACCCGCATAGTTTGTTATAGTAGCCTGAAGGTCTGACTCTTTCTACCTATAAAATTTTTTTAATCTGACTTTTTGCAGTTTCTAAGGACATAGTTTCTAAGGCATTGTTTGCACCAGAATCCCCAGTTCATACAGACACAGCCTATAGCCTTCCAGTGCCCCCACCACAAGACATCAGTTGCAGCTCAGTGGGGTTCCCTGACTGCATCCACTCAGTAGGGTTCCCTGACTGCATCCATCTTGAAAGCGATGCTGGCACTTTGAGCCCAGTTTGGCTGCCGGGTGAGTGAAAGCAGTGTAAACATTCACAGCAAACTCACTTATGTCTCATCTTAATGAACCTGAATTAGTATTTCATACTGATGGTGGATCTTAATGTACAGTTTGGTTTATTTACAGGAATAAATACCTACAGTCATGGCTTATGCTTGCTTCTCATTTTAAATGAGGTCTAAAATGGTGTGAAGCCCACACTTTAGTTGTGACAGACCCTTAGCAGGTGTTGAGATATAGAAGTCCATAAAATGATACGATATTTACACTGGGGGCTAAATCCAAATCCTCCTGAAGATACAGCACTGGCACCTTTCTCGCTTGGTGCTTAGGAGTGTAGGGCTCCTCTTCACACTAAAGGCAATTTTCATTAATTTTGTATTATCCTGTAATGGGAAGAAATATTGTGAACAATATAAGTGATTTTTTTTCCCCGCTGCAATTTCATCCCCAAAAGGATATTTACCCCAGCAAATAATGTGACATGCAGCTGGCTTGATGAAAAGAAATCATTTTTTGATATTAAGGTTACAAGCAAAATTCTTCCTTCCCTGTCTATAACCCACTTTCCAGGGAATTTCCTTTATTTACCCCTTGCCAAATAAAAAACTTTCTATGTTATGAAAAGGTTTTGTTCTTCTCCTCCTCTTCTCATCCACCCCCCTGCTAATTGGAACTGAAACTGCAGGGTAGGCTAGAACGGCTGCTTAACAGATTGACCAGTGTCCAACCTTTATCTGGAACAAAAACATTTACTAACAACTTGATTGTAGTAATTGTGCTTATAATTCCTTTGAACCAGTACACCATTCCAAATGCAGAATCCCAATTTTAATTAAAAATTACTTAAACAATGTCTAAATTGGCCAGATAAACTGAATCCCTAATGTGAAGTGTTCTTTGTGGTTAATGAACCATTCCCCTGACAGTAAAAGTCTGGTACAAAATCACTAGTGTTCATAATGTGGTCCAATAATAACAGTGTTCATTATTATTGTGATTATTTCTTGCTACAGTACAGCTTAAGGGGAAAGATGATTCATTAATAAATTCCCATTATTTTTTCTAATTTTGGTAATTATTGCCTTTCCATTTTGTACCAGCATGATGCCTAGATTCAAAGGTTAAGCAATCAGCCCTAAATATCAGACGGGCCTACTGCACACCTCAGGGTATTGTATCCATGGAAATTTAAGAACAACACAGAGTTGTTCTATCAGTCTCTGAGGCTTCCTGCATGAAATATGGACTGAGTTTATGATATATTACATCAAAGCTGATGCTAGATCTTTGTAGTGTTCACTCCTGGGAGAATTAGTATCGCAAAAGGCTTGAAAATAACATGAAGAAATGAGAGCAAAGGGACACCTTTTCTGTGGGGATATACAATTTTTATTATTATTGATAAAAATTGAAAGACACTGGGTTAACTACAAATGTGATTTTAGCCATGCACAAGTATGTGTGTAAGCAGTAAAATATGTGATTAAAATAAATCTCTAAATTGCTTGTGGAGTAACTCCAGTAGAGTAGGAGGACAGACTTCCTCATGCTCAATATCCACAGTAGGAGCCAGGATTGCTGAAAAGTTCATTGCATATAAATCTACCTACTTTATTATACTTTTGATCAAGTTAATTCAAATGGCTTGATTACCAAACTGCCGTAAATTCAGGGATCTTTTGCTATGTAACACGCTTTAAATAAACACATAAAGTACTATGTCTTGCTGGGTCTTTACAATGCAGTGACCAGACAGCAGTGCGTGGTTATGGACACTAGCTCCCAAAGGATAGATCGGATCTCATCTACTACAGAAAAGATGGAGCACAGGTGAAAATGGACAACCTGTTTCAGAGTAAGGGACGCTCTTGCCTAAGGATCTGTCCTCAACAGAAGCCAACAGTGAATGCCTAGAGTCACACGTTGACAATTTGCTAGCCCCCCTTAGAAGTTACCACCCACATTTTTTAGAGTTTCCAAAATAATATGCATATCTCCTCCTGAAATACCTTTATCTTCAATCAAGCAACCACATTAAACAAGGTTTCTCCCCAACGTTATGAAATATGGAGTGCACTGGTTAGAAGCTTAGTCTGAACTGTCCAGCTAAAGCATTCAGTTGCAAAGCTGCCAAACATAAAACATACACAACTGTCTTTACTTACTTCAGTAGCTTCCTAATCTCATGGATGATATGTTGTAAAGATTCTTAGGGGTATACAGAAATGCCACCTATGGCAGGAAATCTACTGATGGTGGCGTGAAAAGATAGCATAAAGCTGAGAAAAAATAAAGGGCATCTGCGTGAGTTCAGCTGTGAAATCACAAAGTAGCTAGGTCCAGCTAACAACTCTTGCTGCCTTTCTCATACATACCGCTGGCTATCACCACATGCTTTATATAAACCAAGATATTGGCAAAAGATAGCTCAAAAAGTAATTAGCTTGTATTTCAGAAATAATATAGAGCACCAGAGTGGCCTGGACTGCAGTGCTGAGCACCTTCTACTTCTTTGTTTTCAGTAAGGAGGGGAGGAAGCAGAGCGCTGGCAGGCAGCCAGTGCAAGGATCTGGTCTGCAGCATTTAGTGTAAATGTAAGGCAAGACAGGCTCTGACTTTCAACTTTAAGATATTAAGCCAGTATGTATGGTTCAGCATACATACTAACTATGGGCCTGAGGCTTAACATTGAAATCCTTAAGATAAATTCTTACAAATTAAATAAAAAAGTACTGAAATATGACAGACATAAAACTTTCATGGAAATATAACAGTGAAAAAAAAATCTTGATCTGACATCATTAACATAATGATTCAAAGAAGTTTTGGAGAAATCATGGGAAAATTGAAACTAGCTTGTCACGCCTCTTTTAGAAGATTGGCTCTAAACCTGCAACATCCTACTTATGCCAGTGACGTATCCCAGGTTGCACGTGTGCAGATTGCACAGGCCACAAGGTCTCATTCAAACCTCTCCCTGTCTGAAAATGTTGCTCAGAGGTTGGCTTGTGCATAGAGGACCCCGGTTTAGATCCCAGCTCCAGACATATAGACAGTAGGCACACCACTACTTGGCCAATGATGTTACTTCCCAGAATAAAAACTCTTCTGTAACGTTATTCTGCCATGCTGATTAAAGCCAATATCTAAATGACTGATGTCTTTCCCTAATGCAGACTGGATTGTACTGTTGTTTCCTCTGGAGTCTGATGAGAAGATAAAACTCAATACTGAGCAATGTCAGATCAGAAGTCAGGAGTTTTCAAGACGGATATTCTCTGGATAGAGAATAGAGGGTGAAAGACTGTTTCTTTAGAAACTGTCGTAAGCATACATTGAAGTGGATGCATTACTGATACTACTCCTTCAGTTTTCCACTTCTGCGCTGGGGGCTAAATCACAACCAGATCTGGACACCTAAAGTCTCGCCTGAAGTCACCTTAACAGTTGCTTGTGAGGCAAAGGACTGTAGTAATTCCCTCTCTACAGAAGAAGAACCCAAGCAATAAGAGATTAACTGCCTAATGCGACAGAAAGAAGAAATGTGGGGCAGCACCAGAAGCTCAGCTTAGGACTCTAAACACTCACTTTAATGCCCTAACCACCAAGGCTATTTTCCCCAGAGACCTCTAAACTACGCCGAAGTCCAAACAGTGTGCTTTTCTTTGACATTTCTTACAGTAAAATGCCATAAATTGCTCTTCTAAAATTCCAGGTGGGAAATTGTTTTCATTCTTTTTTTTTTTTTTTTTTTCTGAAATATCACAAAATCTCCTATCTCCTCATCAACTTTATGAACATCTGCCCCAGCAGTAGCCTACAGAATAAGTAAAATCCTTCTCCCAGCAGGCATAGAAATGCAAGATATTTCCAATATTTTGCCTGTCCTCTCTCACTGTGACCAAGAAAAAGAACTGAGACAAAGTAGGTCTTATAAATGTCATATGTCATTGTGATGTACTAGGGGACAACTCATTCCACTTGCAGAAGATGGTATCCACACCTCTCCTTCCCACTGTGGCAGCAGGACCACCTGTTCTGATATCTTTTTGGTCTTTTTCGGAGGGCTTATTTTAAGGACAAAGTCCAACTGGATCCATCCAATCTGTCTGGCAGAGTAAGGACTCCATTACAGCTTCTCTGAAACATATTAACTTTTCCAGTGTACCAAGACATAGCAGCAATGTAATGCCAGCGTATTAAGCTTATTTTAAGCCTGAATTTAATCCACAACTCTTCTTGCCTTATTGAGACTTCAGTATTTGATTCTCTTCCTTATTTTGTTCAAAGCAAGTGTAATGTCATTGCCATTATAAGTGCAAAGCCCATGCATCGATCCTTTGCAGCTACATTTAAGTTAATAGAAAACTTACTATTAATTCTGTTTGGAATTCACTCAAAACTCGTGAAGAGAAATTAATTCTTCTCTACCTGCGGTTGTTTTTTTTATATATATAAATGCTATATGTTCAGGGCAGAGCCACATACTCATTTTTTCTGATCATGTATTCACTGCCTGTAAAGCCCAAAGCTTATTGGTGGACCTTAATATAGACTCAACAATTCACAAATAAGTCTATAAAACAGCCTCTGCATTCATCTTTGTTTGATGGTAAATGTTTATGCCGGTGGCATTGTAAATACAATTTCAGTGGGCAACTGAGAAACACATAGCATGCTTTAGAAAGAATAACTTAGGACTTGTTATTTGAATACTAGTGCTAGGACACAGTTTGGATAATTATGTCTAACAATTTCCTACAATTCAGTACAGTGCTCTTCTCTAATAGAATCTCTTATCTCACAGTTGCCTGGAGGGAGAAGGTTTTGGGGGAGAACTCTTGGGATAAAGACTTCTAGAAGCACATTCTTGCAAGGAATGAAATTTTGTCTTCTTTCCCAGTGTATATGTAAAATGTGGATAAAATTCAACAGAAATATTGGTGTTATTAGAAGCTTTGAGAAAATAAAAGGTGATTTTCTTCTGTCAGTCAAATAATGCATTTTGCAAGGAATGGATTTTTATCCTCACTGACAGCTGAATACAACAAAGAAATCTGACTGAACTTCAGAGATGAAAAGCAGAAGCATGAGTATCCCTAGGGTCAGACAGGGAAAACAACGTGTTAAGTGTCAGGTGGGAGTAAAATGTGTAGGATATTCTGGTAATATCAATGATAAGAATGCAATAGGAGAAGCAGCAAATCTTTCTGGACAGTGGTGAAATTAAATACACTAGAGAAGAGCTATGATGTCTCCCACTTCTCTAAAAGTTAATTTTGGCATCTGCCCACTGCTCTCTGCAAACCTGATGGGATGTACTGCTAAAACGCCTCCATTTCCTTCTGCCCTTAGGACATGGCAACCAACATGAATTAACTGCTTTGCTTGGCACATAAGAACCATGAAGGCTGTTGCACAGCAGAAGATTCTCCATAAGCACTGCTAGTCTGACCTGATGATAAGACATCAATGGTTCTTTTTGACATGACTCTGTGAGAAGCAAAAGTATTTTTATACAGCGACACTTGCTTAGAAGAGTGTGCAAACACACACAGAGAAAGATCGCAAAGACTTTAGAACAAAAATGAAATTCTATAGGAACCAGAGATGAACTGTAGCCATGAAATATGGGCTTCGCCTTACTAAAATTATGCCACTATTTTCACCCTGTATCTTGATAAAGGGCCTTGTCCAATATAACCCAAATCTGATGATAATTTAATCTAGGTGGTGATGTTTCAGTCTCTTATTTGATATTTCACATTAAAACACTGATAGGGGAAGGAGAAGTACTAGTATTTTTTCACTTAAAAGGAAGGGAATGTTTGGGCACAGGAGAAAAAAAAAACATTAGATACTGTAAGAATGAACATGATATGAGAATGGGTAGCTGAAACAGAAATCACAGATATATACTGTCACAGCACCAGACTGAATAAACAAATTTGGATTATGCCACACAAGACTTTTAAAATGAAGCTTTTTAGAGGACCACAAAACTGGTTCAGTTTCTTTTCTTTATCCTCATGCACTACTTCATTGCAGCCAAGATTGAAAAAGAAATGCTAGCAAAGTCACAGCAGGACATTTGTACTTGTGACTAGAGATGTTCCTTGCAGAAAAATGAAGTTTCAGTTGTCTGAGGTCATTGTGAATTCATGCTAAAGTATTGTTTAAACCCTGACTCAAAATACGTTTAAATATGTTTGCTTTTAAATAAAATTTCATCTTGACATATTCAAAACAAAATATTTTGATATTCTGTTTTGAAGCAATATTGTTTTAAAATCTGCTTGAATTCAAAATGATAAAAAGAAAGAAGACAAGAACCAGAACTATATACAGAACTTTGAGGTGGACAAAATAATTATGTTGATGAAATTATTATTATTTTGGTTGATCAAGTATATGAAATATCAGTTGTCCCAGCAGTTTAAATTCTGACATATTTAGTCCTGTTTTATTAAAGCACTTTCCCAGGCATGGCTATGTCAAAGTGCTGTATGCTTTTTGCTAAGCAATTGCATGTGGAGAGGGATTGCAATTAGAATGAGAAAATGAAAAAGAGCCAATCGTGACTGCTTATGCTGATCTGTTCCCAGACAGTCAATAGGAAATGGACCCTAGATCTCGAGTCTTCAATAATTTACACTTTGCAATAGAAGTTTTATTTCAGAATATGCAAGTGCTCATGGTTCCAAAATGCTATAACCCTTGGAGATTAAACCAACAAGAAAAGATGGAGGGAAAGAAGATTAAAAGTTAAGAACCCTTTGATTATTTCTTTGTGATCAGATGGAAATTGCCCTGTACTGAATGCATATACTTTAACTGTAATGGTCTTTTGGAAATTTTAAATCTCCAACCTTTGTTTTGCTTTTTTTTTTTTTGTCTGCTGTGTAGATGACATCATTTTAAGGCACCTCTCCATTTCTGCTAAAGACAGAGAAGAATTCTGTGTGATGCTACCCGTCTGGGGTGTCTCTCTGTTGTGCTCTTTTCATTTAATTGTGATAAACAGTTCCTATTCAGTGATGCTCATCCAGAGAGCTTAGTTAAGATTCTTTCTACTCATTTTTTGGGTAGGCAAACCTTTAAAAGAAAGAATAGCCTAAGGTCACAAGCACAATAATCATAGTCCTTTCCAGTCCATTTGACTGGACCACAGTATAGGAATTTTTAAGCTAAAGACTCAGCATTTTTTTCTATATCCCCCTACCCCCAAGGGGACTTGAAGCTATGAGGGTTGAAATTGATATCATAGTGAATAATACATACCGCAAAGAAGAAATCCTTCATATAACAGATGAGGAAAAGCAGTTTTCCCATCTGTAACATCTTTGATGATCCTATTATCTTTGTATTTGCATTATTTGCATGATATGGACATCATTTTTCTTTGCCACAATTATTTATTATTGACAGTGATGAACCTGTCACTTGGTTAATGAGTTTCCATTTTGTGCAGTAAATGGAAAACCTTTTTTGCATCATAGAGTCTGTCTATGATCCAGAGCCTGGAGATTCAGAAAGCCTACCTCAGTTTCACTCTGAGAAATGTGACAGATAGCAAATATGCAAATATAGACAGTGATATAGGAAACAGATTTTTCAGTGTGTGCAGCAACCTGACTTCCAAATACACCTGATAGGTCATGGTATACTCTAGGCCTTCCCTGACAGTCTTCAGGCAATCAAGAAACCTTCTAGACAGAACGAAGTGTAGGGTAGAAGGAGACATATAAAAAGGGGTATCTTTCAATGTAAAAACAGCTCATGAGTCTTATAAAAACCACAGATTGCTACTGCACATACATGCTGAAGAACTGGTGGCTTCTAGGACAAATAATGAGGTTTTAAGTTTTTTTAAGTGTTTGCATCTCTGGTCTCAATCTAAGCTGGTTCTGTCTTGGAAGTATTACAATAACAGTACTAATATATTAGTATTACTAATATATTTGATAGCATATATACAGTATTACTAATATATTTGATAACCCTTCACAGAAAGGGTTATCAGACATTGGAACACGCTGCCCAGGGAAGTGGTTGAATCACCATCCCTGAAAGAATTTAAAAGACGTGTAGGTTCATGGTTTAGTGGTGGTTTCAGCAGTGTCAGGTTAATGGGCGGACTTGATGATATTAAAGATCCCTTCTAACCTAGATGATTCTAGGATTCTGTATGAAATTGGTTGTTTCCACTCTTTTTCTAGTGACCAGATAACCTTCATAATAGGCCTCACTACCATATCATGATTAGGAACAAGAGGGCAGAAAATCAGCAGATGTCCTCAACGTACCTTTTCTGCTGGGCTGTTTGGGCAGGCAATACACTGCAGAGTGCTGAGTAGCTGTCTTTTCATAGCTTGTGGTGGTGCAACAGCAGTAGCTGTAGATGTGAACTAAAGTGACTTAGGTACCAGAAACTTGTTAATCATTCTATATGATGTAAGGGTAAAAGTTAAATACCACTTTTTTGAGGAAAAGGAAACAAAAAGTCTAAACTAACCAGAGGAGATGAGATGGGCATTTGTCTATTTCTGAATCTCTAGATGTTACTGGTGTCTCCAGTTTAGAAGTGAGTAACATATTTAATACTGTCTTCAGGATGCACCTGGTTGCACTAAATAACATGGTGATTCCAAGACTTAAAAAATCAACCTCTCCATGTATTTGTCTATTCAATTGCTGAAGAAAAGGTTCCCAATATTGAGAGAAATGAGGGGGTTTTCCCCTTCAGGAAAGAAAAGTAAGGACACAATCTGCAAGTGTGAAACGTGAAACAGAATAAAATTGAAAAGCAATAGAGGAGGGCAATCATCCTATGCAATTCTTTCATTTTAAGCATCAGTGAGCACTGAAGCTGATGAGAACATTCAGCTTGCCTTTGCCAAAAAGTACCATTCTAAATTTGAGAGATATGTGCCAGTTACTGCACAGGCTTCACTTGAGAGGGACTTTGCATAAGGAGGACCACGGATACCAAAAGAAGAAAGCATAACCTTTGGCACCACAAAATTTGATTGTAAGGAAGATGAATGTCTCCTGCCAAAAGGACAAAGCCAAAGTAATGAAACAAGGATTTGATTGACAGCATATTGACTGACAAGAATATTACCCATGTCATGCTATAGGGTGCTCAGCTGTGCTCACTTAAAGTGGGAAGCAAAGACATTACAGACAAGTCCATGAGTTTATGGACTCAAGCATGCAAAACTGATTTCTCAGAGGACACCACCATCTAAATGAGAAAGGCCCTTAAGAGAAGAAATAGTCTACTCAGTGACGAAAAAAAATAATGACTCAAGCTTTAATAGAGAGGAGGAAAAACACCAAAGTCAGAGAATTTCTTTCCCAACTTGTCAAGATTTACACACTGGGACTGAGCAGGGGTGTAGAGGCCAGTGGTCTGTGTAGATGTAATTGATTTGTTCAATCACCTGTTTGGCCACAGACTTCCCTATTCCCAGCAATGAATTTCCGTTCTTTAGGACACTGGCTACTATTAACTGTGGTTGCAAACATAGGATCGCAAAGGTAAACAGAATTTTCTGGGGGCACGTCAAATATGTTCTTTTCAGAGCTTTTTTTGATAATTGCTTTTTTAAAAAAAACTTTGATCTGCCATGCTTTCCAAATTCTCTGTGTTGTGCCAGTTATTTTGATTTTTTCCTTGGGCTTCATCTCAAAAATAATCTGAAAATACCTCATTCGCAAAGTAATTTTAGGGGGAAAAAAGACAGATTTTCCCCAAAGTTATTAATCTATAGCACTTGTTTCCACCTTGTGATATGCAGAGTCCTATGGCTCTGCAGTCCACTTAGGAAAAATCCCTAAAAAGGTAACTAAGAATTTATTTTTTTTTTTTTGTGATTGTAAATTCAATAAGATTAATAGCCTAAGTCTATAGATATCACTGTGAAAGCTAAAAAATGGAATTAAGAAGAACTTGTCAAGGTTGTAGCTGGTCTATATATGATCTCTCAAATATTCTAGAGGTCAGAATTGTTAACTCCAGATGCATGTAAATAGGTACAGAAACACCAATGTCAAGATGAAATCAATGCTACAGGAAGGACTGGAATAGCTAGAGGAAAAAGGCTTCATTTCATGACAACTTTGACGCTTCTAAACTGTTTTTTGCTGCTCTCTGTCCACTCTTCAGTATATTCCCCAAAGGCTATCAGGCTGAAAACTCCATTTTCAGTTGGAAGTGCACAGATTTTA
Organism: Numenius arquata; assembly: GCF_964106895.1. NCBI lineage: Eukaryota > Metazoa > Chordata > Aves > Charadriiformes > Scolopacidae > Numenius > Numenius arquata. The sequence continues at coordinate 15,021,170 of NC_133578.1, forward strand.
AATTCAGGTGATTTTAGCTTTCTTCCCCTCAAAAGCTCCATCAGAACTGCTCTCTCCATAAAACTTTTTGGTGTTGAAAGCATATTTCAGCAGAAATATATTTTGTTGAGACAAGTGCTCTGCAGATTTTACTGGAGTTTAGGCACTGCTGCATGGTGTGTCGCTAGACCTCATGAGTGCAGCACACAGGGCAAATGCCTTGGGTCTGCATTAGCCCAAGGGAATGACAGAAAATCCTTCACTGTGAAAAAGGGCAGGTGTGTGATGAAGAGAACAGTTGTCCTTAAAGTTCTGTGTTTAGGCAAAAGCAGATGAGGTCTGTGCCTCAGGCAGTTACATTCCCTTGCATGGTTTTCCTTTCTGTGTGAAACTCTTAGGTGAATTATTTTTAATCACACATCACAGTTTGCAGTCCCAGAAGGGGGGATTTTCATCAAAAGCATTGATCCTTTCTTCCATAAAGAGCTTCAAAACCAGGTGGCTGTTCTTTCCAGTGCTTCATGAAACATGAGATGTTATTCCAGCAAGCATGGGTGAGTCACACTTTACAGGGTATTTTTGAACCTGTTGAAAATAACTGGGTTTGGTAACTGTTTGCATGTAATTTTTCTTTCCTAAAGCTGGTGCTCTGTCACTATTTAATGTCACATTGCCTCATTAAAATCACTAAGCTGACGTTTCCTATGGATAGTCTAACTTTTGTGTTAGAGTATGCTAAACGTAAGGGTGGTATCATAGTGGAATGCATATATTGTTTCAGTAGCACAACTTCGTGCTTCCAAAATCCACTGAACTGCTTTGCACTGTCATTCAATAGAGTGGGCTGGGCTCATTTAAGCTTTGTTAACTGTTAGCTAAACATACAGACTGGCTGCTTTTCAAATGCTAAATTTTAAGACTTTCCCTGTTTTCTCCTTCTATTCTGGTAAAATATGTGTTGTTCTCTGGACATTCTTGGCAGAACAAACAAGATCTTTAAGAATATCCTGTATATTGATTGAGTCCTCAAATAATCAGAGGGAATGCCATTCACCTTTCTAATGTCATGCCTTTGCAGAGCCCAAGACCTTGTCTATATACAAACGTTGCATAAGTTTAAGCAAGTCAAACCTAGATCAATCATGTTAAAGCAGAGCAAACTCTCCCATTAAGTGCACTTGAACAAGTTTAAATCTCTCTTAAACTGATTTGCCTTATGGCCCTTTGTAAACTAAGCCAAACAGTTAAGAGAGAAACTGGTTGAAGCACATCATGTTAAACTGGTGTAATTCTTCTTGCACAGAAAAGACTTAAGAATAGAAATTTCAGGCACAAATAGGAACTTTGAGAGACTGCAACTCATTAATATAGCAGAAGATCCTAATTAATTTTTCACCTACGTATGCTGAGGTATCTAAATTTTATTGTCTGAAGAGCAGGACAGAGTGGTGAATGGACATGAACTCATGCACAAAGCCTGGGGAAAGGATAGACAGAGTCTGCTGAACATCTTCTTTACATCAAATCCATTTCAAAAGGGAAGAAATATAGTCAAAGAGAGATGGGCTTTCAATGAAGGCACTTGTTTGGGGTGTATTTCTATCCTTATCTCAGGTTTCTTTTACTAGGAATACCATTTAGGCCTACATGGAGAGTAGGTCCTTTGGGTGCTCAACTCTTCTTGCAATCTGATCCACAGAACTTCCTGGAGTCCCTGAAAGCCCAGGTGCTATGAGATGGGCTGTTGGAAGCTAGCCAAGGGGAGCTGGCTCAACTTCTGCCCCTCCTGCAGCAATTAAAGACCTTGTATCAAAACTTCTCTTGGGGTACTGCCGTCTACATTGGACTCATAGTACAATCCAGCTAAAAAAACCACAAGCCTTGGCAAAAAAAAAGAAGGGAAAGGCTTCTAGCTTGTGCTCAGGCTACCTGTACTAGAAACATCTATAACTGGGAGAGAGCTCACTGGCTTTTGGCTCTGCTCTGAAGTGCAATGATTATTTTAGACAGTCACAGGACAATGAAAAAAATCAACAGAAAACCCAGAATACACAGACTGAAATGAATATATCATACTCTGAGATGAAACCAGCCAGTGCTCAAAAACTGATTCATGTTCAATTAAGAGGTCAAATTTGAGTCCTGTTCTTTGATACCAATGTAGGTCTGTAAAGGATGGGTGTGCAAAAGGCTGAAAATATGATGGAATTTATGAAAAGGAAGAGGAGAAATGCAGCACAGGAAGCAGAGCTAATGTACCCAATTATTTGTATCAGGTCCAACTCCAAACATTCCACATTACTGCACTTTACTGAGAGCCACTGAGACCCTACTAAAGCACAGCACTTCCCAAACAAGTTTTCTGACACCCCAAGCAGTTGCTTGGACTAGCATCTTGGAAAACATATCTCAGTTTATTTTGACAAGGAACATTTTCCCTCGTTCATAAATGTCTCAATAATCCTTTGTGAATGGCTAAAGTTATTGAAACCTCCTGCACTGCAGTAATATATTCTTTCCTCTAACAGACAGACTTGTTTTCTGAAGGTTTACTGAAAAATGAAAGTCTCATATAAAATGTATTTCAGATCATTTAACTTTTCTATCTTCTTTTATAATCCAATGAATTTTATTCATTTTAGTAATCTCCTTGTGAGCCTAAGTACTGTGGGGCTGAGATTAAAATACAGTGCGTATGAATCTGGGTTCATAAAAGAAATTAAGTCTCTTCTTGCTTATAAGGTTGCAGTCACTTGATTCAGCCAGTGCAGCTGAGAAATGGGATGTGAGTAAACTGCCTGCTAACTGATTTTTATTCTTCTGTGTCTACACAAATCAAGTTCAGATGGTTCAGCTACTATCTAAATTAAGGTTGATAAAGCTGACACATCTCTGCAGGGAATCCTTTCTTGAGATATTAAACCTGCAGCCCATATCAGTGTTTTTGTAGCACTATCAGCCGATGTGATCAGTGACAAAGATTAGCAGTGAGCTGATGTCCATGGCAATTTTTCCTTGCTCTGTTTCAGCAGAGATGGGTGCAGTAGTCTAAGTACAGATATGACTGATTGTAAATGTGCTGCCCTTGGCTGGCAGCAAAAAATGAAACCCCCAAGTAAAGTACTTATCCTTTGATAACAGTGACCTCCATTGAAGCCAGTCCAACTGTGGCCCAATATACTTATAGTGAAAAACTCTTGTATACTCCTTGGTTTTCATCAACAGCTGAGAGAACCATACAACTGAGAACTGCTTTGTTTCTTACCCTGTGTATCGGTTTTGTGTGGCAAGGTTTTGGCAGCAGGCTGGCTACAGGGATGACTTCTGTGAGAAGGTGCTAGAAGCCTCCCCTATGTCTGATAGAGCCAATGCCAGCCAGCTCCAAGAGGCACCTGCTGCTGGCCAAGGCTGAGCCCATCAGCGACAGTGGTAGAACCTCTGGGGTAACGTATTTAAGAAGGGGAAAAAATCCTGCACAACACCAGCAGCAGTCAGAAAGGACGAGGGAGAATATGTGAAACAACTCTGCAGACACCAAGGCCAGTGAGGAAGGAGAGGGAGGAGGTGCTCCAGGCACTGGAGCAGAGATTTCCCTGCACGTCGTGGTGCAGACTGTGGTGAGGCAGGCTGTACCCCTGAAACCATGGAGGTTAACAGTGGAGAAGATATCCACCTGCAGCCAGTGGAGGATGAAGCAGGTGGATGCCCAAAGCAGGGCATGACCCTGTGGGAAGCCTGTGCTGGATCAAGCTCCTGGCAGGACTTGTGAGAGAGGAGCCCACGCTGGAGCAGGTTTGCTGGCAGGACTTGTGACCCCATGTAAGGGACCCATGGTGGAGCAGTTCATGAAGGACTGTAGCCTGTGGGACAGACCCATGCTGGAGAAGGTCGTGGAGAGCTGCCTTCCATAAGATGGACCCCACGCTGGAGCAGAGAAAGAGTGTGAGGAGTCCTCCCCCTGAGGAGGAAGAAGTGGCAGAGGCAACATGTGATGAACTGACCACAACCCCCATTCCCTGTCCCCCTGCACTGCCTGGGGAGAGGAGGTAGAGAAATAGGGAGTAAAGTTAAACCCAGGAAGAAGGGAAGGGCAGGGGAAAGGTGTTTTAAGATTGGTAATAAACTAAACTAATTTCCCCAAGTTGAGTCTGTTTTGCCCATGACAGTAACTGGTGAATGATCTCTCCCTACCCTTATCTCAACACATAAGTCTTTCATTATATTTTCTCTCTTCTCTCTAGCTGAGAAGGAGAGTGAAAGAGCAGCTTTGGTGGGAACCTGGCACCCAGCCAGGATCAACCCACAACACCTTGCAACTTAAGAGGAAAGTTATCAAATTTAGCTTCTAATAAAGAATACATTCCTGTGAAACTGAATATGATTGATGGCTTTTTGCAATTTTAAATAATCCCCTCCAATGCTTTATTCCAATTCTTAAAATGCTTTTGTTTTAAGACAGCTATTCCTGACAGCTGGTTTAATTCTGACAAAAAGAAGAAAAACTTAGAAGTCAGAAATATAGAGTGAAGAACCATTCTACTCTGGTGCCAAAGTCCCCCTCACAAGATTCCACCCTCAGACAGGCAAGGAAAAAAGGTGCAGGCACCTTTTGAGATCAGCTCATTTGGAAATGTCCTCGTCAAAAAGAGGACAGAAGTACTCTTGTGTTATGCTTTCAGAAAGTCTTTAAATACACTGGTAAAAAATTGGCTTGGGTGAAGACAATTGTGCCCTGTTCCTCTCCGTAATCTTCGTTACTCTAGTTCTAAGGAAGATAGATCCAAAATCTTGTTGAGTGAGAGAAGTGCTCAAGTATGGAATTAAAAGAGCTCTTCCATTTTATTGTGAAGTTCTGACACAATCTAGATAACCAAGTGCAACGCTCCAAATCCACACTCAAAACAATGACTGAAAACTGCAGTTCTGAGCCATCTTGTGTTGCTAGAAATGAAAGGCAACATAAACACCCTAGGGACTGTTTAGTTTAATTCAGTAGCCAAAGCATAGGGATATGGAACATGCTAATGTCATCTGTGTTTATTAACTTACATACGTTGTAAATAAATCTAACGCACAGAAAAAAATTAAAACTTCAGAGTTTTGTTCCTTCAGATTTGAGATGGACCACTATCTGAGATGATACAGAATTGTAAGCACGTACTATTACACTCTTTCAAGTGTGTCTTTGTTTAAAAAGAAAGATCTAGAAGAACAAAAGTGTTTGCTATCTTTTTTTCATTTTTTTTTTTTTATGCTTAGACTGTAGTAGAAGATCTTTCGGTAATTATGCCACTTTCAAGTGTCCTTACAACTCAGACAACGGCAAGATGCAGAAGATGTAATCTATAAAGACATAGAGCAATGAAAATTCCCTCCCCAATTCAAGAGGGACAGGGAACTACTGGAAAGAGTCCAGTGAAGGGCAACGAAGATGATTCAAGGATTGGAGCATCTCCCTTATGAAGAAAGGCTGAGAGAGCTGGGACTCTTTAGCCTGGAGAAGAGAAGGTTGAGGGGAGACCTTATCAATGCTTATAAGTATCTAAAGGGTGGGCTGAAGGAGGAGGGAGCCAGACTCTTTTCAGTGGTTGCCAGTGAGAGGACGAGGGGCAACGGGCACAAGTTGGAACATAGGAGGTTCCACTCGAATATGAGAAAGAATTTCTTCACGGTGAGGGTGACAGAGCCCTGGAACAGGCTGCCCAGGGAGGTTGTGGAGTCCCCTTCTTTGGAGATTTTCAAGACCCGCCTGGATGCAGTCCTGAGTAACATGCTCTGACATGCTCTGGGCAATCCTGCTTCAGCAGGGGAGTTGGACTAGATGATCTCTACGGTCCCTTCCAACTCTAAAAATTCAGTGAAATTCAGTGAAATTCAGTGAAAAGCAGTGAAATCTGTGCATCTGCTCTCTAGCCTGATGGTTAAATAGATCAAAAGGTTTACAGACACATTTATATGGACAGACATATAAAAGACAGTACTTATCTAAATTTGCCAGGAAAAGGATTGAACATGGATGTAATTTTGGCAGCACATTTGTGTAAAAATATGATAGCTAATAATATAGTATTGCTTCTCACCTACACAAGGCAGTTAATTCTCCTCTTGAAGCAGGAGGAAGAAAGACCTCTTGTTCAAGTTCCTTCTCTTGTTATACCTTGATAACATGGCTGGTATGGACTCAGTGCTTTGGACTAAGACAGAACATTACTTACTGCTTCTGTAGACTAGTAGGAAATAAATTCCATAGCAAAACAGGGAAGGAACTGACTCGGATTTGTGCAGATGATAGACATATTGCACTACTGCTAAGCGGGGACGTGTCACTGGCCCAAGACTGTTTCTTCATGTCTAATTGAATACATCTTTGTTCTTGTGGATGTCTCTTACTTTTGGGACCTTCTAAAAGTGTCTGTCATGACATTTATTCCTATGGATATAGGAATCAATCACTGTAAAGTCTTTGAACACTTAAAGTCATGTATGGCAGTAAGGAAATAAGTCAAAGCTGTTACAGAGAAATACATGGAGAACTTCATAGCATGAAATGAAGAGAAACATTGCCTGGATCATCACAAGTCACAATATGATATAACCAGGTAAGCTGAAGGAATGCATGGCCTGCGTTACCTCATACAGTGAGATTTTCCCACCACTGTCAAGTTTCCAAGATAATTGATAAGTATGAACCAAACTATGCAGAACTGAGTTTCTACTTGTCTTTCTGTTGAGAAACCTTCCCAAACTTCATTTCCTTTAGGTCATAACTGAAATATTCATTAGTGTGTAATGTAGACTTGTGGGACTTCTAACAAAATGCACAATAGATATGGATTCAGGATGGTATAATTGCAGTTTTTCATTATACATGGTGAGCAGAGCAAGTTCAAGATTAGTTTTTCTTGCTGTATTATACCATTTGAAAAAAAATGTCAGACACATCATGCTAAAATAGGATGATATTCTTCCTACACAAGCACAGACAGTGCACTAATGAGCTGACTTTTCTGTCAAATTTGGAACACGCAGGAGTTGACCGGAGAGCACGTCAACGAAGCATCTGTAGTGCATAATTTAACTAGTAAATAATAGGAAAAGTAGGTCAATTAGTGCTTACTACTTTCACAAACCAGTAAATTTTCACTGAAAAGGATTGGCCAAATGGCATAAAGGTTGTGCTAAAATTTAAATTTGTAGAACTTGTAAATTAGTAGAACATCATTAGAAAATCATTTGCTAGGAAATTAGATAAGTTGGACAAATACACTGATGCATGCTCAACTGATGAGAGAGAAACTTTTCAGATAGTTTCAGACACAATCATAGAGCCAAAATCAAGAGTTAGGAATATCTCATAAGAGGTCAATAACCACTCAATTTTCCCTCTCCCCATCAGAAAATCTGATGTGTCGTGCACAAACACTGATGGCTCACTATTCATCGTCTTATACTCTTTTGCTGTCTAGAGGATATACTTTTTAGGTGGGTGACTGTCTCACAACAGTAGTGCTTAATGACAAAGCTTGGACTCCATTCCTAATTTCAGCATAGTCTGATGATGGTCAGACATAGAGTTGCCAATGAAGTACTGGGACTAGAACTGTTTATGTGAAATGCCCATTGCATCTCCTGAGCAAGCTTGATACATTCTCCTCAGTCCAGGTGTAAAAAAAAGAGGTGAGGGGTATTTTCATGGCTTTTGTCCTCGGGGATTATACCACAGAGGAAACAGGTGGTCCTTTGTCTGCAATGCTCAAGATTAACAGTCTCTGCAGTGCTGGCAACATCCCCAACACCTGGCATTTGCCTTGTATCCTGACTTGGCTCTTTGTGGCACCCTACTGCCAGTCAATAAATATTAATTCATGTTCAAACTATGTCACTAAAAGGCCATACCAGAGTCTGCAAGCCTAGTTTTTAAGTAAGGGCAGTCATTTAGTAGTTCCAAATATGTTGATTTGAGGCAGTCTGGAGATCACTGTATCTCGCTCGGTGGCATGATATAGCTAAACTCTGAGACACATGGGAAGTGGGACCCAAGAAAACTTTACAATTACATTGCAAGCGATGATGGAAGGCTCTTCTTTCTCTGGAATGAAACCCCAGTAGTGATGCAAATAATCACGAGAAACATTTACAACACTGGACAGTGATTTATCACCTAGTTTTCATTCATTGTCCAAAATGCAAGCCTAAGTTTGTAAAAAAAAGGCACATGAAATGATCATAGACTATTGGCCCTGACATTGATGAAGCCTCTAATTAATTGTTAACCTCACCTTTCAACCCAATGAACTCCTCTGATGAATTAAGATTAGGGCCACCTCAAAACAAAGATTGTTCATTCCTCATCCTGCAACTAAGCCATGAAAACAGCTAATTTCCGGTTTTGGTTCACACTCTAGGTTCAGACAGCCTGTTCTTAAGATATTTATCCTTTTTCATGCTGTCCAAGCCAAAACATAACTGTAATAATGCGAACCCCTTTTCAGCAAACAGAACATTTAGTAAAAACCTTGTGTGTCAAATAATTGGGTTCAGCAACTGTGAAGTTAGGTCAGGAGAAATGAAACATGTGAAGATCTTGCTTTCACTATAATGAAAATAAATTCCTGTTATTGTAATGGTACTTTCTAGACTTTTATCCAGACACAAGTCACAAATTCAGGATGCCAAATAGGATGCAACTTGGTCTTCATTTTCCTTGGGATGGGAAAAAAAATAAAAGAAACCATACACATTGCAATTTATGGAGCAATAAATGGACTGAATAGCAGAATAAACATCAGTAGAGAACATAAAGATGCCATGAAACATTTCCACGAAAATGGTTGAAGTCTCGCTTCCCTGACAAATCCACCAAGAGACATTTTCATTCCTCTCTATTTTTGTAAAACTAAGAATTGTCTGAAAAAAGGGAAAAGAGATCATTAAGAGATTAAAAACAAAAGAAGTTTTAACTTCGCACATTACATGTCTTTCAGTGATGCTATTAGGGAAATTAATGAAACCCATTTTCTTTACTCTGGGGCTCTGGAAAAGTCATTAGATTGGAATGAATATATAACACTACATCAATCTAATTTCAAGAGAGGGAATCAGCAAACCAATGAGCAGATGCAACTTCAAAAAATTCACCTTAATGGCAGTAATGTAAGTTTCATGAGTTACAGTAGAAAGCAAATTAAAAACAACACAAAGAGACAATGATTCAATGAAGCACAAACACAACAATTAAGTGCCGCTGTCTATTCAGCATCATCTTGACAATTAAAAATGCCACTTTACTAATCTCAGGATTTGGCTCGTCCTATTTATCCTGAATGATACTCTCCCAGTGCACTCTTCCTCAGACACAGATTGAAAGAATGTTCCCTTAAATAGCCATGCATTTGGTGACTTTAAATTTCACTAAGGAGACAACTTTGCAGAATATTCATTTTGGGGAGAGGAAAAAGGATTTTCTTGAATGGTTTTAAAATGTAATTACTTTAGAACAGTACCCAGCTTTGAACATTTTTTTGAAAGCTTAGTATACACTGTTCCTGTTTTTACGTCATGCATTTTTGTTCTTTGAATTAATTTTTATTGCTAGTATTTACTTTCTTTTGAGAGTCACTCTGAAACCAAATTAAAAATAAAATTGGTGTGTTAATAAAAAATCAGAAATACTACAGGGCTCTTTGGAACCAATAAAATAAGAGAAACTGAAGGTAGAGAACATGCTCAGATGATTGCAACATTAACAACTAAGGGTCCCAGTTCTTTCTGTAGTTTCTCAGAAAAAGGTCCTTGTTGATTTTTAGGGTTTTTACTCACTTCCTCCCACACTGACGCTTGACAGAAGCTCAGATTCTTCCTAGAGATGTTGCCCATGGAGTAATACTGCACAATGAAAAAAATGCTCCATAATTCCCATGTACACCACTGAGACCTAGTACTCGTTGACTATAATGGGCATTTGACATTGCCTTTTGCAGGCAGCTGCACACACATACTACCTGCTACAAGGGAGGCTGTATGAACCCATAAACAGTGTAGCCAGTACTACCTCAACTCTGTGCTCAAAATTGTCATATGCTTTGCACAGCCTTCCGGCTTGGCCTTTGGAGCTGGTTTTTGACCCAGTAGCCAAGTAAAGCAAAGCCAAAACTGTATTCCTCTTGTACAACTATAGCTTTACAGACAGGGTTTTCAGACCAAGGTCGAAAACAGCATCTTTCTCTGCCAACCTCTACTTCCTTTGGAACAATGAAATTAACTGAACTCCAGTTTCCTGAAGTCAAATTCTGCCCTTTGATTCAAAATCTTAGAGGTAAACTTTTAGCTCTACAATTAAAACTCCTTAGTGTCCTTGATAGGAGTCAAATAGGCAACTCGCATATGAGCGAGATGTTGCTAATACTAATTTTAATTATTTGTGCGTATATCTGCACAGAAGTAGAAACATTCTTGATTCCTTTCTTGGTCTGTTTATCACAGTTCATCTCATATTATTTGTCTTCTTTGTTATTTAGAAAGGTCCATCTTATAAGGAGTCACATAAGTAAGAAGAACAAGAAGTTTTTTCTCATATTTGAGTGGAACCTCCCATGTTCCAACTTGTGCCCGTTGCCCCTCATCCTCTCACTGGCAACCACTGAAAAGAGTCTGGCTCCCTCCTCCTTCAAACCACCCTTTAGATATTTATAAGCATTGATAAGGTCTCCCCTCAGCCTTCTCTTCTCCAGACTAAAGAGTCCCAGCTCTCTCAGCCTTTCTTCATAAGTATGTCTGAAGCAACCAAGCACTCACTTTGAATATCAAACACCAAGTCAATGGTTCACTGGAATCTGCTGCTTGGAAATCTTCCCTGCAAAAAATGACTTTTGCTGCCAGTGAGCAGCAGTGAATAATGTCCAGTGCAAAGGACACAGGCAAACTGCTGATGTCATATCAACAGTAACAGAAATTAAGATCACTTGGCAGATGGTTAACCCTAGGCACGATGCTTGGATCTTCAGAATATGTGTAAAGGAGCACAGAGCTTGTGTATTGGCCAAAATAATCACTGGTGCAGGGACTATAACTGATACTGTCTAACAAGTGCCCTTGTTGAAAAGTAAAAGACTGTGTGACCCAGCACGTCTCCAACAGATACGATATTCCCAAGAATCCTCATCAATCTCCACTTAAGATTTAGCGTGACAACTGACTGACTTGCCATAAGAAACAGGCTTGGAAACAGTATGTGTTACATCTTCCCTTGAAAATACTGTATTTTGCAGAGTGGTAACTGTCACTCCACTAAATTTAATGAACGCCAAGTATACAAAGGAGATTTACAAACCTATTGCTTTATTGCTACTGCAACGATGTTTTTGTAATCAACAAAAAAACTGTACTGTAAATGTATTTTATACTTTTCCTGGCAGAAAGTTTTATAACATTTTATAAATGTCAAGAAAGGAAGGTGGGGGGAAAAAATGCAGGGGGGAGGGCAGAATCTGGAGGAAGTCTTGTCTATTTATTTATTTTTGTCTCTTGACAGTTACATTCAAGAGACCAGGATGATATTTGTGAATAAATGACATGACTTCAGAAACTAATAAATTCCTCTGAAAGGAGGAATTGAAGGGGCTTGAGCAATTTGGTGCTAAAGAGTTGTTGTAATTTTGAAACAAAAAACCAGCTTCTGGGCTATGCTTTAACACATAGACTGAGGAGCAAAAAAGTTTACGTTTTTAATAAAGTCTTTCTGAAGCAGCTTAGGTGGGTGCTTGAAACAGATTCTGACTCATGCAGTGGTGCTCACCTACTCTTTCTCCAGCAGAAGTTAGTCTGGAAGGACAGCGGTAGTCACTGTCACCAGCGAAATGAAGAAAGCGCAGAGTTGCAGTACTAATTACTTGCTAGACAAGGCACTGATGAAGACTCTGCCAGCAGCAAGCAGGGTGTACCGGATGAATTCTGACTCACTGAGTTGCCTTTGCCATGGTTTTGCAATCATCAATACTGAACGTCCCAGATCCACCAGCAGAGCATTTTAAATGTGATTCAAGCATACGCGTGTTATTCCCCTTCTGCTGAGTTTAAGGTGTGGTTCCACATTATGGTTTCACTGATGCTACTGCTCTGCCCCCCAGTCCTGTGCATTCTCCCCCCTCACACACCTCTTCTTTGTACTGGAAATAGTGGTCCTACACTGATGTCATACCTGGCAGTGGAAATGAGCTGCTGACAGGAGATGGAGGAGTCGAACTATTCTTTTAGCAGCAGCCTCTTGGTGCTATGAGGTTGCTGTAATGTGAAACTGGATCCTTAACCAGAATACTTGCCTTTGGGATTATGCTCCTGCTGTAGCAATTAAAGTTAGAGTGCTGCAGGCAGGCAGAATCTGATGCAGTGTGAAGTCTGACGCAACAAGTTCACCCACCTGAGTGTTTTTAAACAAACTTGAGCTGGCAGTGTGGCTGATATCAGTTCACATAGCTGTAACGTTTTTGAAGTTACGTTAGGAGATTGAAAACTGAATTTACTGTATTACCGAACCACCACCATGCCTTAGGCACGATGCCTCTTGAGACTGCTTATCAGCTGGTGGACCTTATGTGCATCCCATTGCCCAAGGCAGAGCCTCAAATCCTCTGGATTATTAGAAGAGAAAAAAATAACATAAGCAGAAATGTTTCACATTTAGGTAGCAGAAAGTTTTCTGAAACAATCACTGCTCTCACTATTAATCTATTCTTAGCATCATTCTCCACATCGAATCATAGAATGGTTTGGGTTGGAAGGGACCTTAAAGATCATCGAGTTCCACCCCCCCTGCCATGGGCATGGACACCTCCCACTAGAGCAGGTTGCTCAAAGCCCCATCCAGCCTGGTCTTGAACACTTTCAGGGATGGGGCATCAACTTCTCTGGGCAACCTGTTCCAGTGCCTCACCACCCTCACAGTAAAGAATTTCTTCCTAATATCTAATCTAAATCTCCCCTCTTTCAGTTTGAAAGCATTACCCCTTGTCCTATTGCTCTATTGTCTATCACATATTAGCTACTGATGGACATACCCCCAGCTATAAACAGCTACATTAATGCAGTTTTGAGACATCACTGTAATTAACATCTTTACTCTGCAGTTTTACAATAGAGGCATTATTGTTGCTTCTCAGGTCGAAAAGAGACTCGATTTTGAGAAAAGTTTGTTATTCCAGTGTACTTAGGAATTGCTTTGTTTCAGCTTATAAAACTACTGTTCTTTGTCCTTCACAGTTGAGTCAATCCTTCTTTTTATTTTTTTAATCTGGCAAAATACCTGTTTTATTATTACTTCAGTTTCAGTCCAGATTTAAAGATGGTCTCTCAACTGTGATACATATTCGTTGTATTTCCTTTAACTCTTGATCTGCTTGATTTCAGCTGAAACTTATCAGAACACTGAATATTTCTGTGTTCTGAAACTGAAGAGCTTTTCTTTAGCAAGTTTGTCATAAATTTGCTACTTACCTAAGCCCCTTTAAAGCCAAAAAAAAGTATGTATCCACCCAGAAAAGTGCAGAATTTCTTTGACACTTTGCAAGCTTGTTTTATTCAGACACGTGATATAGGCAGGAATTAGCTTAAACTTCTTTCATTGTGGACCAATTTTCTCTGGATTAGCTACCTATAAGAAGTGCGAACACTGGTAGTTGTGAAGAACCACTAACAGGTGGTAACTGTCTATATGGCTGCTTCACTTACTTTTTTTTGACTCTCATTCGTCTTCTGACAGGCATCCATTTATTCATGAATTTATCTATCACTGCCCATGATCACCAGCACATATCTTACCAAAGCACTGGACACAACATGCCTTAAGAAGCCCTTTTACCCTTCTTATGGTTCTGTATTTTAATGGTATGAACACGAGAGGGCCTGAGCAAATATCCATCTGAGTAACTTCCATTCTTCTTGCCTTGCTGTAGAACTACCTTCCAAGGAAGTTTCATACAGGTGAAAAGTGATTTGGGGCCTAAGATTTTGGTCTTTATAGTCCGGATCTTAGATTCTGCTTTCAGTAACATATATTTATCTCAAATTTTGAGATGGCCTGCAGAAATGGAGCGATAAAGTTGGGCCATTTCTTTGGCTATAGATTTTTCTTCACTGACTCTTTCCCACTTTTTAGTATTTCTGGGAAAAAGCAATGAAATACTGATAACTAGTAATTAAAGGTAATAAACTTGAACATCTGAACATGACAGAAGGAAACTTGAATGCTTTCGCTTTGTTAGCTCACAATTTAGTGCCTAAGGATAGGGTGGCCTGTGTTCGTAGAAAAGCAGATCTTGCAGCTCAAAAACTAAATCCTACTGTGTTTTTTATTTTTTTCTACTGAAGATGCTCTTGCTCAGCACTGTGGTGAAAAGCCTTCCTGATACTCAGAATGAAGCCTAGCAGGGAAGGGGCAATACACCTTTCTCCTTCCTTTGCACACTTCCAGCAAGCTCTGAACTGTAAAGGCTTTCTGTGCCTGCAAATAAAAGCTGGTTTGCATTTTCCATGTGTTGCCTTGTTATAATCTGTATCTCTTCCTTTACCTTGCAGTGAGCTCTCAGGCACACGAAGTCATGTTTGAAAACCTGTGAGAACAAAAAGGAAAAATAAAACGGAGTGAGGTTTATGTATTTAAAAGAGAACTGCTGTTATTATCTCTTTAGGGCAAAATAACAATATCTGAGATCCCAAGAGTAGCTAACTGACCTGAAACTGCCAGCCTTATTCACACGTTTAATCACACAGCGCCTCATTTTCTTTACTTCTGGAGTAGGTACTACTCAGTATGCAGAAGCATGAAGCAGGATAACACAGTATGAATAGACATGGGCTTAGACTCTGCTGTTTGTACTCATGATGATTAATATTGTACTAGAGATGTGTGAAAAATGGATTTCTTTGTTTGTCAGCCAACAAAGTAAACAAATGGGAAAAAAATTGGGGACTGAATAAATATTCAATTCCAGGCATTTAATTTTTTTTGTTCTCCATTTTATTTATTTTTAAAAGGAAAATTTGTCTGAAGACACAATTCAGAAAGAAACATATCAAAGTATTCTGGGCAGAAAAAACACAAAAGGAAAGGGCTTTCTTGTGGACTCACTTTTCTCCAGCAGTCTGTTTGTTGAAATCGGTTTTAATTCATGAGTTAAACTGCAGTTGTCCTGCGATTTGTGCTGCCTTACTGTTCCTCAGCTTTTGCATTGCTAAGAGCCTTGCCTCTGCACTCTTGCAGCCTGCCTTTCCCGGAGGCTCTCTCCGGGCAGTGCTGCCCCAGGCTGCTCTCCTATTGCTGCCTGTGGGGCTGGGACCCAGCAGATGCCCCCTGCCCTTCCCTGGCCTGGGCTTTTGGCCACCCCAGGGAAGCCAGTCAGGTGCCACCTGTCCCAGGCAGAGCAAATCAGACAGTGGCACTTGCCCCAGCAGCCATGTGCTGTAAAGAGAGCTGAGTGAATCACCAGCCCCTTCTGGTTTAATTTTTCCTCAAAAGTAAAGCTCCACCAGCCACGGACCCTGCTAGCATCTGTCTCAACATCCTTTCTGCTTCACTGTGTTTCTCAAATCTTGTGATCTACACATTGCAGCAGTCTAAAGTCCCTTTTACCCAGGTTCTAAGTGCTTCTACATGTGGTTGGTGCATGTGGGGAAATATTTGCTTCAAATGTAGCATAATTTAAATTTTGAAACAACAAAGAAATGAACAAAGAGCTTCTCATCTCAAACCTTTTGGGCTCATACAGTTTGTTTCAAAACTATTTTACAAGCTTCCTTAAAAGCAACTTAGTTCATTTTGAAAAATACTAAATAAAAAACCATGAAGAAAGATTAAAAATAAAATCAAGGATTTGGGGCATAAGAAAAAAGGCTGCCCTGATAACACTGGCAATGAATCTAGGAGAACAGGTCTTGGGCCACCGTCATCCTCCCTCCCTGCTTTATTTCACAGCTCAGTGCACTGGGTCTTCACATCTCACTGGTGTGAGGTGGCCATTTAAGGGTCATTTCAAACACAGCGTGCGGTTCTGAATATATCACAATTAACAAAACACCTGCTCTAAACAACTGTGCTAATCTGCTAGACACATCCAATGAGCATCTTATATAATCCTTAATAGCTCTGTGTTTTTAGCTGGCAGTATGTAGGCTGCTGATTGCAAATTTGTCTTTGCTGGATGGTATAAGAGACAATGAGTCGCTGTTTGCTTTGAAAGCAATCTGCTTACAACTCCTGCCATCACGATGGTCAATGGGCTGCTAGGGATTCATGTGTGCATTTTGGGGCAGAGGGAGGAAATGTCTTTATCTTAGGAAAGAAACATTTGTGGTTTGACTGGTCAGCTGTAAAACACAATGTGTACTTATCGGTACACTAACATCATTCAATGAGCAGTATTTTCCACTGAGAGAAGACACTGGGCCCTGAAGGATTCTGATATTTGAAGGACATTGCAAGAACCAACAATGAAATAAATAACCAGAAATGGAAGATGGAGCCATTTGTGGAAGGGCTATTACCTCGTATAGCACACTGCTTCTAATCCTTTGCAATACTTAATCCAGTTTGCACAACCACGTAAGATGTACCTTGTAACTTCTTCTCTAGTGCTGATTTTTGAAACTTTCTTGGAGTCAATGGAAGAGAATGAGAGCTAAGGTTTTCTATGCATAAGATGTTATGCACTGTGCCGATAAGCACTTTGCACTTTTTCACTTCCTTTCTCATAACTTTGTATCTCACAGCGTTAACAGAACAGGTTTGACCTATTCATGTTTATCTGTTTTGTTATTTGCGGGCTTGTTTTATCTGTGTCATCCCTCTGAATTGAAACATTGAGTTGGTGTTCCTTGTTACCTCAGATAAAATCTTCATTATTGCAAAATGAATTTCATTCTGCAGCCTTAAAAATTCATAGCTGTCTACAAGCGTAAGAACATAAACACCAGACACCACTCCTGCTGCTGCTTTATAGGGCTTCATTGCACTAGGAGCAAATACAGGCACAGATGATGACACAGGCTCCCAGGGCTCTCTTAGGAATTCCTCCAGCCACCTGCTTCTTGACACAAAATATCTTCTCTTTACTTTTGAACACCCCAGGGCAGGGAAATTTTTGGCAAGCAGGTCTGTATTTGGTACCTTCAACATTCAAATGCTTTGTTCTCACTGTTCTTTACACCCCCACCTTGCCAACCTGCTTCGCAATACGACTTCATTAGTTCTTGATAATCTACAGGGCATGCAAATGACAGTGCATGGTTGGTGACTCCTTAAGATATCATCTGATGGCTGATCTTTGACTGATCTGGTCTGCCTCCACACATTCACCTTCATTCATGTGACAGACCACTACCAGCATGACCCACTTTACCAACTTACACTACGAAAAAGGAAAGATGAGACAGTTCACATTTTCCAAAAGGCACTGTCCATTTTCTAGGAGTACAAATGACGCTGGGAGTGCCTCTGTGGGAGACTGGCCCCAAACGCTTGCAGTTCCTCTCTTATCGCTGTTCCCCTATTCAGTGGTTCAATGCAATGGAAGGTCTTGAAGGATATTCTTCATTGCCTTGGTACCTGTTGAGCATCATGGTTGCTTTTGTTGAGGAGGGACAGTGATGATGCACACATTCAGATACACTTAATTTTGCTGTAACTATCAAGGTGAAGAAAGCATGGAGGATGAATCACATCAGACAGTAACACAAGCATATACCCAAAGCCACCTCCAAGCTCATCCAGCTTGCACTGAAGTCTGGCCCACCCAGGCCCTTAAACACGCTCATTTTTGATCCAAATTCAATTGCTGACCCTTCCTGCTCATGGAATTCATGGAGATCTCTGCATTTCTCCCATGAGAAAAGCCAAATTGTCACAAGAGTTGTATAATATTCATGCATATAATCAAACGCTACAATCCAAGGTTGTAAATACACTACTGAGATTTTAAGGTTTCAGTGAGCATAAAACTCAGGTATTCCTACCCCAAATTCACAGGCTCCCACTGGCTGAACTAAAGTGCTATTCTGGGAGATTTGAGTCCTCTAGGACTTTGTGGAGCACAATGGAACAGTTATGATTTCATTTAGGAGAGGGTACCAAAACTAATACACACTATCCTATTCCCTCATAATTCTATTCTCACTAGACTGTTTCTTCCATAGCTCCTTCACTTCCTGGGATTCCCTGTATATGCATTCTGCCCCATTCATTTAAAATGCTCCTGGGTATTTTTCTGTTTGCCCACCAGGCAGAGGGATTTACCAAATGCATTATCCCTGAAACAGGCTGCCTTTTTTTTTTTTTTTTTTCCCTTTGAGAAGTCAGCAAAATCACTCAGTTTCAGCACCACAGAATATATTCAGTGAAAACTTTGCACCTTGCTGATGGGATAGCTGATCTCTCCATCCCACTCCTTTCCTAGTGCTCTGTTCAGTCTTCCCAGTCTGCTTATCCTTGCAGAACAGACTTGACAAAAAATTACAGCCTGCATCATCAATCAATTGAGAGCTCAATGCAAAGTACTATGGTCCCAAGTGTGAGAGATATTTCCATTCTAAATAAAAAAAGTGTACAATTTTAATATGGGGCTTATATATTAACTTGCAACACCCCTTCTTTATTAAAAATATAAAGCACATACAACTAATGTTGGCAATAATGGCAAGTTGTCTTCTATAACAATCAGGTTTAATTGTTCATTCTGACACGCTCCAGCACTCTATTAAACACAGATTACTCAGGACTGAATAAATGAATACAAAGTAAGCTGCCCACCGCTCTGCACACATCAGTGGAAATAATGAATTACATCATTTCATGAAAATGCATAAAGGGCCAGGCAAGGTCAAGAGCTTGTTATAATTTCATGTTGACCATTTCTGCTCCAGTTTTCTACAGCAGAATATGTTCTGGAAATGCCTTACTTCTTGCATAAGAGGTCATTCTATTTTTTTATACTGGAATTTTTTTTTTCTAAATGAGAATTTTGTATAATTCAGGTGGTAGAATTTTTCCTTTTAAATGTTTTAAAATTCTACAGCCCATATTCTTATTTGCTAAGACACTTTTATAAAGTGATTTTTCATTGTTGCTCCTAGTGTGGTGATTGATTTTGCTAGTGAACACACAGTAGGAGACATCCACCAGCAAAGGGAGGGGACTTGGATTGCTTTACATTTCTATTGGGCTTTTTTTTTATTGTTCTTGCAGCACCTTGAGATCTCTACCACTACGAGGACCCTATTTTGCTAGACACAGCGTGCAGTGACAGTAAGAAGCAACCCTCACACTACTGGTTTTAGAATTAACATACATACAAAAACGTAATTGAAAAAATAGCAAGGCTTGCTGAGTTTGTGCTTTAACAGATTTGGTTAGTTTGTAAGAGAAAGCATAATGAAACAAGCCCACCAACAAATAGGGATACCATGTACATTACTGCCTTGTGTACTAATAAACCTTGTGCAGCTATTACACGGGTAATGTTCTGTAAAAGCACACAGTATACAAATGATTCACATGAACAGTGTTCGGTTTATTAATCCCATCAACCTTCTTGTTCAGTCCAAGGGACAAACTTGTGTTTCCTGTGATATCCCAAGTCTGTAATTGAATAAATATAATGTCCTTTTCCCTTTTCTTATGTTTTGACATTTTGTTAAGTCTATACATTTGAAGGTTATTAAATTCCTGGGAAGTGGAAAAGCAGAATGCTTCTAATGGCACTAGTGCTCCCCAAAGAAATATTTACCTTTTAAAGCATTTAGGAAAGTATTCAGAACTCTAGAATATACTATGTAAGATTTTCATCAGGCTGAAAGCAAGTCATTAAGATAACCATTTACAAATGTGTGTTAAATAAAGTCAGGAGCTCAAAGTGTTGCTTTGCACAGGAACACAATGGTAGATTATGACTCAAAAGTCTCTTTAGGTACACAGGAGTTGATCCAAGGCCTCCTGAAGTCATCAAAGCCCATTACTGCTAGTGGAGACTCCAGTATCAACCCACTACTTATCTGGGAAAATCCAAGTCCTTTTCTGTACTATTTCTTACCATTTATGTTTCGACAACATACCAGGGCCCTACACTGAAAGCATACACTCAGCTGACACAGCTTCCTGCTGTACACCCACACATGGTGCCAGACAACTGGGCATGGATCAGATTGACTCTTTGAAGCTTCGATTCACCAAATATTCTCCCAGTTTCAATGGGAGAATGCCCAGCATTATTTGCCAGCATGAGGAGGGATGTTCACTTTGCCCTACAGCAGGACATCATCTCTTCCCCAAAGGAAACACAAAGCTGTACATTTTTGTAGCACAGACACCTCTTAAAAATGTGGCCACATGTATTGCAGGCTCTGTGGCTCTCCAGAACAGAGGAGGCAGCGTCACGGTCCAGTGAACAGAGCACAGTCTCACTGGAGTTATGTGAAAACGGGTTTGGGTAAATGGGACTAGCACACAGCTACAGTGGGTAATTCTCAGGTCTCTCAGGCCTCAGTCATTTCCTACCATTAGGGTTTAGGAGAAAGCTTGAAGGAAGATTATGTAGCATCTGCCTAAAACAGCAGGTCTTTGAAACTTCCTGCTGATGTATCACGTAATACACAGGTTTGTGTCTTTATGATAGTTCCAATGCATTGAAGGGAACCTGAGGTCAGATGTGGAGCTGAAATTCACTTAGGCCAGGTTTCATACCACTGGACTAGTAAAGACACCACTGCTTCTTTTACTTTCTCCGCTAAAGCTTGTCTAATGCCTCCAGGGATGTCATTAAGCACATGAAGGCCTTCTTCAGGAGGTTATGTCAATGTTCTGGATGTAAATTGATGATAGTTGTAACTGTTCATATAAGTTGCTTCTTCTGTATCTGCCAAGAGCCACTATGAGCACTAGTGACTGCTGGTTACTGTTGGACCTGTAGGTTATCCAAGGACCCTGACCATGGGATATAGCAAACACGGCTCCAAACTCCTTCTATAATACTATCTCCTTCAGAAAATTGTTTCTTTCACCCTGGATAAGAGTGAAACTTGAGGCATCTCAAAACTGGATGAATGGTACAGACAACAAGCACAATGTTATGCAGTGACAAAAAAAAAAAAAACGTACAAGTGACCAAAAAACACTCAGTCTGGCATCCTGAATCCAAAGGATTCAAGTTATGTTTCCCCTCCCTCGTATACTATGCTAAGTACTATTTTATTAATTATAATCTCCTATTGTGTAATTTTGAAGTGATTAATTACTTCATCCATACAGAGTGGGCACACAAGCTCCAGTCGTTAGCAACACCATGTGTTCAGCTCATGCCACAAATCTTTAAGTAGTGTTTCGGTCTGCAAATAATGCCAGTATCTTCTGTAGTATGTTGTACAGATATTTGGCAGTCCTTTGATGGAAGACAGGCATCCTGCTCATTTATTTTCTATCAGTCATACTGTCAGGTCCCCATTATTTCAATTGCGTGACTACAATAATTAGTGTCTTTAGACCTCTTTAGCCTTGCTCCAGGTTACAGTGCTGACCTCTTGTTGGGTTTAAAGTTTATTCCAAATGAATGTGTGCTTATTCATCTCCCAGGTGTTGTATTTTTAATCCTTAGTTGAGGTTTTTTACCCACTTTAAATAAACTTGTAAAAAGCAACATGCATCTCAGAGGCACCAAGGCTTCAAATTGAGAAAGCTAAGTAGGAGTCATCTCATATTATTATATTCAGATTCATTAGCTGAAAGGCCTGATAGTGGTGAAGCAAATCACAGGATACTTGGTGGGGTAAAGTGTCAATTTGCTAAAGATGCTTGACTGGCACTCAAAATATGTCTTCATTTTTCACAATGTCTTACCCTCATTCAGAAACCGAACATGTGTCTATTACAAAAACCATCTTCTGCCCCTACAAAATGCACAGTAAGACACTGACAGCAAGCTGAGGTTACATCAGGTTGAACATATATTAATTACAAACTCCAACCTTTACCTCCACACATTAGTTACCAAGTTTAATATCACCATAACCTGAACTCTTACTACAAACTTCAGATCTCATCCCTGCAAAGCACCGAGAACATTACAGCAGATTGAATATACATCCATTACAAATTCCTCATTATGGATATTTCCGCAGGAGTATCAAGATCAGGTGATTGCTTAACACGTCCCTCCCAGATCTCCTCCCAAACCCCCCTGCCCTTGTGCAGGGGGGCGTTTCCAAGCTGCACAGGTCCCAAAACCCCTGTTCCGAGCTCTGCGTTCTCAAGCCACCAGCTGTATCCCACTGTCTCTCGCCTCCCAGACCCGCCACAGCCACGGCAGCCTCACCTCCCTCAGGTGATGGCTTCGGGTATTCCGCGTTTCCTCAATTTCAGTCAGAGTGAGGGACACCCTGGCTCAGCCTGCCCCTGACAAGCTCCCAGGAGCGCAAAGTCCCAGGCACCCCTCAGCACTGGCATCCTGGGGTGTCCCATCAGCAGCAGCCCCATGCTGAAGGCCCAGCACCTCACAGGCCTCATGTTGGGAGACGGGCGCAGCTCCAGGCCAGGCCGCGGGGTGGGACTCTTCACCATCACCCTCCACCCGATGAGAACCCTTTTGGGTCCCCTCAGGCTCCGCTTCCCACCCCTCCTCAGGCATATTGCCACCACAAGGTACCAGAATCAAGGCTTCTTCTGGTGTCTAAATGAACTTTTAATTACTGATTCAAACAAGACCCTGGAGCTGTACCGCACGTGGTTTTTCCCAGTTACATAGAGGGGTGGGCAGGCAGAAGTCACACCTCCGGCCTGTCATGGGACTAGCCTCATGCATTTAATTCCTGAATAACATTTCTCAAAAATATTAATAACAAGCTGCAGGGCTGGGGAGTACACAGGCTCCCTGGGCAGTCTGTTCCAAGTTATGTCTGGTACTTTTATTTTGGAGTGATTTTCAGGCCTCACTAGGTCTGAAACAAACCTTGCTGACCCACTGCTGAGCAGAAGATAATATTAATGATCTAAAGTAGGTTTGCTTTCCTAGCTAGTATTTATTTTAAATGCTTTTTTTATTACCACAAAAAAAAAAAAAAGGGAGAAGATTTACAAAAA
This sequence comes from Numenius arquata, assembly GCF_964106895.1. NCBI lineage: Eukaryota > Metazoa > Chordata > Aves > Charadriiformes > Scolopacidae > Numenius > Numenius arquata. The sequence continues at coordinate 15,044,259 of NC_133578.1, forward strand.
TCAGCTACCTGAAATTAAAGGTCATAAGTTTGATTAAAAACATAGGCAGGAGTGAACTTACATACTTGTGCAGAAGAGGTAGAGTACAAAAGAGCAGTGGGAGACTTAATCTTGTAAAAGCTCCTATCCAGCTGTAGGCAAGCACTTGAAAGGTTTCCAGAAGTTCTCTGAGTGGGTGCTGTGGATATTTTCCATTGTTAGTGAGGGATAAACCAGCAAGACATTGATATGAAGTGGATTAGTACTGTAATTATGGCCAGTGCACTGTTCAGTTTAATTGTCCTTTATAATCAAAAGACAAAAAGCAGCCATAAAAAGAAAAAAAAAAAACCCAAACAAATCAAAACTAGAACCACCAGCCTTGCAGGGTTTTGAATCCTTGTGACATGTCTCCTGACTGTAGATTGCAAGACAGAAGAGTTTATAGCTGATTTAACTGGCTTGTGTCTTCCATAGCGCAAGCTGAAAACACATGGGGAGAGTCCTTTCCTCAGTTTCTTCACTTTAAGTTTCTGACTGGTCCCTGTGAATCCCAAAGAGAGTAAAACAGTTTCTGTATAAACAGGTGCCAAATAAATTTATTGGAGTTAGGTTCTCCAGTGAACATGAGAATTTACTAGTGCAAATGAATAGTGGTAGAAAAACAAGGGGGATGATTTTCAAATTACATCAAAGCAGATTCATAAGTATATTAAATGTGTCATTCTAAACATGGCACATGAGGAGGCAGGGCAGTGAACAACTGTGTATATCTCATTAGATTCTGGCCTGGAAATAGACTCTTTTCAAACCTCATTATGAACCTACTCTCTATAAACAATAAATTTCAATGATTAAAGTTATGATGGCTCATCTCTGATTTTTGTTTATCCTCAAATACAAGAACTCCACTTATTTACATATAGATTCATTTTGCAACGTAATTATGCTCGTGAGAGAGATGACATACTAAAATTCTACCTAATATGTGCGCCATTTGATTGCATGTGCTCTAACCCTAGTTAACTAGGCTTTGTCTAATTGCATAATTGGATTGTTTACATAAAGTATTGAAATCTAAATGGCGTTCTTCACCATGTAATCATTTTGTACACATAAGTTGTCAGCGCACTTGTTCTGGAAAAAATAAAAAAAGCTCTTAGTATTTGCAGCAAAAATAAAATGTATTTGAAATGTATAAAAATATTTGTCAGATGTAACTGATCAGAATATTGAAAATAATGCAATATTAATTCAGATTTTCACTCTATCTGAATAGTGCTTCATAAATCTAGCAGGACTATTCAAGGGATAAAATTCTATGCAGGAGGTGTGAGATTTGCAGGCTGTAATCCTATGTGGAGCTGGGAAACTGTATGAAAGGTTAACCAGGGATGAAAGCAGTCTGTGTAAGTGCAATCTATATAAGAAAGTAGTCAAGAAAGCATTCATAGTTAGCCCCTTTGTACAAAGGCAATGACAGTATTCGTGTGTTATTAAAAAGCATACTGACATGGCATGCAAAGATCTAACAGAAATAAGGTCAGTAAAAAAAGTACTATTCCAGTTCTCATTAGAACACAGAAGTCCTGTTTTACCCAAGGGATATCACCAAGTCTCAGAGCCTGACTTTATTTCTGTTGAAATTAAAAGGAAGGCTGCCATTAGTATTGATAATATAGAGCAGCGGACTAGTGAACATAAAAGCCAGTGCTCTACATATGTATTTAAAGGGTGTGGGTTCAAATTGAAACTCTTCCTTCATGTTCCTCCTTTGCTTTTGAAATACAGCAGTGTGAGAACCGAGATGAAAACTACTCTGAATTCTGTGAGTGTAAGATATAGAAATAAAATTACTTGGCCACAGAAAATATAGGAAAAAACCAGAGGTTTTAGTCCCACAAAATCCTATTGTGATTTCACTAAAATAGATTCCAGACCTGAGCTGGGCCTGTTTAAAATTATGCTTTGCAAAATCAAACTCTCAACCAATAGCGTGCTAGAGAAAATAATGTTTAGTGTTTATGCAGTAATTGCTATGCTTTGCATAGTACTGGAGGAAGAAAATGCCTGGAATTCTCCTGTATTATGTATTCTGTTTTATAATGGTTCTTATAGTATGGAAGCAAATAGAATAATCAGGAGAAAATACAAAGAAGGGCAACAAAAATGGTGCACAGATAAGAAAATGAGATATATGAGCTAACACTCAGGGAGCTAAACTAATATATGACCTGGAGAAGAGCAGCCTCTGGGGGGACATGATCAAAGTCTATAAATACCTTCTACAGTCTATAAATACCTTCTACAGTCTATAAACACCTTCAAGGTAACCATAAAAATAAAGGATAGAATTATAAAGCTTTAGGAGATGGCAGGACAAGGATCAATGAGGTAAAGCCAGAGAGGGAAGAAGTTTGAGGTAAAACGTGCAATAGATGAACCCCAAACAGGCCTGGTAATTAGATGCTGTCCCTCCTGATATTCCAGAGCAGGGATGAAGTTATTGCCATTAATATTTTATAATAAATGCACCTCCTAATTTTGGGATGACTGAAAATAGAATGGGCTTTTTGGAACCACTGTCTAGACAAAGCATAAAAAACATGGGCTTATTTTTAAATGCAAGGCTAATATGTTGCTTTTAAACACATAAATCCATTATGAAGTGCATGAAGTAACATAACAGAAACAGGTGCACACCTGAAAGTCATTTCTAAGAGCTTTTCAAGATGAGCAACACAGTTGCTGCCTTCTCAGATGTATCTGAGGGGCGGTATTGTACTCATTCTCATCTCTTCTTGTTTTTACTTCTGGGATCTGGTGGACAGGCCAAATCCATAACCTGTAAAGATAAAGGTTATAAAGAATCTGAGAGAAGCCCTGATCCTATTAAAGTCAGTAGCAAAACTTTGGTTACAGTAGGTCCAGGATTTCACCCTACTGTCTGTATTTCTGTGAAGGTGCTAATTAATTTTGCTATAACATTTGCCTTTTTAGGGCATGAGGTGGTAGAGACCTGTAGGAGAGCTTCTTCGCAGCCGTACCAAGATCACAGACAGCAAACAAACCCAGTCTTACTTGGACTTCAGTGGCAGAGAATGAGGTGTATGGCTCTATCCTAAACAAGAGTAAGTGAAATATAGACAAGAAACTTCTTTTCTTCCCCTGTTTTTCCACAAGACACAGATAGATGAACCAAGTCTGTGATACTGAAAAATATATATTTTATATATAATCAAGGTCCTTCCACTTTCCTTTCTATTTGCTGACATAATTTACTGGTATGCTTCAGAAGCTGGCAGTTGTCTGTACTTCCTTCAGGAGTTGAGACTCCTCAGGAATACTTACAAGCTACTTTTGCACTGTTTTGTCTGGATTGCATATAATAGTTTGACAGTGACATATGTTGGTTTCTGACTTGTGCGTACAGTCTATATCGATTCACAGGCAGCAGCTGCTCATTATGTCAACAAGAAACTAACAATAGAAATGTATAATAATAATAATATCTGATGGAGTTGCTGAACACATGCATTCCCCACTGGGTTCAATTGAAGATATCAGTGCACTTACACTGTTAAAATCTTACAATTAAACGTGACACGTTTCAAATTGGTGAGCCAAATTAATGGACTATTACTACTGCTCTCTACTTCCCAAGTTCCGTCAGCCAGTATTTGACAAAGATATAAACTCTGTAACTCCCAAACACTATAATGTAGGTGAAGTTCAGATTCAACTTCTTTCTCCTGTTGAAGGAAATGACAGCTGCAAAACTGCTATTAGTTGAAAGTGAGTTAGAAGGGGATTTAAGAGAAGAGAAGTAGCAATCTCCAGTGATGAAAACAAAGTTTGTGAATAGTGGAAATAAGAGTAAGATCAAAGTTGAAAGGAAAATAGGAAAGGAAGAAACAGTTAGAGATGAGTTGATAAAATATATCAGTCATTGAGCAACTGCTATGAAGCTGTTTTAAATTCTACACTGTGATAAAAAGAATGGTTCTGTTCTGACTAAAGCTTTTTTGGTCTTTTCTCAAATTACATGTCAGAATGCAAATATTTATGTATGCATCAATCTTGCAGTCTTCAATATTATTTTCAGAACAAACATTCCCTTCTGAAAATGAAGGTTAATAGTAACACCTTGTGATTCTGAACTGGAAAACCTTGGCGTAGACAGTCTGGGAAGATCAGAAACTTCTTGGTAACTGCATCTTCTTCCCAGCCAAAAATGAAAAAATGCTTTAATGGTCATGACTGATCAAGGTCAGTGGTTATCTGCTCTCAGATTTTGCTTCTAGTAATTATCAGTCACCAAAGATTCCGGAGAGAACAGATTGTCAGAATGCAGTCAAAGTCATTCTAAAGTTTATTCTGCTGGGATTTGGTTCTTCTCAGTTTAATAACAGTTTTTTAATTTCTGTTTTGCTGCTAAACCACTAACATAATAATTGAAACAATAAATTATGCCAGTAAGCACTTAGCAGTGAATTAGGAAAAACTCTGTCTTCTGAGAGTGGTTGTGCCTGTGCCTTAAACTAGGGACTTGTGAAGTCACCTATTCCAGATCACTTTTTTTAGGCTTCTTCCCATTCAGACCAAAAGGCTGGAACTCAGAAGGGAAAGACTGTAATTACAAATACCAACATAATGAGAGGAGAATTGCTTAACCCAGCTAATACGATACTTTAAATTCTGTCTCTGTTTTGGATGTGTTCTTAGCTATAGGGAACTCTTAAATTGTCACGATTAACAGTCCTAAACTGTGAATTGTTAGGGCATTCCATGCTCAAAAGCACAATCAAAAAAGAAAGATGATACTGGGCCAAGTAACAGCTTGATGTTTAGTGCACTTTCCCAGCATGTGGTAATATTGACATTTCATGAAGACTTAGCAACGAGTGAAATAGATCCATGCTAAAGAATGGCAGGAACTTCAGACCTCTCCACTTCCAAGTACTGGTGACTTAGAATTTGGAAAAGCATATTAAAACCAGTGAATTAGTAAAGTGTGACTCCTCAAAGCAATATGTTTATGTGTGAAACTTGGTCTGGGTTTAGCAATTGATGTGTATCAAGACCATAAATCCACACAATTTATTTCTTAAGGGTATTTTGTATCTGGAGGTTTTCCTGATTGGACTTTTCCCCAAAAAATAGTGGGACCATTGAGCAACAATTAAAGAAGCACAGTCATGTGACTCAAGTAATACTGTAAGAGTGACTTCTTTCAAATGAGTGATCAAATGACTCAGTATTGTTCTATCAAACCACAGGTTTCTGAAAGATTCAGTTGTGAAATTATTGATTAACTCCATCTTGTATGAAAGGCTCATGAACCTAGGTAAGGTAAAACCTTGTAGTGAAATCGGAAACCAGAATCAGTTGTCATGGTTTCCAGTGTTATAGCAACATTTCCATTGAGCTGCAGAGACAAAACAATTGACTATAGAATTTAAATTACTTTCTTAGAGTGACACTTGTAAAAAGGATGTGGTGGGTATAAGCAAGGGGAAATGGTCTCCTTCTAAAATTTTTTAAATTGTTTCTGTCATAGGATTCAATGATTCATGCTTTAATGAGAATGTTTCTGTATTGTTTACATCAGTAAACTTAAACAAACCCTATCAGTGTTATATTTCAAAATTGTAAGAAAATTTTTGGGTTTTGTAAACATGACCATATTTCAGTCTTCTCAAATACAACAAACTGATGAAATTGTTGCATGTACCTTTTTGAAAAATGGAATCTTTTTGTTGAAAAGCAGCCCTGATTTCCTAAAAAAAACCAAAGAGATTAATTCTTGATCTGATCACATAGCATTTTTAGAGCCTCTACTTCTAGCCAAGTGGAAAATAGGGTCTGTTTTTGTTTGTAAACCTCAATCCAATTCCAGAATGTTTCAGGAACAGGGAGTTGGTTTTTTTTGGTTTCAGTTGTTTGGTTGGGTTTTTTTTCCAACTTCACTGCTTCTTTTCAGGCTTCTTTCTTAGAGGGTTGAACATAAGTAAATTGCCAGTGACATCAGCTTAACTGAGCCAGGGTCCCTGCTTGATCTGGGATTAGTATCCCAGGGAAATTTTTTTGCTCTTACCAGTTTTGAGGTGTCCTTCTACTTCCACTTTCATCTGATCTAGATAATACCATGCTGCATAACTAATAGGATCTCAAAACTATATAAAGCAATCTATCAGAGAGACCTATAAAACTCAGATCTTCAGAAGTATATAGTGAGCTCATCTGTCCAAGTCCACAAGTCTTAGGGAAGTAAATATTTATGATAATTAGACCTAAACAGGTATTCTGCAAGAAAATAAAGCAAAATAATTGTTGTGCAGTATTTTTAAGCCTTTCAATAACCTTGTCTCTCAAGGTAGTATCACTTCAGAAATATTCTTTAAATACCTTCCATTCCATCTTTCTCTCTTTTATAGCTATGATTAGAAGATTTTTTGAAGTTTTGATGATGGATCAAAAGTTTCTTCATTTTTGCAAGTAAGTAGATACTTGCAAAGATGCAGAATTAATGCAAGGTACAATCCTAATACAGACCAGTACTTCTAATAAAAATGAGCACATTTACATACTCTGTGTTCCTTCATGAAGCTGATAAATTAAAATAAGCTGAAAGCCATACAATGGTTTTATAATTAAGGAAGAATACGGCCTGGCTTGTAATTGTTCTTTATACTTCTATAATTGGAACCAAGAGAAAAACACAGTACTGAGAGAGAAACACAATTGTCTTGAGCATGTTATACCTCTTTTGCCCTCGATGTGTGGAAGCGTAAGTCCAGAAGAAAAGCACTGGTTTATTGTCTCTGATTCAGCCCAGGAGGATACTTTGGGTCAGAATAAGTCTGAGCTGGTGACTTGAAACAACGAGAAAGTGGTGCAGAAAATTGAGAAGAAAGAAGAGGGGTTATACTGGCTCCTTTAAATGAAAATGTCAAACATGAAAAAACAAAACACAAACCTCAAAACTTAAAAGGTACCAAAATAGGGCACAAAGTACAAATTTGAAAACTGTGATGTGCAGGAGCAAAATCTTTCAAAAATAATTTTTAGAGATTATTTTCAGTCCTTCCTAGACCCCTAATTTTGCATCAGGCTCAGAAACAGTCAGCGATAAAAGTGAATCATCTGGGAAGTGTGGCAGCCTAGGTGACATAGAGAGTTACCTGTCTGCAGAGCTAATCAGCCCATGTGGAGTTGGTCTGGGTTTCCAAAGAGTCAAAGCAGCCTAGTATCTCTCAAACCCACAACCAAGATGTCAAGAATCCTTCAGGAATAAGCAGTGGCTAAAGGCCACCTACAAGTCACTGGGATCTAAAAGTACAAGGGAGCTTCACAACTCATACAGGAAAATGGGCAGTATGGGGACATGGGGATGAAGGCAAGCATCCCTGAGACCCCATGAGATAAATGAACTTCTTAGCTTTTGACTGTCAGATCTGATTTCTCCAGCACAATATTCTTCTGTCAACCTGCTCCTGAGGTGCATTTGTGTGATGCAAAGCATAGCAGCAAAGAAGATCAGAGGTCCCTGAGGTAGCTCCAAATAAGCTGATATATCTTGGATGATGCAACATCATGCAGAGATATTAATTTGGGTTCCTGAAGTAATAGAGACATATCAATGTGGCACTGCGTGTAGGCTAAATAAGTCTGTCTCTGAAGAGCTTAATCTTAACACTCTAGTGAGTGATTCTTTTTCCTTTTCAAGCCCGGGTTATCTCAAAGCTGGGTTCCCTCTCTGCACTGATAATGAATATTTTAAGTTTTTTTTTCCTCTATCTGGTTGATTTCAAATGTGGAGCTAAATTTATGTTTGAGTGAAGCTACTGTAGTGTTTCCCACTATTTGGTAGCTGGCATCTTAATGAAGTCAAACAAGACCCACTCTCTGTTTCCAGAAAAGCTGAAATTGTGAAGTCTAGATTTTCTTAGCTCTTTGTATGTGACTTTGTTTTACTGTCCAACTTTTATGACCCCTGCAGTATTATTTGTAAACTGAGATAGGCATGGGTTTTTTTCCCACTTCACTGTGAAAGCACGGAACCTTTTCACTCATATTGCTGTAACAATAGCTTGATGCTAAATGTGTTTGCTTCTAGTAAAGAAAGATGGAAGAAGACAGGAAAGAGAAAACAGTAGTTTGCATTTGGGGATATTTTCTGCTCTCTCTAATCTTACGCTTATTCCTTAAACACAGAAAAATCTCTGAAGGCATTGTGGCCCCTGGATAAGGCCATGCTGGAACAGGTGCGTCTCAAAGTGGCTAAGTTTATGCCACAGCAGGTATAACCCAGAGGAGAGTGTGACTCATAGATAAGGCTCCACTTGGACCAGGTACACCCCTGAAGGACTGCAGTCTGTGGATAAATCCAAGCCAGAGCAGAGGCAAGGAGAGGAGTTCATCGCGATGTTAAACCTGGTGGTCTGGTCCAAAAGAACCAGGGTGGAGATTCTAATGGAATTGCCTTTAAATTGTTGTAACTTTGGACTTGAGTTGCATCTTATGGGCATTTTTTTTCTTTTATGTTTATTTTTACTTTTGGCAGAAAGATATTTTAATTTTTTCTTCATGCTGGTTCACCCTAAGTATTTTTCTCTTAGTGTTTCCAGCTTCCCAGAACTGGCATGAAGTTAGCCACTATTAGGCCACCTCTAGTCCTCATTTATAGTTTGTAGTGATGAGACTGTTTTGAGAATCTTTCTCCAGGTTACTTGTTGCACTCATACTGCTAAATTAATTTGGTTTATATTTGTTTTACCCTGTATGCTAATTAACCTAGCAGATATCCAAGTCTAAAATTGGACCTTCAAAGTCAAATATTGACTGGGAGTATAAAATCAATATAAGTTAGAGTAATTCCAGGACTAAAAATACAGGGATGATTAACACGTTTGGCAGAATTTAGGGCAGTTAACATACATATTAATGCATGGTGAAAAAAATACATTTTACGTGATACCGGCAGCTCTGGAAGTTGAGGCTTCATTTCATGCGAGCAAAACATGACACTACTAGCCAGGAGAATTATTTTATTGCATTTCTATAGCTCTGAGTTGCTTCTGAATTTCTGTTGTGAATTTGCACATTCAGATGATTTCTTGAACTTTTTGTAATTAGATTGGTAGGAGGATAAAGGATCCTTATTGCGATGCACTTCTTATTACCAACATTGCAATTAACGAGAGAGGTTTTCTGCCTTTTAAGCTTCCTCATTAGTTGTTGGGGTTGAGGGGTGGGGAAGCACAGTACAACAAATCCTTCTTCTCCTGTTTCTGGCAATAAAGCCCATGCTTGTTTCTTTTTGTGGTTTGTCATCCAAAAAGCACATGCTTCTCCCAAGATTATATATACTGTCATCATTCCTTCCACAAGAGGTACACACGCAGAGTAAGTTAATGGAATGGCATCAATATAGAAACAATGCAGTAAGATTTAATGGAGTCGTATTACAGCGAACCATACACTTATCATCCTAACCAGTTTTGTTTCTCTAAAACCTTTTTCTACACTGATGGTAATAGAAATTTTATACAATAACAGGTTTTACAGTCAACTATTAGGGTCCACTTGCTAAGATATGAGAAGGTACCAAGGCTCTAGCAAAATTATCTTTTGTAAACAGAAGTCATTAGTGTCTTGGTAAAAGGATTTTCTCCTTCTGTGTGTGCATGCATGTATATTTATGGATATACATTTACTATGAATAAAATATAAAGTGAAACCCCAACCATAAAAAACTAATTGCATCATTTAGAATATTGAAGGACTAAGAGAAGAAGAAAAACCCACAAACACAAGCACACCAACAATGTTTTAAGCATCATTTCAGCTGCAGCTTATAAATAACAAGAGTGACTAAAATTCAGAAAAGTGCCAGCTGGTTATTTACACTAAATAGAATGCAGAAATATATGCATTTAACTCCTCCCCTGAAAATGCCCTTTTCAGCCCATCAGCCCATGTAGGAGCTTTTATTGGGTAATCATACATAATCTTAATAATATTTCACCTTTCCTTTCTTCTCTATTCAGTCCCGTCTCATTACTTTCTCATTATGTGTTACTGAACATTTGTTTATAAGGTCATTGTAAGGAGGTGCCATGTATCTTCTCCTATTTTGGGAGGTACATTATTAGACGTTGAAAATAGTAAAAGCTATTAGCTATGACAATTTTCCTAAATGCCCCTTAGAGGAGTTGCCATGTCTGAATTCTTATTTACAGCAGCTTAAAGACAAGATGGGTCTTTAAGATCAACTTCTCCATCTCTTCATTCATAACAGTCCTGTGGGTTCATATATTTGTCTGAGAATGAGCTAAGTGTCTGGAGTGCAAGGTTTTCACTCAATGGTGCAAACACTTTCCATCAACTTCACTGGTCCAGGGGTGGAAACAATAACAAGGTTGAAATATAGATCGGTATTAAGTGATTCACAGCAGACACTTTCTGAGTTTAGAGAATTTCTGGCTGAATACCTCCTTTTTGGCCTGAAAAGAACAGATTGTGAAAGAAACACTTAGTCAAACTTCTAATCCCAGAACATTTGTCCTTTTCCTACACAAGGATCGGGCCAACTAGATTAGAGTCTGGTGAGGACTAGCTGAAAACTAAGTTTCCCTTGTTTGTTATGCTAAAGGCTGAATTCTGTGTGAATGTGGAATCACAGAAATGCAGGCCTAGAGAGACCTGGAGAGAACATCTTGTCTGTGCTCCCATGCTTAGGCAGGACCAAGCACTTCCGCCACTGGAGACAAATGGAAGACAACAGACTTTCCTTAGGTATCCTGGTGCAATACTTAATTGGCATGTTTTCCCCTTACCATCGGATAAAAATCCTCATGACTGAAAATTTAAGTTGATTTCTTGACTGATTCCTCAATGTTCACAAACAATTCATTTCCATTATAGCAGCTTCATGTATACTGAAACACTTTTGATCATGTTTCATCTTCTTCCCTAGTGTTAAACAAGATCACTTTCATTTAACCTTAATGGAACATATTTTCTGATCCCTTCCAGTCTGCCTACACCTTTCTTTAACCATAATTCCATACTGAGGCCTCACTACTTAATAGCTAAATTTGAAACCAGCCTGGAACGTTGGTTTCTCGAAGAATTTCTTTAGTAAATTCCAGTTTCTGTAGTTCTCTAACAAATACTGGGTTTTACACTGATTCCTCTATGACATCAGAGAAGAGAAGGTTGAGGGGAGACCTTATTAATGCCTATAAGTATCTCAAGGGTGGGTTGAAGGAAGAGGGAGCCAGACTCTTTTCAGTGGTTCCCAGTGACAGGACGAGGGGCAATGGGCACAAGTTGGAACACAGGAGGTTCCAATCGAATATGAGAAAGAATTTCTTCACGGTGAGGGTGACAGAGCCCTGGAACAGGCTGCCCAGGGAGGTTGTGGAGTCCCCTTCTTTGGAGATTTTCAAGACCCGCCTGAATGCAGTCCTGAGTAGCATTCTCTAAGCAATCCTGCTTCAGCAGGGGAGTTGGACTAGATGATCTATACGGTCCCTTCCAACTCTAAAAAAATTCAGTGAAATTCAGTGAAATCATGACTCTATTTTACATCATATTAGAGAGCGTGTGTAACATTTTGTCCTTAGTTTGCAACAAGCTTTATCTCTAGGACACTGCTCTTTTGTAAGCTGCTGAAGTGAGGTTGTAGGAAAGGTAACAAGAATATCCTTAGGCTATGCCAAAACTCCCACTACTCACTCAGTTATGTTCTCTTTCTGCTTTCATGGTTTGACCTCCATCACACTGTTTCAGGAAAAAAACCCCTACTTATAATATTACATGGAAGGTTCATGTAGCTTTTTGAATACCATCTGCCTTCTGAATACAGAACAATAACCAAGTTCTGCTGTGAAAATGATCGGCTTTTGAGTAAGAACAACTATAAGATATCAGACTCCGTTTTCAGAGCTCCTTCAGTTCCAAGGAGCTCAGTGCAATTGCATTTGGTATAACTGGGAGGAGAATTCAGTCCCCTAAACTTCTTAGCTCAGACCCCAAACAGTGATTCCCCCAAAGTAAAAGCCAGTGATACTAACCAGTCATCTTTGGTTCTTTTCAATTTGGCGGGATAGCTTTGTGCGAAAACTGGAGGAAATTATTTTGGCATGTTTCCTATTAAAAAAAAAGAGCTCTCTGACTGATCATTTCAAGAGTGGAAAAAAAAGGTATGCAATATTCAGGCTGGTTGTGTACCTGCAAATATCTTTATCTTCCTTCTAGTTTTAAGATCAGGCTGAAAGGAGAAAATGTGGCTAAACAATCCCATGACTGTCTAAGCCTTTCGACATTGAAACATTTCTAAAGCATTTCACATTTGCAAGAAGGAAAAATAGGATAAAATTATAGAATTCTGGCTGCAGAAATCTTGATGGAAAAATCATAAAATTGGATTGTCCATTACCTTCTACCCAGCAAGAAACAATAGTGTTACTTCTGATATTTATTCAGGTCTTTATCAGGCTCTTTATTATGGCTGTTATACAACTGATTCCCACAGCACCTGATAAACTTGATTTGATCAGAACAAAAAGATACTCTTTCCCTGAGAAAGTTAATTTAAAATGTATTTTCTAACATGTATTTTATTTTTCCCAGGCTCCCTCTTCTTTTTTTTTTGTTTGTTTTGTTTTTTCTTCTTTGGTTCATGGTCTAGGTAGCATTTGTAGCATTTTGTTATTGATTTTCTATTCAGGAACATTTCAGATTGTAGCATTACTGTAGAATCTTTTCTCATACCGTTCAGTTGCAATCTTCTTTCCTGAAGTGAAACATTCCTTCAAAGCCACTACTGTCTGTCTAGGAACATTGAAAGAAATGCCATTTTTATGCAAGGGGTTGCAATTAAACTATCATCTCTCATCTAGAGCTATGCAATAGAAGAGGGAGAAGTCAAGGAATAAACAGCAGACAATGTATTTCCTCACATTTTCATAAGGAAGAGCAGAAAAGGCATGGGCTAATTGACAGAAAAACAAAACCAAACCTTCTTCTTATGTGCAAAATTTGGGGCAACTGAGATAATCCTTGTGCCATAGATTTTTCCTATATAAATTTAGGAGTCTGAGGCACACAGGTTAGCCCTCATGTATGCTTCTTGAAAGCAATTGAAACAAGTGGTTCAAAAAGCAGTTTGGATCAGGTTGCACCACGGAGTTGCCCAATTCCCAGTGTTTATGAAGGCATCATGCTAAGTTCCAGATCACCTCAATTAGGTGGCTAGTGTTAATTTTTGGAGTTTGGACATATGGGCTGAGATTCTATAAATCCATGAAACATGACCTTTACAAAGGACTTTACAAAGAATCCTAAACACTGAAAGAATCAAGGCATGAGTTTGAACAAAAAGCCCTATTATGAAGAAAGGCCAAAGGTAAATTACACGTGGACAGGACTAAGGATGCTGGTGACATCCTAACCAAAGCATTAATGAGAATGGGAGTTTTGACCTTCATGCCATTATCTAATGTCCTAACTATGCAACAGCAGCAACTGGAGCATCAGGATAAATTAATAAAGAATCCTCTTTTGGGGAAAATCTTCAGTTTTAGGTTGGTCATCTTAGTCTGTAACTTTCTGGGCTTATTCTATCCAGCTTTTCAACAGTCCTTGAATGAGACAGCTCAGGATGCTCTGTTGTTGATAGTAAGTTGATAGTTCTCTCAATTCATTTTAACAGATGTTCACATATAGGAGAGGATGTTTTATTTTGCTCACAGTCTAGCTCCATTACTGTACTTTGGAAAAGGAGATGGAAAATCAACAAAGAACGAAGACAAATTCTCTTTAGGCATAATGAATTTATGGCAGATATATCTACATCTGTCCTCTTTTCTTCTGATCTGTGTGAAAATTAAGCATTTGAAATTACCTAGTTCAAGTCGTTAAAATGGATTGTCTGATAGTAGTGGTGGTGAACATCACTGCAGAACTCAAAAATGTGCATGAGCAGTTTTCCAGCCTACTTGTTGAGAATTGAGGTAAGGAGAAAATAAAATCGGATGGGATCTCGGATTGTGTAGTCAATAGTACTGTGTCCATGAGTCCTGAGCTCTTTCTGTCTGGATATACATAAAACTCTGTGTCCTGAATAATCAAACTGTGATTTACAGTCATTTTGCCAGTATTTCATTCACACCACCTGATATATGCTTTCCCTTCATTAATCTACCAGCTCTTGCCAAAATTAGAAGTCATTCCATTTTATATGAGGCTAAATAAAAGACTTAAATCAAGTTACAGAGTCAAAATGTCTCCATTGAGTCCAGAAGGATGTTTAGATCTGGTGCTAAAGATACCTATCAATAAGTATCAATAATGGTGCCTGTTTGTAAAATTGTTCTTCTTCCTTGCCCAACACACCAAAGAAATCAGCCTCTTAGCAGTTGGTCTTGTTTTCATTTACAAAGGTCTATTCCTCAGTGGCAGGGCGTCAAAAAGTTAACAGGAGACGTTACTTGCAGCAGTACAACAAATATTTAAGTGATGTGGAGACTGTTCCCAATCCTATCAGTTTACATGATATTATGTAAGTATAAATAATTTACCTTAAGGAATCCTTATTCAGTGTAGGCGTGTTCTCTGCAAACTAAGCTGGAGAGGGAACCTTTGGTCTTGGACTTAAAATTAGTCATAGATTATACATCATACACAGATGAAACTATGGAATACAGGTAGAACATAAAAGCAGGACTAGTGCTCCTTTAACTCACTATGATCCTCTTTTCCGTGATTTCAGACAGAATATGAGTTCTGTTCAGAGACAAAACGCTGTGGGGCAATCTGTACTCTCCATCTAATTTCTCACAGAACCTTCACTTTTGTCTGTCTTGTTTTGCTCGTCAATATTCTTGTGCTTTTGAAAGCTAATGGGGAAAGTTTTGGATTTGAACAGGTTTTGGATCAGAAATCTTGGAGACAAAGGTTGTGTACTATTGTAGAGAGTACTTCTGGCTGTGTGCACATAAGCAATTAGAGTGTGGAAAAACAGATGTGGTGATAGGCTGCTTTTAGAGTTTATATTGTGTTCAAAAGTATTTTACTGTCTTAGTCTAGAGCATTTCCTTTTATCCAAGTGACTCTTTAAAGGACTGTTTTCTTCTTTCAATTTAAACAAGAGGTTATTCTGCTTCAAAGTAAAGACCACTTCTTTGTGCACAGGAAAATTCTGCTAGATTTTTCCATGAACTGGTTATAAAACTGATTCTTTATTTACGTCTGTGTTGCTTATAGCAGTGATTTGCTGAAGTTTTGCATAACTGTGACAATTTTTACTAACAGAATAGGGATATCTTAGTCATACTGGTCATTATTTTCTGGTAACATTGTTTTGCTCTTTCTCTCATTTTCTTGACCAGATAAGCAATATTCAGAGTGCTTTTGAGTCACATCTGTTATGAAAAGAAACAAAGGACTTGGCCAATCACAATCTCCAGCACAGTTCAAGGAAAAATATTTATGAATTCCTTTCCCCAATACTGCAAAACACTCCAGTGATGGGAAACGCTGTCTTCATTCAGTGTTCAGAAATCCTTCTGAACCAAGTCTTTGGGCATCTGGAAACCCTGACTACACACACACACAGAGCATGTGCACAAGAACACCCCACTATTCCTGCATCATCTGCTAACACAATGAGCATATCTTAAATCCTCTGGGCACAGCCTGTTCTCAAATCACATGTGCAGCACATGCAGAATGCAGAATGGAAGATGCTGCTTCTTGCTGCAAACCACATGCAAGTAGGTGTCCATCTGGGAAATTCAGGATGTAAAGGCAGCACTTTCTAGGCAACGGGAACTCTCTCTGACAGAATGGCAGAGAACTTCTGAAACAATCCCTGAGAGAAGAGAGAGGTCAGCAATATGGCAGAACAATATTACACTTTAAAACTGTTTAGCACCTCTGGGCAAGTGCTATATGAGCTGTTGAGTGTTACATTAGGTAAAGGTTGAGAAGACTTATGTTTTGTGACATCTTAAGGACTCAAAAGAAAAATCATGTCTATTCATGTCTAGTATTCTCCCTGACATACATTTTTACTTCTGTTTCATAATGAGGCAAAGAAGAAGTCCTTGAAGATTTTCATTGCTAATACATGACAATTGAAATAAGCTATATCTTGTGCCATATCTGTCTGGAACTTGTACAAGTCCACAAAGGATTATGAAATGTTTTGGAAAATGAGAGACAGATGACTGATTGGTTAGTGACTATTTTGACAGTTCCTATTAGACTATATAAACACAGATCATGATTTTCCCTGTCAGATTGATACTGCCCTGTGGAAAGGGGAAGTGAATGATCAAGTAAACACTAGCATTGAATGTGAAAAAAATCTGAATATTAGGTGCACCTTCAGGGAACTGTAGCAAGAATGTAACGGCTTAAAAAACCTTCTCAGGAATTTTCACTCAGTTACAGAGAACTTGGCCTTTTCACACAGGCAGATGATTTCCCCCCTGCCGGTCTGAGAAGATCTGAAAACTCAGAAAAAAAACAGTGAAATGAGAATGGTTAGGATATATATGAATCTTAAAAACCTTTATCAACAGCATTTGAAACAAAGCTTACTAAAAATCTGGGGATGGCAACTGCTGAAAGTAAAAAACTGACATGGGACAGATGATGTGTATTGCCTTATAAATGTCTTTGATCATTGCCATCAGATAAATGAAGTGTTGGCATAATTAAGTATCGCAGACTTCCAGTTTTGCAAGAACATATTCTGTTACAGAAAGAACTGATTTCTTTCACAAGAGAGTCATTATCAGATAAACATTAAGGTTTCTTTTCCCAGGCCAGCCCTTTCTGCAGGAAATGCAACAGTTTGGTGTTTCTTATAGGAAGCTCAGAAATGCAGTAAAGATGTGCTGGGCAGGTGCTTCACCCCAGCGTACAACGTGCAACTCCTCTCTGAACGCATTTCACCAAGCTGTAGAAACAAATGGAAAACATTCAGGGTTTGGAAAGATCTTTTGCAACCTTTTTCATTTCACATAACCAGCATTTCCCCTCCATATAAAAAACATCGTGTAGCTGGTAATCATTATTAATAATAGCAGTACTACTATTAATGAAAGACATCCATCATCATAAAACTTAATAAATTAATATGGTCCTGTAAACTTAATAGTTTATCATTGCATGCACTTTGGTTCTGGAAAGCAGTTTCACTTTATTACCCTATTTTTTCTACTGTATGTCAAATAATGGAAGTGGGAATCACCAAAGACACTTTGAATACTGTTCTGTGTAAGTTCTTCCCATTTTTAATTGAAAGGATGCCCTTTGAGGCACTCTTGTGCACTCACTCTTTGCCTATGTACATAGTACTAAAACTTTTTGGTTCTGTCTCTCTGGATAGAATTTTACTGCCCAAATCAGGTACATCCTGTAGATCAGAATAATTGTTCGCAAACAGTCCTGCCTCTCAGTTGGCTAGAAAGGGAGACCAAGGTGATGAGATCAGACATAACTATATAACTGCAATGTCTAAATTTTCAGGAGGTAAATGCCATCTTATTGCCTACTTGCTTAAATTAGGACGTAAAATAAGCACTGTATGCAAATGAAAAATGATGATTCACTGACTAACTTTGTTTCATATAAACTTGATAGCCTTAATTGACTTAACCTTTAGAATATCTTTCATAAAGAATAGAAGACTGCATACCCATTAATGACACAGATTAGGATCCTTAAAGATAGCTGTAGAGTGAAAGCCAGTAAGATATTGAAAAGTTTGGTCAAAGAAAGGTCTAATGATGTAGATACTAGACCTTTAATTTATACTTGAAGATGTATGGGTATTTGCTGGGGCAAAGGAAAAACTGGGGAAAGGATTTGTTCTAAGTTAAAAAATAAAAGCCCAAATACATGGTTATGGCAATTATATGTGTTAAATTTAATTTACATTCCTGCATAACGATGGTGTGTGTATATATAGAGAAAGGATTCACTGTGTGTTTTAAGAACAACTATGTCACGAGCAATGAGAAAATATTGACAGGCAAAAATGTCAGTGCTTTTTTTAAAGCAGAATTACAATCTTACAGGATGATGAGAATTTAGCAGATGCAGTATGTTAGTGACTAGAACATTTCATACTGTGACATGAGCTCCTACTTGAAAGATCATTTCCAAATTGGCTTCGATGGGAATACTCTGTTAAAAGCCCAAATAGTGGGAAAAAGAAAATAAATTTAAAAGTCAATATATCAAATTTCATAGAAGTGTCTACGAAATAGCACAACTGTTAATGAGAGGACATTAACATGTCCTCATTGTGTTCCAGAACACAATAGGGAACTTGCCACTTTGCAGGATCATGCCATAAAAAAAATTAGACTTAATTTTGAGGTAGCTCAAGTATGCAGGTGCAAGTCCAGAAGTGCCACGTATGTAGCAGTAGTAAATATATTTGTGTGTTTTACACAACAACGCTACACATTGTCTTTTTACATAAAAGAAAGCACAATGAAGCATTATGCAGAAAAACATTTGCACAGAGGGTGCATGAATATGAAGAGTTGTCCTTGTTCCTAAGCCTTCTCTTGTTCCCCGGTATAAGTAAACAACTGTCTGTATAAAAGATGGAGAAACTGAGGCAAAAAAAATTATCTGTAAAATAGCACATTCCCAAAGCTACATTCAGCCATAATCCAGAACAGAACTTCAGTTTCTCCTCTTACCACGTTAAAGCTTTCTTCCCATCTTGTCAATGTTATCAATGTTCAATTTTCTACAGAATTAGAAAATTTAAAATTTTTGCTCTACAGCATTCAGTCTTCTTCAATGGCTGGCAAAACATTATAGCCACCCTTCTTTTTCATAGAAGTAAATTGCTTCAGCTGTGCAAGTTATTGGCATTTATAAAAACAATCATGTTCAGTAGGCTTTATCTGAGGATTTCAGAGCAACCAAACAATGAACTGAACCTGATTTTTATTCAGGGTTTTTTTTTTTAGTGACTGTGTCAAATGAAAGATGGGGAAATTCAGTAATTTGAGCTAAGCTACACAATCAATATGGGAACCAGGAATATAATTCATTAATCTTGACTACAAGTTCACTGCTATATTCTCTAAGAAACACATTCTCCCTTGATTTGGTACTCAGAAAGCCTGATTTAACTGTACTTTGGCTTATTGTCTTTGTCTTTACTTTTTGCTGTATTTCTTTGCTGCTTCTTTATTCTCTTATATATCTGAAGCCTTGTGTGCCTCAAGAAATCCACAGAGAGAGGTACACACTTGTCTCTGATGGTATATGACACTGCAGCCTCCCAAACTTTAGGCTGTTGTAGAAAACATATATTTTTGCAAATGTAAACAAAGAGTTTTATGGCTATCATTTTGGTTTCCGACTTGTTCAGTGCTACTATCTTTGTTGACTGTGAGTATGTGCATCTCTGTGACTATGAGTTATTTCCTCCAGATGGATGCAGATAAACTTCTTTAAAGTAACTTCTGTGTCTGTTGACAAGTCTATGCTGCTACAAACCACCCTTGCCTAGCAAAAGTCCTGGCAGCTAAGATCCTAAGTGAGAAATGGTTTGCATCCATGGATTTCCACTAGTGGGTGTTTAATCATCCTTCCCTTTCTCTTGGCTTTATGTTCTATGGTGATAAAAGCAGCAAAGCATAGAAAAAAAAAGATATTTCAACTTTCAGTCAGATTAAAGAGCTTCACAGCTCCTTTCTTTATAGAAAGGGAAACCTCTGCACTTATTTGAAACAAGTCTCAGCTTCTGATTCTGTTTTCTTGGTCTTGTGTAAGTGAGAAATTCTAGTCAGGACTGCAGTGCCCGATTCTGATTAATACTTTTGTATACTGCTATCTACTCTGAGGCAAAATGGTGTAAGAAGGCAGTATTATAAATATTACTTAAGGCCAGTGGAATTATGTCAGTATATTGATGCATGTGAGAACAAACTCAGACCCTTAGGTCTTTCAATTACAACTGAAAAGTGAAGGGAGTGTCAAGACATGATTCACTGGAGAACACATTAGAAAAACTTCAGTAGAACAGGGCAGAGATTCAACGAGCTCTATATTGCGTTGCAAATACTTTCTAAGCCCACAGATGCCTGACCTTTTTAGCAGATAAGGGCCATTCTGGGAAAAGTTTATGGTCAACGTAAATTATACATTTGAGTACGAGGGCATGGGGTTAGAGAATCCTGCAGTTTAGAGCATGCACAGGAATATCTTTTCTTTTTTCTGTTAGACTCTAGAACTGTCTTTAGTACTCCTTAGAAAACTCCATACCTTGTTCCTTAGTGGTGTTTAGAGAGTCTGATAACT
Source organism: Numenius arquata (assembly GCF_964106895.1). Taxonomy (NCBI): domain Eukaryota; kingdom Metazoa; phylum Chordata; class Aves; order Charadriiformes; family Scolopacidae; genus Numenius; species Numenius arquata. The sequence goes on from NC_133578.1 coordinate 15,064,590, forward strand.
AGCTGCCATGTTACAGAAATGTACTAGAAAGACTGCCATAAGCAGAGATAGGCAAATCTGCCTTCTAATAAAAATTGAATACAGCTGTTGTCTGTTTCTTCTAAATGCATTTTTTCCTGCAAGAAAAAGACACCTTCTCAATGCTTTTTTTTCTCTGCAGAAGCCACCAATGTGTTCACGAAGCTTCCTAGCTACTAATGTACTTGCTGGAATTGTTTTATATTGGATGTTGGGTGGGATGTGAACAGAGGATTTCTATAGAACACAGTCTAGTAAACTTGGGAAACTACTCAAAGATTAAAATTTTCATCTATATTATGCCAATATTTACTTGTTAGGCTATAGATCCGAGCCCCTTCTCTCGTTCCTCAGAAATCTGACATTCCACATGTATCTCAGATAGATATCCTGCAGTATGGCCTACAATGTCATTTGAGCAGTATACAGCTGGCTGAGTAGCACTACAATTTGTCCTCGATATTCTCCCATCACTAAAAAATGGCCTTGTTCATTCCAATTGCCACTGCATCAAGCATTAAAAAATCATCTGTATGTCTCTGGCTTTTATTGCTAATCTTATCTTATAATAGAGATAACTTGAATGCAGATTTTTTTTTTGAGTAAAGACTTTTAGACCATCAGCTAATAGTTTGGATATTTATATTAATACTAATGTAAAGGGGAAATACTGGTGAGAAAAACTGTAACTGAGGAAAAATAATTAGTGTTTAGATTGACAACAAAGGTATTGATAAGAATAAAAGTGAAGTGTGCACTGTACTGAGTGGCAAGAATAATAGTGAAACAGGATGTCATGGAAATACCAATTGCAGCTGTGCACAGTGACAGTCAATGGGGACAAGCAGAGATTTATTTAAAAGATACCTCCTGACAAAGACAAATGGGTCTGATTTATTTATTTAAAGTATTACTCTCTGGGATGGTCTTAGGAGATACATATCTCATTTCCCAGCGGACCCTCAGTAGGATGTGGGAGGGGAGTTGATGAAAGTTTGTGTTTCATAGAAATTCAGGTTATATCCTTTAGAAGGAAAACGTATTTCTGCAGAAATTTCTGAAGTTATATGCGGGTTCTTTTGGAAAATTTAAGTCAGTGTTGCCAGACTATCTGGTTAGACAACACAGAGTTCCCTTGGAAGAAGACCACTAACTTTACCATGAATTGTTTTGCTGGAGAAGCTCAGTTCCATCACACAGGGAACACCTGAGACAGTGAAATACTGTCCCCATAGATAATTAATTCTGCAGCATCTCTTCTCAGACTACTGATATCAGGCTGTCCAATTAGATCCAGCTGCACAGACATTTCAACGCATGCCCTCAGGCAAGTAGGTTGGCACCACACTATCATTTTGCTCAGGCAGCAGCCATGAGTGAAGTGTTTTTAGCTATTAGTGAACTGGTTTCTGTCATGTAGATCCCCTGAGGCTAAAACTGTCCACAGAGATTCTAGTTGCCCTGGCCTTAGTTTTTTTCTTAAAAAAGTTGCTGTTGAATTTCTGCATGGGGAAGGAACAACAAGCTATTTTTGTCACCAGCGTGACATCCAGTGTCAGGTACAGTTTAGGCTAGCTGTTAAGAAATGGAGAAGATGGAGGTCATGTGCCCGTTCCCAAGACTGTTTCTGCATTTAACACAAAACTGGTTAAAACACAGCTGTACGGATCCTGGGGTTGAAGACCTGTAATGTACAGAAGCCTAATCTGTTTTACACTTGCTCCAGGTAATGAATGCTTCATTTTTTACACCACTTTCAGTGGTACTTTTTAACTGGGTACTCATGTGTTCGATTCTGTTAAATAGATACTTGGCTTGGGCACGTATAGAAATTTCAGGAATCTGGGGACATTCCAGGTTTAGATACAGGACAGGAATAATCTCAACAAACTGTTCCCATCTGGAAGACAACTATTAACTAAGGTAGTCATTTATCCTTTTGTAGCCAAAGGAGAGAGAGTTTGGCACTCCAGAACTCAAGTTCATCCCTTTCTAAGATAGTCACGGGATGAATTGCTCCCTGGAAGTGTCTGTTAGTCTCTGTAAATGATAGCAAGAACCAAAATAATTAGCTCATACAAGATAAGTTTGTATGGCTAGAGTTGGATGTGATGAAGGTCATCCCTAAACTCTGTTGAAATCTGCCTCTGGGCACCTGAGTCCTTTGCAAAGGTGCTCCTGAGTTCATGTACTAAGACAAAGAACTATTTTTTCCTGCTGCACGTGGAATAGCTACATTGCTTAAGCCTGTTTTGAACTATTGCATCCATTTGCAGCCATGTTGTGTTCTGCTCAATAGAAAGTTCACAGAGCATTCTCAGTTATTTTTTTAATCTTCTCTACTGTCCTTTAAACCTGGAAGTAAAAGCTAGCGTTGAAGCCATGCGCTTTTGTCTATGTGAAAACCAGACAGCTCTTCCCTAAAACACAAGAGATGAGTTCAGTTCCATCCTCTGTTATCGAGGATAACTTTATTGGTCCACTGAGCTTGAGATGCTTAGCACCCTGTAAGATGGGATACAAAAATCCGTTAGTAGGTAAAGACTGCTTTCTACAGGAGAGATAGGGTTGGCCCTTTCAAAAAAACTATGGCACCCGGAGGAAAATCATTCTGTGTTGAATTTGTGCTGAGTATGTGACACTTGGGAATAATTGAAGTGCCCCTTCAGATTAGGTAGTAATGAAAAATAGTTGGACTCTGAGTTCATATGGATCATTTCCCTTATAAACATGTCTTGCTGCTTCCTGTATTTCCACTTGTATACTGCTTGTTTTCCCTATGGATGTATTTTCTATATATTAGGTATTAGGTGAATGCATTGTGAGTGTTTTTGTTCAGTTGATCCATAGAGAAGTGACATCATATTGAAACAGAAAAGCCTGAAACTAACATGTTATCTAAACAAATCATGAGCTAATGACTTCTCCAGTAGCTCAGGTATACCCTGCACACTTTTAGATAGCACAATTTACACTGAAAAAGATATAGTGGCACTGAGAATCACAGCATTGGGTTTGTGGGTTAAATTACTGCCTGAGTATTTAGAACTTGTATTTGCTTCTCTTTGCTGCCTGACTAGCATTATGATGATTTTTAATTTTGTGCTTATTTCAGCATGGCCTGATGGGGATACAGAATTCACAGAATCACAGAATTGTATGGGTTTGGAAGGGACCTCTGGAGATCATCTAGTCCAATCTGCCTGCCAGAGCAGGTCTACCTAGAGCAGGTTGCACAGGAACATGTCCAGACAGGTTTTGAATGTCTCCAGAGATGGAGACTCCACCACCTCTCTGGGCAGCCTGTTCCAGGGCTCTGTCACCCTCCTCATGTTTAGATGGAACTTGCTGTGGTCAAGTTTGTGCCCATTACCTCTTGTCCTGTCACTGAACACCCCTGAAAAAACACTGGCCCCATCCTCTTGACACCCACCCTTAAAGTATTTATAAGCATTGATCAGATCCCCCCCTCAGTCTTCTCCACACTAAAAAGACCCAAGTCCCTCGGCCTTTCCTCATAAGAGAGATGTTCTAGTCCCTGATCATCTTTGTAGCCCTTCAAAACAACTAGTCAAGCTACTCTGGTCAAAACTAGGCAGAAAGACCAGAGAAGATGACGATATATCCTCCCACCAAATAGAGGAAAAAAAAGCAAAAAGTCATGCAATGGCTGAAACCCTCTCTTCAAAATTAAAGCCTAACTATACAGATATACACATGTATAACATGCTGCATTCAGTCTTCTTTCTTTCCCCCTTTATAATTTTTTCATAGCATTACTTTTTCTAACAGAAAGAATGCAGCTGCCTAAAATTATTTCTTTGTAAACACCTACATACTATGTACCTGCTTGTTTAGCACTCTTGCATCCACTCTTGAAAGCCAGCAGATTAGCAGAATATCCTCGTCAGCTGTGCTCTGCTTATTGCAAGTACTACCCAGTCACAAAATAAGGGAATGTAACTAGTTTCATGTGATCATAATAGTTCCCTTTGAGAAGAGGAGGAAAGGAGATATAAAAAAGGCGGAGGAGTATTAATAAGTCTTTACAGAATTTTGGTTCATTTTTGATGTAGTGTTGGAAGAAGGGGTAGACAATGGTGAGTGGGAAGAGCTGCAGACTTTTGCTCTATTAAAAGACAGCTTTAGGGCTTGGATTTCCAGATTTATTTTCTCTATATTCATGTTTATTTTGGTAGGCTAAATATGTGCTTTTTTTTCTTGTCTTGCTGGCCCTTGAAGACTAAGGAAAAACTTCAGCTTAGATTTTCAATCTTCAAGTTGTGTGTGTATATGTAAGTTAAAAGTGCAAGGAGACCCTCCTATTAGTTTTGCTGGGGCTTTGTAGTTCAGTTACAGTAAACAGCTATTACTGAAATATAGTGACTTGATGGGAGTTTATTAATCAGATTTTTCTGCTCAAGTGTTTCTTTAGTGCTTGGCTGCTTCCTGCATATGGGTCCAGAAAGGAAGAGAGGCACAGCAGACTCTATGCAGTTAGGCTCACATCCTCTCTTTAAATGCATGTGGGAGAGCAAGACGGTATTAGGCGAATGCATAATTAGTACTATAAAATCAAAGTGCTCTTACCTGGAGGAAAAGTGTCTCTGAAATGAGAAAGAGGACTGACTGATTCTTTATGAACTTTCATCTAAAGTTGTTTATGATTAGGTTGTGCCACTCTAAATGTTCTTTACGTTGCGGGAGAGCCTAGCATATGCAGATGCATAATAACATGAATTTAAAGCTATGCAGACATAATAAAGAGGTGGTACAGTCAATTTGTCATTTGCATTTACTGTAACCGCCCCTGTTACTTTCCCTGAGTATTCTTCCCTTTTCCACTATCAGTGGGATCCCACTGTGAAGAAGGCAGCACAAGTCAGAGGCATGTTTTTAAATGCATTTTACTGGTTTCTTAAACATTTAATTTATGCATTTCTATAAGTTATCTATCACACATTCTTTTTTCTGAGTGGGAAAAACTTACTCTGATGCTGAGTGTGCCTTCACATACACTGTGTCCAATCTGCCACACATATTAATCTTGGTATTTCTTGCTTTGTGTGTCCATAGTTTGTGATACTGCTGTTACCTTCTGTACAGATCTTAAGGTTGGGAGGGCTACAAACACCTTGCTCCTTAGTTGTTCAGCTGCATATTTCAGTTTTATAGCTACGGTAGTCTGGCAGCATCTATAGGTTACTGGAAATATACACGCTAGGAAAAGGGAAGATCTTAAAGAAGTTATGTAATAGAGAATGGATGTTTTGGTGGGAGTTGGGTAAGTCGCTGACCAGTTCATGGTTAATGCTTTGGTTTTACTAAGAATGAGAGGCTTTTGTGTGAGAGGTCTGTCGTATTAGTAATATGAGACCAATGTTTAGATGAGAGTCACTTGAGGAAACAGCTTTTAGAGGGATATTTCACATTTTTAGTACTTGAATTAAAAAAAGAACAAAAATCAGAGGATAGGAAGGGTTTCTTTTTTTCTGCTACAGTGTTTGTATTAGTAGAAATGTTCTAAAAATATTTAGGAGTTAAAGTGACTCTATTCTTGTGGAAAGAAAAATATAAGTAAAAGGCTAATGCATGTACTATATTTCATGCCTTCTGATGTGGAGAGACTGGAAGCATGATAGTATCTGCCAGTCTGTGCTATATACCAGCTCAAACTGTTTCAAGGCTGTCAAAGCTCTCTTAAAAATACTTATTCAGGGGAACAGTCAGTCAGATTTTGACTGTGGAGATTAGAAATGAAAGAAAGAAAAAGATACTAATCATTTGCAATGTGCCTGAATCACAAACAGCCTATTTTCCCCTCTTTCCGTTGTTAACCACATGCCACATTAACAGATAGAGTTGCCAGACAATCTGAATTTCTCAACTACTTTGCTTGTGAAGTAGGTTAGGAATAGAAGGAAAGGGAATAGAAGTGGTGTAGCTGATTTTTATTCAGTCTTTTTACTGTGTAGGGGCCTAGAAGGCTCTCAAGTTTTTTGCTGCCAAGTTTCTGGTCATATGTGTGAACACCAGAAAAATGGGATCCTCCCTGGACCCTTTCCTGCTTTGTCTTTTGTTTAATAAGCTTGTCTATTTTCTGGTCAAGAGTTGACCAAGAACAAGGAAAATAAAATTATTTGGAGCAGAAGCTTTACAGAAGTAATAACATATTCTTTAAGGTTATGTAGTGGCACCTTTCATGTTTCCACATATTCAGTCATAAAACTTTCTCAATCTTTTTAATTAGGCTTGTCATGATTTCTTTTGCCATTTTTCTTGTGACCTCACAGCTTTGATATTGTATGTAGATATAACCTGCAACACTTAGTCTTATTTAAACTTCAGTGGAGTTTGACAGGAAGAGTTTACAATCCACAACTTCGACTTGATCCTTAAGTACAAGAGAAGTCATTGTTTAGCTTGAGGAAGTAGCCGATGACTGCTCGTTTCAGACCACATGTTTCAGAGTTCAGACCCTTTGTGTTTTCCTTGGGCATGAAACCTGTATCATTAGGAGGACTCTGACCCCAGATAACTGAAGGAGTGGTCAACCCCCTTATTGATTATCCTATCTCCAACTGGAACATCTTTATAAGATTCCTTAACTGGTGTCAGTACAAATTAAGATAAGCTTCTGTGTTCTTACCAGATATTTCCTACCTATTTTCTGAATGTCTTTTTGTTTTGATTTATGTCAGTGTTTACAAAGATCATTTCCCTCTAGTGAAGTGCAGTGTATTGTATGAATTACACTGTGTTTTGAGGGATTGAGTCATGCTTCTTTAAGCCAATTTTCACCTTGTTTTTACTCTGTTGTTGTAAATATTTTTGTGTTTTGCAAGTATGTAAATAAAATGGACATATTTGGGCATTTGCACTTAAGCATGTACTCGGATGAAGAGATATGCTTCATGTAGGCAGCTTGAATTAACAAGGATGCAGATGGTTTAAGGAACCTTCAGATTCCATTATAAAGATATGAGGTAATTGAGAATTGGCAATTATAACCAAAGGAAGTCTAACCAAAGTCCTACGATACTAGTCTGGTTCTTCTGGATTGAGTCTTGGAATAAAACAATTATTCTTCTAGCTACTTGTATAAAGGAGGGAGTAAATGGGGTAGTGAAAACACAATATGAAGACAGGATTCAGGGAAACAGCAACAGTATTATAAGGGTATCATTTAAGAAATAAGTTTAACAAATAACCCTGGTCATTGTGATTTAGGCTAAAAAATTTGGAGGTTTATCTATATCCTATGTAAGATCACATACACTTACACTGTATCACTAAGATATCTGAGCTGCCGATAACTCAGATGGGATCAGCAGGTCTGGGGAACAGTGACAGTGTTTTTCAACTGTACAATGTTTCTTCACTGAATCACTGTAGAAAACTTAGTGACTTTACAGTTACATATTCCATGTTTAGTTTTTCCCTGAATTTAAACTGGCTGTTGAGTTTTACATATAGTATACCAGGGTGTTCTTACAGAAATATTATTTTGAAGAAAAAGTAAAAATCGACTTTTATATCAGAATTCATAACTTACTATAAGTATAACTTACTAATTCACATTTATACTTCAAACAACATTGTCATTCATGTTGCATTGTATCTAGCTCCTGAATGGATGATACTATAAAAAACTTGTGTCACCTCCTGTGTAATTTGTAAATGCATCATTTCATAACTTACATCAGAAAAACTATTGGAGATTTATAATTTTGGGGTAAGATTTCAGGTTTTCAACAGGAAAAGAAAATGTTACTTATAACCATTTGATGAAATAGAATTTACTTTTCACATGTGAAGTAAAGAGAATTTCCTCTTATTTAACTCAGACTTGTTTGTATATTGGTGACTGAAAGTCAGGCGTTTTCACACCCTGTGTGTTTGTTTTCATGTTCATACATTTAGGAGTTGTAATAGTATTTTAGAATCCTAAAAAAAGGTTTGCAGAAGACTTGCTGAAGCCTCCTCAAGGCAAAAGCAACCACTTGTGATAGACATATGTCTAATCTGCTTTTACACATCTCTGATGATGGAGGTCTCTTAACCTGTCTAAGGCAATTTATTCAAGTTTTGGCTATTCTTCCAGTTACAGGCAACAGTTGTAAAACTATCCATGCAGCTGGCATACTGTGGGCAATAGAGATGCACATTTACTATACCACAAATAATGTGATGTTGCACAGGCTGTGAAGGGAGTTATTTTCTGTATTTGAGTCATTCTGGTGATTTATACTGCAATTAACCAAGAATGACTGATGATTTGAGCATACTTGTTATGAAAAAACAAGCCATGGTCCTCTTAGTCAAGCTGAATTGGTTGGAAATTTGGTTCATGCTTCGCTTTTCAAGAAGTCTTAAACTAAAGCCTATTCATGTCATATCAGCTTCTGAATACAATCATGATGGCCTATGACTTTAGCTTGGTTTGTATAGCACTCAGGTCTATATTCTGCATTATGTGTCCCAGTTACCATTTACCTTTAAATGAAGTGAGCATAGACCTATAAGGTATATACGCGGAGTTCACTTAGAGACATGCATCTCACTTCCCTGACAGATATCATGACTCTACAGATAGGAAACATGTGCAGAGTAGTGGGTAGAGACCTTAAGTTTAATCCTCAGAGATGTGATGTTCACCTATTTTCCTTAATTTGAGGCCTGCTTTTCCTTACTTGCAATGGGCCTCAGAACACACTTCATTAGAAGAGCATTTTGTTTTACATACAGAAAATGCCAAGATGGAGTATATGGAGGGCTCTTCCCTCACTTTGTTTCAAAGATGCTCTGCTAGTGTTAGTACCTGAAAACAGTCACATTATTATAGAGTCTGTCCTTTCAAGCACTGGAAGTTGAGTTCCCTCTTGGGACACCAATGAACTGAGTGTTACAGTGTCACAGCACATTTTCCCCACGTTTCAGTATTCTTCAAGTGATGATAACTTTTTGTAAAGGAAGCGATTCACATCAGGCTGACCACATAAGCCTGGAATAACTAGAAAGCCCACAGGCCTGGTCTTGAAGGTGTGTAAAATGATGTAATACCTTGTAAAGCTCTGTTTCTTTCCTGCAATCTGAATATATTTTGATTACTTCATCAAATATTTGCATTTCAGTGCCTAGAAGGACAGAGATATCTGGTTGTGTTTTTTTCCTGAACCTGGATTAATCAAGCATGTTTAAAAGTCCTGGTTAGTGAAAATAAATAAGTAAATTAAAATAATAAGAAATATGATCACAGCATAGATACACACCTTTGCAAGCTTTCAAATCTCTGAAATCTAAGCATGTCCTGTTACAGAAAAACACTTCACTATATATGTGTTATTATGTCTTTTGGTGAAAACAGAAGGAAGGCATTATTACCCTTCCTATTCCACAAGATTATCTGAAAGCAATAGATTTCACTGCAGAACAGAATACATTAAAAAGAATGAGTATGTATTTGATTATACAGAAATTTAAAGTAATTACATAACACATAAGTATTATTATCTTTGCTGGAGGCTCAGTATGTTTATTCAGAATTTTTCCGTATCTCTGATGCAACATTATCTTCCCTAATTAGAAAAGAACATATTTACCTATCATGTTTTATGGGATTATAAATTAAGCTATATTAGTAATAAGATGAAACCTTATTACAGCTAGATTGTGCCCATGTATATTTCAGCCAAGCAGAGTAGCATAAGGAACCTCTCTTACCCCTGTCTCAGCCCACATACTTCTTGGATGCTGACAAAAAGGAGTCTCAGGTACTTATTGTATTTTGTAGGTAGACAAGAAGTGGACAACACTGGAAGATATTTAATCGTGCCTTTAGATTGTGGGGTCTTTGCACTGAGAAGAAAGACAAAATACAAAGAGACTATTTTGTCACTTGTGTCCATTTTTTATGGTGTGAGTAAATGACACATCAAAGAGGGATTGTAGCTCTCAATCAAGATATGCAAGTTGTCATTATCACTAATTAAAAAACAAAACCAAAACCAAACAAAATAAACAGCTATTTGGGAAAGAAAATAGGGGATTTTTGTGATTTGCTCTGCAACCTAAAGGAAATTCTGTTTTAAAGCAATTTGATACTTTAAATCATTGCCTTAAATGTGAGTGAAGTTCCAGGTGATTTATTTCCCTTGACTGTCAGAACTATCAGCAACAGCTTGAATATATATGGAGTTTTAACTCTGTTTCATGTGACACCTGCTGCAGATGATAAGACTGAAGAACAGCAGGGACTTCTTCCATGGGTGCATGAAGGTCAGGGATGGTTGCTGCACCTTCAGTAATCCAGGATGAAAAGATTTTGGGTACTTTTGCATACCAGAAGTGCCCTGTTATTCACTGAGCAGAATGGCCTTCATAACTGAAACAGGTAAACTCTGAGCTTACTGAGAGCTTGTATTTCATTTTAAATCTGTATAGCTGAAAAAGGCACGAGACTATTGAATAGACTCAAGACTATCAAATTAAATTTCTTTCTTCTAAGTGCATGTGAAGAGTTGCTTGTTTTCGTGAAGAAAATTAAGAACACCTCTTTTGTAGCAGCAAAAGCAATGATAGTTGGGAGAACAGTCAAGGCTTGATGGTGTACAATTTATTTATTAAATTCTCTGTAATGAGAGAAAAAGAACATTTCTGAACTTGTGTTAGACTGGGTAACAACAGAGATATCCATGGAGACACAACTTAGTTTCTTCCACCTAGTATTATAATAATAACTTTCACAACATTCAGGAGCATAGTCACATATTGCTTCTCAAGTAATATTAGTAAAAGCTAACACCTTGTATAGAGATTTGGTTGGTTGGTTTTATTCATTTATAAAAAAATATAAGAACAGCCGTACCTTGTCAAGTCAGAGATCTGGCTAACACAGTGTCCTGTGATAGTGGTCCAAAACAAATCATCATGGGAATTTATAGGAGTAGGGAAAGTGCATGCAATATGTATGACAATGGTGAATTGTGTACCCTGTCCTACAATCAGAGTGCATCATGGGCAGGACTGTGTGTATTTTGGTGTTTGTGTGTGTCTTCCAAATCTTCCATGCTTAATGCAAGACACTGCAATACTTCTATGCAGTTTTTTAGAGTTGAATGGGACTTCATTATTATGGTGCTGCCTTAGCCCTACGTTTCTGTATGTGTAGGAGACTCTCCTGTTTTCCGTAACTGGAGGAGGGTTTTCCTGTCTTCAGTACAAACCCTCAACTTAACTGATTCCAGTCTGGAATAACTGATTCCATTGGAATATGATGCTGGCAAGATAAAAGTGAGAAGACCAAAGGGGCAAAAGAAGGAAATGGAGAAGTCTAAGTAGCACATGGCTATTTATGAGTTTTGTTGATAGGCAGGGAATGATCATATCATCAAGCAATAAGAGTTCCACACAGTATCATTTGAACAAAGACTAGAATGGTGAGTGCACTAAATAAAATTATGAAATTATTCTACTAGCCCCCCAGTGCTTTGGGAAAATGTACTTTAAATGGAGATCTCTTTAAAAATATTATGGTTGTGGTTACAGTAAGGAATTTGGTTCAAATTACATAGTCATCCTTTTCAGTAAAACATCACTTGCAAAATTTATGAACAACAACTTGCATCCTTCTTCCTAACATGGTTTTGATTTTTCCTGCTAAAAGACAAATTAGCCTCTACCAGGCCAAAGCTGTCTGAATATTTGGATTAATTTGGTGCTCTATCTTGTCTGAAATAATGGTATTTTGAAATTCCACCAGCTGGCCAGCAAGATTGGAATGAATATGCATTCTGCTCTACACTGCAAATAGCAGTGTAATCAGGAGGACTAACTGAGAATAACGGGATTCGTTAACTTTATTTTAATTTTCAAAATTAAGTGAATAATTAGAACAGTAATTTAGAAAAACATTTGCTAAAATGTAATTTCATGAGAAATGAGACAAAATATAAAATCTAGAATTTACTGTCTTATATAGTAATTATGATTAAAATAATCTAGAGGTCTGCATAGTTAACAGGATAGATCTATTTAAATCATAATCATAGAATGGTTTGCGTTGGAAAGGACCTTAAAGATCATTGAGTTCCAGCCCCCCTGCCATGGGCAGGGACACCTCCCACTAGACCAGGTTGCTTAAAGTCCCATCCAACCTGTCCTTGAAAACCTCCAGGTAAGGGATATCCACAACATCTTTGGGCAACCCGTTCCAGTGTCTCACCACCCCCACAGTAAAGAATTTCTTCCTGATATCTAATCTAAATCTCCCCTCTTCCAGTTTGAAGCCATTACCCCTCGTCCTATCATTACCCTCCCCAATAAAGACTCTCTCCCCACCTTTCCTGTAGGCCAACTTTCAGAACTGAAAGGCTACAGCCCCTGAGGAATGCCACTTGTCACTGGTCACAACTTGGACATTGAACCATTGACTGCAACCCTTCGAGTGTGACCATCCAGCCAATTCCTTATCCAGTGAGCAGTCCATCCATCAAATCTATGTCTCTCCAATTTAGAGAAAAGGATGTTGTGCAGGACAGTGTCAAATGCTTTGCACAAGTCCAGGTAGATGATGTCAGTTGCTTCTCCCTTATCCACCAATGCTGTAACCCCATCATTAGAAGGCCACCAAATTTGTCAGGCACAAGTTGCCTTTAGTGTAGCCCTGTTGGCTCTCAACAATCACCTCTTTATTTTCCATGTGCCTTAGTATAGTTTCCAGGAGGATCTGCTCCATGATCTTGCCAGGCACAGAGGTGAGATTGACTGGCCTATAGTTCCCTGGGTCTTCCTTTTGTCCTTTTTAAAAATGAGTGTTGTGTTTCATCTTTTCCAGTCAGTGGGTACTTCACTGGACTACCACAAATTCTCAAATATGAGAATAGGTTTAGCAACTTCATTGTCCATTTCCCTCTGGACCTGTGGATGCATCTCATCAGGTCCCATGGATTTGTGCACCTTCAGGTTCCTTGATCTTGAACCTGGTCTTCTACAGTGAGCAGTTCTTCAACTAAATGAAGTTGAAACTTGAGTATTCATAGTCAAAAAACCCACATGAATTTGAGCTTCCAGCACTAATTCTTTTGGCAGTCCCAGACACAAGGAAAGAATGGTGACGTAAGGAAAAAAAAAAGAAAAAAAAATCAGAATAAATGTAAACCCACAACAATTAACTGACCACATGGGATTAGTCCTAGTTTTGTTCTCATTATTAGTTTGAATGTTTCTGATTTTTTCAAGTTTCCCTTCCCTGCTGGAAGAGAATAATCTCTCATTTATCATATATATAAATATATCTAAAGGTCGTCCTTTGCTGAGCTGGAAAATAGTTTGGAGGTTCTCCTGAGTGATGTAGATGACTGACAGGTGTGACTTTTCTTTAAGTGAGATTACAAACTCTGTAAAGGTGCTATTGTCCTTTGAGCTTTACCCTATTTTTTGCTCTATGGAAGAGAGAAAGTTGTTTACCACAAAATAGAAGAGTTGAGGTGTATACTGCCATGATGAGTGCTTAGTCAGTCGCATAGTCTTTTTTTTCTGTCTAAAGAGGCATTCAAAACTTACTGGAAACATGGTACAGAATAGATAATATACATGTGATATAGATCCATAATCCCTTAAGACTCTATCATTGGGATAGAGCCACTTCTTTCTATTGCCTTACAATTCTTGGTTCATAATATAGCTATCTTTGTCTGGTTTTATATGAAAATATAATTGCTTTTATTTACTTGTTCAATTTTGCCAGTACATATCACTGTCTTCAATAAAATTGGTTTGACAGGAAGTAGTTTTGTAGCCAGATGTTGGCAATCAATAGCAGTTTTTCAAGACACAGAAAAGAATAAAGGGTGTTTATTGCCAGAATAAGCACTGTTTAATTTGTTTGGTCAATACTAATACTTTTTATTTTCATTTTTAATCAATAATTTGACTGGAAACATACTGACATAGAGTTAAGGGATCTAGTAATTGAGTGACCTGGATTCCTTTCTGATTTAAGCAAGGAATGTGATTACTGTTAAATCAGTTCAGCCAGGTCTCATACATGTAGATATTTACCATCATAGACAGAGAATACCTGTTTTTATGTTTATTTGAAACTTGCTGAATTTTCTCTATTTTAGTAATGACCTCTTAATAATAAGAGTTATGATTTAAACTTCCCTGGGTGATTCTGCTGTTGTTTAAACTTTTTAGGTTTCCAGTGTGCAGATTTCTTACAGCTGCATTGCTGGGAATAATTTGGATGCTGCTGTCTCATTTTGCCAGGGACCAAAGAGATGTAAAAGAAAATCACTGTCCGTAACCTATAGAGTATAGACATAGGTTAAGCATGTTTGTATTATATTCCTCTGATAAACAGTTTGCATGAAGTGCAGAGGAAGACAAAACAAGGAAAGAATCTATGCAGTCAGATTTCAGTGGAAGATTCTTATCAACAACAATGTTAATTTTAGAAGTGTTGTATCATTATATAATTCCTATGATAATGAGCTACAAGCTTTCCACATGATTCAGATTTTCACGTATTAAAATTGTTGCCTTTACTGATTTTGACTGGAGACGAGGACTTAAAGAGTTAAAACATTACACACCTGAATTCAGAACTGCAATTGGAATGAAATTTGGATTTATCTGACTGTATTGAAGTCAGAAAAAGATTTGCAGTTTAATCCAATTAATTTGGCTTGCAGGAATACAGGAATGATTTTATTATTTTTTTTTCCATAATGACAACGATAAAAGAGAAATGGGAGAAATTTTCTATTTACAAATTATATTTTCATTGAATATTTAGCAATGAATAAAAAAGGAGAAAGTTTTATGGAAAATGTTAGGTTTGAATTTCTCCTGCCAAATGATCATTGCACAAAGCCATCTTAGGTTTGGATAATGTAGGATGGATAAGCAGGTTAGTGAAAAGAGTGGGAGAAGAAGGAAAAAAAATAGTCTATTGCATGGTTGAGAGCAGGGCTTGTGCTTCCATGTGAAAATAACATACTGTTCAGTAACCGGTTGTAATTCTCAATACTGCTAAAACCATTTCTGTGGCCTTTTTCCAAGTACATTAGTTTAGCCTAAAAGTTACCAATGCTTCTGGGAATGTGACTTCATTTCAGTATGATGGGATTATTCTAAGGAAACTTGTGATGAACTACATGAGAAATTGCTTATAATTTCCCATGTAAAATTACGAGATTTCTAATAACATACCCAAGTATTCAATTTGTTTCAACAAGATTTGCAGTGTCTTTCCCTTAGTAAGAAATACTTCTAAGCCCCTGTATGCATATTGCATACATGCATAATACTTAAAGAGCATAGGTAAAGTGGGTCTCGTTGTTCTTACTTACATATGTGCATTTCCTGACTGCCAGCCTCAGGCTCAAGGAATGTATTCTGAATGGATCAAATTAAGAAGATAGCTTTGCTTTATTTATCATTTCTATTTTTCTACTGAGGAAATGAAGGGAGAGACAGCTCATTGTCCTGTGAGAAGTAGTGAAGAAAGCAATAGAATTCAGAAAATATCTTGAAATTCAGAACTGCCCATCAAATTAGTCATACCCCATCCAGCTACTTTAAATGTGCATATAACTTACAAACAGAGAGCAGGTCCATCTGATCTCTTGAATATACAGCTTTGTAACTTATTCAACTAAATGTTTAAAGTTCTTTTAAAGAAGAGGGAAATAACATTATATTCTTAAAATGTGTTCATTAGGGTACTCTAGCACACCAAAATCCTTGTTCTAGCAAAATCTAACAAGGGTAGTTATATAAATATAAATCCTCTAATGAACAATTTAATTATATATATGATTGTCCATCCGCCCCAACCTGTTCTTTTGACACTCATTTTGGCAATTACTATACGTTTTTATGTATGCACATGTATTTCATTCTCACTTGTATTACAGATACCTATGTAGATTTTAAAATAAGTGGACAAAAATTACTTACTTTATAAAATGTGTGTTCTGTGTAGAGCTCAGCTTGAGAAATAGAACAATCATACTTTTGTTCAGATTGCTTTCTTTTTCTGTCTCTAATGTGCTAGCACAACACGGGGACACATTTGTGTTGCAGTCCCTGTGATCATATCTTTGAATTCCAACAAAAAAGCTGCTTCAGTTAAGAGCAGTTTTTATACAAGTACTAGACAACAGTGTTAATCTGCATAGAACAATACTGCTCGTACTCAGGGAAATACGGTGAACTATATATTAGAGACTTTGATTTGAAAACTGTTAATCTGCCCAAACCCCTGAAATTCTGGCTTCCCCCATGCAGAAAGAAAGGGAAATAACAAAGCCATATAGCTTACCATAATGCAGACTTTTAAAAGAGTCGTTCTTTACTGCTATGTCAATCACGTGACTGTTAATGTAAATGAGTAATACGAATAAGAACATCTAGTAAACCTAATTTATTGTTAAAACAAGTTCATTTTGGTCAGTGTTGAACTAGTCAATATACTTTTTTCCCACCAAAATACCCTTTCCCATGGGTACCATTGCCATGATGTATTAAACCAGGGACTACCTAAAGATACTACTTTTTCTCTTCAGGGCAGATAGAGACCTAACAAGGAACTCAGATTGCTACAGAAAACATAAGGACCCCTAATGAACTGAATGGGTCTCTTTAGAAGACTCTATGTTTATCTGTAGTATTTAACTTCTAATTTATTTATTTATTTGTCACTTCACAATCAGACTATTCTGTGAAAAAATGGATTTTCTTACTAAATCAAGTTACTACTTAAGACATTGTTTTCCTGCGCAATGTATTTTTTTTATAACAAAGCTCTTGAGGATGAAGGGTTGCAACATTCATCAAAACAAGAAAATAGCAGAGACAGACACAAGTAACATTCTTGAAAGCTTGAAGAATGCAGGTGCTAATTATACTTTACTTAATGCATACAAAAGAGCCTAAAAATCCATTAACAGACAGAGAACTTCATTTTCACATACAATCTTCTCTGAAAGGAAACTATGAGCAAAGAGAGCTGCTAAGAGGTCTCCTGGGATCAAATCTTTGATGGTTTATTGATCTCATTCAAAGCTTTTAGAATCATTAAAAGTCACCTTTCTTTTGTCATTCAGTCCTAGGGAGTAAATTGAACATTATGTTCATGTAGGTCATTGAGTACTTTTTACAGTAGTTTATTCAAGCAAATGGAACAACGTGCTTCTACTAACTGACTGGCAAGATTAGGATATCAGAGGAGAAGAAAGATTGTTAAAGAGAAACAAAGCACCAATTTGCTTTGTAATAGGCTGCTCTTGAAGAGAAAGAGATTCAATTACTTAAGAAAGTGAAGTGTCTAAAGGGGCTGTGGATTTCATATTTGTGTCTTTGTGAAAGTCCTTGTCTAAAATAAATCCTCATAGTAAATATCACCATTTTTTTCCTGTGTTACGGGATCAGAAAGCAAAAAAGAATGAAACCCCATTCTTTCATCATCTCAAGGCAAATAACTGTTAAAACCATCTTCAATGTAAGGGATTAAACGAAGAGATTATTCTGAGAAAATGAGAGCAAATACCATCAGAAAAAGTGTCTTTCTCCTAGGAAGAGTTCCAGTATGTGTAGTATTCAATAAAGCTTAAGACAGCTGCTCAATTAAGACATCTTTCAGAAAAGCAGCACATCTGGATGCAGGATGATGGGGATTTTTTAATGTTTTCTCCCTCCCATGAAGCAGGGAAATAAATATTTTGTTGTTTATTAATAAGTATCTTGTAACCCAAAAGCAAAGACCAGGTTCTAAAAGCCCACAGAAATGATTTCTCTGTTCTCTTTTAGTACCTGACAGCAAATCAGTGACAACCACTTTGGTTTCACATGTGTATGAGCTCTACTGTTACACTGGAGTACAGCACCCACAGTGGGAACCTCTTTTTGTTGCAATCCAAAGCAGTCTGCTAAATAGAAATTCAGCTGGTTCCCACCAATTGTCTCTCTCTCTGTTTTACCACTCTGATTTAAGGGCCTTAAGGCAGCATAGCCAAATTATTTTCCCTTTAGCTGAGTGTTAGCAGGGGGCGTATACTGTCATCTGCATTACCGGGTGCAGACATGATCTGCATCTGCAGTCTGATAAAAGTTGTTTTCTCTGCTTGTTGCCTTTTCCAGTGGAAAAGACTCTGGGTTACCAGTGCTATCAGGTATCACATATAGGTTAGCAAGCAGTTTCATGACACATTGAATCCATCCCATCTAACCCACCAAATAACAGGGGCCATAGTTTCTTCTCCCAGCTTTAAAAAGATGGATTCAAATAATGATTTAGCAGTTCATTTTGTAAGTTTTGGATACCATCAGGTCTGCTAAAACCTATTCATCCTCACCCCTGTTTAGGTGTGTTTCATATTTCTGTGTATGTGATTGAGTGAATAGGGGATGTGATGGGTTATTTGTTCTATTTTGCTTGAATATAGGGGAAACGGAAAGTCCATTTTACTTGATAATTCCTACTTTTTTATTTTTAAAAGGAAAATTTTCTTCAGGTTTATTTAAAAGATATTAAAAGATAAGCAATTTCTAGAAATTTAAAGATATGTAGGTACAAATTTATCACATCTATATTCAATTTATTTAAAATGTAGAAGTAATTTATAAGAAGGTAATGTAGGAACATAAGGATATTCATGGAATTCTATACAGAAATGTTGGTTAGAAGGTACCTCTGGAGGTCTGTAGCCCAGAATCCTGCTCAAAGTGGGATGATTGGTTATCATAGAATCATAGAATGGTTAGAGTTGGAAGGGACCTTAAAGATCATCGAGTTCCAACCCCCCTGCCGTAGGCAGGGACACCTCCCACTAGACCAGGTTGCTCAAAGCCCCATCCAGCCTGGTCTTGAACACTTCCAGGGATGGGGCTTCCACAACTTCTCTGGGCAGTTGTGAAGGTCAGCTCAGCTTTAGCTTTGTGTGGCTGTCCTGAAAGCTTCCAGTAACACACTAGGCATAGCTTCTCTCTGCGACCAGTGATGCACCACCATCCTCATGAAGTTGTCAGATGACAGATGCATTTAAATCAGTATTCTGTCGCTAACAGAGGCCATTATCAGATGTCTAAGAAACAATAAAAGAATGGGGCGAACGCATTTCCTCAGAATACTCTTCCAGCCTCAGTCAGCAAAAGTCTTAGCAGAGTGCTCTATAAATGCTTTTGATGGTTTTCTTTATTCCTTTCTTGATTTAGAGGGGAAGGGGAATAATTTTTCCCCCACCAATATTAAATGTGATCTTAAGCATATTTCAAATGTTCATTTCATTTGGTAAAGTCCTTGTCTTTCAGGCACTGTAAACAGAAGAGTGATAAATATTTCAACAACAGTTTAATGAAAAATATAACACGAGATATACCTCTGCAGAAATCAAACAACTGAATAATGCTGGGTTTTTTTTCTTGAAATTTTTGGGTAGCTAGGGTTGGGAGAGAAAGGAAACAGCCATTCTGTCATTCAAGACTCTTGCTTTCCATTCGCTATCTGAAGCCATTCTGCTGAAGATTATTGTTCTTGCTTCCAGACTCCCTCATTGAATGGACACTGTTCTGAGTCAAATCTCTTGTCTGTCCTGTTTCCCACTTCCACTTCGGAGAAGTAAAGAATATCATTCAGACTTCCTTTCCTGTCCTGTCCAGTGTGGTGTAATCTGTAGTTCTACCCTTGACTCTTCCAAATGTGGGAGTTTAGCACTCACTCAAAATCAGTTCATTTGGCAGTAACCGAAGATCTCATGTTAGTTCTTCACAATACTTCATCACATTGAACTAAACTGCCCAAATTCAGCTCTTGGAATTTACATTATGAATCATTAATCCATTTGTTCAATTCAAATGACCAGTGATTTAAGTATGTCACTCTACAAAGTTAAGTCACGGTGTTACGTGAAGCTGATATGGTAGGATTTTCCTGGTTTAGTATGTTGAACAAGTTCCAAGGACTTTTTAACTCCAAATTTCATTATTGGTAATTTCAGGGACAGAAAAAGCTTTCCTCTTTGATGTCAGGACTTACTATCTTTATCTTTTTGTATTTTTCAATTAAAGATCAGTACTGGAAGCTTTAAGTAGACAATGTAGCAAGAGATTAAAAAAAAAACCAACACATATTAATAGTCTCTTAATCTTTCCTAGGAGTTCTGGGCTCATCAAAAAAGAATTGCTCAAACAACAACAAAAAAATAATTGCATGCTACTCATCAAAACAGGACTCATTGTGCCTATTTTAGTTAAAAATTCCATATATATAAAATGAGTTTTTAAAGTCTGTTCTTGTCCTCTGTCATTCTGACACCCACTGCCCTGCAGTTTTAACTAGAGGACTAGCAGATGACATACCACTTACTGCCAGTTTCATAATCTTATGGTACAAAGGCCCTGTCAGTTGCTGGTGCCACTGGGAAATTGCTACTAGCTTGATGGAGATTATTTTTGTTTTACTTCTTTTTATGTCGCTGGTTCTATTCTCCCTATTTCCTCCTTTTCCTTAAGGGGATCGTGGTGGAGAAATAGTTGGTGTGATAAATCGATCAGCAGGGTACCATAGCAGCATTAAGCTATCCATCCATCAGGACTGCAGTGCATTTGAGCAAGTAGGTGCTGGTTGGTTGATATCTCAGAACAGTTTCCAAGTGATGAAGAGGCTTTCACCTCTGAATTCCAGCCTCTGCCACATTAGAAATCTTTCTAACTTTAAATTTTTTCAGTACATATAGAAATAGTAAATAATAGGATAAAAGATATGTTCTCTGGGGGACATTTCTATGAAGCACAACAAACTCCTTTTATATTGACTGTTAAAAAACTGCCATCCATTTTTTATTGTAAAGAGGTCACTGAGGACTAAGAGTAACAGATGAAAAGATCTCTTCTAGTAATATGTCAATCCAGTTTCTCTGGCTGTTGAGTGTAAAATGGATTAAAATTCTTGAGTACTGCGGCAGTTGTTTTATCGCCTCACTGTTCTGTATACTTGGTCTAATGACATGCTGCCAAGAGCAGATATTGAGTTGCAACTATAGGTATAATAATTGTGTGAATATTACAGGAGATGTGTCTAAAAATCTTCTAGGTTCACCACAAACCTTTATGTGGACATTGGCTGTTGCTTGTGTTCCTTGAGAACAGCAGTAGCTGAGGAAGGGTTTATATATATATATATATATATATCTTACAAGCCTGTGCTATCTTACTGATTTCACTGCCACTCCTTAAATGCTTAGAAGTGTGATTTTTTTGAATGCTTATTTCTTGAGGCCTCTGTGCTGTATTGAACACTGCTCTTAAAAAGGGATGTCCTATTCTGGATGTTAGACTCCAGTTTGTGTTGCAGATTTTGCAGGACTTTAGCCATAGAAGGAAACTGTTCTGTACAATGGGCTTGGTAGTGTAAAACTGAAAAAAGGATGATAAAAATTTTCTTCCTTAATAGAAGAAGAAGGGACTGAAATCAAACTGAAATTCAAAAGACACTGTACAATAAAGATGAGACTTCTCAGTGACAGACCTGAAAATGAATGAAAAGTCCCCCTAAATAAAAGAACAGTCTTGACAGTGCTCGTACTTCCAACAAAGGAGGTGAATACAGGCTTGTTCTGAGCTTGTCAGAACAAATTCTACCAGACATGGTCCTACTGCACATGGTGTCTGAAAAATTCAATGATTCAAAGCACGCTAATAAGAGTAGGCAACTGACGATCGAAAGAAGTTGTGCCTGGTGACCTCGCCCTGGATGATGAGGCCACACTTTTCAACAAGGGCAAACAAGTTCAAAAAAGCATCGTTAGTCTCCTTCCTAATCTTCCACTTGATAATTATATAATTCAGTGATGATATAACTACTACTGGCTGCTGCAGAAACCAGTTTAAGGATTTGTAAGATGTTGAGGCAAGTGTTTTGAGTCTTTAATGTAGCTTGCCTGTTACGTCTTCGTATTTCTTGCCCCTCTTTTAGGTAGGACTGTGCATGTGGAAACAGAATAATTCATTAGTGGAAAACTTCATCTTGCAAGCTGTGCTAGGATTCTTTGGTTTTGGTGGGGTTTTTTGTTTTGTTTTGGGTTTTTTGTTTTGTTTGTATGGTTGGAGTTTTTTTGTTGTGGTGGTGGTTTTTTGTGGTTTGTTTTTTTTTTTTCCCGTTGAGAAACATATCTGCAATATATGGCTCACAGAGGAGGGGGCCAATCCAGTCTGTGGCCAAATTAAACTTTTCACAGGGTAAAGTGTCTTATATAGAGGATATAGCTCTGATTGTGCCCACTTTCTTGGTAAAAATGCAAAATATTTTGTAGCTGTAACAAATGAGGCAAATGAGATTATAATAATTAATTGAAGATTTTTTGGCCAGAGGACAATAAATAGTCAGGGTACAGCAAATCTCTTGTTTCACAAATGAGCCAACTTGTAGTATGAGGTGTTATTTTAGTAAGAGATTAAACTGAAATATATGTGAGGTAAAAGAGAAAGTGCATGTACATTTTAATGAAGTCTATTTTCCTTAAGGAAAAATCTTGCCATAATGATCTAAGACATAAGAGCCCTAATCAAAATTAAATGTTTTCTTTTTTCTCCTACCCTAACATAATATTCAGTGTTAGATGACATTGCATCTTTGTTTTAACACTGCAAAATATTCTGCAATGACATCAAAGGGTCTATCTGTGCTACAATTTTGTATCACAAATAAGCCTACATTCATAAATACAGGCTTAGGACTAATATTCATTCATTTGTAAAGGGGTTTATTTCAAGCAAACAATGTATCCAGCAGAAGAAACTGAAGAAAAGCTTAAGACTTACTGTACAGCTGAAGTCTAATTCATTAGCAGAAACTCACAGGCATGTTATTAGTGAATACAAAAGAGAAGGAAAATTAGAAAAGGCTACAGGATAAATCAAAATCTGTTAATCAGATTGTATGGCTGTGTTCTGGTTTGTTGTGCATGAGGCATACGTTTAATCCTCTTGCAAATGAGGCTGTCCATTTTCAACTTCTTCAGTTTAGGATGGGCCAAGTTTATTTCTGGTGCAAAACGATAACTACAAAGCTACACATTTAATTGAGATGATGTTAAAAATACTAAAAATGACACAAAAAGCCAAAGCACTGGATACTAGAGAAAGGTCAGTAACTTGGAAAAACTGGATATGAAATATCTTACCAGAATGCTGTTCTGAATGCCAAAAAAAAAAAGGCCAAGAAATTATGTAGGCTTAATTTGCACCTACCTTGTTAGCATCTGAGCTAAAATTCAGGCTCCCAGTAAAGTTCCTTTGCATCAACACGTTAGCACAAAAATGTCCTAAAGGATGACACTTTGCCAAAAGAAATTTGATATCAGTATGGAGTACTCAAGAATTGGTGGGAATTCTGTACTACGTACAGATCAGCAAAACTCAAAGCCATTTTCTAGTCATGTTCCTCTCTAGGAACAGGAAATATCAGCCATGAAATAACTAGAAGTCATGAAATCGCTCCTTATACCAGTAGTGTTAATTGCAACCTTGCAGAACCAAATTCAGTTCTGTGTTCCCTCCCAGATTTGCTCAAGAAGTACAGAATGATGTGACTGAAAAGAAGGTTGTCCTGTTCATAATTGTAACTAAAGATGAATTGTAAATATCTGTGTATTTTCTGAGGAGTAACAAGGGCGATTAAAGATTTCATGAACAGCACAGCTTAAATTAATATCTGTAATGAAAAAAGATAAATTTATTGGATGAACACCACAGTGAAATAGTAGCAAAATAAATTAGTATTAAGCTACTAATTGTTGTAACACAAAAGGAACATCATTCCCCAAACAGAGCTTAAAGAAAGAAAGAAAACAAAGCCAAACAAAACACACACACAAAAAACCAGTTTTATGAAAACCATTTTAGTGCAAGCTGCTTCCAGCGTGCTCATTTTCATTAACAGCATTCCCAGGTGCTTTCTTAAAGCTTATCATTGCTAGTGGTTCTTTCTGCACCCACTCTTCAGAGCTCTGAAATATTAGCTAGTACTTCAGATGGGCATTGACATTACCAGCTCTATCAAGCACGACATCTCCTTGGAGTCTTTAATATTCCTTGCAGGTGGTGTGTCTCAACATGAGCCACTTTGTCACACATAACACTTGCTCACAAGGTTGCTGAGGTGGATTAGAGACTCTGTCCTGTATGTGGGGGCTGCTACACGCATACTGCTCAAACCCTCCTAACCAGTTTTCCATATTCCCAAGAGTTACTATTCTTGGTATTTGGAAACCGATACCTCTCTGCTTCATCTGCCTTTCAATGCCACCAGAAGATTTCGGTGATGGTTTTAAAACATGAGACCTCCCACTTGCAATGAGTTTCTGCTTCAAAAGACAGCTTCTTGTCTAGTTTTTAAACCTAAATTGCAATTGAGCCGACTTGGTCCAATTTTTAGCTATGGTGACAGTATTCTATGGTCTTATCATGTCTTTTCTCTGTTTTAAAGAGGAAAACCTGCAATTGAGAGATTTTCAGAGTCCTTGCAATTATGCAACAGTCATAACGTTTGAATGCTGGTTTCCTAGCCTTTCCTGTCTCTGAAAAAGAAACTTAATCATAATCAATAAAGCTCTTCTGTCTTCCTCATCATGAAGGACATGGACCTGTTGGAATGGGTCCAGAGGAGGGCCACGAAGATGATCAGGGGCCTGGAGCACCTCTATGAAGACAGGCTGAGACAGCTGGGGTTGTTCAGCCTGAAGAAGAGAAGGCTCTGGGGAGACCTTATTGCAGCTTCAAGTACATAAAGGAGCCTACAGGAGAGATAGGCAGGGACTCTTTATCAAGGAGTGGAGTGATAGGACGAGGGATAATGGTTTTAAACTGAAAGAGAGGAGATTTAGATTAGATATTAGGAAGAAATTCTTTGAGGGTGAGACACTGGAACAGGTTGTCCAGAGAAGTTGTGGATGCCCCATCCCTGGAAGTGTCCAAGACCAGGCTGGATGGGGCTTTGAGCAACCTGGTCTAATGGGAGGTGTCCCTGCACATGGCAGGGGGGTTAGAACAAATGATATTTAAGGTGCCTTCCAATCCAAACAAATCTATGATTCTATGATATAACCATAGCTCAGAAACATCCCTCTTACAGCTCTCAAGTTATCTTTTACAGATTTAAGAGTTAAACTTCCATTTTTTTACTAATCTAAAGTCTGTTTTTTTTTCTGTTTTCTCAAGCTTAATGTGATCATGTCATTGATAGGCAGTGCAGGACAAATTCCTGTGGACCTGTTTGTTCTCCAGGTAAGCCTGTCTACAAAATGGGAGGGTATCAGAAATTATTGTTTTACTGTTGTTTGATCTTTCTGTTGTTTGCAGTTCAAAAGTTTATAGATCTTTTGAGAGAGTTTCTGTGTATAGGACATACTAGTCCAGCAGATCCCCATCTAAAATTCTTATATTAAATATATGTGACAATACAGGTAGTTTCACTGAAGTGGGAAAACAAATAACCCAAGTAAAGGCTTCTGCTAATCACATGACAAGTGTTGAAATTGTCCTAGGACTAGACAATTTCCTCTACCTTAAATAAGTGTAATGCCTATGTTTTGAGCTTAGAAGCTCTTACACCTGATTTTGCTATTCCTTAGGAGAGTAGGGTGTCTATGCAGGACTTTAAAGCAGCATTACGTGCCTTGTAAAGATTTATGCTTCAGTGTAGTCAGACACACCAAGGTTAAAAACCTTATCCTTATCTCACTGTTCTGACATTGCAGCATCGTTACTGAGTTCAGTTGGATGTTTGTTAGTTACAGATGTAACTAAACTTTGAAAAACATTGTTTTGAAATTAATTTCTAGGTTTAGGAATATAAACTTTCAGAGATAGTGTGAGATCACATGAAACTTGGGACATCCCGACTTCCAGTCTTGGGTTAAAATTTTTGGTAAGTCTTGAAAAGTTAGAATGTCTATAGAGTAAATCTCGTCATGACCTTTGACAGTTCATTTGTAGGTACATCTAAATGACCTTAAACCTGAAAAGTAAAGTCAGATACTGAGGATGAGTAAACACAATACATAATTGTAGGACAAAACCTGCAACTGTGAATTTATTCTTTTATTTATTTCCAAAATAGCTACAATATAGGTTTCCACCTATCACCCAATAGATTCATATCCTTTTTCTGGGTTGCTTATGGAAGAATCATGTGAAACTGTCAAACATTTTACTGAAGGAAACTTCTCTTGCAGCTCACTTATGCATAAATCATATTATTTGCTGAGAAGGGGGCTAGGTTTTCTTCGGGGTTTTTCTGCTCTTATTCTCAGCAGGTCCCTATCTCCTCTTGCTCATATTTCTAGGACTTCCCAGCTAATTCTCTTTCTCAGTCTTTATCCACTCTCATAGACATGTACCATGCTTTCTAGTCTTCTGGACCTCACTGATTCTCTGTGAGTTCCAGAGAACTGCTACTGGCTCTGAGATAGCCTCATGAACTTAATCAGGGGCATATCTACATTATTAAATTAATTCCTTCTGGGGGCTGATTAGTGGCCTCTTGGAGCCAGCTAGGGTGTAAGCCTGCATCCATAAAGACCAATTTCCATCATCAGATCAATTTTCTTCTCTTCCTTCTCCCACCTCCTAATAAAGCAATTCCCATACTCAATTCCCACCTGTCTGTAACACCTCACTGTGCTAGAAAACTTTGCAGAAAGGTCAGTCATGTCTGAGGTAAACATGCAGCTTCTTAGAGCTTCCTGAGACAACGTCCTGCTCGCATTGAACTGTAGAAAACTGCTGCACTACAGTTTCTGCTCATGTTCATTCTGGGCAGCCTTTGCCCTGTCTGTAGACCTCCCTGCAGTGGGTCCAGGCAAGTCATCTTCCGTAGGAAGGATTGTATCAAATACAGTGGAGAACTTGTTCAATGTATTCTGTGAACATTGATAAAACTGCTTCCAGGGATAATAAGTTTAGTTTAATTTTTTTTATATCTATGACCTGAGAAGGTGTCTCAGCCATTGACATGATCAGAGTACCAATGGTGAAAAGGTGTTAAGACAGGAATACTGATATCCACCAGGAGTGGAAAATTATATCCAATATGCCTTTCATGAATAAGGAATTTTTGGATGTCAAGGACTGTCAATGTCAGTCTCTGGGGAGGACTTGCTATTGCCTCCTCTGCAGCATGGCATATCATCCTGTGGGAAACAGTAGAGAAGAAGGAGGCTCCAATATACCTGGATGTGTTCTATCACTTGTTTTTTGTGCTTTTGATATAAACCATTTATAACTTTGAACCATTTTAAGCTTACAGTGGCACTCCTTGGCACTGCCATGCATTCAGGAAAATTAGGGCACTAGTGAAATGGATGATGATCAGTAAGGAGTCATCTTTGGCTAGCAAATAGCTCTTCTGTGTCCCTCAACCACCTTTTGGTGGGACAAGAGAAATGTCTGGTCCAAGTTATGTTTCTTACCTATCAGGCTTGAAGAAAAGAACAGATGTCATGTCAAAGCTGTTAGTTACGATTAGCAGAATGCAGTGGACAGGCAAAGCAATATGTGGGTGTTAGTGGCTGACAGCCAGAAGGTTGGAGTTTTGCAGAAATTTTGAAAGGTATATTAAGGGCACAAGGTACAAAATCCTTTTGACTTTTAATGGAAAGGGTGGCCAATGTAATTTCCTAGGTCTACAGCTGTACACCATAAAGTATTCCTCAAGGCAGTTATCAGGTTCAGAGGACAGTAAAAAGTTTTTTTTCCTCTCCTGCTCAAATGGTTATTTTCTTGGTTATAAAACTAATTAGATGTGTATGAGCATCTGTATTTCTTAAACAACGTTAGTGATTGGGTAGCCATTTAAGATCAGGGTCACCCTACTGCAAATAGAATGAAAGGCAAGGTGTCACAGTGCACAACATAAAAATGGCTTAGGACACCCAGACTCCTACCTGACAAAGAAAAGGCACTTAGCCAGTTATTTATTTTTTTGCCAGGGAAGAATGGTAGAAAACAGAAATATCTGCTTTTACTGTGCAAGTTATAACTATTAGTGTTTTTCTTCTGATGCTTACAATATGCATTCACACCAACACATGTGACTCTGTACTTTGAAGGCAAAATAATTCATGTGGAGTAGCAGAAAAACTTGTTTCCCAAGTGAGCCTTACAGGTTTTGGGTATCTATTTAAAGCTTTTGTGAGTCTTTAAACAATGAGGTTTGGAGATCTCATGGACTTTGTATCTGTTCGTTGGCACAAAATCCCACAAAAGACCTTCCTTTCCTAATGATTTTGTGTGGCTTTTCAGATTATGTTTATTGGGCATACAGGAGTGTATGACCCTTGCATGACTGGCAGTCATTCCACAATCAGGTTGACAGTGTGTAGATGGAGTTTTGGCTTCAGTCTCACCTGCACGAGCCAGCATAGCTGGGCCAGTCATGACAGAAGGAAAGATGTGAAAGTGTCTTGTTATGAGGACAAAACAGAAAAACGTCTATCAAGTGAAGGCTGATATTTCTGGGAAGTAGTGGTGACTGTCTGTATGACATATTCTTGCACCTAGTTTTACCCCAAATTTTGGAATTAGTTTATGCTCACTAAACAGCGGATGTACATACATTTTCTCTGGGGAAATTTTCAGAAGCGCACCAGACTGGTGTTCCTCGTTACAGAAAGCTGAAGCAAAATTACCTTGTTGCTGAGTCTTCAAGGCTAATAAACCCAAACACATAAATGTGACTTCACGGTCCTCCAACCTTGTCACATTATGTGCAGTTTATTACTTTACCCTTTAAAATACCACAGGCTGGCAACAAGCGACTTTACCCTCTTTTTGGTGACAGAGGTTTTCTTTGTCAAACTGTTTCTCTAACTAAACTTGAGAAGTATTGTTCTTCTCACACAGCTGCTGGATTGTTTGTGTACTTTTCTAAGGTTGTCTTATTACTTTATCTTTTATATGTAGAGAAAGTTATGTCCATGGAATGTGTGTAGTCCCTGCTGCTTATCTGTCAGTTTCAAATATATTTTATATCTTTTTTCATTTCAGTCGGAAAAGACTCCCAGTTTCTAAATGACCATCCCCCAGGCTATGAGGGAAAAATTAAATCAGTCAGATATATCCATGAGGTGGCTTTCCAGCAGCACCTCATTTACACTGAGACTCTAAACAGACTGTGCTTCCAGCCATACCCATTCAAACATGACCTTCTTTGAAACTATATTCATCACGAATGTCCCCTTGAGGTTACCCTGGTCACTGGTGTACAGTGGGGCTTTTATTTGGTTTGACTCCCTCTACATGAGAACCTCCAAACATATTACAGTTGGGACTATGCCTTGAAAAGTCAGGCATAGGTCTGGGGTTTTTGGGGTTAATTTTCAGGAAGGGTTTAAGATGTAGTTCAAGGAAAACACAACCTCCTAGGAGTTACTTAAGTATATTTAAGCCTAGTTAGTCTTACTTTAAAACAAGAGCAGACTTCTGGAGGTTTTTCTTACATGGAACATGCCAAGAAACTGAATTAAATAGGGTTACTCTGTCCTCCACAGGGCATGGCACAGTAGGGTTTTCTGAGGGGGAAAAATAGTTTTTCTGTGAGGTTTGTACTTAGTTCCCTGCTGTGAAGTTTTATAAGCACTAATGTGCAATTACAGGCATTTGCAAATTGATCTCCAGTTTCACTTGAAACACCACCTGGTCTCACTTTTTTATAGTTAGGGTGTATTTCTCCATGTTTTATTAGAAGATTAGTTGATTGGCTGAGAGAAAAAGGGAGTTGTGACAACAAAAGGCAAGAAGATTTCAATAATTTTGAAAGATTTTTTTAATGTCTTTGAACATCCCAGTAAAATTTCCTTCTGGGAAAATTTCCTTCCTGGGAAACTGCATGAATATCACAGTAGTTTGTATAAAAATGCAGCTTTTTCTTATCATACTTTTTGTCACTAGGAAGAAAAAGGAGTGATGTAAAAAGTGGTTCTAACTTCCTGTATCATCTCTTTTTTCCTCTCTTACCAGCAGGAAAAATTTAACCTTATGAAATGTATTTGTAAGAATTTTTTAAGGTTAAAATTGCATTTTCTGTCAAAAAGTTGTGGTTTTAAAAATATCAGCAGCCCAGCTTTGACATACGTTCCATCAGTTTTTAGGCTTCATACAGTTCAAGACTCTGCTGAAAATATGGACAATTAATTCTTCAAGATCATGTCATCATATGAAAGCTATTGAGGATATGGGATTAGATAATTACAATTTATTAATTACCTATTAACTCTCCATAAACACATTTAACACTCCGCCATTAATACTAAAATTATGCTGAAACTCCTGTGAAAAATTCTGCTTATTTTTAATGATTTCTGTCCATGTCTAGCCTGCAATAGTTGCTGTTACTGATTAATCCTAACAGAAATCAATGGTTTGCAGTTTATAACTACTCATTTTCTTCAAGAATTCCTCCTTTCCTTTACCCACCTGATAAACCTGCATCTATCTTAGCATCAGACTGCGTGGCGTATCCTTCAGTTCCCAAAATAGTTTCAGAACACTTTGCTGTTCATGTGCGTACCAGAGGTAATCTACTCTTTTCAGCAATACTATCTCTTTCATGTTATCAAGACTAACCACATGTATTTTGTCAGTAATGGAATCAGACAGAACTCAAAACAGAAAAAATAGCTTTTCTGCTGTTTTTTCTGACACTTGTAGTTGAATTTTCAGAAGGAATTCAGGAGTTCAGAGCCCATGTCCTGTTAAGAATACGGATTCTGAATCTCTTTTTGACACCCAGTGGATATTAACTATCAATTATTTGTGCTTTTAAAAATCACATTATTTTTTTAAAAATTCTCTATTGGTAGCTTAAAAAATTCCCAGATAGCGGGTAAAATCTAACCAATGACAAACACAACCAGTAAACCAAAATGCTAAAACTTAGGCTTTCTACTGAATGACACTGTAAACTCCGTAGAATTTGACAGACTTCAGTAGAAATTGCATTAATGAAATACTGATAGAAGGGCAGACCTGATAAGCAACTGTACTTGTATTCATATGCATAAATCCTGCCCTCTTTTTTCCTTGTTTATGTTTAAGACCTGTGAAGACAAGATAACATTTTCTATCATCTTTTATGACATCTTGTCAGATTATTGCAGAAAGAGATGGTAATCCTTAAAAGTGGCTGAGAAAAGAGGCAGTTTTAATAAAAATGAATAAATAAATCCTATCAGCTGAAGAAAATCTTAACAGTTGATCACATTTGATTAACTCTAATAATAAACAGTAATTCAAAATAAACCTATTTTAATATTCTTACATATCTATTCTTGTTTATTTCTTGTGCATCTGTATTTGCTGGTTTAGATGCTATGTTGGAAAAGCAAACAAGCCCTCCAAATCCTGATCTTTTTTTTCCTAGTGTATATATTATATGCCTATATCTATGTATAATATATATTCTGGCATTTACTTGACAGCTCCACAATTTCAAACATGCTGGTTCAAAGACCACTGAGATCTGGCAGCTGACTATGGGCTGAATTTATAGTGTGATGTATTTTTGTGAATTTATGCTGGATTATATTATCTAGATGTTGACTTAGTCATGTGTTTTATGATGGTACCACATGACTAGTGAGAAAAAGCCTGATACATGGTCCTCCTGGGAAGATAAGAAGAGATATTCATGAGGGGACAGAGAGACCTAGTCATTTCAATCTGCACTGTGATAACTTATTGATTGTATTGCATTTTATGAAATTCTAGAAGATAACAGAAAGACTGGGTGATTTATTTTAATAAGAAGTAGTTAATCACAATTAACATAAGAAGCTTAAGTTAAACACTTATGTAGACCTGGTTTTATTCTACATTGCTGGGTGATGTGTTTGTTTTTCTTAAGAAATAAAGATGAGTCATTGAAATCTATTGTATGCTCAGAAGCAGTAAAACTGGTGGAACAGGCTAGGCCTAAAATTTGTGCAGTATTACTAAACAAATAAAGCTGGTCAGTAGGAAGGGGTTGCTTTTGATGTGTTTATGGCTTTAGAAAGAAGTAGGAAACCTACTTTTCTGGAGGAAGTTCCTTCCTGCTTCTCTGTTATTGGGTATCATGCACCATCCTCTGAAATTATTATAGAGGACAGAGTGTAGAACTGGATGGACAAGTTCTATGTATAGGTATAGGATGTCAAGGGTATCTTGAGCGAGGGAAAGAAAAGAACGATTTAATTAGGAATAATTTCCTATGACCTAATTCTTCAGTGATGTGTCCATAAGACACAAAATAACCATTAACATCCTTCACTTAAAAATATATGTATATATATACACAGTTGTATTGCAAAATATTAATTCAAAATCCAACAGTAATATATGCAAATCCTGGACTAAAATGCATTTTTGGTAAGGTAAAGTTCCTAAATAGAGAGTTATTTATTCCCTAGGGAATAAGTACTGTGGGAACTGGAATTGACATGAAATAATTTAGCTACTCTCCAAGCTTGTTAAGAATTCCTGGTTTAATTTCTAATTTTTCCATTTTCCACTTTTTTCTATTAAGTGAAAAGATGAGCATCATACGCCTTTGTGCTTTCATTACCTCTGAAAGATCTTTTGTAGAACAAATAGATCTTCGTAGGGGTCTATGTACCTGGACTTTTTGTACGGTAAGAAACTCAGTGTAGATTTACAGATTTTCTTGATGTGTCCAAGTAGACTACTAAAAATTAAAGTTTTGAGAACTGCTTTTTTACTTTAGAGAAGCTTGGCCTACAAATGCACAGATGTAGCTGTTATTTCTAGACAAACAGCTCAGGGAAGTAGGCTTGATTTTGAAATTCTTTATTTGTAAACTAATCATATCACTTTAAGAAGGCAATCAACTTTATGAATTTTATGATAATGGGTTTTCATTAGGTTGAAGTTGCAGCTGTTGGCCTTTGGTAATATGTTAAATGCTTTTATATTAAGAAAATGGAAAAATTAAAAATAAATGCTCTTTGAAACACGGGCGTGGTTTAGCGATGTTCTATACACATCTTCAGCTCTGCTAGCCCTTTCAAGGCTTTTGCTCATGGAGTTTCCTTTATTTAGCAGCAGGAACAGGCATGAGCACATTCCTGGAATCACCAGTTCTATCTTCTTTCTTTCCTTTTCTCAGTTCACTCATCCAAAGGTTGGCAGTTCTACCTAGTTTGGGGATGCCGAGTTCTTATGTCACTGCTCTGAATTACGCCTTACAAGAGCGTGTGTCTCTTCTCGCTGATTACACACAGAGATGATATAAAAAAATCTCCCACTTTGTATCAAATCTGAACTCCCAATCCATCTCTGTACCACTGAGAACCCATGGGTTGGTGTCTGGCACGGTTTAACCCCAGTAGGCAGATCAGCCTCACACAAATGCTTGCTCTCTCTGCCCTGAGTGAGACAGGAAAGAGTAAAAGTGAGAAAACTCATAGGTTGAGATAAAGAGAGTTTAATAGGTAAAGTAAAAGCCGTGTGTGCAAGCAAAGCAAAATAAGGAATTCATTCACTACTTCCCATTGGTAGGTGTTTAAAGTCATCTGCAGGAAAGCAGGGCTTCATCATAGATAACAGTTACTTAGGAAGACAAATGCCATAACTGCAAATGTCCTCCCTTCTTCTTTCTTCACCACAGTTTTTATTGCTGAGGATGACATTGTATGGTATGGGACATCCCTGTGATCACTTGGGGTCAGCTGTCCCAGCTGTGTCCCCTCCCAACTTTTTGTGCACCCCCAGCCTACTCACTAGTGGGGAGGTGTGAGGAGCAGAGATGATCTTGAAAACATGTAAGCACTGCTCAGCAATAAGTAAAACATTGGTGGGTCATCAACACTGTTTCATCACATAGCACCATACAAGCTACTATGAAGAGAATTAACTCTATCCTATCCAAAAAAAGTATTGTACCTTGGTTTAATTTCAATGTCAAGAGCAGAATGGAAAAGCAGGAAGGCTCTTTTTGTATTTAACTACTGCAACTTTAAGTTGTATCTTTTATAGCTGATACAGACAGGTCTTGTCTGCTGTCAATGGGAGGGGGTATACCTATGCCTGCAAATGGCAAAGGTGCTCTTTGCTAGGGAAGAGCAGTACTTTATTGCATCCTGAGTATCATAACCTTGAGTGTGTTGTATTTGTGCCAGAATATCTTCCCGGTGAATTTGCTGCCCGTGCTGGAGTTGACAGAAGGAGTTTTTACTTTTTATCATGAAGTAAATGCAATGGTGCATACGCTGAGTTTGTATAAAATGGCAGTTACATCCAAGCCAAATTTGACTTACCCCAAGTATTGATTTGGCCCGTCATTTATTTTGATTTCTTGTTTGTCTAACAGCATGGAAAACTGTTTTTCTTTCTTCTCACTTCTTAAGGAACATGACACAGTCTGAATTGCAGTCCTCAAAACAAATGTGCTGCCTTTAGCTTAAGGGAAAACTCAAACTTGAAAAAAAAAAAACTTCTTTTTTTTTTTTTTCTTAAAATTAAGTGT
The DNA here is from genome assembly GCF_964106895.1 of Numenius arquata. Lineage (NCBI taxonomy): Eukaryota > Metazoa > Chordata > Aves > Charadriiformes > Scolopacidae > Numenius > Numenius arquata. The sequence continues at coordinate 15,099,133 of NC_133578.1, forward strand.
CCCATAATATTATCTCATCTCTTTAGCTGTTCAGAAAGCTTTTCCTGCAGCTAATGTTGTTTTCAATTTTTATCCTGAACTTGTAGTTCAGATGTAAAATGAAACACATTTTTTGTCTGTGATCTTTACTATATTTACATGACTTAGATGTAACAAATTCTTTTTTTTTTCCCTCCTATCAATAGGCTTACATGGTGGTGTTGGCATATTGAAGGGGGGGGGGGGGGGGGGGGAAAGAGGAAGGTCAAATTCTGAAGTTCCTAGCCAAATCTTTCTTTAGAGCAAATATTAAGCTCACTGGGGCTTTGTTTAAACAAATTACAGTTAGTTAATTAATTAGGAGTATATATCTAAAATAATCTTTTTGTCCCATCTCTTTATTCTCGCTCACATCACAAAATTTCTAGATTACTTATTTTTTATACAGCACCTACCAGAGTAAGAACATAAAAATATCCATACCAAAAGTTTACCTAGCCCTGCAGCCTATTTCTGACAATTATCCATTGCTGTTTAGAGAAGAACATAGCAATATAGTTAACCACGTAATGCTGACATTACCGGATCTTGTAATAACTGAAGAAGTACAAACAACGAGAAAGAAAAAATCCTTCTTCCTTTTATGGGATCAGTAAAAGGCTCACATAGGCTCAGTGTTTTGTTGTCTGGGATTTTTTTTGTCCTGTGTAGGACCAAGGTCTTAATTTAGAGGATTAGCAGATTGGAAGACAATACAGAAAGTAGGGCATATGCTCCAAGTACTTACAGTGTCTTAAACTGTATTTTTTATGAATTATATAATTTCATTCCCACATACCAATTCCATGTGGATCAATCCTAGTCTGTGAGTTAGACTCCCTGCTGAGCTGCTTCATAGCTCTTGATTAGTTATGGGTATTACAGTAATTGGGTCTGTTAATACCTACCTTTCCAGAGAGGTGTTAGCTAAACCTGTTTATTAAAATAATGACCACAGAAGAAAAGAGAGAGAGAGAGAGAGAGAGAATGTAAAGATATGCATAGTATTTCAAGATCTTGGAATTATATTTCCTTCTAACACTGTGTTCAGAAACCCTTCAAGAATACTACAGCAGCAGCAGCTGCACCTAAACAATTAACTTGCACTATTAATTGGGTTCGGAAAATATATCTTCATGGCAAATGAAAGAACAGAATCAAGTATTTTTGTGCAACCGTACATATTTTTATTAGCCATATTCACTCAAGCAAGAACTATACTTGGAAAACATTAATGTTCAGATGCCAATTGACAAAAGCACAGGGACTCATTAAATCAGAAATATTGTGACAAATTGTACAGTCTTGTGGTTTTGCTCTAGGGAGCTAATCCAGCAAAGCATTTAAGAAACTGCTTAATTTTAAGCATAGAAGGACTCCCAGGAGAAGGTATAAAGCAGATGCTAAAGTGTTTTCCTGACTGGAACACACAGTTGGTCAAAATTTGTTCTTCTATTTTTTTTTTGTTTTGTTTTGCTTTGGTTTATAGGAAGATACTAAGACTAAATCAAGTCCTTTAGAAGTTCATTATGCATCCTAAGTATTCATAGCGTAATATGAAACATTATCATGTGTAATATAAATAAGATTATTTCAGTATCACCTAGAGATCTAATAAAAAATTTACTGTGCTATGTATGGTGCTCACATAAAGAAAACTATATCAGTAGTCTCTAAACACTTTAAAATATATGGCCTTATTCTGTAGTTCTGGGAAGTTGGTAAATCCATTCGATAGACTTGCATGGACTTTTTTCTGCCTGGAACTCTCTGGTTTCAAGGAAACTTTGTGTGATGCAGAAAGCTGTCCAAAGACTGTGCAATATATGTGAGGGACATCAGTTACTGTGACAGAGGTCCCAAACCTCAAAATTGCAGACTAGCCTCAATAATTCAGTAGCTATGCCATACGAGATACAGATTGAAACGTTACAAGTATTTCTATTCATATACATGTTCTGAGCTTCTGTTCCCCTCCATAATCCTACTATATGTGTTGGCCTATGCAATCTCAAAGTTGTTAGAGAGATCAGTTAGTGAAAATGAGCAGTTTTTTTCTATTTGGAGTTGATAATTAGGCCTTCTGAATGAAAACAGCTGCGTTTCCAAACCTATGCTCACTATGACCCAAATGCTTCTCCTTAACTGTAAATCATGTCCTAGCACCTGTAGCCAGTTTTCCCTGTGAATGTGTCAAAAAATTGAAACTTGACCATGGAAGGGAATCAGATTTAGACTGGAGCCATTTGTACCCTCTTTGGTTATCCTTTTTCATTCTGACTGCAGCACAAAAGAATTCCAGTGACTCCAGCCAGTAAGTCAGCTTCATCAGGGTCCTGACTTAAATGCCACTATGCAAAAGCATAGCATGGGGAACAAACAAGAGGAGTTAGGAATGTGCTCACACCTGCAGGGTTATGGTCTCATTGGCATCACAGAGACATGGTGGGATGGCTCCTCTGACTGGAGTGTTGGAATGGAAGAATACAGGCTCTTTAGGAAGGACAGGCAGGGGAGAACAGGAGGAGGTGTCACCCTCTATGTCAATGACCAGGTGGAGTGCATGGATCCTTGCCTGGGAATGAATGAGAAGCTGACAGAGAGCTTATGGGTCAGGATTTAAGGGAAGGCAGGGACAGGTGACATTGCAGTGGGAGTCTGTTACAGACCACCCGACCAGGAAGACTAAGTAGATGAGGCCCTCTATCGGCAGAAAGGAGCAGCCTCACGTTCACAAGCCCTAGTCCGCATGTGGGTCTTCAAGCACCCTGATATCTGTTGGAGGGATAACACAGCAGGGCATAAGCAATCCAGGAGGTTCCTGGAATGCATTGATAATAACTTTCTTTTCCAAGTGATAGAGGAGCCAAAAAGAAGAGGCGTTATGCTAGACCTTTTTGTCACTACTAATTTTGTTAAATCACTGTTTCGCCTTAATAATTATTTCACTACTTCTCTCTTATAAGTGAAGTTAATCACTCCGCCTGTGACACACCAACAAGGAGGGGCTTGTGTAGAATGTGAAGCTCAAGGAGAGCCTTGGCTGCAGTGACCCTGAAATTGTGGAGTTCAATATCTTTAGCACAGCGAGGAGGGTGCACAGCAAGGTCACTAGCTTGGACTTCAGGACAGCAGACTTTGGCCTCTTGAGGGATCTGCTTGCCGGAGTACCATGTGATATAGCCTTGGAGGGAAGAAGGGCCCAAGAAAGCTCGTTAATATTCAAGGATTGCCTACGCTCAGTGAATTGCAATAAGGAGGCAATTTAAGGAATCTCTAGCTGGACCCAGCAGGAGAAGTTGTGTGATAACTCCAGCCACAAGTCTGAGTTTGTTGAGGATGAATCAGGGCTGATATCAAACTTCACTGTATACGGACTCTTTGTCAGGAAGCGTAGCGATAGAACAAGGGGTAATGGTTTTAAATTGAAAGAGGGGAGATTTAGATGATTAGATACTAGAAATAAATTCTTTATCGTGAGGGTGGTGAGACACTGGAACAGGTTGCCCAGGGAAGTTGTGGATGTCCCTTCCCTGGAAGTGTTTAAGGCCAGGCTGGATGGGGCTTTGAGCAACCTGCTCTAGTGGGAGGTGTCCCTGCCCACGGCAGGGGAGTTGGAACTCGATGATCTTTAAGTTCCCTTCCAACTCTAGCCATTCTATGATTCTATTTTAAGTGTCTTCTGCTTTCCAGAGCTCCATGAAGCATTAGTATAGCCCTCACATGACTATAATTTGCAACTGTGGTTGGCAAAGGAATGCGTATATTTCTGTGACATGTTGAAGTTAGTACAGCTTTTTACCCTGTTCTTTTTCTCCCTCAAGTACATGAAAAAAAATACTTAATATGCCAGAGTTTCTATTCTGTGGATCATTAGACCTATTTTCTTGTAGATAGATTCCAATGGCTTGTTCCAAGCTCAAAGCCTGGTGATTCTTGTTCTTTTAAACAAGGCATTGTATGAGTGCTTTTTGTTCCCCCTCTATCATTTGTCCTCCAGAATTGCTGAGAGTACATGAAAGCACCTAGCACTTTGTAAGACTGAACACTACTGGTTTACAACTTTTTGCCTCCTTGTGAAGCAAGGCGATCAGCAAGTAATTCAGAAATGCATACTGTCCGCGAGCCTTAACAAATCTAGAGGCCTTCCTGCAGGTGGTCAACGGTGCCCTTTCCCACTTAATTGCAGCTTGAATAATTTTCCATCAAATGAAACAGAGTATGTCTCTGCGTGAAGCAGTCCATCAAAACTCCATAGTTACTGCAGTGGAGGAGATCAACTCAGTTTGCATTCTCTCAAACTTTTTTTGACACGACACAGACAAAGCAGCCAAATTCTGGAATTTCTGGATAGTTACAGCTTGTATCTTGTAACGTCAGTTTTATTCTGCCCCAACTTCTGATTTTGTTTTAACAGCAGGGTGGTGGTGGGGTGGGGATAGTTAGGCTGCCTGGAGAAAGAGTTATTCAGAAAACATCTCTAGCATACACAAAATCAGAGAATTATAGAATCATAGAACAGTTTGGGTTGGAAGGGACCTTTAAAAGTTGTCTAATCCAACCCCCCTTGCAATGAACAGGGGCATCTTCAACTAGATCAGGTGGCTCAGAGCCCCATCTAAACTGACCATGAATGTTTCCAGGGATGGGGCATCTACCACCTCTCCGGGCAACCTGTTCCCATGTTTCACCACCCTCATTATAAAAAATTTCTTCCTTATATCTCATCTGAATTGACCCTCTTTTAGTTTAAAACCATTACCCCTTGTCCTACCACAACAAGCCCTACTTCTGTCCCCATCTTTCTTACAAGTTTCCTTTAAGTACTGAAAGGCCACAATAAAGTCTCTCTGGAGCCTTCTCTTTTCCATGCTGAAAACCCCAACTCTCTCAGCTTGTCTTTGTCAGACAGGTGTTCCATGTCTCTGCTCATTTTTGTGGCCCTCCTCTGAGGTTCACATGGGTCCACTCCTCAAACTTGTCCAGGTCCCTCTGAATGGCATCCCATCCCTCAGGAGTATCAATCGCACCAACTCAGCTTGCTGTCATCCACAAACTTGCTGAGGCCACACTCAATCCTATTATGTCATTGATGAAGATATGAAACAGTACTGGTCTCAGTATGGACCCCTGAGGGACACTGCTCATTACTGATCTCCATCCAGGCTGTTGACCACTACTCTCTGGAGGCAACCATCCAACCAATTCCTTGTCCACCAAACAGTCCATCTGTCAAATCAATAACTCTCCAACTTAGAGTGAAGAATATTGTGGGGGACTGTGTAAAAGACCTTACAGAAGTCCAGATAGATGACATTCATAGCTCTTTCCTTGTCCACTGATGTAGACATCCCATCATAGAAGGCTACTAGGTTGGTCAGACAGGACTTGCCCTTGGTGAAGCCATGCTGGTTGTCTCAAATCACCTCCCTGTCCTCCATCTGCAGTAGTTCAGCTTCCAGGAGGATCTGTTCCATGATCTTCCAAGGCACAGAGGTGAGGCTGACAGATCTGTAGTCCCCAGGGTCCTCCTTTCTACCCTTTTTAAAAATGGGTGCAATGTTTCCCTTTTTCCGGTCACCAGGGACTTCACCAGACTGCCATGACTTCAAATATCATGGAGAATGGCTTGGCAACTACATCAGCCAATTCCCTCAGGTCTTTGGGTTGTAGATTGAAGCCTAGTATATCAGCATGTCTAGGGAAACAGAACAGTCACCCTCTTATTGTTTGCATGTCAGGGCAGTGGGAAGCCTACTACTATTGCTTTCACTTCTCCAAAGAGAAGGTGTGTGTGGAGGAATGGCTGAGTGAAAAAGGGCATGACTTGGTTACAATGAGCAACCCAGTCTTTGATAGGGATGAGAGCCTGGAGGAGGCTGTGAACTGTCCTTGAGAAACAGAAGTATGAAGAAGTAGCTACATGATAAGTAAGTGATAAGCGGTACTGCCTCCAGGAGATAGAGAAACATCTGCTGCGCGTGGACAAGAGGTCCGCACTAATTGTGTGAGCGCTCTAGGCGCGTGAACAGAGACTGTAAGCCAATCATATAATTGTTGCTAGCGCGTGCTCTGCTTGTCTGTCTTTATATACTCTGTGTGAACTTGAATAAAGGGAGAACGACCATACTCACATTGAGACTCATCGTTACTCCGGGTCCGTCTCCCACTCCGACAGGTGTGATGGCTGGGGAGGTGTGAGTCTCCTGTCGGGAACAGTGTGAAGAGTTGTGATTTCCAGTAACCCAGCTATTAAAATCTTTTTCACTTGTTTTGCACCTGATTTTTGTTTTTTCCAGACATCTCCTAAAAGCAGAAATACTGTCACAAGCAATTCTTTTCTTAAGGTGTGTATTCATCCTGTTCCTTGTACAATTTTGAGACTTCAGATTTGTATCTGACAGGATAAAACCTGTATTTTAGTCATATAATAATGACTTTTCTACAATGTACTTTCTTTTTCTCTTTTTTTTTCTTTTTTTTTCTTTTCTTTTTTTTTTTTTTTTTTTTTTTCCAGTGAGGTTGAGCATTTAACATATCACAATATGGTTAAGGATACTTCGGAAAAAAATCAGCTACATCTCAGTGATATGGAGTTGTTAGGGGTACTTCAGCAATTCTTGAGCAGTTTTTCTGTTAGAAAATACAGATTGTAGGAGAGCTTCAGCCAAGTACTTAGGCAAAAGTAGTTTGCACCTAAAACTGCTAGACAGCAGAAGCCCAAGAATTCTGTCACTAGCTGCAAAATGAAAGAGGTTGAAAATCACAATGCTGGGATAAGCAGAAAGTCTGGCTTTGGATTCCAAACCCACCCCCAAGAAAAAAGACCTTATCAGAGTTGTTCTGGAATTATAAACAGCCAAGACTTGTTTTCTGTTGTATGGAATATCTACATATTGTTCAGCAGGTTCTACATATTCTACAGGTTGTTCAGCAGTATGAAAAGAAAAAAATTAATCCATTTCCTGGAAAGGATAGTTTCACACTTTTTAAGCATTAAATTTTGGATTATTTCAGGTTAATACTGAAAATACACATTTTTGATTCTGCACATTTTTCATTCATTACCAAAGTTGGTATAAGGTTGCAGAATTCTCAGATATGTGTCCACAAACGCACATGCATGCATGCACGCTCTTGTCCAGCAAGCTGAAATATTCAACTCACTTCACTGTTTTATTTATTCACTGTAGTCTGTGTAGTGTAGTCTAGAATGAAGAAATAAGATCACTAGATCTATTGATCATACAGTGAAACACATGCTTTTATACTTCATGTCTTTAATCCCCTGGGTTCTTTTTTTCACTCAGATACTGGGATGAAGAATAGCCTACAAATCAGATGGCAACTTTTTAACCTCCTGGGTGTTACTGCTTCCATGGGGCTATTAACTCCTGCGAAATTGCTTCAAATAGGCAAATAGTATCAAGTAGGACACTTTATCAACACCAGTAGCCTCCTTTTATACTTCTGCAAAGAGGTTCGCTCTAAGCAGCTGTACCTGCCCGAGCTGCATTGCTAAAGGAGAAGAGACCCTACTGTTACAATCCTGAGGTGTTTTCCCAGTTTATATTAGGCCTTTCCCATCTCACTTTAAGACTAAACTATGGTATTTTCTTAAGATGTTGAAAGTGTTTCTTAGATGTCTTTTAAAAGAGCATGTTAAATTTTTTTAACTTAGAGTTCATTCCGCTAATTCAATTAAATCCTTCTTTAGGACTCTATGCTTTTCCAGTACAGGTTCAGTATCATGAACTATGACTATTTATTAGACATAAGAATCGTCATTACGTGTTGAACTTCAGCACTATTTAGAAAGACTCTTAAATTAACAGTGCTACATGGAAAGAGATGAGGCATTTGGCAGGGTCTAGTAGATGGGGAGGGGGGGTGGGGGAGGGGGCGGTTCAGTTTTTAAGAAAAGAAATGCAAAGGAGATGTTTATCTTGGTAAGCATCCTGTAAGCCAAAAGTGCTGAGATGTTCCATTCAAGTTAAAATGTGAGGACGTAGATTCATAAGATAAACTTGTTTGTGTATTCAGTTGTTGGAACTGCAAGCAAACTAATTGGAAGAAATGATCATTCAATTTATGTTAGTGTTCCTCCTGGAACAGAGGTATGATTGTTGCTTTTGTACAAGAGAATAAAATTATGGTTTCCGCGGACTCCTGCTCAGTTATTTGTATACTTTTTTTATCAAACAAACGTACAGGATATTTTTATGATAGTAATATACTCATGAGGCATAAGTAGGAAGACAGGCTCTGCTGAGTAATCACTGAACAGAGATTAAGTTGTGGAGTGTTTTCATGCCATGGACTTTGGGTAAACCAATTCACTGATTTCCCCTATCACACAGTTAAACATTGTGATAATTTCCATTAATATTCCATAAACAAAAACCAACACTTTAAAGGTTATCTACCTTGCCTAAATACTAGATCCCCTGCAACTGTAGTTGAACGTTCAAAAATATATTTCCACTTTTTGTCTTTTTATCTCTCTAACTGTATATATGTCCCTCTCAATTTGTCCCTTAAAAAAATTTTATTATCAGTGATATAACTAACATGGTTATTCCCCCCTGGAACTGCCACTCATTCTGGTTCTTGTTCTGGTCTTCAAACTACAGACAAAGCTTGTTGTGAATACTTGTTATGTACAATTCAAGCCATTTGGTTTGGTTTCTCATGGCATATAGTTCATATATGACTATGTCATTCCCCCTACCTGACCAGATTAATATTAGGTTAATTATATGATCAGGCACTTAAAGTTTTTGAATCCTAAAATAAGTCAACACCATAGAAGCAAACAGAAAGTATGTCAGTGTCAGAAGCTTCAGAAATTATTTCACCCGTGGACATTTCTCAAAGAAACATTTTAATCAAAAGTTGCTAGACTTAAAGTAAGGGTTATAGGATGAAATTGTGTGTTAGAGAAGAGGCCAAATGGTGTAATGCACTTGTCCTTCCTGGCTTTGGAAATGATTTTGCACTGAATAACTTTTTTTTTTACTACTCATACTAGATAGTATATAAACTACATGTATCATTTTTCCAGATGGGAAGTAAAAATAACACTGTCATATTGAACCTCATGACACAAATTTTTGAGCAGCTGTTCCAAGGAGGGAGCAAGACCTATCTGGTCCTCTGTAGGTCCTGCTGTAGGAAGGGCAGAAGATTGCTGGAGAGCTAGGTTCCCTGCTTCTGCTGCAAGGATGGGAGAGACAAAAGAAATTGATCTTCTGGTTTTGGAATTATACTGTGAAGCTTGTATGTTGGAAGAAGTAACCCAGTCAATGATTAATAATAACCATGTTTGAAAAACACATATAAGCAGAACCATCAAACAGTCTTAGAAAGAAGTAATGAAACCAGACTCAAAGAACCATACTTTAAATGAATTTATGTCTCTGAACATGCTTTCCAGTTGCCATACCAGGACAGCATTGCTGGCACTTCCATAAAAGAAATCTGTGAGAGTGACTGATAAGGATGTCACAAAACTAATCTTTAAATATCTCGCATCTTACATTTTATACTGGAAACAATGAGAAACACCGTAAGGACCTCCCCCAAGAATTGTATCACTTTCCCATAAGCATGGACTCTCCAGAATGTACAGTCTATTTGGTGACTAAGAACAACTAGAGAAGTACAAATATTTCAAACAGACAGAGAGATTTAACTCCCAAAGGAATCCATGCAAGGAGTTTTGTAATTATATGTACTTTAAAGTGAATTATTTTAAAAATGACATGTATTCAGATTACAAGGTCTAAAAAACTTGGAATTCCAAACCATTCATAGTCTAAAGTTAATGGAGTTCCAGAGTTGAAAGGAAAAGTATTTCGGCCAACATCAAGCTTATGTATTTTAATAACCTGAGGGTAGCTAATTAAAACTTATTCAGAACACTTGCTTTAAGAAAATGAATGCCAGCTGTTTTCTGAGGAGGGAAGGGCTACTCTGCCAACAAGCAGTGAGGGCTGGGAGCTGAGTGGGATCATTGGGCTGGCAGGGCAAGGGCCCTCACAAGCCAGAGCCTGGACCCACCACCCTCAGTGAAGAAAAAGGGTAAGCTGGGGACATGGAAGAGGGGGATGCAACCAGGGACAATCTTGAGCCCAGGGAATCAGGCTCCTGTGCGAGGCTAGGTCAAGGCAGGGTTGGGAAGGAAGCCCACAGGTCAGGGCTGGGATCAGACCCAATGAGGGTGAGCAGGATCAGACTATACCCCAGGATGGCTGGGCAGGTCCATGGTGACAGTACTGGGCTGAGATCAGTAATCCAAGTGATGACTCTTTTGTTGGACAATACAAATCTAGAACTATTATGTGTTGTGTAAAGCATTCTCTCCCCCTTCCCATCACCTCTCCCAATTCAGAGAAGGCCCAGTTCCTTTTTCTGTCAGTGAATGAAATTTAACTCAAGGGGGTAGGCTGAAGTGGAGATCTGAAAGCCCTGTGGTTAGACTTTATTGTTGTATTTGCTTGCTATGTCGGATACAGTGATGGGGACAATGCTGTGCTGTAACAAAGGCTACTTTTTCCAATGGAGAGCTGTGTTTTCTTCTGGATTTCTTTCACCCTCTCGTTACTTTGACCATTTTGACTTATTAATATGCCCAGAGCATATAATTTGTGCATCAAAGAAGGGGGTATAGATTGGGTATATGTTTTAGTCCATGAGCTGTAACATGAGTTGTTACTAATGGCAATTTGTCACTTGATGGCAAATTGATGGATTTGATGGATTATGAGTATTACTGCTGGGATGGATTGAAACTGGATGCAACTGTTGAAGGAGCACTGGAATTTTCTTTCCTGCAAATATCAGTATTTTGTTAAGAAATACCCTGCTTGCTAGCCAGTCACGCATGGGACAGATTGGGAATTGGCAGCCATTCTCTTGGGTAGTCATTGATGTGCAGAAAGCATTTAGCAGGTGTGAGGAGAAAGAGCCTCATGACAGGCTCTGCTCTTCATATTTTTCTTTCTCTTCTTTTGAAAATGAAACTTCAGCCTAATGAATATACTGGTGATTTGGTAAAAAAATAGCATCCATTGTTTTCCTGGGGATAATCTTTTCCAGGCAGTCCTGTCTTTGCAGACTTTCAGTTGTCTTTATGCTCCAGAAAATAGGTGTTTTTAGACAAGCTAGGCTGGTGTCATAATAAGATGTAGCTTATTTCTAAAGGCAACAAGCTGTCATCTCAACTGTTTGAAAGGCTGTGACAAGTCTTTTGGTTCAGCTTTATAAGCAGGGAAATGTCAAAATTTACAGTTTGTGGGGCAGTACTGGAAAGTCAGACTTCTCACCTTTGATTTAGTAGTGAATTCATAAGCATTTAGCACGTCTTAGTTCTGGGCAAGGCTCAGCTTGCTTCCCTCCTTCTGTCATCTGAGGCCGCTAAAATAACTTGCATTTTGAGGCTACGGTAAACTTTTCATAACTGCCATAATTATTCATGGCTGTTACCTTCCCAACTCTGTGAATTCACTGTCGAGCATTTGTAATACCAAACAGACTTAATTCATATTTCTATCCTAATTTTCACCCAGCCAAAATACCAGACCCCAATTCAACTAAATTTGTCTGTATGCTCCATTAAACCTGTGCTTGCACTTTCTTTTAGCATAAGAAGTTCACTGACCTTCAGGTCCTGTAGTCACAAGTCTGTAGCACAGTTGCCACTAGAGGATATTGGAAATTAAGAATTTAAGGGTTAGGTAGTCTGGGAAGAAAGATTTCCACTGTAACTCTTTAATCCAGGGTTAGGCTTCCAACTTTGAGTGGAAAGGCAAGTTACGCTGTGATCTACTAATATATAATGTGAGGATATCTTGAATGTTCAGGAACAATTTCGACAAAAAATAATTTCAACCCTTGTTTTTAATGTTTTCCAACAGTGTTACCTGTTCTGTGATACAAAACACCAATCCCCAAAATAGAAGCTTTATTTCTGAATGTTTTCTCAATACAGTATCCAATTCTGGTACTTGCACATGTGGAAGTCCCATCGAAAGTATCACTGAAAAGAATTCAAGGAAGGAGAGGGAAATTAATCTGGAAAATATATTTGGGTTGGCAGTGAGACAGTTGAGGGTCAATTTTGATTACCTGGGATAAGAATTCAAACTATAGGAAGGCATCTGATAGCAGAGGGTGAAGAAGGAATTTCAATCTTAATCACAAGGAATAACCAGGCCCAGTGATGGAAAGCTGAAGCTATGCATAGTCAGCCTTAAAGCAAAAAGCAGTTTTCTGCGAGTAAGTGTAAATTCAAAGTTTATTGGACAAGGTTGCAGACTTGCAATCATTCATGCCTTTAAAAAAAGAAGAGATTTTTTTGTATATTTTTCATGTCCAGTAACGAGGGAAATGTTTTGTCACCTATTTGAACACGTTTAGGAGGAAATTCTTTACTGTGAAGGTGGTGAAGCACTGGAACAGGTTGCCCAGGGACGTTGTGGATGCCCCATCCCTGGAAGTGTTCAAGACCAGGCTGGATGGGGCTTTGAGCAACCTGCTCTAGTGGAGGTGTCCATGCCCATGGCAGGGGGGTTGGAACTCGATGATCTTTAAGGTCCCTTCCAACTCTAACCATTCTATGATTCTATGATTCTTGAGGTGGAGAAGTACTGTCTTGTATGGACATCGTAATCCTTTCTGGCCTTAGAAACAGTGAATGCATTTCATTTTTCCCTCGATGGGCCATGGCGAAGGCTGGTGGGGTCGGGGATGGCCTGGGGAAGCCCAGAATTGACTGCTTTTCCCTCAGTACAATTATCAGCATTATAAGCATTTTAAGATGGCTTTGGCTAGCCTTTCTGCTTTCTTGTCCCCAGAGGACAAGAAAGTTTTTCCCTCCCACATTTTTCATAATAAGAAAAACATTCTGCTTTTACTGTTGATTTTTGATTTCCTTGTTCTCTGAAGCAAGGAACATGTGTCAGGTGGGAATAGTTCCGTGCTACTTGTAACACTAATCTGTTCTGTGTGGATGGCACACAAATTTTTGTTACATTAAATAATCACAAGTCTTAGAAGTTAAAGCTAGGGCATTCAGTACTGGGACATCTGGGTAAAATGACCTCTGCTACTTTCTAAGTGACTATGATGAAATATACTTTTCTGGTCTTGGTGTTTAAAAAACCAAGTCTTTTCTTGTTTCAGTCTAAAGGTGCACTTTGTTTAATTTGCATTTTAAAGGCATACTCGTTGATTATACCATGCTTTTGAAGCAGCGTGGAAAATGGAGTTTGTAACAGTAAGCAACTGATTGGCAATGTGATATCGTTCTGCCATTTGCACATCACTTAAAGGATTGAGAGCTTCAAAATCACTTTAGGATGTGAAGTTTTAAAAATTGATTTTGTCGTGTTTTAAACTAAAGAGAAGAAAAGCATTGCTTTTTAACAAGCATCTTCAGTGTGCTCAAAGATGGGTTTATCTGTATTCTGTCTCACGACTTTCACACAACACAGTTATGAAGAAGGATGAGGTGGGCAGGGGAAGGACAAGACAAAAAGCTTGTAGCAATTAAGGTAGAGCAGATGAGAGCTGCATTAGATTTCTAGCAGCTATGGCTGCAGAGATAATATAGGAATTAATGCTCTCCTTGAAACACAGGTAAAGAAACTGCAAAACCAAACCAGCTGGGAAAAGTGATGGAAAAGGAGTAGTTTATATGAGACAGTGTACCCGTGTCTCTTTCTTATTTTTTTTTCTAGGTAAATATGGCAAAATTATCAGTTACAGCGAGTCAACACTGGAATAACTTAAAATCCACATTTAAGACAGCCTTAAGTAGAAAAAAAAAAAAAAGAATTATTTTATTTTTATAAAGAAATACTTGTACTTCATCAGTAGTCATACTTAAAATTTATAGGATTATTCATTCTCTCTTATAAGATAACCTATTTGGCCAAAATTTTAATACTGTTCTACTGTGCTTCTCCTGAGACATGTTATCATCTTTTGTTTGGATTTCAGTAGTTCTCTGAGACTCCAAATAAAATGAGGTCTTCCTTGCCTTAAGTGCTATACAAATACAGTAAAAAACACTCCAGATCCAAAGAAATTATACTGAAAAGCTGTAGATCTTAAGAAAAAAAAAAAAAAAAGATTGTGGACCTTTTTTCTGTTAAAAATAAAGAGGTTTTAAAAAAAATGTTCTTACTAGATGAATAGAAAAAGACACATTGTTCCTTTTTGTACTTAAGATCATCCCATCTGTCATCCTTCTCTTCCCATCACCTAGAGTCCAAAATCAATATAAAGGTCAGTTAACCATCTGAGCTCAAATAGAGACCCCCAGCCATATTTCCAGATCAAGTCCTTCTAAATCCTCTAAGATGCTAAAGCATCCTCTGAGACACTTGAACAGTCCGTATTTTAACTGGCTTTCACATCCATTTTCACAGACTCTGTAATAATATGAATGGTTCATGTAGACATTCCAGTCAGGAACACACTAACTGAACCCCCAGGTCTCCATCTAGATCTTTAGATCTCCTTTAGCTTGCACTTCTCCACTCAAGTTCTCTGTAAATTACTCAGACGAACAATAACTCATCAATCCAAGGAGAGGTAGAGGAGTGTAGGAATGTGCAGAAGGTACACTTGTACAGAATGTATGAATGTACAGGAAGCAGAGAAACATGCAGGAACTGTATTTCTGTGAGGATAACGATTTTGTTTTTACTCAGTCCCCTTCTTTGAGACTTTGCCTTATTAGTAGGCTCCTTTCTCCATCAGAAGTCATACCTGACGGTCTTCCCTATCTGAAAGACACAGGAAGCTATGTAAAAAGCAAAACAGCCTCCATGAAGCCTTGAAACTCTTTCCGACAGCTTCCTGCTGAATCACAACAGCTTGGATTATCTGGCCCCCTGAGGCTGTGTCCAAAGAAGATTACAAGTCTAGCTTGTAATATTTGACAAAAGTGTTGCTTTTCATGCAGGAAGTGTCTCAGCAGATTTCTGGGTCTGATGTACAGGATGAAGCAGCTATAGACCAGCAGGGGTGTATGCTTTATTCCTGACAGTTGCAATCCTGTAGGTTGGTATGTCTCTTTAATACAACTCATTATCCATCTAGTGATAGAGTCTGGAAGGTTTGTATATAAAAGAACTGTGTAATGCCCCAAGGATTAATCTTTCAGGGTATAATGAAATCATGTGGCACAGTAGGAAAGTGGTACTGGGAAGCTGGGATCTCTTTGTTATGTGGTAAGGACTCAGTGTGGCAGGAAGCAGAAGAGATGAACTACAGCCACAGATACCCCATGATCATTAAAAATCTTCCGCTTTTCACCACAGGTAGGAAAATTAACCATATATTCTGGCCAAATTCCAATTTCAGTAACGGCAATGAATTCTGTTTTAATTTCTTTTGCTGTATCGGGTGATTCATTACTCATTTTCACTCCTGTAGTAATGACAGAGAGACAGGTAAATTTTTTATAACAGCATAATTGTCCTACATTCTTCTTCTGTGCTTGACTCCTTATCTTGTGAGGTGGGCTTTGGACAGTCACAGCTAGGAAAGAGTGACCTCCTGTGACCTCTAATACGAGCTGGATCGGATGTAACAATCGCATGTGGAAAATTCTTCCTTGCAAGGTTAATGCCTCAGACAATTCCATTTCATATGGAATTTAAACCTTAAGTGAAGATAATGCAGTGAAATTCAGGATATTTAACATCTGTTAACCATTTTAGATCATTTTATAGTATAAAATATTGGGCTGGTTCCCTCTGATGTACATTGGGATATCTCCGTTGACATGGACGTTGAGTTTTCACTGTGTGAGAAATACGCCTTGACGGTACATCCTTCATGCAGAGGAGTAACATAGAGTGGTGTCTAGTTAAATCAATGGAGGTGATCTGGTGGCCCTTGGTCGAATCAATATAATTTGCTCCAGGCTATTATGTAATGTCTTATTGACAAATTTTTCTATCTTTACATGGTTAGATGTGTGGTTTAGGTTCCCAGTGCCATGTGCAATGAGGAATCAGGTATGTCTAACAAAATATGGCATGTTACTTATGCTCTGCAAGACACACGTATTCTTCCCTCTCCTTTTTGATGAGTTTTGCTGGGATTATCCCTTTGTGATATCATTCCCTGGAGCTGGGTTTCTGTTCAATGTCATCTAGTCCAGTTTTGAAATTCACACGCTTGTTTCTTTTAGGGGCTAGGAATCTGGCAACGTAAAGAGTGACAGATAAAAATATCCATAAATAGTTTCTGAATATAATACAGCAATGCAATCCAAATGGAGAAAATCTATGCAGTAGAGGCCTAGTATTTGTTACTTCTTAAAAATATGTTCATATAACACCTTCATAATCTTTAGAGTTAATCTTAAAAAGGCAAAAGATGTATCTACTCTTCCAAACCCCTGCTTAGAGAAAGATGTCCAGATCAGAGTATTGTCCCCAGTTCCCAAGCCCCTACTGCCTACCTCTTATTGTCCCTTAACAATACATTATACCTCTTTAAAATCTCCAAGCTTTTCTTATTCTGACCTATTTTTATTCTCACCCTTCATTTTCACAATAACATGTAATGAAAAATTTGCTTTTTAATTAAAAACGAAACAAAAAGAGAAAAAAAAATAGCACTGTGGTAGTGGAAGATTAGCTTTTCCCTTTTCATTTAATTGATAATCCTGAAGGTATTGTATTGAATCAATAGCAATTAAGTTACTTTACATTTTCTAGAGCTACTCTGGTTTACACCAGAAGACAATCCTGAATAATTTATAATACATGTATTTTAACAGCATAAACAAAGATATACTAAGCAGTATACTTGACAAGAAATATGAAAGGGGTTTTTGCAGATCCTACACAATAGCCTCTGCAGAATTGTTTCAAGAACCTAAAGTGCTGTTTTACGTGATTTTTTTTTTTTTTTGTAATCTATTTTATTTATAGGAGCCTGGCAATAAGTTAATAGGAGACAGACTATTGTATTTTATACAGCATAAGTTTTGGAACAGCCTGCCCAGAGAGGTGGTGGAGTCACCATTCCTGGAGGTATTTAAGAAATGTGCAGACATGGCACTTCAGGGCACGCTCTAGTGCCCGAGACCATTGGTTTGTGTCTGTTTGTGGTGTGGTTTTTTTTTTTTTTTTCTGGTTGGTTTTTTTTGGTTTTTTGTTGGTTTGTTTGTTTGTTTCTTTTGTGGTTAGACTCCATGATCTCAAAGGTGCCTTCCAACCATGAAGATTCTGTGATTCTGTGAACAGCTGAAGTGAAATGAAATGTTCCACCCCCTTACTTCTTGCTCTGACTCTACTGTAATATGAGCCATAATGGTCAGTGGTATATATTGCTGCAGTCATGATTGGCTAAACTGATAGAAACTAAACTAAACTGATAGAAAGCACAGTTTTCCACAAATAAATGTATGAAACACATGCAAGCATCACCAAGGACATTATTTGTTGGCTTGCATTCTCTTGTGCTTTATGATGATTTTCATTAATTTATTTGTACCTCTGTATTCTCCATGTGCTCCTCAGAAATAATGGACCCAATGTTATTATTTCTTGTGTACGTTGTCTGATTTTCCACAGAATTTCTCCTTCATGCCTGGGAAACCACATGCCTGTACCTGGCTTTTTGGGTGTCTTTTTAAACAAAACTGATTTTGGCTGCAGTCAGGAAGAGGATGCTAAGTAATGTGAGCTATCCCATGAGTCCTGTTTCCCATCTGGTATTGCCTATAGCTTTGCACATTTTTGCAAGACCATTCAAGTTGCAGGCTTTCCTTGCACTGCTGGGAAAGAAAGCATTTGTATGCCTTTAGGTAAAAGTCTGGTGGAATACTCTGGGAGGAGGGGTTACTTGTGTCAGCAGAAGTACCCAGGACTGTTTCTGACAGCTTGGCTTTTCAGTGGCATTCAATGGCATTTGCTGATTTAATCAGCAAATATACAGGTTGAAAATTCCAGTTTAGTTTCTTTAGTCAGTAAGTGGAAAGAACTGCATGCTTCCTTTCTGTTTATAAAATCGTATGCAATTTTTTCTGTTTTATAAATTGATTGGGTTTTTTTTCCTCTTGTCAATATGGGAAAAGCTTGTACATCCTTGAGGTAAGGAACAGCAACCAGCAGTTCTCATGGGTATAACAATTTCTCCTCCTTCCAGAATTCATCCCTCTCTTTTTGTCTCTTTTGGCAGCGTGGCAAAATCTAATTTCAGCTCCCTCTACAAAACAATTTGCTGTTCCATTATTTTGTTACTTACAGCAGATATGTAACTCCATTCACATACGGCATGTGAGAGATCTCTAAATGATATTGTCATTGTCTGTTATTATTGGAGCAATTTGGGGGATGTTGGAAAACTGTCAAATCTTATGGAATCAAACTGTTCCCAATAAATAAGGAGCAGAACCTGTTTATGAATGATTAAATACAGTTCATCAGCAACACTAGCCAAGGAAAAGAAATAGTGTCAGATCTCCTTGCTGTCTCAGCCATTCACGAATGCATGAAAAAGATACTTATTTCTAGCAAGTAGGAGGAAGACATTTCTGCCAATGTGAAAGTCCTCTACTGCCTCTTGGAAATGCAGTGCCTTACCCACCAAATTGTACTGAGGTTTGTGAAAAATATGTAGGCAATTGTAGACAAACCAACCAAGTACAACCGGGTACACATCAAGTCAATCTGGCACCCAAGGTATGTCCAATTACTTGACTTCCTTGAGGATCTCCTCCTTACCAGTCACAAACTTTTATGAAGTTTTTCTAGGTGGCAGCAGCTACTGGCATTACCCCTCCTGCACTTGCTTCCAGTTTGTACTTCCTTCTAAGAAGTGATAGGAATGAGTGATTCCCAGGATCAATGTGTCCTCCTCTCACCCCATCCCTACAAAATTAACAAAGACTTGTGTGGATGTGTGTATGTATGAATGTGTGTATGTATGGAGCCACAGAGCATGGACAGACCACACACACAAATTTTACATATTAAATACAAATATGTCAAAAAGGGACGTATTTATTGGCAGAACAAATTTTCACATGTTAACATTTGCATGCATTTGTTGAAAAGAACCACCTTTCACATAATGCTGCTTTTGTTGATGCTTTCTTGGTATTTGGCTGGGAAACAAAAACAAACAAAACAACCCCTGAAATCACCACAACCAGTTTCTTGTGTTGAATGGCACTGAATTTGTCTTGAATAATTAAATGTTGCTTATTCTTCCTTCCAAAACCCAGGTACAGCATAAGACTAGAAAGGCAGTGCCTTGCTGGCCACTGGAACTTTCACTGTGACCTTCCTAGTCTAAGGAGAGGCTTTGTAACTGGCTACTTATTTGGAAGTTCTTTATTCCACCTAACACACAGAACTCAACCTAGTCAACTGAGTCAGTTTAGGAGGCCAAGCTCACTCTACAGGTGTTGGAGAAAAAGAGAGGGTTGTTCAAAGCATACAAGAAAGTTCCTGCTCTGAGTCATTCTCTGAGCTGACTCTGTGACTGAGTCACTCATAATTTGAGTGGCTTGTATGCAGTATGCTCTGTAGCTGAAAATGTGAGACAGTTTGTAAAAGTGTGTGCATCTCCCGTTTCTTCTATGCATATTGGATATGAAGATTTTAGTTATCCCTAGCATAGTCTCATGTCAGCAAAAGCAAAATTTGTCCCAAATCCACTTTTAATGGAAAAGAAGACACGTGTTCAGTGTAAAATGCTATAAATTTTGTGAGTGACCTGATGGCAGGATGGAACCTGAAATTACACTGATATCAAAACGTTAGGCATTTCAGTCTTCCTTTCTCAAATTTAAGCCCAAATACATTGGTAGTTGAATAATTAATGATAATAATAAAAAGAAGCATTATGTATATATGTAACTCAAGGCCATTGAATCATACATGGATACTTTTATCCATTGGCCCACTATGAATGTGCCTAACCTTTATGAAATTCCTAGGAAGAGGACAAAAAAACAGGAAAGAGTTGTGTTTGTTTGCAAGTACATATAAAAATAAAAAACAGCAAGAAGATCTGAAAAAAAGAATAACCCAGGTTGCAAAAGTTAGTCATAACCAGGTACACACTGAAATTGTAGTCAACAGTGTCACATGAGTCGTGTTGCAGGAAACACCTCACAGACAGACAGTGCACTTATTTTTGTATTTATATATATTGAAAATATGTCTCTAACATCCTTAGAATACACCAAGGATTGTCAACTTCATCTTTTAACCAACTGACACCTAGTGTAGGCAGAAGATATTATTATAACTGCTACCAGACCATTTTATTTTCCCTCTAATAAGGAAATCCTAAATAGATAATGTCATGGTCAGATGTCAGTTGCCTGATCTCCAGAGCCAGCCTTTTGTATTTCTGAGCTTTCTAATTGGCTTCCTCTCTGAACATTATGGTTACGTATGTAACAAGAGGATTGTTTTCATTAAAAAATATAAGGTCAGGTCTATTTAATTTGTTTTCTGTTACTGCCAGAGCGAAGCTCATTGTATCCTGTACACACTAATTTCCTTACTATCTCAGGTATAAATTACATTCTTTTTATTAAATTCAGCATTGAAATCCTGGTTAACAGCTATCATTCTGGATGGGGGACCAAGTCTGATCAACAGTATGGGTGATTCATTCTTACCTCTTTCTTCAAACATATCAGGACGTTTGTTCTCTTTTACAATAGTCAGGAAATTATGCCTGCTATGCTAACATGGCCCATTATTTTCTCATTTACTCGCATCCTGGAAACCTCTTCAAATCATAGAATCAAAGAATCATACATTGATTTGAGCTAGAAGCGACCTTAAAAATCATCTAGTTCCAACCCCCCTGCTGTGGGCGGGGACACCTCCCACTAGATCAGGTTGCTCAAAGCCCCATCCAGCCTGGTCTTGAACACTTCCAGGGATGGGGCATCCACAACTTCTTTGGGCAACCTGTTCCGGTGTCTCACCACCCTTACAGTAAAGAATTTCTTCCTAATATCTAATCTAAATCTCCCCTCTTTCAGCTTAAAACCATTATCCCTCGTCCTATCACTACACACCCTGATAAAGAGTCCCTCCCCATCTCTCCTGTAGGTCCCCTTTAAGTATTGGAAGGCTGCGATAAGGTATCCCAGGAGCGTCTCTTCTCCAGGCTAACAACTGCAACTCTCTCATCCTGTCTTCATAGTAGAGGCACTCCAGCCCCCTGATCATCTTCATGGCCCTGCTCTGGACTTGCTCCAACAGGTCCATGTCCTTCTTATATTGGCGGCCCCAGAGCTGGACTCAGTGCTCCAGATACCTCTGGACCTGTGGATGCATCTTGTCAGGTCTCATGGATTTGTGCACCTTCAGGTTCCTTAGGTGGTCTCAAACTTTGTCTTTTCCTACAGTTGGAGGTTCCTCATTCTCCCAGTCCCTGCCTTTGCCTTCTGTGACTTGGGCAGTGTGGCTAGAGCACTTGACGGTCAATACTGAGGCAAAAGTAATTCAGTACCTCAGCCTTCTCCATATGCAGGTAACCAGCTCTCCCATTTCCTTCTGGAGAGGGCTCACATTTTCCCTACCCTTCCTTTCATCACTGACATACCTGTAGAAGCTTGGCTTGTTGCCCTTGATGTCCCTGGCCAGATTCGATTCTACCTGGGCTTTAGCTTTCCTAGCCTGATCCCTGGCTGCTCAGACAATTTCTCTGTATTCCTCCCAGGCTACCCCTCCTTGCTTCCACCTTCTGTAGGCTTCCTTTTTGTGTTTGAGTTTATCCAGGAGTTTCTTGTTCATCCATGAAGGCCTCTTGCTGTTTTCGCCAGACTTCATTGGGATGCATCACTCCTGTGCTTGGAGGAGGCGATTCTTGAATATTAACCAGCTTTCTTGGGCCCTTCTTACCTCCAAGGCTTGTCCTACAGATAATTGAATTCCATGGTCACTGCAACTAAAGTTGCCCTTGAGCTTCACATTCCACACAAGCCCCTCATAACACCAGTTCTCATTTGCTCTTCTATAACTTGGAGATGAAAGTTATTACCAATGCATTCCAGGAAGCTCCTGGATTGCTTGTGCTCTGCTGTGTTGTCCCTTTAACAGATGTTGGGGTGATTGAAGTCCCCCATGAGGACTAGGGCTTGTGAATGTGAGGCTGCTCCTTTCTGTTTACAAGGGGGCCTCATCCACTTGGTCTTCCTGGTCAGGTGGTCTGTAACAGACTCCCAATATAATATCACCTATCCCTGCCTTCTCTTTAATCCTGACTCAAACTCTTGCTCGGCTTCTCACTCATCCCTAGGTGGAGCTCCATGTGATTCAGCTGGTCATTTACATAGAGGGTAATACCCCCTCCTCATCTCCTCTGCCTGTCCTTCTTAAAGAGCCTGTATCCTTCCATTCCAACACTCCAGTCAGAGGAGCCATCCCACCATGTCTCTGTGATGTCAATAACATCATAGATGCCCCTTACCACAAAAAAGACATTGAGGTGCTGGAGCGGGTCCAGAGAAGGGCAACAAAGCTGGTGAGGGGTCTGGAGCACAAGTCTTATGAGGAGAGGCTAAGGGAGCTGGGATTGTTCAGCCTGGAGAAAAGGAAGCTGAGGGGGAGACCTTATTGCTCTCTACAACTACCTGAAAGGAGGGTGTAGAGAGGCGGGGGTTGGTCTCTTCTTCCAAGTCACAGGCAACAGGACTAGAGAAAACGGCCTCAAGTTGCACCAGGGGAGGTTCAGGTTGGATATTAAGAAGAATTTTTACACTGAAAGGATTATCAAGCATTGGAATGGGCTTCCCAGGGAAGTGGTTGAGGCACCATCCCTGGAGGTGTTCAAAAGATGGGTTGACATAGTGATGGGGTACATGGTTTAGTGATGTTGGTTTTTTTTTCATCAGAGTTAGGTTGATGGTTGGACTAGATGATCTTGAAGGTCCCTTCCAACCTAGATGATTCTATGATAGATCGTGTAGATTACGTTGTTCACCAGAGAGTATAACAATTCCTTATCTAGAATAGCATCAATTATTCTTGAAAAAACATTGACTTACAGCTGGGGGAGAGATATTTTAATATTCTGTACTATTTGTTCATACCACAAACAAGTACTATTCTTGGTCCTTTTTTTAGATAGGGCAGTGCTGTATATTTGCTCAACTGGTACTGAAAAGCTGCCACTTCCAAAACACTGCCACCACTTTCAAGACACAATTAGTTACTTTGAAGTTTCAAACATCTGCAGTTTTGTAATCCTAGAGTTTTAATGTCAATGTTTGCAGGAATTGAACAATCACTAGCCCTGCTTTAAGTTTTTCCATCATAGGGACTAATTTCACATCAAAATGTATGAAAGCCATGGACTCATCTTGGTTTACTTATCTTGGTTTCAAGTATTGCTATTAATAATCAAAAATGCCCCTTGACCTGGTGGGACTGGGGTTGGGTGGGTGGGGGGAGCATACCTACCTTTTCGATTCAAGTTTGGAAAGGGAGAGGAAAAGATGAGTTGCAAAATGTAAGACAGAATTTGTATGATCTCTGTGCTTTTCTCAAAGTTTGCTATGTATATGGACCAGTCAAAGTGAAAAGAGTGCTCACGAGTTTCTTAACAACACTTCACTTCGCACGTACTAATGTGTATTTGATTTAAAGGAATTGGATCTCAGGACAAGTACCTGAAATAAGGTGCTTCACAGAAAGTGCAGAAGTGTCTGTATACAAATATATAACTGTGTTTACAATTGATAACAAGGAGGTTTTATATTTGATGAGACTGCAAAAAAAACCCACCCAGAAACCAATAACCAACCAAACAAAACAACACCGAGTTACCATCCAGTTTCTAGGAAAAAATATATAGCAATTCTAGGCTTTGTCTGCAATGTGGTGTCAAAACTGGGAGCCATCAGTAGCACAGCATGATCTTCTGTCCGCCTGTCTCTTCCACAGGGAGTGACCTTTCAGACTTACTGCTAAATGGATGTGTGCAAACTTTGTAATGCATGTAATATCTGTATTTGTATCTTCTTAGATCTTATGTTGTCCACACAGTGCCTGACTTCGTCTCTGTTGTGTCATGTTTTGTGGAACGTAGCCATAACAAAGGATATGGATACAGAAGTGAATCTGGCTTTAAAGAGAGTTAGAACATGGTAAGAAGATGCATGGGTGTCACACAATGAAAGAAAGTGATGAAAACAGAAAGTGAATTGTTTGAAATATAGGGAATCTGCAGCTTGACTTGATAAGTTGCACTTTTAAGCCTTCACAAAATAACATTAAGCATCAAGCATTTTGCTTTCTTTAAAAATTTATGTGCTTTGCTTCAACTTACTAGTCAGACTTATGAAACCTGCCAGTCCCTGGTATAATGCAATAAGAAGTGATTTAACCCAAAAAAGAGAATCTTTAATCAAAACCAAGGGGACAGGGCTTCTGTGTTTGCGTAAGTAATGTTCCTCCATGTTCAAGATAATCCAAGGAGGGAAGCAGGCCTGGTGTCATGTCAGCCTTGAACACAGAAGGGAAGTTTGGGAAAATTCCCTGTTGTCTCATCGGGAGCTTGGGAGGATGGGTCTCAGAAGGACTTTCCCTGCAAGATCTCTTGAGAGAGGTTTATTAAATTCAGAGACCACTTCTGGATTAAATCTGAAAGTACTTGAATTAAAAATGATTGGAGGTTATCGGTGGTATCCTGGGGAACTATCATTTCATATGTACACTGCTATTGTACCCCAACTGATGCATTGCAGCCATTGTTAGATTGCTGTGACAATATAATCTAAGGCAATCCCTTGCAATTATGCTTGAGACCTAGGTGATTCCATTCCAAGGAATGGAATCTCTGAATTTCTACGTATTGGGAGGGCATTTCAGCTTCTGGTGCTGTCTGATGCAATCGATGCTCTAATAGCTATGAAGAAGAATGCTCTTCTTTTTTTCCTTTTTCCTTGTGGGCTGTCAGTAACACACCTTCTAGGGTTTGGTAAATTGCAGTTCTAGGCTTATGATGCTACTGAGTCACTATTCCGCATTGAACTTCATTTTTAAAAGTAAAAAAGCAGGGAAAGTACTAATACTAGCTAGATATGCAGGGCTCAAAATAAATTATGAAACAAAAATATGAATTAAAAAGTGTATCTTTATATTTTCCCTTGTCCCAATGCGCCTATTGAAAACCCGCTCCAAGTCCCAACAATTCCATGAAGACTAGATATTGTAGATATTGTTCATGATTTCTGGCTTTACCAGGGACCTTATCACTGCAGGGAATGGGGAGTAAGAGGTGTTTGTATTCTTTTAATGTTAGCCCTTTCTGGCTTTGCTTGTAAGTGTAGCAGTTAGTGAAAATTATCCTGCTAATTTTGTGACTTAAAAGCTAATTTTTACATCTCTAAAAACTTATCCCACAGATGGGCCATTAAATAGGCCTTAATGGTTTTTTTAGCCTTTCTTCAACTAAACTGGTGACCTATCAGTGAAAGATTCTCTTTCTCATTACTGAAAAGACTGAGATAGTCTCAACCTATCCTGCTCTGGAGGGCTGAAAGTTAGCATGCAGCTGTATGAGCAGTCCTTACTTATTCTGTGATTTGGAAGGACTAGTAGTTAAGTCAGGGAAGGACCTCAGAAAATCACCTACGCCATCCCTCTGTCTGTGTGGGATAAATATTCACCATATGAACCAAGGAAAAGTAGTATATGCAAGATAATCCTGAAGATTCTTGGTTGCAATGATACTACAGTTTGAGTTTCTCAGTTGCTTTATCCTAATGGTCACAGACCCATATCTGCTTGAATTTTTTAGAGTAGCTGTGCCATGGAGAGGACAAATTATAGCTCATAATTTTTTGATAGACTGGAGGAATCTATCGCACAGGCAAACAAAAGTAAGAAACTTTCAGGGCCAGAGATCACACAGCTTTTGCTGCAAGAACTGCTTAAATTTCTCTTTTTCTACATAACACAGTCTAAGAAACTGAAAAGAAATAGACAGCATGGCTTGATGTACCATACCACAACCTAAACAAGTCATCTTTGGCAAGAAAAGATTAGATTTTTATAACATAGTAATTTATGATTAACTGTGACGTAGAAAAGATAGTAATACTGTCAATAAATTCTAATTCAAGGCTAGAATTCTGCTGGATTTTAAAACAACTGTGCTAGGTATCAATGATGGTAGCTTTTTAACATCAACAAAAATTGTTAAAAAAGATGCTGTTTTCCACCAGCTGTCAACTGACTTGTGGTGAGAATGTACAGCTGTCTCAGAACATGCACTCGAGCCTTCTGTTTCAAACCTGGCAGTCAATTTCTTTTGCCCTTGAAAATCATCCTGGCATATATATCTGTTGATCTTGAGGCTTGTCTACATGTCACAGCAAATTTGTATTTGCATTGGAGTAGTTAATTTCTGGTGAGTTTTGAAAATGAATTTAGACAAAGAAAATGTAAGGAATCTTACTGAATTGTAGATGGATTCTAGCAAGGGTTAATGTTGTTTAGTGAGTAGTAATTTAATCAGACTGTAATATTCCAGTCTAAAAATGTCTCTATGGGGTTTTAATTTTCATGAATACCTTTCTGCAGACAGTCTCTTAAACATATATATGGCTCATAGCACCCATGGCATCTGAGCACTGTATAATTCCTCTGTGATATGGTGAAGTGCTATCATTATAATTTTCAGACATGGTAACAAGGCACAGAGGATCCTATTTACAAAGATATTGGTGCCTTCAATGAGGACAAGTGGGTGTCATTATAATGCTTTCCGAAACAGTATTTTCTGTCTATTTATTTCAAACGTTTGTCCCACCCCAATTCACTCCCGACTCACATGCTTTTCCAGGAACCTGTCTTCATTTTCAGTATGATTATATGTAAATCTAATGCTAAGATTTCTCTACACTGTCCCTGCCAAATGCAAATCTGACCAAGAATGTCTGCTGTTCAAAGTGTAAAAGAGTAAAGTCTGAGACTATCTCAGCCCTGGCTCTAGAGGTAACTGGAAGCCCAGAGACCTTTAGTTATGTAATGTGGACAAAGGATTTGTTCAAGCCATCTAGGTGATCCAACATGGAGATAACTGTATATACTATGGTTTAGTCTGCCACCAAATATCCTGACATCAGATCTTTTAAGTCCTAATATGGACATGTTGAGTTAGCTGGGGTCTATGTTAAAATTACCTATGGCATCTTAACCACAACTTTGGATATAAAGAACTAATTATTGACTTCTTCATGACTGCATCCTGTCTTCACCTCATTATACCCAAGTCATGCAGGAAGTATGTGTTTCAGGGGTTTCAACCTGCTGTAGATTTTCATAACATCAAGCTAGGACTCTGTCCTCTGAAATACCTTTTCCACTTGAGAACCAGACTTCTCATGTACTAAATAATTGCTATAATTTAGGTATTATAGATATTATTGAGTATTTAGGCAATAACAAAAGCTAAAAAGAAAGAAATGTAAACACATAATCTCCAAATTCTTTTTTCCTTTTAGTAACCCTCTTCTTCTCAAAGCTGCTTGTACTTGAGTGCACAAAACTATCTTTACAGAAAAAGTCTATAATCAGTAGCCTAAAAATATTAATATGGAAATTATTTTATTTTTCTTGAAAACTATGGATGTGGTAATTATGACAGGTGAATTGATGTTGTTTATTCTCCTTACATGAAACTGATGATTGTGGGTCATTATTTTCTTTCGGGAGAAAAATAATATGGCTGCTATTGGGCTTCAGGAACAAACAGCAAATCCCTTATGTAAAGGATTCACAACTAAAGAGGAACATAAACTTCATGGTATTGGTAGGTAGAGTTTATTTGGTTTCTATTCGTTGCCTCTTTCCAAATAGGTTTTTCCACAACAGGAAAGATCAGGCTCTGCTTTATTTTGAGGGCTTGGCTGTTCCACCTCCCTGTCTCGAAGGCAGAAAGTTGAACTGCCTGTTTGTAGCCCAGTTGACAGCACAGGCCATCAGATAGAACTATAAAAGGTAAAAGATAATTAACAGGAGAAGGTTTAGCAAAATTCATTTCAGACAAGTCTAAGCTGTGACATTTAAAACTGGTAGACATTAAGATAAAAATCAACTGCATGTATTAGCTATAGAATTAGTCATTAACATTTAAAAGTAGCCAGGAGGCAGCAATGAGAAGATGTCCTGCTGGCAAGAGCCACAGGACATACATAATACTCAAGAGTGAAAGCTGTTAATTGGCAGGGAAGTAAGGCAGACTGAGGGGATTGGGAGGTGAAAGTCATCCCCAGCTGATGTTCACATGCAGATCTACCAGACAGTTCTTTGCAGTAATGTAAGATCTGCTTTACCTGTGTGGCTAAGCTTTTGTATAGACTCTTTTATACTGCCGTTTGGGATGTTGGTGTCACCTAGATGATATGCAGGTGAGGAATGTTTCCTTTAGAGGTCACACAGGGGAACCAAAAGGAATACAAATGTGTCTTCACATTCTGTGCTTTCATATCCTTATTTTTTCTTGGTGTCCAAGCATCCTTTGGGCATATCCTCCTCATTTACTTCCCCGCACTATTATAAAAGGGTCACTCCAGCTTCTACATTCCTACTCTACAAGCATCCTAATAGCTGCAAAAAGACTGCAGAACATTTTATGACATGAAACATTCAGTTTTATACAAATTATTTAATTCAAGAAAAAAATGTGCCACTACTTCTCCTTAACTTGGTAGTTTCGTTGTGTTTCTACACTGACAATTTACATCCCTTTGGTGTATTAAGAGTGGTATATGTCAAGAAGGTGCGTTAAGATCTTCAAAGGTGAAACACTGCAATAGCAAATAGAACTTGTGGTAGAGTCAAGGCCATGTGCCTAAAACAGTAAGGGGTCTACTTTTGGCAAGCTTTTCTGAAGCATGAAACGCACATTAATTCTATTTTCTGTCAAGAGATGTTTGACCAGATTAGAAGCTAGTGTCTGGGGCTTATTCTGATTTCATTTAATTCAGAATTTAATTAGTTCGTTAAGTTTTTAGACAGAAGGATAATACAGCCATGAAATTAGACTGACGTGTAATTTTCTGATGATAAATTTATCACAGAATCTGAAGCCAAAAATTACTTTTTATGGCTTGCTAAAGCTGATGTGTACCATGGTTGAATCATACTAAGAGAACAGAGCAACCGGAATAGAATAGGTGAAATGTAAATGAAGTGCTTCATTTAAAACACCTTGTTAATATTTACTTTGTAGATCTACAGAGAAAAAACGACATACATCTGAAATAGCATTTCATTTTTACCTGATAAATCTTAACGCATCCATCAGTGAATTCTCTCTTTTGTTTTTTCTTATCACACCTTCCATACCAATTAATTCTGAGGTTTACCAGATTAAGAAGGCAGTGTGAACATTCATTTGATAGCTGGTTATCAAAGTTAATATGGAAGAAGAGTAAGCTGGTTTGCAGATATGCTTTTATGAACGACAGAATGAATATAATTGTGGAATGGTAAATAGCGTTAACTGAGCCTCTGGGCAAAATCTGCCTCTGCTGGGAATGAAAGTGTGTTACCATTTGTTAATACTAAAACTTACTAGTTTGGTCTTGAAAAGCATAAGTGGCCATTCTTCAAATCTTCTCAATTTCCTAGAATTAGGAGGTAGAGGTTTTGTTTGATTTTTGGGTTTTGTTTTGTTGGGTTTTTTTTATTTTGTTTTTAACTTGAGGCCCCAGGATATATATCTCTCTCTCTAAACTACCACGCTCACATATATATATATACACACACACATATGTATAGTAGTTGATTTTAATTATTTTTCCTCACAAAATAGAATGCTACTTATTGGGTAAAGGTCCCAGAATATGCAATAAAAAATTATTTGATTAGATCCTTCTTCAATGATTTTAACTGTAACTGGGTTGGGGTAGTTGGATATGTCTTTCTGTTTCCCTCCCTACTCCCTCTCAAATCTAGTGCGTAGCAGAAACAAAAACCTGAAACATCTGCTGTTGTTATTCTTTTCTTTTTTTTCTTGAGACAAGAATTTTTATATATTCTTTTTATATTCCTGAGTTGGAGCTAATAGGGCCCATTTGTTTTGCCTGCCAAGTGAGTCAGCAATATAACTCTGCATTTCTAAGTAAGGTCATAAAGAAAAAAAACACCACTGTGAGTCTTTTGAATATTTTGTGAAGCATTTGCTAATACAGATGGTTTTTGACTGCCTAAAAATATTTTTGATGCAATCAACATGAATTTGTGGCATTTATTTGAGCTGTGTTTATAGAATACCTAAGAATACCTAAGTACTAAGTACTTTAGGTACACAAGTACCTAAAGGGTGGGTTGAAGGATGATGGAGCCAGACTCTTTTCAGTGGTTTCCAGCGATAGGATGAGGGGCAATGGGCACAAGCTGGAACATAGGAAGTTCCATTCAAATATGAGGAGAAACTTCTTTCCAGTGAGGGTGACAGAGCCCTGGAACAGGCTGCCCAGGGAGGTTGTGGAGTCCCTTACTCTGGAGATTTTCAAGACCCGCCTGGATGCAGTCCTGAGTAATGTGCTATAGGCAATCCTGCTTTAGCAGGGGAGTTGGACTAGATGATCTCTAGAGGTCCCTTCCAACTCTGACAATTCCGTGAATACTCTTTTTCACAAAGTTTGTCCAATTCAGCAGCTTAGCACTTATTGCTTACTTTTTCAAACCAGTAAGGGATGTACAAAGAGGTCAAGTGACTTGCCCGAGGTGAGAAGGGAAATGTATGGGATGGCTGGGAGCAGACCTCAAGTCTCCTTACTCCTATTTCTGTATTTTTCCCTGGAGACCATTGCCGTATCTATGAAATAGATTGGAAAAAATAAGACAGTTTTCCTGCTACTCTGATTTCTTGAGTATGTGTAGTAAACCCCAAGTCTGTTAAAATTAGAGCACATAATATAAGGAAACTGTAATTAAATGAACAATATAGACAGAAAGCTAGACTAATTATATTATGTTTCCTGGAAATAGCTGAGCAGGGGAAAAGAATGCGAGATGGAAATACGCTACTTTTTTTATTTATAAAAAGGAGGCAGGTTTATTAGTTTAGAGAGCAGCATAAAATAAACACTATGCAAAACTAATTCTTTATGAGCCACTTTTTCAGTATGCTTATAGCCATCTTCCAAGATGGTTTATAAAAAAGCAAAGGTCTAATTATTCAGTGCTGCCATAAGGATCTCTTGTGCTTAAGTGGGCTCCCAATGCAGAAATGACAACAAAAATACTTCAGAAAATGGATGCTTATGCACTTTAGCTGAGATAGGTAGCCAGGTCTCAACTGATGCAAATCACAGTAGTCCTGAGGACATCAATGGAGTTAGATTCATTTACAGGACCTGGTTGTTTGGCACATGGTGTACACTCTGTGGACTACACAGGCAATGTCCCTTCTCATAAAATATACTGGGCATATAAAGATCTAGATCTTAAACAATAAATCAGTTCTTGGACCAGTAGGGAATGGATTATTGTGTATTTGTCAGTCTAGACCCTAGTTTTAATCATCTGCTTTACAGTACATCATTGCTGTTATCCTGAAAAGGCCCACTTGTCATCTTTTTTTGACATTGTTCAGAAGTTATTGTGATAGTTTAGAGATGTGAAGAGCAGCAAGCTCTTCAGAGTGACAGAAGAGGTCACGTATGGATTGCACTGGCTTCCAGATACAAATGACTGCAGTGAATAAATGACATCTTGATAAAAGGATGGGATTTGGGTGTGTCATTCCTATGAGTAAAATCCAGATTCAGAAAAATGTAAATGAAGTGTCTGCTCTAAATATGCCAATATTTAAATTATGGCATAATTATTATATTTAAATATGCCAATGTTTAAATATAACAATTTAGAAAATTCTCTTCATTATTATAACTGGGTTTTGTTCACATTTAAGACTCATCTGTCGATGTTGGTAACCTCACACATCCTTATGGACAGTTAATGGAGTCATCTAGAAGCAGAGCTACATATCCATAGATTCTCAAAACTCATCACCAAAATATTTGGTGGCTATACCTAACAAAAAAAGTATCTCTATACTAACCTTTTAGAGGCATTATAATGTTGGATAAGATGATTGACTGTGACAATAATTTAAAAAGTTTTATGGGTTATGCTGGCACTCTGCAGTCCTATTAAAATAATAGTTCTATTGTTTTAGGTAGAGAGGCAGTCATTATATAAACAGCTGAGACAAATAATTTTCTTCTTTCTGTTGCCTCTTACCAGCCAGCTGGCCTTATCATACAAAATAGAAAGAAAGGAAAAAAACTTACTAGTGGTACTGTACTTTCTTCCTTAGTCTGTTTCTGCAGATGAATATGAATGAATAAAGTCTCAATCCTGAGCTACAACACATTGTATATACTTTCAGGCTTGGAGTACGTCAGTCAACAACACTTTAAGTTGACTATATTAGAAGCAGATAATAAAAACTGATGCACATAATATTTTCTAAAGTAGCAAACTATCAAAATTCCTGATTTCCGGGTTCTTAAAATGCTAATTTTGTTGTGTCTTAGCACCAAAACAAATGGAGAGTAAATAAAAAATCTGATTTTTCATTATAAAAATGAAGAATACTAAAAAAAAGTTGCACTGTGCTTTTCAAAGTATCTTTTTAAGAAAACTGCAAAATACATACTATTACTCTTCATACCCCTGGCTCTAGAACTTTGAATGTTTTCTTCAGAAATGCCCTAGAATTTTTCTACAAACATATATTAAAACAGTGTAGAAAAAGCTATTATTTTATTAACATTTTCCAGTGGAAGACTCCTCCATTAGAAAATGCCCAAGTACTTCTATTATTGTGTTTCACTTTTCTGCTTTCTGAATTGAGTAGTTTAAATATCATAGATATTTGACAGTCAAACAAAGTAATTATACAGGCTGTGATCTATCTATATGAAAAGGGTCTCAGATTCTCTTTCTCATTATTTTTTAGAAGAAGGTTATTATTACATATGCTTTGCAGTTAAGCTTGTAGGCAGGATCAAACATTCCACAGCCATAGACCAGGATAAAAATACTATTTCTAAACTAATGTAATGTGGGACCCTTGGGATTTTTTTATTTTTTTATTTTTTATGTTGCATGAGTAGTCTCTTATACTATTCTATTAATAATTCAAGCCAAGCTTACCTTATGTACTACTACATGACTTCTTTAATGACACGTTCATAAAGAACACAAATAAATATACCACATGAAGGACATATCATATGAGAACTACGTTTCCCAAAGAGGTTCAAAGATACCATAAAGACTGCTCAAGTTTCAGGGCATCCAAATAATTAAAATACAACCATCAACATTCTGTCCAGTGAAAGCTAACTAGGTGTTTTTTGCTGAGTAGCCTTAACTCCTTAGGATGGATATGGAAGACTGTAAGAAAGTGTCTACACTGTTGCAGGAAACAGTTTCTGCAGCAATATCTTGACTTGGTGATGGAAAATCAAAAGGCTTAAAAATCCTTTGCAAGAATATTGTGATGATGGACTTCTGGCACTTGGCATATACTGCAGAAGGCTAAATACCAGCATCAATTTTGAAAATGATCCTTGGGAACAAAAGACATTATGATTTTAGATTATGCTTTTCTTATTGCATGACTACTGAAAACGTATTTTTCATTGCACTTCGGGACAATAACATATTTAGTCATTCAAGTTCAGAGACATTTTTATTTCTAAAGTTATTATTACTCTGAGGGGACTCATTGCATGCTTAATTTTTTTAAAATGTGTAGCTACCAGATTCAATGTGTAGTAGAAATTCTTTTCTTTTAGGGCTACAAAGATGATTAGGGGACTAGAACATCTCTCTTATGAGGAAAGGCTGAGGGACTTGGGTCTTTTTAGTCTGGAGAAGAGAAGACTGAGGGGAGAATCTGATCTACACCTATAAATACTTAAAGGGTGGGTGTCAAGAGGATGAGGCCAGTCTTTTTTCAGTGGCGTCCAGTGATAGGACAAGAGGAAACGGGCACAAACTTGAGCACAGGAAGTTCCATCTAAACATGAGGAGAAACTTCTTCACTTTGTTCCAGGGCTCTGCCACCCTCAGGTTGCCCAGAGAGGTGGTGGAGTCTCCATCTCTGGAGACGTTCAATACCCGCCTGGACATGTTCCTGTCATCATATCCGGATTGGACTAGATGATCTCCAGAGGTCCCTTCCAACCCCATATCATTCTGTGATTCTGTGATTCTTTTATGATCCTTGGAATTCTGTTTAGTCCTGACTTTTGTTTCCTTTTTTTTTTTTTTTTTTTTATATTCCTGAATGTGAACACTTCCTGAAAACAGGCTTCTGCCATAGTCAACTTATATTGAAGTCAGACAGTATAAAAAAATGACAAATGTGATTGAGACATTTTTAAATTTCACTTTTAAATATACATGCAGTTCTTAAAAAAATGACATGACATGACTTTGAAGTCAGGAACATAAGAATAAATGGGGAGTTTAAGCAAAACTAATTTATGCCCAGACTGAGATTTTCAAGAATGCAAAGTGTTTAGGTGCCAAATGACACAGAATTTCCAGACAAGCTTTAATAATAATAGTCAAAAGAAAAAGAGGAAACATCCAAAACTTCTACCAATTTGTAGTTAAAGTATCCTTTAGAACTGAAGGTGAAACTTCTGATCTGATTCACTGAAACTTTAAAAATTCGCAAGACTCAGATCTTCAGTATTTTCCCAGCCTGCCTGCATCCTGCCATCATGTACTAAAGTGTGCTCTTGCATTTCAGTGCTCAGGCAGGGGCTTCGTGCCTGTGCCTGGGCACTGTGAGAGCAAACAGCTTCCAGTGAGGCACAGGGGAGGCAGGCAAAGGACGCCAAGGCAAAAAAAAAAAAAAAACAAACCACAACCAAAAACCCAACCTAAAAACATTTGCTAGCTGGTGTTCAGTGTGTGTTTGTGTTTGTGTGTTCTGTCATGTTATTCAGCCAGTTCCAAACCCCCATTTTATAAAAAGTCTTTAGACAAGATCTACCCTGCACTGCTGTTTAGGCAGGCAGCTCAGATCATGACAAGCCCAAGCCCTGGATTTCCCAAAGCCCTGTGCTAGTCATGGCCTAGGCCATTTTGGTTTCCTACCATATTGTCCATAAACATCTGTTTGGCAGAAAATTCTTGTAGCTGAATGTTCTACCCACTTTGTCTGTTCAATGCATAACAAAATAGGAACGTATGCCTGATCCAGGTAATCCTAACACTGCAGTACCCATACCCATTTTGCAAACTATTTTAAAGAGAGTATAGATCCTTAAACATAAAGTCAGAACATTGGCACACCTAAATACCTTTGAAGATCAGGGTCTTCCGAGATTTCCACTGATAGCCCAAGTGACTTTAGTTCTTAATCTCTAAGATACTTTTGAGAATGTAGTTTAAGTTTTGTTTTCACAAGTGGAAAATTTCACAACTGCTTATTAAAAGTGGAATCTAGTGCTATGTCTTAGGCCGGAGGCTAAGTTTATAAAGGCATCAAGAGAATTTTGGAAATTCTGTTCTTTTGTAATTTATGAAAATGATTTCAAGCTTCCACATTAAGCAGACACTTTGAAGATATCACTAACCTATTACTTAATGATTTTTTAAGGGGTGGACCACTTATGTCTCTTTACTTCTAACATATCTCTACAATGGATTCTCTTATAACCAAAGCAGAAAGCTGGGGTGTTATTATTTGAACACCATGAAATGATGAGCAGTTCACTGGATAAAGTTTAAATCTTACAACTCATCCAATAGTACGTGTTTGGGAGAAGAGAACACTACCAAGCACAGAAACCACATTAGTTCTAACATGTTTGTTTCAGCTGAGGTGAATTCTTGCCTATTCTTGGCACGTTGTTTTTGGGAGAAGTTAGGCTTCAATGCTGTTGTATTTCCAGCTTTAACTAATTTTTCATTGCTCAGATAGTTAAACCTTCAGAGCTTCAGCAGAGCTGCAACTAACAGGTATCTTGGGATGCTGCGAATCCAAATGTTGACATTTTGTAGCAAAGCTTGTTAGAGCATTTGCCAGGAAACGAAATTCTGTAGCATTTTAAACTAGCTGACTGGTCTTAAACACCTTTGGCAGTTACATTATTCCTTGCAAACATTTTCAGAGTTGGATAGGGATCACGCTGCAGTGGCCAGACAATCTGTCCACCAAACACCCTTGTTTTGAAGATGCTGGATAGCTGTTTTCACTCTCCATTTACTAACAGTCAAATACATGGGTGACTGCGTAGCTTTCTTGGTGCCAATTAAAGTGACTGAAAGTCACACAGCTAGAACTGAATAAAATAATCTGAATGACATTTTGCGCGTCTTTGGCATTTTTCAGTTCATAATCTTAAAACAGGTTAACTAGAGGTGATTTCCAAGAGTACACTGTTAATAATTTGAACAGGCAAGAATACATTCTTATCCATATTATACTTGCATCCACACCTAATATGGTCCCTGTCACAGCTGGAGCTCTGCAAACCGCAAAAAAAAAGTCACAGTCCAAGTGTGCTAGCAATTAATATAATTGATAAAGACAAACACATGTGTTTAGGATAAGAGCACTTTTTAATTAATATCTGTCACTGTAGGATAGAAATCCTTTTTTTGGCAGGGGTCTTAATTTCTCTCCATTCAGATAGACCTAATGGAAACTATAGATAACACATGACAATCAGACATATAGGAGGGCAATAGGTGAAAGCAGCATGGTACCAAACAGTTGTAGGTAGAAATAATAGCCCAATAACAGCCACCTTAATTTTAGAGATTAAAACTGTTCTATACAGGGGTTTTTTTCCAAGCTATGGTTGTCTTCTTTTGATGACTTCTGCAGTTTCAAGCCAACTCTTAAAAAACTGTCTGTGGTTCTTCAGTTATTTATTATTTCTGTGGTGAGTGCCCTTTCAGAAATTTCATCCACTCTGAAAGATATTATCCTTTGTGTCAAATTCACAGTGTTCATTGTTCCTTTCCCCACACATGACCTCTGCAGCATTCTGGTTTCCATATGTAAACTTTCTTAGCACTCAACAACCTGGGTACACAAAAATGGAGGTTTCTGAAAATTGCTTTTGTGATCTTTAATTCCCCATCTTTTTGTTGATTTCGGTAAATTAATATTGAAGAAGGCAGCAGAGGACAACTACAGAATGTATGAAAACATTCAAAATATAAATGTTGAGAGGCAAAGTAATAAAGAAATCAGACTTACTGAACTGACAATATCTTTCATCTATCTGTTGGTTTTTTTCAAAAATTATAGACACATTTTATGTGATCTGGAGTGTTTGGGTGATAAGAAAGATGTGGAAAGAGCATACTTTGACATGACAAATCAGTCATCCCTGACTGGTAATCACTGATGGTCAGATGGCATAGACAAATTTACATGGTATCATTAAAGAAACTATTACATTCTTATTTTGGAGTTAATGGAAGCCCATAGAGATTCTGAGTGCTAAAACATGAATTTATTAATGTCTCGTAGTACAAATTCCCTTTCTGGCTATATAGAGCACATTTACATGCTGATTACTCATAAAACCTTTTTTTCTTTGCCCATAGTTTCTAATCAAAATTGGGATTATGTTGTTCATCAGTCTGAAATCACATAAAGTCTGCAGTGGATTATTTTGTTCATTGGGCTGGAGTCACCTGGACTGTAAAGTGGATTATGTAGTTCGCTGGACTGGAAGCACTGCATTGGGTTGCTGAATCCTATTACTCTCTGAGCTCTAGGCAGTTCCCTGGAATTTCTGTCAGAGGAACCCATTCTTCTTTGTTCAGTAAATTCAACCTTTAGCCATTTCTAAGCAGTTAAGAGAAGTCCTATTTAATCTGGACAAGAGTAGGTACACCTGTATGTCAGTAAATATTCTCTGATGAAAGTAGGAAGTGCATTAGAGCTTGCTAATAATTTTAATTGAGGTGAAAAATCCAATCAGTTATTCAGAGGCTCGAGTTCTCCAATTAAGACTTCCTTTCATCTGACTGTGCACCTGGTTAGATTAAGCACATCTCTGTGACATTTAAACGCCCAAGGAACTTGGTGATTATTTGCACTCCAGTAGAACCTAAAGGACCTATTGTGCCAGACTTTGCACAAAAGGAGACTGATTTGTAATCCCCCTCTGCCCCCAAGAAAATACAAGCAGAAATTGATGACTGGGAAGACATAACAGAGAAAGAATTGACTGAGGACTATATTTCCTTGGAGTAATCATGATACTTCTAGGTTAAGCTCTGTCAGAAGACATGGTGTATTTAATTATAATTCAGCTAGGGTTTTGTGTTTTTTTTTTTATGCAATATTGTGAATAATTGGCCCACCAGTTAAGTTTTAAACTAGAGTAAACAAATTGAGGTGGAGTAGTCAAGTGAGATGAGAAGAGGAAAAAAGCTTTCAGTGTTCCGCAACAGAATGTGACAAGAAAGGATTACAGAGAGAGTGCTGAGAAGCTGATCTTAAAGGAGTGATCATTGATAAATAGGGATGAGAGTAATTCTGCGAAAGTGGCTGGGATAATGCCAGAAACTGTTTTATGAAATACAAGGATTTATGTCTAATGGATGTATGACTTCATTCTTACTGGAATGCTGTTGGGAAGACATCACTTGGTTATCATGAAGACCTTTAGAATTCACTAAATACAGTCCTGTTTTTTATTGACTTAAAAGAAAACAAGAATATTGCAGGGAAACTTCTGGAGACAGAGTTTAAATAGCCATATGACAAATTTATCTATTCCTTCATAACACAACAGCATAATTTGAATAAAAACCACACCTTGCACTGATATCAATCTCTCAGCATATCCAAACATCCACAGAAGTAGGGGAATCTATGAGTCAGCTTAATTCTGCTTTTACAGGGTCTGCTGTGACTAAGGGTGAATACCATCTGTAAATTCTAGTTGTTATGTAGACAGAAAAAATAGATAGTTGGATTTGTTCAAGTCGGTGGAACCTGATAAAATTTACACTGAAATACTTAAGGAATTAGAGGCAATCTCTGGAATGTTACAGACAATTCATGAAGGATGGGTGGAGGCCCTGAGTTAGACAAATATCTTAAGAATGAGAAAAGGAAGTAACAATATTACAGAGAGAAATGCTAAATAAAATTACAAAAGCCTTTGAACTAAGAGCATAGTACCATGGGACTGTACAGTGCATTCTAGGAAGTAGTGACATGCAGCTTTCTGCAATTCAAAGCAGACAAAGCAGATGCAGCCATACACTGTTTGGGAATCAACTGATGAGTTTCATAGTGGCCTGAAGATTTGGGGCAAGTTGGTAGCTTGACACTAGCTCTGAGTTGATTCTAAGCAACAGGATGTCATAAGCCTGCTTGGTTTTGAATATTCAGTTGGCTGCAGAAACAACTCTGCTAGTTAAAAAGACACATAGACACATAGACACATAGAAAAAGCTGTTGTCTATCACCACACATGAAATAATTAATGTGTTTAATAGGCATCTATGTTAGAAATTCTGAGACATTCACTTGGAGCTGATTGATAGGACCTAGGGTCTAGAAGTCACCAAGATCTTTCCACTATGGCAATTGGAATGTAGATAGGATAGCTATAACTCGGTAGCTCTTATTTTAGGAATTTGCTTTGCTCCCCAAAATCCTGTTTACATACCTTATAAAGATGAAAATCTGTTCAAAATCTGTATCACCCTCGGTTAAAGACAGTAAAATGTATTGTATGTGCAGCTTGTAATAGAACTGAGAACGAAAATGTGGAAAATGTATGTTCAGGCTACAATAGCCTGAAGGTTTCCTGAGGAGATGTGATACAACCTTACAAAGAGGAGCCCTACCAGGGCTATTGCTAGACTGGTGCTGGTTGAACTGAGGGGTTTGTCTGAGTGTATGCTAGCACTTGCCTAAAACATCAGTTACTCAAGCCTGAAGCCAAAATGACAACCAGTATGGAGACTGCACAGAGCACCAAGAACCTTGAGTTTGGTTCTGTTACCTCAGATTTAGGATTTAAGTCCTAAGGTACTTGATATTCCTCTCAGTTAGGATAAGCCAGGGCTACCACTGAAATACCAAAATGAGCAGCGACTCAACCTGATCATTGCCTTCAGCAACTGTATGTCATGTCTGAAGTAGCTATCTAAAGGCTTCTTCCAGCAATGTCTAGACGCTTTTTCAATATTACTCTAATGTGAAGTCTCATAATTTATTGTTTAGGAAATTAAACCATATATGTAAGTTTTACCAATGAAAAAGTCAACCAGCTGGAATACAATGATTTGCATGAACTATTTCCCATTGCTGAACCAGCCTGTTAATACAGCCTACAATGATTCAAGTGACAGATCACAGATTTTCCTTCTGTTTAGTTGATTAGGGAACAGGACCAGCTTCAGTATCTGCAGTGTGTAAAAGCTTTTTCCAGTTATGCATATAAAATACCAGGATTTTTTCCTCCTACCACCAGATATAAATACTGCAAAATACAAGAAACTGAATTATTAACAGTTACCTTTAAACTAATAAATAAAAAAGGCAAATCAAGGACATAAAAGTATGGAGCATGTAGAAGACTTGCCCCTTATTGCAAGTAGTTATACTTACAGTCCACTCTTAAGCTAGTATTACAGTGTCACTGCTTTCCTTTGGGCCCTTTTCTTTTTCAATGGCTTATTTCTGTCTTTGGGGCTGAATTTTTCTTTTCCTTATTTACATAAATGTGAGTGCTGCTGAGGAGAACTTGTCAAGAGAAAGAAGTTATGTTTCACA
This sequence comes from Numenius arquata, assembly GCF_964106895.1. Taxonomy (NCBI): domain Eukaryota; kingdom Metazoa; phylum Chordata; class Aves; order Charadriiformes; family Scolopacidae; genus Numenius; species Numenius arquata. The sequence continues at coordinate 15,139,963 of NC_133578.1, forward strand.
GAAAGTATTGGAGATTCTGGAGAAAAGGGGATAACTTTACAAGAGATAAATTGACAACTTCCATTTTTCTAAGAGCCAAAATCCTAATAAATGAGTGAGTTTGGGAAGAGTAAAATAATTTTCCCCAGGTAGCAGAAAAATGCCTGCTGCCAGGAAGGTGATCCTGATATGAGTATAATTTCAAACTAGAGTTTTCCAGGAGGCACCACCAGGTGCAGTGTTTTGTCTCTCTCTGCCTTTTTGGTGTTCATCCTTTTCTTGCCCAGCTGTTTACGCATTACTGATAACTTTTAACTGTGGCTTAACAAATGCATTTGAGTACACATAGTTGCTGCAGTGCTCATGAAGAGGTTTGTCATCAGCCACCAAATTCCAGTGAGGGACTCCTTTTCAACTTCTAACTGGTGGATTGTAAGTGGATAGGAAAAAATGTTATGAATAGAAAATTCAGTTTGGAAGCTTTATGCAGCCAATAATGAAATGTCATTAATTTCTGCAAACTATAGGTGATTTTTAAATTAATAAAATAAAAAATCAAATAGTAAATCAATTTTGATGAAGATGATTTAATCAGCACATTGGAAGTTAATGGTTGCTTTGGAAGTGCTGTTAATACAATTACATTAAATTTATTAAAAAAAAAAGGACAGTAGCAACCAGTATTATATTTGCATACACCGTGTTTCAGAAGGGTTGATTTCAGATAGAGGGTTGGTAGGAAATAGGAGGAAGAAAGTGAATGGAAACAAGAGGCACAATAGAAATCTTGATGGCCAAAAAGCTGTGATTCTGCAGTCTGAGAAGAAGACAATTGACTAGAAGCCCATCACTGTTCAATGTTGAAGGCAGAAATTATAAACAAAACACAATAGAGAACAAGTAAAAAGAGAGGAAGAAGGTATTATTTTTTTAACTTAAAAAACAGAGAATTGATAATGGAACCTAAAAAGTGTCAGAGAAACATTAGTATCCAGCAGAGTTGAGAACAAGCAGAAAAATTGCATCCGTAGTAAAACAAATTCTTTGTGGAGCTTTAAAATTTGTTAGCAATGCAGAGAAATGCAGGTGGGTTTAATAGTTGCCCATACTTATATAGCATATGTATATGTACAAACCAGCATGATACAATAGGACAGTGATTTTACTTTTTCCAGGCTATTTTTAACTAAGTATGATGTCAACAACAGCAGTTTAGCATCCTCAATTTAAAATCAATAGTCCCTAATAATTTGAACTCTAGAGTCATAAAAGAGCATGTTCAGGTCTGAAATGTGTTTTGGGTCATAGGATGTATGAAAAATGAATGAGATAGACCAATGTTATGGGACTTCTAAAAGTGACAGTGACATAGACCCAAATAAGCATTGGAAAATAAACTCAACATTGACTGTAGTCAAAATAGTAGATCTTACCAGAGTCCATCAGCAGGATGTTGTGGAAAACATGTCTTGTCAAAATAACATTAAAAAACTCTCATACGCCTTGAAGGTATATAAACTCATATGTCCTCAAGAAAATCTTAAATCCTCACTTTATACGTACCAGAAAGTGAACAAAAAGTGTGTCAGAATAAGATCTTTCTATCATGCAAATGTGCTAATGAACACTTTAGGAAAACTCTCTGACAATTTTTCATGAACTTCATTAATACCAAGCTTTCTATTGCAAGCATGCTGAAACCTAGTCAATAGATTTCCTCGTGGAAATATGCTGTCTATGGCCATCATTCTTAAAATAAATCAGTAACAGCCAAATTCCAAATGCAAGGAAGAAAGAATGAAGACTTCCTTTCTCATTTGTATCCTAAAATATGATACTGCATAGCAACTCACCGCAGGAAACTCAGTAAAAATTATATAAAGCACATTAATGCAAATTGTCAGAGCATACCTCATTGCAAAAGTTGCCGCGTAAAGGAAAACAAGTTCCTCTAATTAAATCTAAAACCTTTACAGCTGTGAAACTATAAATTTTTATCTATACTAGCAGTAGCTGTAAAATTTAATCCAAATTGAAGTATTAGGTTTTTCTCCCCTCCTACATAAAGCCTTACATGAAATTAGAACATGCCTTTTAACTTCTTCCACATGAATACTGCCTCTAAGACACCAGTGTGCTCTTCCCAGCAGAAATGTTTATTAGTTTTATGCTCATTAAACAGTCTCTCTCATCCTCCCCTTTCTTTTCTTTGCAAATGGTTTGCTTTTTAGTGAGAGAGGGGAGAAGCACAAAGTTTGTTGCTTTCTTGTATCTGATGCTCCTGTAACAATAAATGGCAGGGTCTGAGTGGTGCTGTGCTGACCAGCTCTCTCTGAAGCTCCGCTCTGGTTGGACATGGTTCATAGCTAAGGTAACTAGTCACAGCTCCTTCTGCCACTTATATCATCAGAAGATCCCCGAAAATGTGCTGCATCTCTGGACTTGTGTTTGAAACCTTATCAGATAGATTTTTATCAGTTCAGATAAACGCATTCACTGGAAGGAATAATTTTCGAAACCTAAACGTTCTTTTTGTGGTTTGCCGCTTTAGATTTACACCACTAAACCAGTCAGGGGCAGAGAGTCCTATGGGCTGGTTCCAAGGGCAGGACAGACTCTTAGACATTGTCTTAGGCCTTCTGTGTCAAAAGGATGAGGAAAATCTCAGTGCACAGCAAGATAACCAGCCAGCACTCTTCCTCAGTTCTAGCCTAGTTAACGTGTCATAGAATTTCCCTTTAGCAGTCTCAGAAGGCGTTTTTAGTCACTATTGTGGTTTTTGGAATTATATAGCTGTTTAGTAGTCTGGTGGGCTTTTGGCTATTTTAAAATTTTTTTTTATTTCTTAAAAGAATCACTTTTCTGGCAGTAAGAACTGTGAGAAAGAAAGAATTCACAAAGACTTTCTGAATTCACTTTGAGGTCTGCTTAATCCAAAATAAGATAAATTTCCTATTTATGGTGATAAGGAGGAGGAATATATTAATGGAGTTAATACAGTAATGAGCCTCTCAGCTTTATTATTTTGAGTACGTAAGTTTTGTCTCCTGTGTGTTCTGACAGATCATCCTATATAGATCCAGATCTGGCTGATACAAACCCACGAGATGCCCTTAACATTTTTCATACAATCCTTTCTTGCACGTTCTCTGGGCAGCAGCCTTTTAGCTGGGGCATTTATACTTGGTCTTTTGTGGATATTAAGTATTTTGTAGTGTTCTTGCAGGAATAGGAATCCAGACACACACAAGCATTGGACACTTGTTCAAAGAACAAAAGGATGCTGTTGTGCCTTATTGTAAATGCTCAGGTTTTCAGCAAGCCAGAACTTTGCTACCAAAAACGGAGTTAGACTGTATCACTGGAGCTACAGTCTATTAGAAACCTGCTTTGAGAAATGGGGATTTCTGGAGTGGGTTGGAATCCTTTTGTACAGACAGCAATGGAAATCTGTCAGTGTTTTCTCTGTTGACATACCACTGTGTGTGAGGGCTGCTGCTCCTGAGGTGTTAGCTGGATGTTTATAAACAAATCCAAAACAAAAGAAAGTATCACTGCGGTGGGAGAAGCCCACAGGGAAGGGAAGGTATGAGGGCATTAAGGTAGAGGTCTGTGATGAAGAATGTCTTTATTCAGTACTTAGCGAGGGCACGGGTTGCATAACCTCACTCCGTACCTATTCCCAAACTGGAAATCAAGTCCTTTTTTCTGTAAGACTGTAAAGCAGAGCTGGGGCTGGACTTTTATTATGCTTATGTGCAGTACTTAGAACTCGTAATAACCCAATCCTAAGTGAAGTGTCCAAGTACTATGAATAAAAATCAAACCATAACAGCGGGAGGTACTTAATGAACAGAATTAATGTATCTCTTGTTCCAATTTAGTAAGATTAGTAAACTTGTTATACTCCTAGTGATAAATACCTGACACTGAGATCTTCACTGTTGGAGGATCTTTTGATTACTTCTTTTCAATGCTATTTTTTTTTTTCTCAAATGAGTTGTTAGACATTAATAGCTATGCCCAAAATCAGGTTCTTGTGTGCCATTCCTGACCGATCTGTCATGAACTTATCCTGGCAGCTTCACAAGTATTTTCATTTCCTGGTCATCAGTATCAACACTTGAAAGAGTACAACAAAGTGTTTCTTTGACTGTAAACCAAGGGAATGGTAGTCTCCATGAGAGGCTTTTATTCAGACTGTGTATCCCTATAGGCAGAGATGAACTGATTTGTTTTGATGGTAAAGGACCATATAGTTGTATGGTTTTTTTTAAATACAGCAACACTGTGTTTAAAAGCCACAGAACATAAACTGTTCTTTCTCATAGCTTACATGCAAGGTGTGGTTTTCCACTATGTTGTTGGAGAACAGGAGTGCAAAGTGGATATTTATCTAATCCAGAAATTCAATAGTACACCAGACAGTAAGATATACTGCTAAAATCCCACTTTTCTCTATCAATTTGTTTTTGTGTGTGACATAAGTCACTTAACATTTCTTTTCCAGAATTTTCTTATTCATAAATTCAAAATAATACAAATGTTCTTCTCAGTGTTTCTTCTGGGTTTCAGATACTGCAGTGACAATGTTTCCTAGCACAGTAGAATTTTTCAGCTAAAAAGATGATACTGAATAAGAGTAACCAGTTAAGGAACAGTATTAGATGGCATAAATTATGAACTTTGCAAATTTAAATCTTTTTTCTACTTTCAGCCATGGCCACTGACAAAGCACTTCTTTTGCAATACTGCACAGCCTCAGCACCTCAGGAACATTTCACATATCACATCTCATTAGCTTTAAAAAACATGATTTTGAGTGGAGTGATATCATAGGGCCACTAAGACGCTCTACGGGCCTTAATATATACAGGGAGGAGGAGCTGGATGTTAACTCATAGAGGAGAAAGCTAAGAGCAGGGGGAATCTACTTGCAGTTTTTCCCTGCCTAAAGGGAGCAACAGAGAAGTCAGAGCCAGACCCTTGGAGATGTAAAATGAAAAATACAAGAGGCATTGGAAGGGAAATCCTGATTAGTTAACAGGGAAATAAATCACCATGAGGACAATTAAGCATGGAAAAAAGACGCAGAGAAGTGTGCAATTTCCATCCTTGGAGATTTCTGAAACTTTTCTGGAAAAGCCTACACAAGCCAGTCTTACTTCTTGGTTAACTCTGCTTTGAATAGAGGATTGGACCAGCCAAGTTCCAGAGCTCCCTTCCAGCTTACATTATTCTATGACTGCAAACCGGGAAGTCTGGGGAGAGTTGATCTGTGTGTGCTTATTATAACATATTGCATATAACATCACATAAAAGATGCAGTATGCATAAGAAAGTATACTAAGGAAAATTGACAAATGCAAGAGGAAATTCTGTTTTTCATGAAGGTACAGACATATTTCAGATGTTTAATATTTCTTTGTTACTGTTTTTTCCTTATCCTTAAGGGCTTGTCTGCATATAGATGTCGTTGTGCAGCAGGTGCTGGCAGGAATTATAGTGTGGTAGTGTTTTGCCCTATCTCCCTCCATACCCGTACCTCAGACTCCGATTCCTGAAGAAGGACAATTTATATTGATAGATCTGATGAGATTGTTCCACTTAACAGGTAAACTGCTCAGGAAGAAATTCCTGCTCTCCTGCAGCAATTCCTGCTCTCCTGGAGCCCAGAGCTTTAAGGGCAACCAGCATGCCTTAGACCAACAGGCTGGGCAGTTACGTGATTCATGAGCTGGTTCTTGTGCTGCTCACTAGCCTTTGAGATGGGGCCGGAGTAGGATTATTTTACCTTGAATTAATAAACTCCATAGACTTGCAGAGCCACTTTGTGCACTGCAAGACTCACCTACTACATCATAACTCTTCTATGGGGATCAAGGCTAATATTTCCTACTTTCAAAAGCAAATTTAAAGCTATGAGTACACGTTAGTGTTTTGTCATATTGGATGCTGCATTATTAACCACACGCACAAAAAAAGAATTAGCTGTATTATCACTGCAGTCACTCTGAATTCACCTCTAAATAACTGTCCAATGAATCTTTACAAAACCACCTGATTATCAGAATTTCATAGTGGGGTGCTACTTCCAAGTGTTTGTCTTGACATAGATTATATTTCTCAATAAATTCTATCCTGAGTTCTGCTAGTAAGCATAAGCTTCCTTATGGGAATTTTCTAGCTGGGTTTTGTCCCAGGTTTCCGAGACAGGCTAGAAAAATAATAAATTAAAATGACAACTAGTTTTTCATGCTTTCATCGGAAAAATACAAACTAAGTCAGATTTATAAGTTTTCCCAGAAAAGACAAAAACTATATTTAGAAACAGGAATAAAAACCATTTCCAAACAGTTATAGAAGTATTTCTTGTGTATCAATGAACTGGTAGAAGCTTGTAATGGTTGCTCGCAAAGGGATAAAGGACTTGTGTAAAAATAGTTTGATGCATTTTCTTTTAGTTGCAGTGACTGGATCCTATATCTTGGTTAATTCAGGACCTGAGGTTTAGTTCATAGTTTCGCAAAAGTTTGTGCAGCTTATGTGGCAATTGCATTTCCATCTTGCCCCAGGATGAAAAATTGTGATCAAGAGAGGAGCTTAAAACACATGTATTTGATTCATAAGATATGGGGAAATGTAAAAACACATTTCTTAGGGGTTTTTTTTGTATGGAAAACAATCACTGCATAATGACAGAGGCTTCTTATTCCAAATCTAAATATTTATTGATTAATTTTATAACTTTTTCACAAAGTTATATATGCCTAGATTAGGGATTTCAAGAAGCATAGCTCCACTGCAGCTCATAAAACAGTTTCTTCCCAAATGAAGACTTGAATTGTACTGGAGTCAAAATGAATTCTAATGCAAAGATTCATAAACTAACATTAGCCAGAGCAGGTTAGTATTGCTGATACCTGGGGCAAACCAGCCTTATGCCAGGAATTAGTATACCTACATTGACATAAAGCAGTTCCAGAAGTAATGGATATTCCAAACTCAAAGTTGTACTGTTTCTAGACCAGATGTTGTATATTTTGGGCCAGTGGCAGTAATGACTACAATTAAAATAAAGATATCAGCACAGTTCAGTCTTTGAAAGTGTGCTGGTTTTGGCTGGGATAGAGTTAAATGTCTTCATAGTAGCTGGTATGGAGTTATGTTTTGCATTTGTGCTGAAAACAGTGTTGATAATGCAGAGATGTTTTCACTATTGCTGAGCAGTTCTTACACAGAGTCAATGCTGGTTTTGCTTTTCACACCATCCCGGCAGGGAATAGGCTGGGAGTGCACAAAAAGTTGGGAGGGGACACAGCCAGGACAGCTGACCCTAACTGACCAAAGGCATGTCCCATACCACGTGATGTCATTCTTAGCGTATAAAGATGGGGGAAGAAGAAGGAAGGGGGCGCACGTTCCGTGTGATGGCATTTTGTCTTCCCAAGAAACTGTTACCCGTGTTGGAGCCCTGCTTCCGTGTGGATGGCTGAACACCTGCCTGCTGATGGGAAGCAGTAAATGAATTTCTTGTTTTGCTTTGCTTGTGTGCATAGCTTTTGCTTTACTTATTAAACAGTCTTTATTGCAACCCACGAATTTTCTCACTTTAACAGCTCCTCCAATTCTCTTTCCCATCCTGCTGGGAGCGAGTGAGTGAGCGGCTGCATGGTGGTTGATTGCTGGCTGGGGTTGAACCATGACAGAAAGATCTCTGCATCTTCTATTAACTTTGGTGTTTATGGCAGAATATTAGATCAGATCCACCATGTAAAATGGGTTTCACACCTGCCATTTAGTTGAACAAATTCTAGAGATCTAGCCCACAAAATGGTGAGCCTTTGTTTGCTGGCAGAAATAGGACAGGTAGTAGTTCTGACACAGGCTTCAGAAACTAGAGAAGATTACACAGAGGATGATAGGGTTTATGTCATGGGGAATTGCATTCAGCTTTTAGGAATAGGGCAGAGAATTTAATGTGGCACCAAGGAATCAACTTGTTCTACAAATACACACACACACATATAGTTTGACTGGGGTTATTTAGTTTCTTTTAAAACCTGTATGGGAGAATCTTAGTGATTACGCTGGGGCTGGGATGATTCCTTTACAGAAGACCATTCACTCATGTCAGCAGAGATTTATTTCACAATCCTGGGTGCAGTGAAATATCAGTGCCTGTTGATGAAATGCTTGCTATGGAATCTGTGGTCTTAGTTGTTGGATATTCTTCTGATTAAGAAAAAAAAAAATTGATGAAAGACGCTAGAGAACAAATTAATGTTTTTTACACTTGATTAACTGCTTAATATTCCTAATGTGCTCAAAGTACTGGAAACACTTAGAGGGTAAACACAGAGACAACTCAAGACCTGAAAGTGAAAGTTGGTGAGGCCAGATTTTAATTAAATTTAAATTAAAAAGAGACAGGAAATTAAAGTATCTATCACATTAAAAAAAAAATCAAAGCAGGTTCAACTCCTAAAAAAAGAAAGACTCATTGAAAACTAATAAAGTAGCTTTAAGGAATCTATAGAGAATTTATTGTTACAGTGAAGGAGTTTTCCTGATCATCTGGGGCCAAAAATAATTTGGTTTTTGTGTTGTTAAGATAATCAGTATTCATATAAATACATAGTTTAAAATTTAAAGCAATTAAAAATTTTAAATTCTTATGAAATTCTATTACTTTACCCAAGAAAATTGTCAAAATAGTCAGGCCAGAAACTCAAGATAAACACCGAGTTTGAAATTCAACCATTGTGAGCGATACCATATTGCATGTTGCTTGGGTAGAAGGGCATTATAATGAATATTTGCATGGCCAATGGATCCACCAACTACATTTGTGGATGCTGAAACTACTTTGGAAGGTGAATGACAAAGAGGAAAGAAAAAAAAAGTGCATAAAGACAATCAGATTTTTCCTTCAGTCCTGTGTAGAGTATCGGTACAAGTGTGAGGTGCTGTTTCAGTTATAAACAGGTCTTACTTTATGTATCATATTTAACCTAGAGTGTTTTCAATCTTTTCAGTTAACTGAAGTACTTTAGACATTTGCTCATGAACTCTAGGTTAAACTGGAATTGATATAATTTGTTTAAAGAAAAAGTTGTGAATTGTAAAGAGTTTGAATAATAATCACAATAAAAAATGCCTTCCATCTGAATCCATTTATCTTATTTTCTTGATAGGATACTTTTAGTAAATTTCCAGTATATCCATACTACCACTAATAAACATTGAAAGATAATTACCATGGACATTCTTAGTCCATTTAATTAGATGAAAGAATAGTCCTGCAATAAGACTGTATTCCCTATATATGAGAGTGAAGAAATCTGAGGTCATTTCCTGTGTGTATCACAAAAGCTTCCTGATCTGAGGACCAGCTCTGCTGGAGATGTGTTAACTGATCTCCGTATACCTGAATTTCCTTGGCTGAGTCAATCTGATCCTTTTGCATCACTTTGCCATTGCTCAAAGGGAAATAACAATACCTGTTGTAGATTTATATGGTGGATGTTGGTGTGGATAAATTCGTTTGTTTATGTGAGATGCTTAGGTTATTAATGGAATATACTACAATCAATTTGACCCACTAAATTTGAAAGCTAGCCTCAGTAGCTTTACGTGGTGATTGATTCAGTTTCCTTGAAGTGAAGAAGGTCTATAAGAATTTTCTTGTTCCATTGTTCACTTGGGTTCATATCCTCTTGAAATTTATGATAGGATGGTTCATCTACCCTATCAAAAATGGTGTGCCTAAATTCTATTTACTGAGACACAAAAAGAACCAAATGAGTTTTATATGTATTTGAGGAAGGGTAAAACGTGGTCAGGAAGATCAGAAGAATGGCAAGTCATCTGTATTGCACATTAAAAATTTCCCCCTCTCTTTATCCTTTTTTTTTTTTTATTATTTGACTGAACCTGTTTTTTGTTTTAAAATAAGTCCAGTTCTGTCCAGAGCCAGGAAAATTAGTTTTCATTCTTAGCTATCCAGGAATCACTCTCCATCTCCTTGATAAAAGCCATCTTCATTACAAACAGAAATTGCCTTCCTCCTGCTGGTAGACATAACACATTGTGGCAATATCACTATTGTTATGGTTGACGAAACAAGCCCCTGCTTTCAGGCACTTAAAGCTGTAAAATAATTGCCCTCTGGGCTGAGGTTTCTCACACTTGTTTTTTACCCAGAGGTGATGTCCTTTTTTGGAAAGCTTCATAAACCCCCAACTGGGCATTTTACTAAATATCCAAACATCAAACACCGAATCAAGTATTTTTTCCAACTTAAAAGAAAAAAATAAAAAAAATTAAATGCATTTTATTTGTGTTGAATGTGTATATATATGCTTTTTCTTTTAAATTCTAAAGATCTGCCAAAAATGCTTTCAAGAATACCAGAATATCTTCATAAAAATCTTTTGACAATATCTAGCAGAGAACATACAAAACACTGCTATTTATATTTTCACATATGTTATAAAAATCCAGAGAAACCTCTGAATTCATATGGGGATAGAAAGCCAAACTCACCCGTCTCATTTTGGCTACAATATTCTTACCAGTAGCTCTGACCAGTTTTCATGATGCAAGTGTCACTTCAGACCTGCCACTTGCTATCAATTTGCTATATTTCTTGTCTCACTGCATTCATTGTTGCCAGCCGTCATCAGATTTGTAATAAAAGCTTGAGCAGTTCTTTTTTATTCAGGTTCCAGCTTCCAGAGTCAGGTGATTTCTATGAAAGTTTTAACCGTCACTTCTGAGTCTCTAGCCCTCATTAACACTCTGTAAATACAACTTTCCACAACACAATAAATATAAAAAAGGCTTTTTTTTTATTCATCTATTGACAATTTCAAAATCACCTCAGACTGCTAATGGTTATGTCTTCTCCCTCAACTGTTAAATTTTACATTTTCACAACAGAATCTTTGATCTCAGAGGTTTTGGTCATGATTGTATTATTTAGTAACATCAGTGTGGGCAGTCTAACATAAATTCTCTGAGATAGTCATCATAAGGATACTATTCATCCAGACTGAAGCCTGTACATACAGGCCATTCATAGGTTTTAAAGTGACAACTCAACAGTTTTTCAGTTTTTTTTCCCCTGTTGTGCTCTATTCTTTTGTCCACTTATTGCTACTTGACCATTTGAACTATTCAGCAAAATGGAAGTGTACAATTGCAAATCCCTCATTTTGAACTTTACCGGAAATGAGGATCAGAACTATCTTAAGAAAGAATGCTGGATGAAAAAGAACGTACCCAGAACGTCAACTGTCAGAATGAAACATCCAACCTTCAGCTGGCAGAAGGCAAAATATAAATATTTCTTGCAAGAATAGTTGTGTTTGAAGACAAAACCATAAATTTTATTAAAATTTTCAGCAGAAATATACTCCTTTCCTGCCCTGATCCAATTAAAATTACTTTAAAACATACTCTGATGTTTTTGCCTTCGGTAACTTGATGCTTTTGTGGTTAAAAAAGAAAAAGCATTGATTTTCTCACAAAAATGTAAAATCCTTTCCCTAGAAGATACCCTGACATCAGCTAATATATGCATACTCAAGAACTCCTAGCCCACAGAATTCAGCGTCTACAGAGATGTGACTTGCAAGCAATACTACTGTATAAAGCACTTAAAAGGTGGCTTTGCACTTAAGGTTAATTGGGGAAATAACCTGACATTTGCAGGGGTAATACTGTACTACATCTTAGTTGTGTTTCTCTTTCCCTTGTATTTCTGGAACAGCCAGATGTTTACATGACTTTCAGAATTAATACAAAGTAAGAACTTCACTTTGGAAACCAGACTAAGCCCATTAGTGGCTACACACTCACTGTAGTGCAGGTATGGAAGCATAGGAAATATCAACACCTTTATTATTTATTCTGGGGAAGGACTTGTGAGAAGCTGGAAAAGGAGGACAGAAGAGGAGTAGATAAGAGATCGTAGCAAAACCCTATGAGCCAGAATTTCAACCAGTGTAAATCAAACTCTCTTGGTGTGGGCAGATCCATGCTGTTTTTAAACCATCTGAGGTTCTTCCCTTTATCAGCAGTTTGAAATTCCAGTAACATTAAAGATGCCAAAAGAAGTTATATTTCCACTGATTTTTGCAGGGCTTAAGCCCTTCAACTGCTGTTACAGTTAATACCTTTCTTATGGCTAAGGAAGTATGGAAACACTCTGAGAACATACAAAAATCTGCCTGTTGATTTAAAGAGAATAGTTACTGATGATGATTTTCTTGCTGAAAACTGTGGCACAGTTGTTGATCAACTGGCCAGTGATGTCAGTCAAACGTTGTACTGAATGTCACCCACTACTCAAAGAATAAACTGGTCAATTTGCTCTCTCTTGTTCTGTGTCAGCAAAATGGAAAATCACTGTGCTTGTGTTAAATGCAGTGGAAAAACAAGAAAGCTGGAACAAGCAAAATTCATCTAAGCTCTTGGCCAAAAGACATTGACAAGATGCAGCATAGCAAAACAGTGGGAAATCCAGCTCTAGAACTGGAGATGAAGATGGCTGCTTTATTTCTGATCAGCCTTGCAGTGTCCTTCTCTCTTTTTCCAGCCTGCATAAACACCGCCAGCCTAATTTTCACTGCATTGCTTTAGTTTTCCACCAACATGATTTCAAATATAAACCTGCAGTAATGTAGTGAGTAATCAGGACCAGAATCAGCAATGAGCCCTTATGCTGCACAACACCACAAGAGTGTCAGTAGTGCTGCCTTTCCTTATGCCTAATTTTGCCATAGTTCGCAGATACTTCTGTACTGCTCAGTCTTATTAAGCTTTGGAGATGGTATGCTTTGTGGAAAAACCTGTTGGAAGGCAAAGCACCCCGCTGAAGAGTAAATGAGTTTTCGAACCCTTACATCTGTGTGACTCTGCCAATAACTTGGTTGGATGGCATCCTACAGGTGCCTTATTGCTCGTTTCTCTAAGTTGAATAACTTTCTGGTTATTCTAGCAAAGTCAGGACTGCATTCACCTGTCAAGGATCCTCATTAGTGGCATTTTTTGGTGCTTCTAAATCTGATCTTTAGTACACCTAGACATTTATGATCAGGTGGTTTCAGTGGAGCCGTTGTATTACAGAAAAAGATGAAGATAATGCATAGATTAACTATCTGTTTCCCAGTGGCACCCTCAGCTAATAAGAATACAGACTTCTCGTAATAGAAAGTCAGCTGTCATCCATTTTTAGAGGAAGAAAACCCAAACCCTTGCAGTCTTTTCAATCCTCAGTAAAGGGAAGGCTGAAGGGAAAATTCAGTATTTTCAGGGAAGGCTGAGTATCTTTTTCTCAAAATATCTTTTCTTCTCCCCCTAGGCAAAAGTACAGTCTAATTACTACAAGCAGTGGGTGAGAAACATTGGTAGAGAATGTTCAACTGTGCAATTTTCATATGTTTTCTGCAGTTCTCATTTTGTAAGAGTGGCTTCTTTTGCAGAGTATTGTGTGGTCATTCAGAAACAGCTCAGGACAGTCTTGAAAAAGTATTAGTGAAATGAACTTCATCTCAAAATATTGACAAGCCAGACTTATGGTCTATGTTTGAGTATTAAATTAACAAAATGCTTCAAAGGATGTTGTCTGTTTCTGGCTACTCATTCCTCTTGCATACAGTAAACCCAAGTTAAAAAATGGAAGAAGAGATGATCGCAAAAATGCAAATTCTGCAGGCATCTACTAAACCATTTGGTTTGTATGCCTAAGGACCTTCTATACTAAAAAGGAGAGTTGCCAGTTCTGTCAGTGTTACTTCAACAGCATGTAGTAGGATAAGGAAAGTGTCCCTTCTTCCCACCCTTTTATACACTTTGTGTGCAGATGAATGATGTGTAGTGGTACTTCAAAATCAACTTATCCTTGTCATTATCATTAAACATAACTGAACAAAAGCTGCTATCATCAGTGAATACTCTTCAGGATGAGAAGGGCAGTAAAATGTATTTCTTTACCGTCTCCAGAAACTTTTCAAACTACTGTTATTTAAGTGGGTCTCAGCAAACCAAGCAAGAAAACATTTTCTTTGATAAAAGAATAATCCAAGCACTACTGAAGGTCAACTTAATGGTTCTCATTGACATTATTGGGCTTGGATTCAACCCCTAATGTACTGTGTCAGGCATTTTAAAGGAATATTTATGTTGGGCAATTACAACAAGCCTTACGCTGCTCCCAGCTCTACCTTCCCTGTTGAAAGTCATAGCAGATCAAAACTTTAAGACTTCAAAGAATCTCTCTCCCAGCTTGCATTTGCAGCTTCCTATTTTGCCTGACTTACCATTATTGAAAATTTCCCTCCAGTCTCCATTCCATTGATCTGGGCTGCTGCTGAAGGAGTGACTGACAAGCTCGGAACAGCAGATCACAAAACCAAGAAGAAGAAAGACAGCAAGTCAGCATGAAACTTTCCACAGGCCAGCACTACTGAGGAATAGGCTGGTGAAGTGAAGCATAGAAAAGAAGTCATGTGTGCAGTGGATGTTAATGTGGGACACAGTCCCTATTTCTTTTAAGCACAATATCTACAGAGGAGAATGGGAATATTGAGGGGTCTGGTTATGAATACACTTAAGCAAGTTTGCATGAAGTTCCTTCTGCTTTGCACCCTCCTCACTGTCCTAAGGATCTTGAATTTGACCATTTCAGGGTCACTGCAGCCAAGGTTGCCCTTGAGCTTCACACTCCACACCAGCCCCTCCTTGTTGGTGACAACAAGGTCCAGCATAACACCTGTCCTCATTGGCTCATCTATCACCTGGAGAAGGAAGTTATTATCGATGCATTCCAGGAACCTCCTGGGTTGCTTATACCCTGCTGTGTTGTCCCTCCAATAGATATTGGGGTGGTTGAAGTCCCCCATGAGGACTAGGGCCTGTGAAAACGAGGCTGCTCCTTTCTGTTTACAAGGGGGCCTCATCCACTTGGTCTTCCTGGTCAGGTGGTCTGTAGCAGACTCCAACTATAAAATCACTTAACCCTGCCCTCATCAGCCCCCAGCAGATCTTGTTTCTCAAAGTGAGTCCCAAGGTCTAAATGAGTTTTTCAAAGCAAGTCCCATGGTCAAAAATCCTTGAAAGTTAATCTCTTTGTGCCCACAGGCCCTTTCTAACAACTTTCAAAGTTTTATTTTCAAAGTCCACAAGCTATTCCCTGTAAAGCCTATAAGCCTATGTATGGGAGGCCACAGCGCTTGTAAGGCAGAAATATCTATTCATGTAAAGTATAAGTACATTTTAAAGGCTACTGAATTTAAAAGAAATTAAAAGTATCAATATCTGTATTTCTGATGGAAATACAAAAATGTGTACATACACATTGAAGAGATAATAATATTTAAAAATACGCTTCTTAAGGTGAAATCTCATCTAATTTAATAATTTTTGTGTAACTGTTTGATATAAAGCTGTAAGTCAAAATGCATTTTGCATTATAACTCATTGCCTATATTCTGCTATTACTAGAACCTGAGCAAATTTTTAAAAGATCAACTATGTTTTAAGAAAAATTGTTCATACTGTCTCAAAAATATTGGACAAGAATATGGATGGTGATGGAACTTAACCAGTGTGCTTGTTTTCCAAGGAAGTGTGAAAACGCTGTTAAAACTCGATCAAAACTCTTTATCTTTTTTGAAGTTTTCATTTGTGCGTGGCTCATAAAGGGTATTGTTGTTCCTTTTCAATGTATTCTGCCTAATACAGCGAGAGCCTGAGGCAGTATTTTGAGTGCCATTAACACACATTTCTGTAGAAATTAGCGATGTTTGCTTCATTGCATTATACGCCTGCTATCATAACATCTTGACTAGGCTGTTAACAAGGGTCAGTTGTATTATTTGTAGAACTTATACTTAGTTTTTGTGGATAAATAGAAAAGCAATTGGCTCATTAGGAAAGTTATAGTGAATTAGTGTTCTTTATCAAAGAAATGTGTTCAGCAGATGAAAATATCTCCCTACACAAAAAAAAAATTATTTGCAAAACAAGATAATGTGTTGTCCTGGTTAATTTTCCCCAGGATCTGGCAGGGGACACAGGCATGGCACACCATGTGCCACCACGCAGACCTTCAGCAAGCAGCTGAAAATGCTTGCTCAAACAGCGTCGTGGTACAACCCATCATGCAGCTCTTTCACTCAGTTATCTGATCAGCCACACATCTGGGCCCCACATCATCAGCATTTGTCCAGTTAGACTCCTGGCTGTATTTCAGGGGTTGCGTTCTCGGTTGGGCAGTTTTCCTTCTTGCTACTCTGTATATGTCATTTCTGCTCTCAGCTTATTATATTTGTTTGTCTAGCCAAGAAGAAAGTTTTGTGATTCTGACCCCGTAACAGTCAGGTACACTGACATCTCTGGGACACTTGTCTGACATCTCTGCGAAGGTAAAAGAACATTTTCCTGGTCATCATTCCCAACCGAAAGCTAACTTTGTACTAGTAAAAATCCTTCAGATCGTCTAGGATATTTATACTGGACCTGATGCATACAAGACAGAATGGTGATGGAGAGTGTTTATCTTCTTGAGGATCAAAGTTCTATATAAGCATATATATATATATAAGGTAAGAACAAAATTGTCAATATGTTGCATTGTCACATCCGTTGTGTGGCAAATGTGGCACCAAAACTGTGTGATGTTAGTCACTTGCGTAACTGTACGCATTTCCAAGTACTGAGGTAAAATAGTACAATATTATTTTAGTAATTGACAAGTTATTACAAGCTTGTCATCATCTTTACTGATTTTAGAAAACAAACAAACAGCATTTCCATGCACGTTGCTTCTGTGTTTCTGTCCTGGTTGGTCTGTCCAAAACATATTATCTGACTGAAGAAATTTGAAGGATATCTTCTCTTTCTGTCACAGGGATGGCCAAGGGTCAATTAAGAAAAAGCATGATTTTATGGTAAAGGAAATTTGTGGCTGGAAAGCTGCGTGGCAGAAAAGGACCTGGGGGTGATGGTCGACAGCCAGCTGGATGCGAGCCAGCAGCGAGACGCTGTGGTGCTCCCTGCAGCCTCAGGCCCGGGTGGCTGCGTGTTTCCGTGGCAGCTCCATCTGTGTGGGAACGTCTGCTTTGGGAAGCGCAGAGGACGCCGCTTTCTGCCGGGTAGAGACCATGGCTGAGCTCCCTCTCACCGGCCGAACTCCCTTCCGCAGCTCTCTGCTCCCTCCCTGTGCAAAGTGCCGCGCCACAGCTTGGTCGCCGCGCTCCCTAGGGCCGCCTTTTAGAGGAGCGGGGCCGGGTGGCCTCGCTGCGGAGGTGCCGGCTCCGGAGCTGTTCGTCTCGGCGAGCGACCGTTGGTGGCGGTTACGCCTCGTTTAAACCCGCCGCCGCCGCCGCTGCTGCTGCTGGCCCCGCCCCCGCCCCCTCGGCCGCCCTCGCGCGAGCGGCCGGCTCCCTGCGGGCCCCTGCGCTGCCCCGCCCTGTCACCGCCTCAGGAAAGCGTGGGAAAAGCCGCTTTTCGCCGCGACGCGCCTGTACCGAAGCTGTTCCTCTCGGCGGGTGACCGTCCTGGCTTGTATCAGGAATAGCGCGGCCAGCAGGAGTAGGGAAGTGGTCGTCTCCCTGTACTCAGCACTGGTGAGGCCCCACCTCGAGTACTGCGTTCAGTTTCGGGCCCCTCACTAGAAGAAAGATATTGAGGTGCTGGAGCGAGTCCAGAGAAGGGCAGTGACACTGGTGAGGGGTCTGGAGAATGTGTCTTACGAGGAGCATCTGAGGGAGCTGGGGTTGTTTAGCCTGGAGAAAAGGAGGCTGAGGAGAGACTTTATTGCTCTCTACATCTGCCTGAAAGGAGGTTGTAGGAAGGTCTCTTCGCCCAAGTAACAAGTGGTAAGACAAGAGGAAATGGCCTCAAGTTGCACCAGGGGAGGTTTAGATTGGATATTAGGAGAAATTTCTTCACTGAAGGGGTTGTCAAGCATTGGAACAGGCTGCCTAGGGAAGTGGTGGAGTCACCATCCCTGGAGATATTTAAAAGTTGTAGATGTGGTGCTGAGGGACATGGTTTAGTGGACTTGGCAGTGCTAGGTTGGACTCAATGAAAGGTCTTCTCCAACCTAAATGATTCTATGAAATGTTATTATCTGCAGCCAGGTTTGGTCTGAGTTGAAGTTTTAAACTCTTTATTTGGGTTAAATTTCTATACTTTATTTTTTACTATATATTGAAAGAAAAATTAAGTATTGAATATGATTTGCAAAGTTACGGAGGTATTTTGTGAACTACTTATGAATCATATTTTCTCACATGTAAAAAATGGTGTTAGAGATGTGAAGAGTAAATCTGGGAAAATTAATTCGGAGCCTATTTTGCTGTTAATTCTGATTTCTTCCTGCATCAAAGTTAAGTATATAACTCACTATTCCTTAATTTTGGATATCTGACTCCTCACTATGTATTCTAGTAGATTTCTAAAGTGGTATGTTTGCACTGACAATCTTCAGAGCTGTCCCAGAAGTTCCACTATGTTTTTGAGTTCTGGTATCTCTCAAAGAAAGTTCCATTCTTTCTTTGCATGCAATATTTTTTGATTTCTTTCAATGCAGACTGCTAAGAGGCTTTTACTTCCTCCATAAACTCATAGGCTCAGTGCCTCTAGCCCTGCTGTAAACAAAGGGTTTTGTCTGTGTTGGTAGCAGCACTTCCTTGGACAGAGAGACAAAATTCTTTTCTGGGCCTCCTCTGTTGGGCTGCTGGATTTCTGGGGTATTCAAACTATCTGCAGGTTTCAGGTGTGTGTTTGGTACTTATTTTTTACTTCTCTGCTTATCAGCTATTGCTTTTGTTTCCCATACAACTTTTCTGGTTAGTGATTAATGAGGTCTTAGATTTGGAACGTAAAACTGAAGTTGAATATATCAGTGGCTAAAATAACATTAGAGGAGAAAGCTTGGTGAAAGAGGCTTTGTCAGGCTGCTCACTACCAACACTTACTGTGAATTTGAATCTTACAAATCGGCTTGTCCCACCCACAGGCCCCAGTCGCTCTCAGGGCCACTGTTCTTTACAGTAAGACTTACCTGTTTCAGTAAAAGCAGATACAGGGACAGTGCCTAGGAATGTCGGTGAAAGATGTCCTTCCAGACAAGATCTTGTCTTTCAATATTGGCATCTTTCTCTTCACAAAATCACAAATTACCTCACCATTCCTGTCGAAAGAAGCAAACAAGCACAGTTTCGTGTGTTCACTTCTTTATGTAAGACTCGCTCGGGTAAAGAGATATCTCTTTCAGGAAAAAACAGAAGGGAAAAGAAGGGGAGGCACTAAGATTTTCTATGAAGCATCATCAGATAGTTCCCTAACAATCAAAAAGAGTGGTATTTCTTATCAGACCTGTAAAATATGCCATAAAAGAACCTTTTTCCTTGTTGTAAAGAGGAAAGCCTGTAGTTTAAACCTGAACAAAGAACCATAGGCAAACCCTTAATAAAACCAATTTCTTGTGTAAACAGTCTAAAATCTTTGTACTTCAAAATTTGAGGACATCACTTCATTGAGAAATGTTTCACAGAAGATGTTTGTTACTTCTAACCAAGATTTCCATTATATTTCTGTTTGAATATGTAGCTTGTATAATCATTTGCAAAATGTTTGTTTATAAAGCATTCTCTACCAACTGGAGAGTTTTTATACGAAAATTTGCTGGATATTTTGTTATCAGTAGTTGCCTGATGTTGGGAATACTGAGATGTTGTAGGTAAAATGTAGCAAGTTTATAGACAATCCTTAATTGTTTTCTGAAATAACAAGCTAATTGAAGTTTAAAAATATGGAGATGTGCTGGAAAATTACTAATTATCTGGCAACGCTTGGGCAACATCTTACCAAAATGATAAGGACAGGCTTTTCTTCACCACTGGTTGATAAGAAAAAAAGACAATTGTTTCTTTGAGGTCTTTTTTTTTACCTTAGTTTAAACACTTTGAGAGATATTTCAGTTTTAAAAGACTATTTATAGAGCAAAGGACTTTAATGAAATTGGAACATGAGCTATTTTGAAACATAATTCCACATCCTATTTTTAACCCTGATTGATCTAAAAGGATGGCACAGGAAATGACACCAAAAAGAAGAATTAAAACTCTGGCTTCAAAAATAGCACAGAAATTTTCTCTTAATAAGGTCCAAACCAATGACAGATTTACTGTATTGACAGCTGCATATTCAAGACCTGGTAATGCAAATGATACCATTTCAAAAGGACTGAGCCAACTAGAAGATCACAGTACTGGTAACTGAATCCAGCAGCCTCCATAGAGACATGCCTAAGCTATACCCTTTCTCTATACCAGAAACTCTGTGACCAATGCTCCCTCTAAAAGTAGCATCTTTATGTAGTTCCAAGTGGCAGAGGATGAAAGCATCTGTGTACCTCGTGTCACCAGACTCTGGCACTGTTTTGGTTTGGCCATGGCTGGCAGCCAAGCACCCTGTTGTGGTTTAACCCCAGCTAGCAGCTAGAACTCACTCCTCACAGTTGCAGTGGGGGCTGGAGAATCCCAAGACTAAAAGTGAGGAAAAACCCATGGGTTGAGATAAAGACAGCTTAATATGTAGATCAAAAGCCGCACATGCAATCAAAGCAAAACAAGAAAATCATTCACTGCTTCCCATCAGCAGGCAGGTGTTCAGCCATCCCCAGGAAAGCAGGGCTCCATCACGTGTAGTGGTTACTTGGGAAGACAAACGCCATCACTCCAAACGTCCTCCCTTTCCTTCTTCCCCTAGCCTTATATACTGAGCATGACATCACATGGTATGGAATATCCCTTTGGTAAGTTGGTCAGCTGTTCTGGCTGTAACCCCTCACAACTTCTTTTGCCCTCCCAGCATGCTCGCTGGCAGGGCGGTATGAGGAGCAGAAAAGGCCTTGATTTCTTAGCAACAACTAAACCCACCAGTTTGCTATCACACTGTTCCCGTCCCAAATCCACAAACACAACACTACACCAGCTGGTAAGATACAAGTTAACTCCATCCCAGCTGAAACCATGACGTACCTGCACAGCCACTCACACCCTCCAAGAAGAACATAAGAACAAGAAATCTCTCAGTCAAAATAGAGACAGTGAGATCATGGACCAATTACAGTCATGGGCAAAACAGCTGCCCATTCATGGGCCCTCCACAGGCTGCAGTCTCTCTGGTAATATTTACTCCAGCATGAATGTCCTCCATGGGCCGCAGTCCCTTCCAGCGTGGATCCTGAAAGGCATTGCTGTAAAGGAGGATGGAATATGGAAATAGTTCAGTCGTGTCTCTTCTGCTCTTAGGTAGTTGAGAGCCAATGCTTGTCCTGCTAGCCCTGTTTCCTCATATGGCAACCAGGGAGGCTGTCTGTTTTCCACCAGTTTGTCTATATAGTGGTGTATGATCTTCATTACAAGTGAGATATATGAGGGGAGGCTGGACCTATTCAGCCTTGAGAAGATAAAGGTCAGCGGAGAGCATACCAATATGTGTAAATACTTGACAGAACGGAGTAAAGAAGATGGAAGCAGACTCTTTTCAATGGTGCCCACTAACAGAATGACAGGCAATGGACATGAATTGAAATACACTTAAACATAAGAAACATTTTTGCTGTGAATATTGTGAAATACTGGAACAGGATGCCCAGAGAGATTGTGAAACCTACACCTTTGGAGATACTCAAACTTGACTGGATGTGGCCCTGAACAACCTGCTCTAGTTGACCCTGCTTTGATCAGGGGTTTTGGCTAGGTGATCTCCAACGGTGCCTTCCAAACTCAACAATGCAATGATTCTGTGAGATTGCTGAAAGAAGAGGATAAATAGCTATGGATTACAAAACAAAACAAAACAAAACCATGAATAAGGGTGCTTTCAGTTTTATTAGAAAACAAACAGCAACAAGAAGGGCTTAAATATTACAAAAATAATGCCAGTGACCTTTTGTACAAAGTAATATAGAAGTCATCAAACTGCCACTCTAAGAAAACCTTGCCATTCATGCGTGGAGGAGAGATTGGATTTTATGGTCTGTAGTTATCATCTGCCACCCTCAATGAAACCAAATCTTTGGTTAGAGGTATGGTGGAACCGAATGTTCAAGTTTTTCAAGCTTTGTCCAGAGCACTGTGGAGTTTACAAGCTCCTCCTTTCATTAAAGGAATGAAAAGAAACATCAAGATGTTACCTGTCTTTGGTGAGATTCTAACACCCTTCTTTTAAAGGGTGGTCTGAAAACAACTCTTTCCCATTTAATAACTTAGCCCTGAGATTTCTGTGCCTGGCTTTGTACTTTAAACAAACACTTTCTATTCTGAGTTAGATATTCAATCAGATGTTCAAGATGAGTATTACATACAAAATTAACTTCAACCATCTCTGCAAATAATCACCTCTGGATCACTAGAATTTTCTGGGCCACAGTGTAACAGAGAGAGAAAATAATTCTACATCTTTTTGACACTACAGGAGGAAACTTTAATAGCTAAATCTTCGCGGATGAGGCAGATGTCTATGGGTGAGCATCATGCTCTGCAAACATTTTCGTTCATCTATCTGTAGGTAATTATCTAAAATTGTATATAACAGCGCATGAGAATCTATTCTATCTAATCCTAGAAAGTTGGCAAGATATTTCCTCTTTACCTCTTCCCCAAATATTTATGTCTCATGCTTCTTAACATTGAGTAAATGACACTGGTGATGTTGAGTCATTGATTCACTGATCCATAGGGGCATTGGTCACTTGCTGAAGCTGGACCTTCTCTTCCTGCACCGTCATGTTTTTTCTTGGAAGGTCTCTGATTTGTTTACTAATAAAGAGCAACTATTATTTCCTTGTCAGAACAGAGAAGGTGCTTCAGATAGGATCCATCTGTTGTGTACTTTATTTCTACTGTTGTTTTTCATTGTATACAATAGCCATTCCTACCTACCTAATAGACTCAGCATAAAGAAATCACACATCTCTTTGTGGATGATTCAAGATCCAAGATCACAGTGATATATAGGGTGAAGTTTTTCCTTCTTCTTTTTCTCATCACATCACAATAGCCTAAAAGAAACAGGACTGCAAAGTTTGATTAGCTACAGTATGTAAGCATAAAGGTGTTACCGTGTGACAAGTTTCAACAACATTTGATTTAAAATTGCTTCTATGAAAACTAATAAAATGGAGCAATATTGGTCTAATAGGTTTGTTCTTTTATGGATCAAGTCAAATGGTGCACAGAACATTTTTATTCTCGCTAGCTAAATGTATCTAGTTATGTAATGGCCAGACTATTGCAATGGGAATACTAATGATAGTAAACAGCCAGGGCACTCTATTCCAAATCAAATGGGTTCAGAGATTACTCATTTTGTTTTAGAATAACAAATGGACTTGTCAAGAATAAACAGAAGGAAACTATGAAAATGAAACACCTGCTATTTCTTTTTCACAGATGTGGCTGCATATGGGCAGAGATACTTAAATATAAAATACTTGAATTATTATCCAGAAAATTAATCACTCTGTGGTATCATAACATCAAACAGAACTAATAAAAAAAATAAGAAAGCTCTGAAATCTGTACCACTAGCACAGTTCCAATGAATCTCTGTCACTAATACCCGTTATTGTTTTCCCAAGGATTTTTATAAAATATTGTCTTTAAGCTTCAAATTGTCATATGAGTTTACAAGTCATTAACATTGATTCTTCAATTTCAGTACACTCAAAAACAGTACCAGATATCTGTTTAGTCACAAAGAATACATTCTCACTGAAAGAACTTAAGTGATGGCTTCTTTCAGCTGTGGACATTAAGATGAAGGTACTAAAATTTTGGCTTCTCTTTTGAACCTAACACCAGACAGATCTGTTCCCTACAGAAATATATGGATACTATGTAGTTCAGAGTGAACCAACTATTTCATATATATCAGCAGTCTGTAGATAGAATTATGATTAATTAAATAGTCTAAAATTTAGGGGATCTGAATTTAGCTCTCTTTTCTGTCATCATATGGTATGTGGCTTCCGACACTTATACATTCATAGGTGAAATTCTGGTTCTGCAAAACTGTAGTGGATTTTGTCTATAGCTTAAATGAGATTCCATCATCTATCTCATAAAATATATTTGTAAATAATTCCATTTCCTATCACACATTTGGTTTTATTTTTTCATAGGTCAATATACAGTATCTGGGAGAAGAAGTCACAGAGACTCCTGTTTCTGCTAGGCTAAGTCAATAAAATAGTCTCAAAAATCGCTTTCCTAGTGGCTAGAAAAACAAGGTACTTCCTCATAAAACTTTTAACCTTTTGCATAAAAGGCTTTTATAAATGTTATTATTACTAATCCTGATGGATTGCAGAAAGTGAATAAAATATGATTTAGTGTAGTTTATATTCATTAATAAATATTCAGATATAAGGTGTATTTCACACATAATTTCGAGTTCTAATTTGCCCATTCTCTGCACTTAGAGCATGTGGCTAGTTCCAAATGCACTACAACACTCAGACAAGAGTGAGTGAGATACTCTTTGAAGGGTAAAAGAGCCAAAGAACCAAAGATCAACAGGAAGTGGGGAAACTGTGGAAGTTAACAAAATTATGTGGAGAGAAACTCTGACCAGACAGAGGTAAATAAATCACAGCATAATGGAGGGTGGAACGGGACATTCTTGATGTGTTTGGGGATCTTTTTCAGGAATTCTTCAGGCTATTTCCTAGTCCTATACCCTTACTCCCTACCGTTCCTGTGAAATGGCATTAAGAGAGTGTGGAAATCTGGGTGTATTTGCTGCTCTGGCAGCTTTTCTCTGTTTTCTTCCCTCAACTCCTGTGCTCCATGTCATCCCCCATGAGGTGAAAGTGGCACTAGACGCTGCAGCAAGAGGCTGTCAGAGTGTAGTGCACTAAGCAGAGAAAGAGGACTGTCCAGTTATAGAAATGTGTATAGGTTGACTGACCTTATTCCCCTGGTGTTTACCAAGCACGAGTTCGTTGTTGGAGATCAGAGCTTATTTGCTGGACGTACTTTCTGCTGATTTCTTTTTTTGACACAGAAAATTACCCTGGTGCTTTCAGAGCTGTCTGACAGAGATTAATCGTTTCTCTCTATGCGTCTTTTTCCATGTGCATTTTATTTTATAAAGGGTCTCATTTGTGCTTGAAAACAAGGTCTCTCTGAAAAAGTGTTTGTCATGACTAAGATGAAGAGTGAAAATGGGTGGAAAAACATGGAAGGTGTGTGTGTGTGTATGGCTTATACTTCAAGTGTGGTGACTTGCTTGAGTGTATGGCCCAATAAAGTGCTGACAGCTGAAGTCCTAAAACTGAGTTCTATGTGTCCCTGGTGCTTCTCACTGTGCAATTTGGCTTCTAAGATACCTGCTTTGGAGCAGATGATGAATTTTGACTAAACATGATTATAGACATAGATATGTAATTTTATTCAGATAAATCAGGGTTCCAGACACTTGAGGAAGTCTTGGGATTCTTGAGTGATTCTGACACCGTCTGTTTATTTCTCCTGGTGTTGGTCCAGAGTATAGTTAACTCAATCAGGAATATTATTTACTCCTCCAAATTACCTTGCAAAGACTAAGGCACACTCAGGCCCATAATAATTCAGTAGTAAATCATTTACAGTATGATTCAGAGCTCATCTATGTCTGTGGGATTTGCCTCATTAACTTCAATGGACTTTGCTGACAGTGCATGTAAAGAGATTGATAAATTAAGAGCATAAGCAGTAGTAAAGATTTAGCTAAACCCTAGGTTTAACTGGGTGTGTTGATAGAATTTTGCCTAGATATTTGACCTATGATATTTCACCTGCAGCTTATGATGGCTGTGAGCTAACTGGAAGTAGAAAGCAAAAGTATGCTAGCTTGCTTAGCAGAAGTATTTGGTTGTCTGCTGGAAGTCCGCTGCCTTTGAAGCAAGTGGAAGGTTCAGCTGTAATGATGTAATGTAATACTGGCATCTCAATATTAGAACAACTTCTGGAGGCAAGACTGAAAGGGCTTTGATCAAGAAATACGGAATAAAATACTCCAAGTCATGGGAGACATATGTAACCAAATATGGTTTAGGGAGCATTTGGAATAATTAATGTGGGAAGCTGTCAGAACCCTGTGGGCACTAATAGGCCTTTATGGCTCTGACCAGCCTCACCTGAGCCTTCCAGCCAAAACTGTAAGCTCAAGAGCTCTATTTAAGCTTGACCCTAGTTAAGCTTGGCCTGAGACTGACTGTTTGACCCCTATGCATGGCCATGGGTGTTGTTGATAACGATTTCCCCAAACATGGACTGATGTTAGGGCCCTGTCTTGCCATCATAAAGTTGTGTCAGACCTTGGTTGCCCTCACTGGGCGCAAGCTGACTTCCTAGTTTTAGCCTGGCTCTCTGGAGGTACCTGCTGTGCTGGGCTCAGAGCTGCTAGCTCTGGGATTTACCCTAACTCCTGGCCCTTGTGGTATCCTGACAAAAGGAAACAAAATAGGAAACAGGTGGGTTTTTGAAGCTCCTCTTCTAAAATGTGAATATATCATTAACTGATAAAGGTAAATGGGGAAGGAAGGTATGAATCTAGAGTATGAAATAATTTTGTCGTGTATCTTTAGGGAGGTGATTATTTTGCTGTTTGTATAACAATAAAATAATGCTAATTCAGGTATACTGAATATATATATTCCTATACTGTAGGAATCTGTAGTTTGTTATAACCATTTCAGGCCTGCAACTCAATGAGACAGTACTACTATGTATCAAAATAATATGTATTTAATATGTAATATGTAAATAATCATATTTAATATGATTAACAAACAAGTAGTTGCTCAACAGTCTTGTTCAGGTTTTTGCTCATATCTAGATGTTGTCAACATGGTCAAAAGCCCTTCAGTGACTTTGGGTGGTATCTTAAACTCCCAGTATAATCAGGTAAGTACTCATAGAGAAAATTCTGGCAGCATGTTTGGCCTTGCTAATTAAAAATATCAGGCTGATGTTCTTGTGAGAGCTCTTCTTGAAGAGAAAGGAGGCACTTAATGTTATATCATATTGGTGATCATACTTATTATAGCAGTAGAAAAACCCATGTTATTCCTACAGACAGCTTGTAGTTAATGATTAGTATTTGTTAGCCGTGTTCAGCAATTTTTAATAATCAGATCATAATTACTTTGCATGCCTGAATTTAAAGCTTTTGAGTGCTACTAAGATGATACTTCTTGAAACTTTTACGTTGTATCCTTAAGAAGGCAGAGACAAGAAAAGTTAAGAACATAAATAGCATTCAACATAGGGAGCAGTGAATTCTATTCAAATTGTATATGAAGTACAGATTTCTTCAAACTCCTGGGAATACCAGCAGCACGGCAGTGTGAACAGACATTGCTAGTATTTAATGAGTTTCTATGGATGCAGAACTGAACACATTTCTACACTGCAAGTTTAGGTTAGCCAGACTTTGGGAGACTGCTTTGTTTCATTCCTGCTCTGCATCTGGGAAGGCCCTACATAAGTATTTTTGAGGATCTGAGATTAAAATATTAACACTATTGTGCATAAGATTATCAATATGAGTTTGGGTTTTCCTCAGACACAGCCAGATTAGCAGAGTTTGAAAGCAGAAAAGTCAGGTTAACATTCATCTGAGAAACTGCAGGACGCTGATAATGGAGATAAGGAGAGCAAATATGCATAATCTGGGTGCAGTAAAAATCAACTAAAGTATGACTTTTGCTTTTTAACTGGTGCTAGTTAGGTGTTGAAATGCTAAATCATAACATTTTAGAACCTGGACATCTCTAAAGATCAGTGTGCAATTCTGGTGCCAGGAAAGACTGCTTACCCCCTGCTATTTTTAGATGCTCTGAGTACAAGGGATCAATATTTCATCATGTCTAAAGCTGAGGGTATGGCATGAGCTAAAGGACAATGAAATATCATGCTTTGCCAGCTCCTTTCTGAAGGATACAGGTTATGTGGGTGAGGTCCAGTAGCTCTCTACTAAGTAAATCCCTGGCTTGCAGAGCGTTCTAAAGGCTAAAGACATGTTTGGGCTTCCTTGCTCATAGTTGCAACCCTCAGCAGTTCCTTGGTAGCAATTACTTTGTTGGATACATATTTTGCTTGTACATACGGGGTGTTCTCCATCTTGGACTCCCATAGATAGTATACAGGCCTTACACATCCATATGTTTTGTAGTCCCTGTGAGCCCAGCAATACAAATGACTGTCAACAGTACGTCCCTATGGTATCAGGCTTCTCACATGAAATGATATTTCTATTACTAGATGTAAAGCAGACTTTTTTTGTTCACCCATGCAGAAGTTAGAAGTGAGATTTATTAGGGCTGAGTACTAATCCTCTTGGGTTGTAGAACATAATCTTCATTCTTTTCTGGGCGTAAGTTCTCTGAATCCCTTTACATAAATCCAAGATTTGATACAGTATGAACAGGCAGATTCATGTGAGTAGTACAGCAGTACAGACACTGTCAAGGAGTAGGCTAATAACTTGAAGATGGAGCTGAGGACCCTAAGAGATTTGTCCAGTGCAGTCTGAACTCTAAACTACAATATCTTCAGTTAATAGCTGTGTGGGTGCAACTCCAGTTACACTTGGCTGCAAAAACTACTTTAAGTGTATTACAGAAACGTGCTGAGGTGTCCAGTCAAAAAACTATTCTCATGCTTTAAATAAATGGGAAGAATATCCTTATGTGACATAAATGGTTCTTTGTAAACCACTTTTGGCATGGAGAACTTCCTTTCCCTCCGTCTCTTTTTTTTGTTTATGTTCCAGAACTCAACTGTTTTCAGCAATTTAATTCTTCATGTCAGTGTCTTCCTAGATCTGGTCAACAGGGCTGCCAATCAATTTAGTAAGAATACATGGCATAAAATGGGGTCTAGAGGCCCTGGAGCCTGGAATATTTCATTGCCAATGTATTCTCTAGAGCCAAAGTACACCCCTGTGAAAAGAACCTGCATGAGGCTTCATAATTAAGTCTTGCAAAAGGGTGGGTTTCTCTCTTACGGAAACCAAAGTGTAGTAAATAGTAACATAAGGTCAGAAGCAAGGAAGAAATTGTAAACTAAGACATCGCCTCCACTGTTCTTTTTCCTGTCTGTACGTAAGCTCTTTTCTGACAAGAAGAGAGTACTTCACTCTTAATTTCTCTATAGACCTTCATTCAGCGTGCTTCAGGTTCAGAAGTTTGGAGTAGTAATCTAAGTAGGCACTGCTTAGATTGGAATTGTCTTTAAATGGGGTTTCTGGAGTAACTTTACATTGTATTCTTTTTTTTTTTTTTTTCTAAATCAGTGATAGGTTCACTCTTTCAGGCTGGAAGGACCCAGCTTTGCTTCTTATGTGTCTTGCATGAAGATATGATTGCTTTACAAAAATGTCTATAAATTTTGTAAGTAACAAGGGATATTATTATAAAGAAGGTTCTGTGGACCTATAACACTATGATGTAACTATTGCTCTGAAAACCCTTTATCTTTTTATAAAAGGGTTTCCATACCAAATGGAATTTTTTAATTTTATTTTATTATTTCCTATTATTTGTAGAGGATTCAGGACAGTTGGTTGTGAATGTTTTGAGAGATATCAGATCCAGAATCTCTCTGACAGATAATTTGAAACCTGACAGACCTAACAAATATCTTATTAGTCTCCTGATGAAACCAGGTATGTAAATTCAATGTGGGTGAAACATGATCACTTTGATTTGTGGGATGCCTTGGAATGTAAGATACTGTATGCCAGAACAATTTAAAAGGCCATTTTTCTTCCCTATTCGGTTATGGAAAAGCATGTAGCTTAGAGGTAAGGTAGGAGTCAAGGCAGCAACCATTTTTCTTTCCTACTCTGTGCAGCAAGAAACAAATTAAAATCAGGAGAAGGAAAAATGTTCTAATAGGAAATTGAACAGCAAGTTGAATATCTGTTTAAAAAAGCAGGACCACAAGTTCCATTAATAACACCTAAAGCAACATTTGTGTTTGATCATCATGATTATATTCATTTGAGTGTCTTCTGGCATTGTAAGCACAGAATGGCTCCAAAAAACTCACTGGAAAAAGTACGAAATTATATAAAGCATTTGGAGTAAAAAGAAATAAAAAAATCCATCTTTTGCAACTGTCCCCAGATTGTTTGCCTTTAAGACAAGTAAACAGATGGCAACATCGGTTCAACATTTATCAATGTAAGAGGCTGGTCTTTGATGGAAGGTTTATTTGGCTCCTGTCATGAGGTTCAAGTGCAGTACTGAAAACTGCTATTGCATCTTGTGACACAGACATCTTTATAAACAGGTGGTTCTAGTGGAGGGGAGACAAATCCTCTAACCCTGTACTTAGGGCTGGTAATGTTTGCATAGAATAGAAGATGTGGGAGTTTACTTCATGCCTTTTGCCATTCCACGTAAGTTCTTTGTCTTTCAAGGTCTATTCATATAAGGTAGATCAGAGGGCAGTTTCATTGTGAGAATAATAA
This sequence comes from Numenius arquata, assembly GCF_964106895.1. NCBI lineage: Eukaryota > Metazoa > Chordata > Aves > Charadriiformes > Scolopacidae > Numenius > Numenius arquata. The sequence goes on from NC_133578.1 coordinate 15,170,491, forward strand.
TTTTTAACAGAATATATGAGGTATTGCCCATCTGTAGTACTTGGCATGTAGGAGCTAGAACAAATAAGACCAAAACAAGATAAAAATTCCCAAATGAAAGCCTCTAAAAATTATATCCAGATAAAGTTTCTATTGGAGTCACAATGATAACCTTTGGGGAGGACAAGACAACACCCAAACCTAATGAATTTCCTTGCTTGCGTCTTAGAAGTGCTCCTTCATGCTTGTTATTCAATGGAGGACATAATTCTCCTTGTTTATGTTCGCAAGGGTCATCTGCCCTTGATAGAGTTATTTCAGCTTTATACCAGTACAAGAACAATGTCAAGCCCAGTGAACCAGTGTTTGCTCAATTAGAGCCAAGAAAATCTCCACGCAGTCACAAATCAAATACTCAAGTCCTTCCCTGCTCTGCAAATGGTTATATATTGCTGCTCACATACAGATAAATCCTTGAGATCCCAGGCAGGAGTTACTCATTCATGACAGTATGTGTATACATATGTGTCTGCATATATGTGTATTGATGTATGTATATGCATGTATATATGTGAACATGGATATGCTTTTATGATACCTTTTTATTCCAAGACATTTTTTTTCAAGTATTCCCAAATACAAATTTGCTTTTCTTTTTAGTATCTGATTGCATATGAAACTACACATACCAATATCTCAGTTGTGATCACAATTTTGTGTGTAAATAATTCTGCATGGTTGGTTTCCTCATCTGCAGATGTAGTCTCTAGGCTTAGGTAAACTGGTGAAGCAATTCAGTTGTTCAATTAACTGGTTATCATGCAGTCACAGCAATCACACATTTACCATGTGGTGATGATACATACAAGTGGGACCACAAATCTGTGCATGCCAGTTTGCAATTGGACAGATAACTCTGAAGATATTGCTAGTCTTTTCACTTGTCTTTCTCAGAAAGGCTATAGTTGTAAAAATTGGGCAAACAACTCATTGGGGTTTTGTTTGTTCATTCAAATAAAAAGATGACATTTTGTTTGAGTTGCAATTTAGAAAGCTTTAATAACTACTATTCTGATAATGCATCACAAACTGGCTGTGGGGAGTGGTGTTCCAGAGCGAGTAGTGCATCACAACCAAATGGAATTATTAAACTCTGTTTTTAATGTATAGAAGGTTCAGAAAATCCAGCTGTGGACTGGCTGGACTAGCCTCAGTTTTAGCTTTGGGACTTCTTAAAGGTTTGCTGGCTAACAGCTGCTTATTACAGCATTATTTTTTTTCTCTAAAACATTAATAACAATATATACAACCCCCCCAAAACACATCTCAAAATATCAGGTCATAGGAGAGGATCTAATAAAACTACAGTGTGGCCAGTTACAGTCAGAATGTAGCCATTAGTTCAGCTTTGAATATCAGGAGACATTTAGCCAAATGTACTTGCTGGCTGTTGAATTGGGTTTGACATAGACTCATTTTTCTACAGATTGACAGTTAAAAGCTAGGTTTTCTACAGTCTGTAAACTGTGATTTTTATATCCAGCAACGATTTGAAAAACTAATGCTAATGCAGGTTTATAATAATTAGCTCTTTGAGTGAATATCCCCATTAGATGCCCCATTTTCAAGACTTCTCTTATAATACTAAAAGTTGCCTTTTTTTATTTTATTTAACACTATTTTTTTCCTTTTGCCTTTTTGCCATTACTATTTTCAACATAAAACCTCCTAATTATCCTGGCTACTCAGTCCCTTCTACTTATAATGGTTTCCTTATCCATCATTATAGTGTGATCACACTAATGATAGTTTCTCATACCTCTGTGGTGTAATTAATGTAATATTGCAGGCTGAAAAGCATCATTTTCAAAAAGCCTCTTAACTTTTATATGTTCATTTGCAGCTATCGAATAATGTGCATACACTTTGGAACACAGGAGCTGCCATAAGAGAGCACAGTAGTGGTCCATCTACTGTGATATCCCATCTCAGACCACAGCCAATTGCGTATATTCCAAAAGAAAATATAATTTCCCTATTGGCCATAATAGTAAAAATAACTGAATAGCACTGCCTTACCCATGGGGGAAGTTTGTTGTGATTGCATTTAACTGTTCTAGCATATCATCCACATCATTCACTTCCAGTACAAAGCTCTCCTAAATGCACTGGTGTCTGGGGCATTTTAGAGATCAAGGGAGGGGAAGAGTAATATGTCTTATTAAAACAATTGTATGCCTCTGCAGTCAGCCTGAATGTAACATTCAGAGCAGTGTCTGAACTTGCACTCTTCTGTCTTTACTTTAAGTTATTCTGATTTTACATGGAGTCATCCTTGCTCTCTGGCCTGCTCACATACTCCCTCTCCTAATAGACATCTGGGCTGTCCATATCCCATGGTGTTCTGCACATGTCTTGCTATGTTCCCTAGTTATGCTGTGATCTCTGCATTGTATTTCAGTTTCTGTCCTGTACTTTCTCTTTGTAGGATTCAGGATATGTAATGACAACATTTACCTTGCTCTGACCAAGTGTTTGTGGTTAGTTTTAAAGACCAGTCTGTTAATTGGAATGGGGGTGGGGAAGCAGAGAAGACTTAGTGAAGTGTGGCTGTGTCTCCACTCTTGCATCTCCATGCAATGTAGCAGCCTTATCTACAGGTGTTAGGAAATTCCCACTTTAAGAGATGCTTCACAGTATGGAGTCCTCTATGGGATAAATGTCAGTTTATTTTCAAAAAATTTTGCTGATGCTTCATTGAATAATATTCACCTAGGATGTACACCTTGTTGGCACTCCTTCCAGTCTGCCAAGATTAAAATACAGACTACCTGCATTGGCTGGTCAGCTCAAGATTAAAGGACAAAATGTATTTCAGACTTTCAAGCCTTAATATTGTCACTGTCTAATGCTAGGGCAGACTTAACAATCCCTTCCTGCTGCAAATCTTCCAAATGGCTATAAAATTTTCCCTCAAGTTCCCAGCTGAATTACCAGAACTCCTAATTTCTCTGTTGATATTAATGTGGCTCTAATTTTGTGGCAGCTGGTGGGAGATTTAAGCCATTGCAGTATCATCTTAAAGCTAAAGTGTGTCTGTGGAGTGACATTTGCCAAATAAGTGCCATATAACCAGCACACAAAGAATTTTATTAAAACCATTCCTAGGCTCACACCATCTGTTTGGAAGGAAGACAAAATTCATTGAGCAAAGTGACCCAATCAAGCAAACTGATGTACAGAATGTTATACTAAAAACAAAGCAAAGCAAATGCAGAATGACAAATTCTGGGTTGTGTTCTTTTCCTCTGTGGTGGTGGGTACTCCCACCTTTTATTTTGGAACAGTGGGAAATGGATTCAAAGGTGGAGGCAAGTTATTTGGATCATGATGCTCAGCCCAGTGGATGTTTGCATTTGTTATTCATTTGGGACTGATTTAGCACAGCTCTGCTCTGAGAAAAAGTTGGCCCTGTTCTCAGGAGACAGGCACTCTAATCCTGCCTTTGCTGCTGTCTTATCCGGCAACTTTAGATTAGTTGCTTTTTCCAACATATGTGTCATTTTGTCTCTACTCCAGGCTGTACAACAAGCACATAGTAAAAGGTTTCCCAGTCAGCATTAAGATCTTGGTTGATAGTGTAGCATTTAAGTCAAAAATTCAGAAGTCTTTCCTACTGGCCGAGGCTTCCCGGTCTACTGCTGTAGGAGTACCTGGGGAAATATATGCTTCTTGTGAAATATTTACACCCTGTGGCGCTGCAAACATGACTTGCCCAGGCAGTTTCTTCTCTCCTAGAAGAAGCTCCAGAGGTGCTCTGCTTCCAATACATCCGTTGGAAACTTCTGTGAGTGGAGAGAAATCCCAGACAACTGAAAAGCTATCGAGCTTTATATTTACTCTGTTGGACTAATTCACAGTGATATTTTCCTCACAAATTGTAGCTTTCCTCTGAATCTGGAGCTAGCTTTGGTCTCCATGTAGCAGCTTGACTTGTATTAAATTCCAGTAACGCAGAGAAAAGTACGTAGAGACTTGTTTTATTGTATTGTTTCTAGATTAAATGTGGCAAGATGGGGGGGGAGAGGGGGAATATTTTGCTGTGATTGGGTCTTACAGCCAAAACATCTTTTGGAGTCTTTCAGTTGTTGAAGAAATGCTTGTTTTAGTTGCCCATCCAAACACCATGTGTATGATGGCCAAGAAAACTCACCAAAACAAGTGTTCAGTTATAGTGATCAGAAAACTACTCAAATGCTAACTTCACACAGAAATGTTTTAGATGCAAAATACTCTGTCCTACGTCTAAAAACCTGGAGTTTTTACTATATGTCAGAGAGCCCTATAGTATTTAGAATATTTAGCTCACCATCTGCACATGGGGCAGGGAATTGTAATCCCTCTTTTAGAGATAGAGAAGTCATAGGGAAGGTAACAAATTGGCCTGAAATCACATGGGAGGTGTCTTGACAGTGCATATTTGAGAAGCTCAAGTTGTCTACAGCTAGAATTGGTCTTGGGAATTTGATCAATTTTTCTTTCATCACATTTAATTTCCATAGAAACAAAGGCAGAATTAGTTTTGAAAATTGGATACCAGCAAGACAAATCAGGCATTTGGACTTTTCATTTGGTGATTTCAAGTTGGGAAATCCTCATTTGCTTTAACACTTGTCACCTTTCTCAGTGATGATTGTACTCTTGGAAATGGAGTGTGAGATAGGAGCTATCTTTTAAAATCAGACCAAATAACAGACCCCCTTCTCCTTCCTGGTGCCCCAAATCCTTGCCTAAGGACAGAGCCGGGGAAGAAACCTCAAAAATGAGTGCCCAGAGATGCTCACCTCCTGTCACTGGAGCTGTCTTTGGATCCTCTTCATTTCTGAGAAATGGTAGCTTGACAGATAGAAGGACTATGTGACTTCTGCAAATAAGGACAAAAACAACAGCAGCAATGATCATGAAGGAGAGAGGGGAGGGAAATACTTCCAAAGCGCTACTGCTTCTGCTGCTGTAAATGTGGAGTATGATATATGTGGTAATTTGTGCTTTGTTTTCCCTGCTATTTCATTACACATTTACTGTTTTCAGACATACGCAGGAGCCAAATACTATGGAATGTTTTAAAACGAGAAGTGATGCACTCTCCTTTCCCAGCTCACTCAACTGCAAAGACCAAATTCCTTGACTGTGTAAGGGCAAAATGATAGATATGATGGAATGCACACAATTCAAGATGTGAACAGTGAAGCAAAACACCTGCTCAGAAATACATCTCTGGGATGAACTTCTGCGGAAATTAGCTCTGTTTTGAGGGGTGGGAAGCTATTCACATGCATTTACTGCAGTTGAAGTTGGTAAAGCAACATTTTCAATTTCTTTAACGTGAATTGCAGAAATGGATTTTCTAAATGAAAGATTTCCACCACTAAATCCTTTTAAGTGTGTCCTAGTTCCCAGAAGACAGCTTGGAAATTGCTCCCAGGCAACAGACGCTTATTTCAATGCGTAATATTCAGTGAACCTTTCAAAATATCCTTAATAATAAAACCTCTGTGTGTGGACATCACACTAATATAGGTGATTTATTGATTACATTTCCTCTGAAATATGAACTGGACTGGTTAACTCAGCGCCCCTACAGAACCTGAGAAATGCAAACTATAGAGGGATGATTAGAGAATATGAACAGAAACACCTGCCTCAGCAAATTAACAGGTGTTTGAGTCCTGTTCTGTAAGCAAGTAGCAGAAGTAATGATTTAAATCCCTGGCCAGTTTGTGCTTCTGCTGCACAAGAGGAGAACAACTACAATTTTGGTGGTGAAAAGAAGTTAACCTAATCAAGAGTGGATGTTTTATAATATGTCTGTGCAACAGATTGGCATTATACATTTGTGACCATTACTTACCTCTCCAGTGCTAACTCATACAGGTCATCTTTTTAATTTTAATAGGATTACTGGAGGTGAATCTCAGCCTGTGGGGTATGAGCTAGTCTAGTGCCTTTGCAGCCTTTTTATCCCAAAACAGGGAATGAAATTAAAATGGTATATTGGCTCTGAGGTGGATCTTGAAAAAGTGGTGAGGCATAAGTAATTTAAATTCATAAAGCAGCGAAAGAGAGTCTACATTTGTCTGAAGACTGTCATGTTGTTTTCCTGGAGAATTCTAAACATTAAAATTCTAAACTTAGTGGACAGGCTATCTTGAGTTTAGAGAATAAAATGCTTAGTTACTGTATCTTTAAGGTTTAATCATAAAGTGGGCTTTTATCTTGCTGTAGGTTAGAGACCATAGAAGGGGAAATAGTTGTACTTTCGGAAAAGGTATCACCTTAAAATGAAAGTCAGTGGACCTGGGAAATAGTTTTGAGTAACTGAAGTAAATAGGGAAATATTTACAAACCAATTTGAATTCAGTGAGATGAGCAGGAACAAGTGGCAGAGATACACTACAAGAAATTTTTCTTCAATGCGATTAGTATTGTATCTACCCATCTGTGATTGTAACTAAACAAAAAAAGACTGCAATATCCAGTTTTCCTCTATATGCAGGCATGAAGTAAACAAAACTTCCAAAACAATCCTCTAGGAAAATGACAGAAGCCAGTGAAAGACAGATGTTTGCAACTCAGAGTTGCAGTGAATGGCTTGATGTCCAAATGGAAACCAGTACGAGTGGCGTTCCTCAGGGGTCAGTACTGGGATTGGTGCTGTTTAACGTCTTTCTCAGCTACATGGACAGTGGGATTGAATACACCCTCAGCAAGCTTGCCAATGATATCAAGCTGTGTGGCATAGTTGACACGTTGGGGGGAGGGATGCCATCCAGAAGGACCTGGACAGGCTTGAGAAGTGGGCCCATGCCAACCTCATGAAGTTCAGCCAGGCAAAGTGCAAGATCCTGCACCTGGGGTGTGGCAGTCCCAAGTACAAATATAGGTTGGGCGGAGAATGTATTGAGAGCTGCCCTGAGGAGAAGGACTTGTGGGTGTTGGTTGATGAGAAACTCAACATGAGCTGGCAATGCACAATTGCAACCCAGAAAGCCAACCGCATCCTGGGCTGCATCAAATGGAGCATGGCCAGCAGGTTGAGGGAGGTGATTCTGCCCCTCTACTCCGCTCTGGGGAGACCCCACCTGGCGTATTGTGTCCAGCTCTGGAGTCAGTGCAAGAATGTGGACCAGTTGGAACAAGTCCAGCGGAGGGCCGCAGAGATGATCAGAGGGCTGGACAGACTGAGGGAGCTGGGGTTGTTCAGCTTGTATAAGAGAAGGCTTCAGGGACACCTTATAGCTGCCTTCCATTACATGAAGGGGGCCTCTAGGAGACCTGGGGAGACACTCTTTATAAGGGAGTGTGGTGATAGGATGAGGGATAATGGCTTCAAACTGGAAGAGGGTAGATTTAAATTAGATATTAGGAATAAATTCTTTACTGTAGGGGTGGTGAGGCACTGGAACAGGTTGCCCAGGGAAGTTGTGTATGTCCCATCTCTGGAGGTGTTCAAGGCCAGGTTGGATGGGGCTTTGAGCAACCTGGTCTAGAGGGATATATCCCTGACCATGGCAGGGAGGTTGGAACTAGGTGATCTTTAGGGTCCCTTCCAACCTAAACCATTCTATGATGGTATGATTTTATAAGATGGTTTATTGAAGGTGATCTTGGTTCTGTGCAGAACTTGTTTTACAATGGTTTGTACACTCTGGAATTTTTTTCCTGTTCAGAAGACTGGATGATTGACTACCTTGAGCATGTCCCTAATCTGTGCATACCAAAGTTCTAAACTTGACTTTCATGCTGAGCTGTTGGGCACCTGATGAACCTTTCTGGACTGCTGTTCCCTCATCTACACAATTTAATGCATTTAAAAAGACTGTTTGGGGGATTAGTCAGGCAATGTGTGTTTGCACAGTCTTCTATCTCAGTGCTGCAATTTAATGGTTTGAGCCTAAATTGTATCAATATACAGCTACATTACTAACATATCACCATTACCTTGATACGCAAATGAACATTACAGAGCTTCCAAATAAACAGCAAAACTGCATTTGTTATAATGCCCCTTGCAATGCAAAACACATTAAATATAACTTTGCGTTCCCTACATTTCTTCTATATGGAGATTTCTTTTTTGGCAAATACTGCTGTAGTCATGCAAGTTACTATCCTGTGTGCACCCAACTCCATTACATTTGACAGTGCAGTGACAACTGAGAGCAAATTGTATTGACAGACCCTTCTTGAACATAATTACTCAAAAAAAAGCCATCCTGAATCAATTAATAGTGTAACTCAACTTTAATTCTGAGGCACTCCAACATTCAGAAAAGCAATCAATCTTGTGGCATGGAGCCAAATGTTGTACAGCCTACCAGATAAGTAGTCATTGGCATAAGGGAGTCACTTATTTATATCACATTAACATCAAGAGAATGGATTTCAATGAGAACAGTGTCCTCAATAAAAAGGCCAAGTTTAAACCTTGTATGCTTACATCAAGACAGTTCCTATCACCAGCAGTGTCCAAGAGAGAAAGTTATATACAGATGCCTCTATTTTTCAAACCGAATAAATCGTCTGTCTATTCACAACCATGTTTACTGGGATTGAAGGCTTCAGTAAAAGCAATAAGGATTCCCACCGTCCTTTCTCATTGCCCCGTGGCAGGTCTGTGTGTCTCCAAAGACAGAGTCTATCTTAATATCCAACCCATGAAGAACCTTGTTACCATGAAGTGTCCTCTATAAAAATAAAGAGCAGGAGATGGGAGCCTTTCTTTTTTGCCCCCCTTTAAGGAGACCTTTCTCCAACTCCCTTAGGACAGTCATAATATATGATGATATAATGTGACAAAGATGACCATGCTGACACATTGTGCAATGCTCTTTAGTTGATAAGGAGCTGTATGTCTTCTCCAGGTAAATAATGTTTGTCCCCAAGGTTGTGACAGAGGATATTTTCCATAATCTTTTTTTTTTCCTAATGCATTTCTACACTTTTTGCTTAAAAATGTATGTTTGTCAAATGACTTTAATGTTAGTTGCTCCTTAAAATAGCTTGTGGCTCACGGTGTTGAGGAAGTAGCAATAATATGGTAGACTAGATCAAATCAGAGAAGTATTTCAGATTTTTTTTTCAAGTCTGAATGATGCCTTTTCACATCTCCTGGTTATTCATTTTTAAACTGACCCTCAGGTCAAGACTTCTGTAATTTCATTTCATTTTGAATATTACAGCTTTAATATGTATCTAGAAACCCTTCATGAGAGGTTCGTTATGTAACTGTGCTTTGTATAAATGCTCGTTTCCATCACTGAAGTCCTGAAAGCTTATAAGGTGGTGGTATGTCACAACTGCTGATTCCAGCACAGGGTAATAATATGTCTTTCTGAAAACAAGGAATCTTTGAGTACCAGCTAATACATATTGCTAGATGCCACTGTTTTTATTAAAATGCATAGTATGAGCTGTAGGTAGCAATAAATAATTAAAAGAAAATAATTAATGATTATTAGTCATGATTACAAGCAGCCTAGCAAATAGTTTTCCTCTGTAATTGCTTGCTTTAGAAAATATCTGCTGACCACACTTCATTTTTCATTCTGATGGGTGTAGCCCCCCCACCCCACACTACAATGTATGACTCTGCCCAATCTCTAGAAAATTATCTGAGGATCACAGCATTACAATTCATTGAGTAGTTTTTCTTTTGTATAAGGGATTATGAATATCTTACCAAAATAAGTACTGTAAAGCTTCCTTACAGTTCATTGTGGTATTACCCTTTTTTATAATCAATACTGTATAACAGTGCATATATACACACATATATTAAGCTCTGCAGAATATTTAAATTCATGTTGGAGTGGCTGTCAAGTAAATAATATTTGTCATCTCCCTTTATAATCCTGTCCTATAAAGAGCTAGCATGAGAGTAGCTTTCCTTGCCCCGTTTACTAGATGAGTATAATAGCTAGAGTCCAGTCATTTTTGTTGCTATACTTAAATGAGACTCTGAGGGTTACTCGCATGTATTAATACATCAGCTGTGTCTGAAGAGAGAGATTTATTCTCTAATTAAAGTCAAAATGAGTTTTTTTCATTGACTTCTGCAGTGGCAGGTTGAAATCCTGTGATTATGTATATGTGTTATAGTAGAATACAGTCTTACCAAACCCTTGCATGATCAATAGGGTGATACAGTAAGCAGGTAAGAACCTTTACAAAACTGGCAGTAATTTTCCCTTTTTTTTTTTTTTTTTTTTTTTTTTGTCTTCGTCCACCATGAATACTGAGCTATGGTGCCTAATCTCTACAAGAACAAGAATAATTTTTATTAAAATGAGCTAAAATTTGGCAAATCATGTAGAAAAATGTTCTCTGCATTTTATTGTAGGTTTCGGACTAGCTTAGGTTCCCCAAGATTGTGAAATAAGTTTTCATTTCACAAAATAGCCTATGAACTTTTATTATCAAACTATCTCTCTCCCCCTTAGAAAAAAAACCAAAACACAAAAAGCCAAAAAACCTGAACCCCTCCCCCCAAACAAACAAAAAAGTCTTGGTTTTGTTATTTGTTTTGTTTTATACAAATACTTTCATTGTATGGCTAAATGGAAAAGCAGAACTGACTAGGGATCAGCTTTTCCACAAGATTCTCAACCTATAAATGAAACAAAGCCTCAACAAAAAACCCTTTCCGAAAATTGATTTTTCACCCTCAGCCCCCTCTTTTACTATTGTAGTCCTAAATTAACTCTTAATCAAACAACTTCAGAAGATTTTCCTTCACACAGCGCCCTGTGGGAATGAGAAATACATTTCAGTAGTTAGAGCAACTCTCTTCATGCTTAACTTTTGCCATATCTGCTGAAATCTACTTGACCAAAGTTTAAAGTAATGAAGAAATGTTTGCAGTACTGGCATGTGATAACATGTTACAGGGAATTAATATAATAGAGCTTAACTCAACAAGCAAAATTTCCACACAAAGCATTAGAACCAGGAAAAATATACTTAAAAGAAAGTCATGTTCCTTGAAAGAAAATCATGTATCTGGCAGAATTTAACAAGTTTAAAGGTCTCAATTGCCTTTTTTTCCCTTGTAGTGATGATCAAGAAATAAAAAAATACTCCAAAAATATTTGCAGTACTATTAGGAGGTGCAGTTATGCACGATGTATTACTCTCTGGCATACTGTTAACAGGGAGGCAAGAGCTTTTCCAAGATGTCCAGCTAATCTGGGAGAAAGAATGGGCAAGATGCAACACCCAACTCCTAAAATAAATAAAAAAACCCCACCCAAGCAGTCTAAATAAGAGGCTGCAGAAAATGCTAGGTGTGTTTTCCCTTCACTTGGGCTTTCTCCCTCTCCAGTTATTTTTTGACATTTGCGCTTTGCCTGATGTTTAGCTTTTTTGAAACAGAAACTGAAAATCAAATTGATGGCATCTCTGCAGAGGAGCCTCCCTATCTTGCTGTAACACAGATCCAGTCTATTGAGAAGCTGAAAAACAGCATTTCATTTTGTTTCTGATGGTATAAATCCCATGTAAAAATGATACTATTATACCACCAACTGATTTTTGCCCCACTTGCGTCTGTTTTATTTCCCCACACGTGAGTTTTTTCCAATTGAGGCTTCTTAATTGTTCTTGTTGTCTCATTCTCCTTTAATTTTTGGTTTGTCTCTGTTTCTATTACACTTTCTATTGGCAGGAAATTAGTCTTCCCTGTTCACCATGCACCCGAACTCACTATGTGGTATGTGTGCTCTTTCCTTTGTACTGCTCCCGCAGATCTACACAGCCCTGTTTGATGGTAATGACCCCAGAGTCTTTTGTAATCCTGCTTTGCATCCTGTCTTTATTTGGTCAACTGCTTTGTAATTAGCAAAATAGGAATAGCTGTATCCAGCTAATGAAGTGTTAACTGTCCCTATTGTGTGGTAACATGTTGCTTCATTACTGAATGAAGATATATGCCTGCACAGTTGGATTTCGTGTGCATTATGGGAGGGTTAATCCTAGGCAAAGAGCTGAATCCTCTTTGGTCATCACCAGTTCACCTCTTTACCCTAAGTCCTGCCATCATTTTAACAAACAAGTCATAACTTTTACAGGCTTTAACAGAATTTAAAGGAAGAAACTGTTATGTCCCAGCACATGAGCACTCACAGCGGAATACTGGGAATACTGAATGATTATTTACGTTTTGTGTTAAACATAAATAAAGGTCCAGGGACCCAAGGACTCTCTTTAGCTGGAAAGGTTCGTGGGTCAGATTATTAAAAAAACAGAAAAGAGAAAGAAAAAACCCTAAATTGCTAGACATAGCATGTTCTGAAGCCGTAGAAAGACTAGCACAAGTAGGAAGTGAGTAAAAGCAGTTCCCTGGGAAAGACAGTTCAGTTGGAGGAACTTAGCTCTGAGGTTCAGGAATGGCACAAATCTGGTCCATGAAGACCTATGGAGTCTTAAGGAGAACCTGCTAAAAACCTCAAACATTTCCCATCCTGCTCTTGCATACCTTAGCAGTTGACTGCTTCTGGCTCAGATACTTACTCCTTCCTCATTGCCTTTCAAAGAGTGTGGTCCCTTTCATCCTGCTTTGGCTTGCCCTTTCTTCTCCATGACGCCTTATCACTGAATGGCAGGGATCATTCAAGAAACGCCACCGCCTGCAATGGCTTGCAGTCAATTAACCTCTTCAGAAGGTCAGGCAATTCAGGTTTCAATATCTCATATGGAGCTTACTACAAGGCACTTTAAAAACAGTCATGACTTTTTCATTCTGAACCATGAGTTAATTTTCTATTAATTTGCTTTTATTGCACTTTTTTTAGGAATCAACATGAGAATTTTAAAATTATAGGCAGAGGCAAAAAATAAATAAAAGGGAATTATAGTACTGTCAGTTGGTTTAGTGTTGTGCATTAGAAGGCAAAAGGAGTTTGATTTCAGAGCAAATTTAAAATGAAAGAACAATCTCACAATTATGGACTATGATTTTTCCTCAGCAGTTTTTTTTTTTAATTAAGGCAAATTTAAATGGCTCTTCTTTTGCAATTTTACATTATGCATAAACACAGAAATTCCTTTTAACATTCAGTTTCCTAGACACAGTAGGTTAAGGTCTGCACCAAACCAAAGGATGCCTTATTCTATTACTACTTACCCTATTCCCTCACCCTCAAAGTATTACAGGCTCAGTTCAATTCAATGCCAACTCTCAGCATGGGACTTCTAGTAGCTTATTTTTTTCTGTGATGAGGCTCTCCATTCAGATTACATAAAACCTCACTCCTTCCAGGATTTCTCGTATCCATAAAGCTCTAGTAACGGAAAATGAGGCAATGCTTCATTCTAATTTCCCAGTACCATACCTAGGATCCTTTAATTTCCTCTTCTGAGAGGAGAAGCTGCAGGGCTTCCCTTTGCTTTTTCTTTACAACAAAACCTACCAGAAGTCCATAGATAAATGAAACCTAAATAGTCTTCATCACTCCTGGAGCTTTAATTTTTAATGTATTACATGTGTCCTCTAGCGTCCCTACACTTTCAAAAAGCTCCCCTGCTCTTCCTGACTTGCAGGAACAAAAGCTCCAAAAAGAAAAAAAACAACCAAAACCAACAAAACAAAGCCTAACTAAACAAAAAAAAATCCCTCCCCTTTTTTCCCCCCAGTTGCTAACATGAATGGCTTCTTTTTTGACATGGAGATTATATAAGTGCCATTACAGCCATGAAAGAAATTAGAAAAAAGAAAATAAAGAAGTTGAACATGCAGTATCTTCTCTGACTTCTGTATGGTGGGGTAGTTCAAGCCTGTCTGTGGCGAATATTGAATTAGGGGCCAATCTTTCAGTGGAATTTAGAGGCAGGAAACCCTCGTCTGGGTCTGTAACCCGGGTAGAAGTTTGCGGTAAAGAACAAGGGAAGCCAAATTGTGCTGGGAATAGAGGCAGAGATTTTTTTTGCACAGGTCCCTCCTTCTGTAGGCTGGGAGCCTAAGCTGCCAGTAGTTGCTGTAGGAAACTATTTTATACAAATAGGAGTATCTATTTAGCAGAGAAGAAATTCAATGAAGTTTGGTTAACGCAGGTAAAAAAGAACCAAGATATAATAGTAGGAAAACTGCCTTGAGGTTAATGTTGGTACCCACAGGTGAGTAATCGAGAGAGTAGGAGGGAAGAGCTGGTAAAAAAAGCAAGCCATATGGGTTGATACTTTGTCGTACATTTATAGACATGTCAGTCTCATTAGTCACATGTTCTTTTGAACATGCCAGATGAAAAATGTAGTTGAACATTTTGCTTTCAGTTATTCTTGAGTAAGTCCAAAGTCTTCTCAGTTATCCAGTGGGTACTGCAGATTTAAACCCAGGCAGATGGCAGCAGAATTTCCTTCATTTGTTCATGAAGAGATATACAAGCACCTGTCACCTCTCACTTTCTCTTGCAACCTCAGCAACAGAGGAAAGTGCTGGCACTGGATAATGGAGAAAGGTTCAGAGTAAACCTCTTTCATTACTAACTACCGGGAAAGCGTTCTTCAATTATTCACTAAGTCTAAAGGGGTAGAACAGTTGTGGAAGGCTATTTTTATCCTATTGGAGAAAAGCAGTTTTCTCTGGGAAAACAAAAAGTAAAGTAAAAACAGAGTAATAATCACATTTCCCCAACTATGGCCTGTACAAGGCAATGTGAAATTGGGCAGAGGAGCGAACACTGTGTAAACTCAGGCTTGGCCTCCCTTTTACCAACAGACTTTCTCAACAGAGGTAGACAAGGAAGGCAGTGCAGTTTTCAAATCTGGGAACAGCAGTCAGTGATTTTACTCGGGTTCTGGAAAGGTGTAGATCACAAAATCACAGAATGGTTGAGGTGGCAAGGGACTTCTGTAGGACATTGTGTTCAACCTGGTGGTGCTGGTTTATCTAGAGCTGGTTGCCCAGGACCATGTCCAGGCATTTTTTTAATATTGTCAAGGATGGAGATTCCACAACCTCTCTGGGAAACCTGTGCCAGTGCTCAGTCACCTTCACAGTAAAAAATGTGTTTCCTTGTGTGATACGTGATTCAGGAATTGCACTGGTTGAAGGACGCTTGCACCTTGTCAAGGAGAGCAAAAACTCCTGGGCAAGGATTCTAAGAGTTTGGTTTCACTTTGCTTTAGGACAGTTTATGGGACCCTGAGCATGTCACTTGCTCTCTCCATATTGGCTCTAATTGGGGATAATAATTCTTTTCAGTTATCCTTTTTTCATTTTTTAGTGAGTTACTGAGCTCAGGGTGCCAGGTGCCAGGGTGTGGGTCCATAAGCACAGTGAATCTCCAATCTCTGGTTACAGGTACTGAAGCAAGAACAGGATAGACCTTCGCTTTTCCTACAACATGTAGATATCTCCTTTCATAGCCTGAGTACTCTGTAATCATCAGCACTCACACCTAAACAGGATTGATATCTTCTATATTCCTCTCAGAAACATCTAATTTGAAAAGGGTATTGTATGAGGAGGTACATGTGACACATCAAGACTAAGAGAAAATACCTTTCCAGATTGGAACTTTGGTGGTGGAAACACAGTGCAGAAACGCTGGACCATTTGCTAGCTACTGCAGAAGATTTATTAGGAGTTGAAAGAGAGAGGGTATCAACTCTGAAGCTGGGTGAGAATAGGGAAATGTAGACCTGACCCTGCCAAGAACAAAGCTAATTCACTTTGATGAGGGTTGTCTAAAAGAAAGTAGCAAGCACAGAGGGGATAGATAGGAAGAGAGGCAAAGGAAATAAGAAATTGTGACTGCCTGGTTTAGGAGGTGATTGTTTGCCTCTCAAAATGGTCCGGACATTTATGATTGTAACTTCAATAGATGAATTCTGGAACTTCTAATCCCTTTTTCCTCATTTATATACCCATCCTCTGCCTAACTCTGCTCTTCATCTAGTAGTCATAACACCTCTTTATGACTCTGACTATGTACTGATCACACTGAGATGTAAATTATTTTTTCAGGGTTGAGTGAAGGAATTAAAAAACAACCTGGGTCATTTGTTTTAAAATTTCATTTTAATTAAGTTATTCTTATCTTGAATTCCCATACAATCCAATTACCTGTGCAAATTTTAATGCATTCTCTAAACGTAAGCTTTCACCTCCTCAGTATTATTAAAAACAGTTATTAGTTTCATAAACTTTAACACATAATTAGCAAAAAGGTATCATAGCCCTGCTGAGTCATCAGCTTCTGCATTGGTTTTATTATGGCATTAAAAAATAGAGTTTTAAGCATTTACCAACTATCTACAAATTGTGCTTGTCAGTGATACCTGTTTGGGGGCGCAAACATAGTATTACTCTTGAAAACACTTGTAATGAATGCTTTCCTCATTAGCAACAAGAACTGGTAAAACTTGGCACTTTTGATCTTCAGCAGTTCAGAGAAGGCGCTTCGTAGCCTTGTTTCCTAGGGAAATGAAGCTCGCACTTTCGCTGTCTTTTTAATCAGCTGGATGGAAAAGACAGCCCCTATTTGGATCCTGTGTGAGTAGGAAACTGCACTGTGATGTCAAGCGGTTTTAGACGCTGGGGCGTTTGCGTGCTGGGTGGATTGTCTGTGCCTGAGCCACAGAAAAAGCTCCCTGCTACAGAGAAGGTAGCAGAGAAGGTAGCCCCAGAAGGGCTATTTTGTGAACTCTGTCTGGTACTTGTCTAACTTGAGGGATATTTTGGAGTGCTCAAGAGCTTCCTTCCAGAAGTGGACAGTTGTGTGTAACCCATCTTGTCACAGCTTTGGAAAAGGTCAGGACGTGCATGTGGGAGATCAGGATTGCAGGAGACGAAGATTGCAGGAGGCTCTACAAAGAAAGCCTGGCCTGCCATACTGATAGAGCTTTTTATGCCAAAGATAGTAAATGAGACACAAATCCTCAGTGAAATCAATCTTTGGTGGTTCCACATGCTAATTGTTTCCCTCTTATCCTGCTTTAGCGAAATGGACAAGTGATCACAATAGCTATTCTATTCACTATTCCATGCAAACCTGCAGGCGTACCTGTGCCCATTTAGTAAATGAGAGAGAGTTTACATGGCTTCTGTTGAGGGCTAAAACATCCAAAACTAATGTAGACAAAGTGAACACACAGACAACAACCTGAAAGTAATAAATGTGCTTATTTCATGGCCATGCGTCCACTCAGGGAGTGTTTGTATACCTGATGAATTTGGCTCCCAAATCCCACCAAAGATCACAGAATGAATCACAGAATGATATGGGGTTGGAAGGGACCTCTGGAGATCACCTAGTTCAAAAGATCCAAGATAATAGTTTCTATGAAGTCTGATTGTGAATATTAAAGAGTCTTGTGTAACACACTCCAAAAACTTGTTGCAGTGCTACAGTTCCAGGACTTGCTGAATCTCCATTTCATTTCATGACCATTTCAGACCCGTGAGTTCACTGGTTTTGGTATTAGGCCTTCTACCTTTTTTGTGTTTTAGGGATGAGTATCACTTGAGGTTATTGTGCATCTGCATACTTAAGAGCTTTCCCTTTGAGAATTTAGAATTGGTTATATCAAGGGAATTACGAACCTTCTAAAAACATCTTGCCTGTTTACTTCTAAGGAAGAAAAGGAGCTTTTGAAAAGCACACCAATGGGTTTTTTTAAAGTCTATAGGCAGCTCTACCTTACAGCTTACTATACACAGAATATACTGTAATAGATACTAAAATTTTCAGACCCTCTGACTGGGTCACAACCTGGCTTCCGAACAACACTATTGAGGTAGTGGGGCTGTTTTCAGTTTCTTCCAACAAGTATTCTTTTCATGTCAGCTGAAAAGCCTTTTCCTATAATTTTTTCTTCATAATCTTCAATAAAGTGCCGCATATCTCCTGCCATTTTTTTCCCTTCCCATTTGTTTTTCTGGATGACTCCCAACGTATCTATACTACAAGCACTCCAGGAATAACTTCAGCATAAATAGCTCATAGCCCTGTAGAGCTTATCCAAACCCAGTGTATTCAGATACCCTCGGCGCCTATATAAAGCACAAGCCACTTGTCTCCAGAGAAAGTGAGAGGCTGCTAACCCTCATGTCTTCCTGATGTCAGAAGTATACAGCCAAATCAGTGCCTTGATTCAGCCTGTCCAACCTGACCTTTGTTCAAGGCCTTGTCACCCCAAGCTTCCTCTATATTAATTTGGAGAGAGGGGATGGTCTCACCCACTCCCTGCACCTGAAGGCTCCCTTATTAGTTGTCTCAGCATTTTAATTCAGGCCACAGAGTTCTTTTCACAGTGACCCAACATTCCTCCTCTTACTTCAGTGTCTTTACCACAAGGCTTTATATTGATTCGCTGTCATGGGTTTTCTTTTTTGAGCATCTCAGCCTCATTGTTAGTTCTCAGGCTCTCTCGGTATGGCTTTAGAGGCTCCAGGTTGTTTATTGACGTGTATGTTGAGGTTTTCTTCCCTCCTGCCTAGTATCTGATCAAAGCAATCAATAAATGAGTGCTGTTATTATATTTCCAAACTCTTTGAGGATCTCTTACAGAGAAGGCATTGCCTGCTTAATTGATGAAAGCAAAGCTAAAAAGAGCCTCTTCGGTGGCGCATATAGACACTTGATAAGTGGGAAAAGGAAGAGACTTATCTAACCCCCTTCCTCATGACCTTGAAGTATGACTTGAAAGGCTTCTATTCTGTCACTCACTGGCAACCTTTTTACTTAGAGACCTCTGACTTATCTACATCCATAGCTGCACTTCTACACTCCAAGTCATCAGGGTAAGCCAAGTACAATATCCTCTCCGTTGTTTTTTCTTCAGTTCTCTTTCATTGGCCACCAAAAGTTTGAGATTGCTCATCTAGTTTTATGTTCTGTGAAAAAAGCTGAAGTTCTTGCAGAATTTGCACAATTAAATAGCCACACACAGCTAAATTATTGCTTGGTATTTTAGGAATTAGAAGTTCAGAAGTACCTGATTTGCATTATTTATAATTGCACAAGCCAGCTTATAGTATTTCTTCTTGTGTCATACTTGACTTCTTAGGCTTTCAGAAGACCTTGATCACTCTGAAAATAATCCCACCAAAGCTTTTTCTTTATAAATCTATGGATTTTAGATCAACTCTGAAGTGTAATTAACTTGGGAAAAAGCCCACCCACCTGATTGACAGTTCCTAGCTAGTACAGCAGAAACTCATTATATATGTCTTCTGATTCCTTTATTGTATCTGTGGCATTACTCAGGGCCTCAGGGCTGGACTCAGTTCTCAGTCATTCAGCTTTGATTTCCCATCTTATCTTGGCAAGTGCTTTGCCTGTAAAAGTGCACTATTAAAACATTTTGTAGGTACAGACATGGGGTAAATCCATCCTAACATAACTTTACTGACCCCCATACTTTTACCTCTGGTGTGAAATTGCCTCAGACCAGAATTAGCAGGTTGGGGCGGATTTCATTACAATATCTTAGTATGCATATTCCCCAGACCTAGTCTCAATATTTTCTTAAAAATTGAACTTACTGTGACAGTGATCTCTCAGGAACACTAAACTTCAAGCCTGTGACAGTTGAAATCTATAGGGCTGCTCATGGGCATAAGTGCTTCTGTGGGGTCATGGCCTCTGGGGGGATGCTGGCAGGGGTACTTGATGGAGATTAATAGCAAGGAGCCCTAGAGGCCAAATTAATTTTCCTCATGGAGTATAGGAGGCAACATTGTAGCTTATATTTTTCTGTATGAAATGCCATTGAATAAAAAAATTTGTCCTGCCAAAGCTCCAAATGGCTGTCAGAAAAGTAGCATTGCATTTATATTTAGCCTGTTTTCCTAAGGAAATATGGCTTCTTTTATCATGCTGTATGCTGAGTGTGAGTGAAACAATATGCGTATAACTGCTTAAATGTCTGATTTTGTCCCTCTCCCACCATAATGTTGAGCTGACTGGGCAATTTCAACCACATTTTTGACAGAAGGACAGAGGTCTCAAGGAAATTATTTTCTACATTGTGAAAATAGAAAGGCAGGTAAAAACGAGACCTATTTAATTTCCTCCCATAAGAGAGAGGCTATAGCATGAGCTCATTGCTTATTAGACGTGTGAGAGCGCACATTGTTCAAACTGATGGCATAAATTCATATGAAGGCAAGTTTCTTTCTTTCTACTGGTCATGAATCTACTGTTTTTATTCACAGCTGCTGTTCTTTTCCTCTTCCAAGAACCATGTGATCTTCTGGAGTCCTTTCTTACACAGCTTTAACAGGTCATACTTCTCCTTTAATAACAATTTGCAACCAAGAGTTGGAAGGTCTCTGGAGAGGGCATTAAAATGAGAATTATGAGATTTGGCTTGGCCATGAACCTGCTGACAGATCATAAGCAGAGGACTTATGTCTGTACCTCTGTTTCCCCTTCACACTTTTCTGTGTTTAGAATATTGACTCTTTAGAAAGAGAGAAACTCTTACCCTGTAGACAGAGTAATCTGGCTGTGCCTAATTTAGATTCTCTGTGTGCTCCCAAAGTGAAATTTATAATGATCCAAGGACAGTTTCCTATGTGGCCAAAGGATCCTTTTTTTCTCTTTTTCCTTTTTTTTTTAAATTTGGGAGAGTAGTTCATAATTTACACCTTTTGCCATTCCTGTTTGCTATACAGCTGGAAAAGTTTACCTATGAAATATATGAATTTGAGATGGGAGCAGATCTTCCTTTTGCACTGAAGCAGTTTGCTCCCTAGCTCAGTGTAACTGATAGTGCAAAATGGTAGTTAAAATTAAAACATGCCTCCAGCGAGTTCCAGTAGGATATAAACTTATCAAAATATGTATTCTGAAAGGCACCAGAGCACACGGCTTAAAGACCTTTGTTAGATTCTCAGTGATATTTAAGCATTTTGAGATGTGTGCTGTTCTTCACTACATTTTCCTGGTGGAACACCCCCAAAAGTGGTCTTTGGAGGGCTAAACTTACCAACCTCTGCACACAGTAGTGAGCCTTTCCAGCAGCAGAGTGGATACCTCATGCCTTCTAATGTAGCCAACTAAAGCAGAATTTATGGAAAGAAACAGGCTGAACCTCTTAAATCTGAACTACTACATGTGAACTGAGAATATGAAATAGAAGCAGCAACCCCCAAATGATTCTGTGTTCTAAGATACATTATTTTTCTTCAGAGGCTGAATGGGAGAAGGTAAAAATAGAGATGCTTCAAATGAGAAAATGAGATGTTGATCTTGATATGAAAGCTTATATAAAATGGAATTTCTGTCTCATAAGAGATTGATATTTTGACACTTGGTCCTGAGTCAGGAAAAAATAAAAATGAAATAGCAAATTTTTTTCATAGGGATAAAAAGTTATATGAAAAAGTGGAGTTTGGAAATGTCAAAATGGCTTGCTTCATTTCATGCTGATAATAATGTTCTCGGCATACTGTGCTGCTCTCGTCTATAGGAGTGATAGTTCTACATCACTCAAATATGCTTTCCTAAAGGCTTTCTTCTTGCTTATCTCAAGTTCCTCTGTGAGGAACTTTCGTCTTTCATTTGGCTAAAATAGCACAGGACCTGGTGTGTCCAGCTGTGTCTGATGAATGACTCAGATGCTAATATTCTTTTGATTTCCTGATCCCCAGGGAACAAATAATTCTTACAAAATATTTTTTTTCCTGGAGAAAATGCTCAGT
The DNA here is from genome assembly GCF_964106895.1 of Numenius arquata. Classification (NCBI taxonomy): domain Eukaryota; kingdom Metazoa; phylum Chordata; class Aves; order Charadriiformes; family Scolopacidae; genus Numenius; species Numenius arquata. The sequence continues at coordinate 15,192,179 of NC_133578.1, forward strand.
CAGGTATGAGGATAGACATGTAATAGACAGAATTTTCTTAACCAATCTTATTTAGCTCATGCAAATATTCCAAGTAAGGCCACACTGCTGGTTTGTCCTCTTCCAAACAGAAAGGAAACATAATTCCTTTCTCATGGATCATGGGAGCATTTACACCCTCCAGCTGGGCTGTAATACCTTTCTCTTGACATACTTGTTAATGAAGAAGATTCATCACCTGTGTTGTGACCTAGAGTGTGTTGAAAAGCATGGCCCCTGCACGTTTGTTTGAACTTGCAGGTTGTTTTTCTTCATTTTGATTTGCAGTCCTCTGCAAACATTTCCTGTAAACACCTGCATCACTGAGCTTCCTTAGTCAAAATCAACTGGGCAAGTAAATAAATAAAGCATATACAGTATGTAAAACAATGAATTTACCTCAGATAGCCAGAGACGCTTAGGAAAAAACAAAATTTCTCTTTGAGTCCTCCTAGGTCACACACAGGAAATTACTTCATGTTGCTTATATTGGCAACTGGCTTTTCAGAATTCAGACTGCTCCACGTCCTATACAAACGGCCAGCACTGTATCAAGCACTGGTCATTATTGTTTATGCACCAGTGTCTTCTCTGAAAACAAATGTGAGTTCTTTTTTCCTCTGCAAACTCCAAAGAACTCTGACACTGGCAAGATGTTAATTTTATTCAGCACTTGGAAGACAAAAAAATTTGTTTCTTTCACCCTACACTTCTGTGTGAAAATGCTTCCATTTAGGAGAGAGATGCAAGCCAATGAGAATGGGTACTCTTAAAAACAACATAGAAAAAGAAAAAAGGTTTTATATAAAATCAGTAATAAAGAAAAAGGTTAATTTTCAGAAGTAAAAAGTTTACCTGAGCTGCTTCTCATGATCACTGTGTAAGCTGCATAACTGGTGATCTTAAATTAAATTTGCTTTGCAATACAGTTCAGTCAAATGTGTAAAAATAAGAATTTCCATGCCCTGGGTAAAAAACAACATAGATTACTGCTTTATACAACACCTCTTATTTTGTGCATGGTATTAAGGAAGGAGATCTATATAGACCCTAAGGAGACACAGATAAGAATATTTTAGGGTCAAGTCCTTGTTCAATATCCTGTGATAGTTTATTATTAGCAGGTACACAGAAATACAATGACATGATAGTTTGGGCACTTCAAATTATTGAAACTAAGTTTGAATATCTGGCCTTGATCTTTCTCACCCAGCAATTAATTTAATTAGAAGTACACCTGTCATGATCTTTTTTATTGATCGTATTTTAAAGCATTTTAGCAGTAATTATTTGTTCCTGTGGGCCTACTCAGGCAATTGCAATGTAAGAATCAGAACTTATTTGCACACTGCTTGTTAAAATATTATTGCCATATCTTAGGCCAAGAGTTTGATCTAAGCCTTGGTTTATATAATTCTCCAAAAACATCCTGAAAAACTGGCTTGTAAACAAGAGCAAAATCCTGGGGGACTATCACCCGCACATTGGTAGTGCAATTGGATAACTTCAAGTGCAAAACTAGCACCAAGATTTAAAAGAAACCTAATCTGGACAACAGCAGGTACAAAATCAGGGCCAGATGTTACTAGCTAGACAGGTTTCTTAGTGAGGTCAGAGTCAGTATATGTTTTTCATGTCTTCACCTTGTTGGTGCAATGTTTTTTGTTAACTTGTTTATTAGGATTTATTTGTAAGGCAATATAGAGCACCATTAGCTTCCGTGGAAGTAAAACCCACATCTCTGATTCCGGCAATTTTTGTAATTCCATCTGTCCTCCAGTTTTGTGTTTTCACAGGTATGTCTGTGCTGCTTCTTTTGTTGTTTTGGGGAAAGAACCATTTCAGATTTTCTTTACAATTAGTGTGTTGTTTTTCTTTCATTCATCCAGTAATTTCTGTAATTCATCCAGTCATTTCTCTATATTACATTATCTGACTGAGTTTACTGGTCAATTCCCAGGCTTCTCTCTCAAAAAAATTCTTATCTCATTGTGGTTGAAATTCTGAGGAAAAAAAAAACAAAACAAAATGCCACCATCTATTCCATAGGGAAATTCAAAATTTATAGTTTGATTGGGGTCATTAAATCATTTGGGCTTTTTGTTTTCTGTGGAGATGGGCAAAATTTTGGTGTTATTAACGTTAAAATCTCTGCAAACAAAGCTTTGAAGTACCACGTTCTTCACTGCATTGCCATCTTTCCCCAAGAAAGGGGAATATTCTTTTCCTATATTTTATCCTAGGTGATAAACAAGGCATCATAAGCAATTGAACTCTTTTCAGAATTTTTTTAAGGACAGCCTTCAATGAGACTGCAGAGTGTTTTCATGGGGTGTATGTACTATCTACCATCTTTCTGAGCCAAAAATTATGACTAAAAGCAGGTCAGCACTTCCTGGAATGTGTCCAGGTTCATGCAGTCCAGGAAAAGACTGAAAACTGCCAAGCTATGAAGTACTGATGCTTCTTTAAACACCACCAGGTAGGTGGCTTTCAACCTTCGGTGCACACATTCAGCTGAACGGGACGGGTTTGTGTGGCAGATTCACGAGTGCTGTAAGTGCACATCATATTTCAGTAGCAGTTAAATCTTCCTTGCCACATAAGCAAAATCATTATTATTTCCTACTTGTAGGATGAAGAAGATGAACAATGTATATATCAGTGTAAATTTACAAGTCCTGATCCATAACTTATCCCTATGCTGAAGATACCTCTTGTGTTAGTCTTACCTTTTCTATATTAATTTAGCAAGTCTTAGAGGGAGAGGAGTATTACAAAGGGCTACACTGCCAGCTATATTTGTGCCCCATTATAGGAAGTAACAGTTATTTTCATTTGGGTTTTTTCTTTACAAGTTTTCAGTCTTTGGCACCTGAGTTAATTCCTTACATGTAATATCTGTTGTTCTTTATAAAAGACTGCTTTATAAAGCAGGAAGAGGGCTTCTAATCTGAGAACAACTGTTGATTTATTTCTATTTTCAAATCTTTCTATAGAAACTAAACCAGAAATTGAAATATTCATGAAAGGCGGATTTGTTGCCTTGATCATCCCTACACTAGCTTGATTAATCCCAATGATAATAACTTAAAGAGGAGATTTTGATAGAACAAAGAGTTACAGTTAAGTTAATGATTCCTGATCTGTTAACATTCAGTTCTAATTTACATTTAGTGATTGCATTAATGTAAAAAAACCCACAAAACAAACCAAAACAACAACCCAGACAGGAGAAGCTGTGATATGTACCAGCTGTACTGCAGGAAAAATAATTCCATCCGTGGCTTGAAAGATGATCCTAAAGTTCCCCTATGTTTGCATCCTGCAATCTGACTTGCATTCCTGCTTGTTCAAAGGTGCACTGAGGTGGTGGGACATTGCAATGTCTTCACACTAAGCTGAGCACGGCCCAGCAATAGACTTTTCCCTGTAATTGGATGATTAAATCCAATTCGGCTTTTGAGAAATCTTTAGAAAGGTGCCACCAGCTGGTCAGAGGACTCATTGCAGTCTAGAGGACATCTCGATTGAAATCCCTGTTCTGTGTAACTCAAAACAACAATTTACATGTAGTTATTCCCCATCGAAGCTGAGTGTCCTCGTCACCACCTGCAAAAAACAACTCAACGACTCCTGGGTATATTTTGAACATGTGTGCAATGAGAAAGCTTTCCTTACAGGCAGGGTCGGGAGAATAGTCACTTCTATAACAACAACTGTGAGGCACTGTTTCAAAATAAACAGGGTGTTCTTTTAGCCAAGAGTTTGTTTCTCACTGAAGAAAGAGAAACTCAATCATCTTTTTAATCAATTCTAAGTGTGGGGTTTTGAAATTCCTGTTCATTTGATGAAGAAACTTCAATGGCAAATGGAAAAAATGCTAATTCTTTTACTATCTTTCTCTTCAACACCAGTTATTATGCTTCGCATCTAATTTTAGCCAGCTCACCTGCTCTATCTGGAAATGCCCTGGTCTTGTGTACTTTCCATGGAGAATAAGGATACACTTGTGCAGCTGTCCTATCCTAGATGGCCAGAGCACAAGGCAACTCTGCCGTTTTTGTGAGGAAGATTTAGAGGTCACCAATTCAGCCCTGGATGTCAGTGACAAAATATTTGGCGTTTCACTGATGCCATTCATTCAAAGGCATTATTTCCACTAGCTTTAATTAATTATTACTCCTTGCAATTAGTCACTGTTAATCTTCTCTGTTAATGAATTAACAACCATTATGAGGTGCAAAAGCTTGCTGAATTACTACAAATTTTAAATCATTTTACACGGGAAAAGGAGACTATATTTTAGTATAAGTTATTCTTGTCTTTTTTGGTAAGTATGGATGTTTCTCAAAGTGAAAAGATGGACACGCAGGGCAGGGAGATTCCCACAGGATGCCTGGCTTATCTACCTTCAAATCCCTGCTTAAAACTCTCTTTGATGACAGGGTCACAGTAGTTCAGCTGCTGGTTTCCTGCTTTCTCACCAGTGCGCTTGAGACTAGCTGTATATGCCTGGTTTGGTCACTTTTGCTGAGATTGCAAGCCCTTTGGCATAGGGAATGGCTTGTGTTGTGTGGGTTTTTTACAGCCTGTAGCATGGCAAGCTTTGATCCAAGCCTGAGAACAAAGAGGTTTTATGGCTTTGTCTAAGCTACAGGACCTAGGAGTGCTTCCCAGGGCTCCTGGGACTAAGTGAATACTTTGATGCATCCAAGTTCCGTCTTTTGCCAACGTTTGAGGAATGTATCATCCCTATGGAGATGCAGGGGAAAATTGGGGAAAACCAATTATTCTGCAATGGCATGTTCTGGTCTAGATGATCAGAGGATTGGGATACTGAATATGTTGGAGGGTGTATCTACTTAGAATACCTTATGCAAAGGTCATTATTAAATTATAAAGATACCATTGGAATTAAGTATTAAACATTTAGTGAAACATAGCTTTTCAAGAAAACAAACATCATTATAGAATGATGAAAAATAAAGAAGCCAGCATTCATTTTTGATTAATTACATTATTTGATTTTATGAGAATTGCTTGTATGAGAAACCTAATAATTTGAGTCTTAGAATGGAGAGCCGTGTTATTTGTACTAATATATCTATGTATTACACAACACCATGGTGAATAAATAGCATTTTAAAGAGACATAGTAAGAAAATAATAGTAATACATTTAAAAACTGCATGCATTGACTGCATCTGAAAGAGCAAGTCATCACTTTCAGCTTTATGGATTTCATCCAAAGCCCACTGGAGTGAATGGAAAGACTGCCATTGACTTTACCGAGTTCTGGGTCAGGCAATGTGGCTCAAAATCCTAGACCATTGATTTCAATTAAAAATGTGTGTCTTTTCTGCTACACAAGTTCTTCAACAGAGGAAAAAAAACAATCAATCAACCAAAGGAAAAAATGTATATTTGTTTTGAACTTGTGCCCTTTAATTCCACCTGAGTATTTTTTGAAGTGATCGTTATCTTTTTGTGTGTGTTTCAAGCCTGGTACTTTCATAGACATAAGCAAGAAGAATGTTAAGTAGTTTACAGAACATACAGGAGGACAAGGACATCATTTCCATGATCTATGCCCCTCTCGTGCTATTGTTTAAAAATAAACAAGCACAGAGAGTGCATCTTCCAACAGAAAAAGGGTGTATCCAACATGTTCCTCTTGTCTTAATGTGCTGGATCACATTGTGCAGCCTATGAAATTGTTGTCTGAACCCCAGACTGTCATCCTTGTTACCTCCTAGCACCTGAACTCACCAACTCAAAAAGAGATCATCATGGGGAATATCTCCCCACTTTCTCCTCTCTATATGTCAGAGCCCCATACCTTCTCTGCCCTGACTGGGGAGCCTGTTGTCCTGTCGGAAATGGAGGCACCTTCCCGAATCTCTGGAGTGTTCTGGCAATTTATTGTCTCCATGGAGGGCCTGATACAATGCCTGTGGGGAATTTTTCTGAGCTTTGAGCTGCAGTCAGGGATAAGGCTACTTTGATAGGGTCTCAGGCTTTCCATCTGGAAATGCCAGAGTAGGACCCTGCTCTTTCCCTGCAGCTTGGCTAAGGAAGGAAGGAGATGGGAAGGTTTCCCAGCTCAGCCAGCTGTGTGCTACTTCAGCACCCAGTTCCAAAGTCCTGGCTGAACTGGAGTGCTTCTAGACAAGCGAAGAAGCAGGATTTAACCACTTGAAGGAAATGGCTGAGGTGCTCAGGCCAGTAAGTGAGGTTTCAGGGTGGAAAGATGGGTCTTAGGTTTTGGAGTGGCTATTAGAAAGCAAAATGGGAAAGAGGGAGGAGAAAGGTTTATAATCCATCTTACTGCTTCCTGCCTGTGTATCCAGAAAAATGGTTAAGTATTTTCAGCAGCCCCAAGATTCATCCAAGAAAAAGCTTTTCATGTGGACTTTTGTCCGCTTTTGAGAAGGAACAACTGCCTTGTTCTACCTTACAGTGAGTTAGGGAAGGGCATTTATGGTGTCTCTCTCTCTCTCTCTTTTTCCTATTGCACTTGCGCAGACACCCTCATGGACCATTCTCTGTTTTTACTTCTGATCAGATTTCCCATTAACACACATTACCTGTGCACTTTTTTCACATTTCCAATAGTGCTGGCAGTAAGGCACTGGCTGGTGGGCAGAGGAACGCTAACAGCATGCCTTACAATAGCCTTGCAGAAAGTGTGTGGCATTTGAATTGCAGTGGCTGCAATGTGGCCTTGGTGGGCTAGGGACTGTATTTGTCCCCTGCTTCCTCCTGTAACAGCTCCTGCTGCATCCCTTGAGCTGCAGAGTAAATCACAATTTTAGGAATTGCATTCCTATTGCTCCAGAATTGTTCCCTGGGCTTTGTACCGTGATGTGAACTCTAACAGAATTCAGAGGAGCGGAGGAAAGGAGTTAACCTTGAACCTCTCCTAAATGTCTTGCTCGTTCTCTAAGTGTACAATTTTCTGCTTCTCTTCCCAAAGGTTCTTCGTTTACAATTACATAATTGATAGCTTAACCTTCTGTCCCCTCAGACCATTTTAAAATCCAATATAAATAACACCTCAGAAACAACCTCCTGTGGCCTTTTACTCTTGGCAGCAGAAACTGGGTGTGGGCTGCTTTAGCTTTACTTACTATGTCAAAATGGTTCTTTTGTTTTGTAAACTGTTCTTAAAATCTCTGGCCATCCATTTAAGAGCGTAGCTTCCAATTCCCTGGACGTGGGGTTCCTTTCAGCACTCATGTTCTCTTTCAGATTTCATTTTCCATGAGCAGCATAGTGAGTAATCCTGTGGGGAGAAAATGACATGGACAATTTTCAGGGTTTTTGCTTGCTTGTAGCTTGGTTGTCTGATTAGCTTTTACATATATTTTGTTTGAGGGGGGAAACAGTTAAAAATGATCCATAAGGGTTCAATTGCTCTGGCTTATATCTGGATATTTTTTTTTATATTTTACAACACTTGGGACTGTACTAGAACACTACAAAGAAAGAACACTTTTACTAAAATATAGAAAACACTATACAGACATCAGAAAGCTACAAATACTTCTATTAAAATAAAGGCAACACCTTACATGGAATAGGCTTACTCATAATCTATTAAAGGGCTCACAAATCTGGAGGTTACTGTGAAAAGAAACGTAGGCGGTTCAATAGGATCTCCAAGACACTGTACAACAAGATAGATGTATTAAGAGATACTTCACCATAGGAGGCTGAGGCACTGCAAAAGACCTCAAAAGAGAACATGATCTTCTACAGAGCAAGCTGTTTAATACAGGGAGACAGCTGCGGAAGCCTGAGTGCCTGTGAAGGATGACTTAAGAAGGGAGAATATCTATCTTGTTTACTCTTTTTCACTTGCTTCAGTTTGCTGGAGTTTGATGCCCCTTTCCTTCCTGACCCACAATGCTCTGCAAAGCTTATTTGTGGCATTCCTTTGGCTTTAACAAAAAAAAACTATTTTCACTGCTTGGAAGGTTCCACGCTTTGAGTCATTTCCCTCCCCTGCTCCACTGCTGCTGTCTTCTCCCCCTCTGTGCCCGGTAGTACATGAGTAGGCAAAACCGTTGATGAATTGTAGCAGAAGGTTGAAAGGTAGGTATCAGTCGTTTGTAATCTCTTGAGCAGCATTTGATTGAACACTCCATATATGCTTGTCCTGGATGTCATCAGAGAATTGTAAAAGCTTTCTTGCAGGCCTCTTCACACCACAGTCATGGTTTGTATACTTGGATTGTTGGTAACCTCTTGAAATTAGTAGCAAATAAATTCATTATGGTCCTATATCAGGGGGCCGTGGGGGGAAGCACTGATTTATGTATTCTCACTGAAGCCCTTTTAATACCACAACACAAGCTGTCTGAGACGTACTACGAAGATCTGAGTCACAGTCTCAACTTCAGCTTCGTAGTGTGCCATGCTCTATTAGCTTGGAAAGATGCTTTAGATTCCTTTTTGTGTGTTTTCTATATTCAAATCTGTCTTCACTTTCAAAGACAGATTTTCCCCTTCTTCTTGCCTGTTTCCATGAATCATTTTGGATACGTGCGAAAGTGTTGTATAGGCTCCACAATTGCAAGAGTTATATCTAGTAGCTTAACCTTTCAAAGCCATTCTACAGTTTTTGCTAACTGGAAAATACAATATTTGACATAAAATAATACTTTCAAACCAGGCTGAAAATCAGTCTTATTTATCAGTGTGCAGATAGTAACATGTTTTCAGCCTGCATAAATGTGGAAAAGAAAGAGTAAAACTCCCAGAGCCTTCAGTGCCAAACTCTCATTTTGGGAAAGAAGAGAACAGAGAAAAGATTGCTTTAACTTGATATATGCTGGATCTAGGCTAAATTTACTATTTGTTACGCACTATACACATTTCATATAAGGAAATAAAAAGCATTACATACAGGTTTCTTTGATCTGCCATATTGCACAAGCATTCTTACTCTCTTGTGTGTCACTAGGGAAAAAGAGAAATTCAGTGAAGAACCAGAAAAAGAAAACACCAAAAAGGAAAAGATAAAAGCTAGGACTACGTATATTTTTTGTACTCTGTTTATTCTTAAGATTGCAGTGAGAACTATTGTTTGTTTTCTTACAAGGTATTCAGAGAGGAAATTCAGGAATTAAATATTCATTACTGTTTTAAATGATTAACTTGGGCTTTTTAGGGAAAAAAAATATTTTCTTTTTTCATGAAATCCAGATTCTGAATTAGCTATAATGTGTGTCCAAATAATGAATGTTCTTGAATGTATCTTAGACCAAGGAAAGCAGTAGACTCAGTTTGGCATAGACCTGTGATGATGCAGGCGTTCTGACAATGGGCAGCCTACAAATTCCTGTAAGTGCTGGAGACTCCGTAACTGAGAGGCTGCCAAACTCCTTTGTGGAAGCAGAGCTGACTTAGCTTCACTGCTGTCTGGTGTGAGGCACGGTGTATAGGCACTGGCACCAGGCAGTTTTGTATCTGGCATGAGGCTGACCACAGACAATTGTTAAAATCTGTTTATCATCCATTTAGATGCCATCCATTAGAACACCACTGGGTAAAGATCAGTTTGTTGCCAAAGTCAGGACTCCGTATTTTTTCCCTTCCTATTTTTTTGGTTTTTTGTTGCTTTTAGTCTGAGATGGAATGTTAAGAGACTAACTTGTCTGTATCCTGTGGAGAAGATGTGGAAAAGGGGAACGTGAAGCTCCTGAAGCATATCAGGCCTCATGTTTTCCTTGTGCATACCGCAAAGTTTCGAGGGTTAATATCATGCCATTAATTTGTTGCAATAGTAGTAGGGCTAACTGAGAGGAGAATTGTGTTAAAAACATCAGTCCCTCCCCAAACAGTGGGGACTGGTTAAAAATCCCCAACCCGCAGAAAGACCTGAAGATGGGTTGTGTGCCTTTCACAAGTTTCCCTATGGCTAATGTTCCTGGGACGTTTTGGCTTGCAAGTTTGTAGAACAAGAAGAACATGATTACTGGTAATTAACCGCTTTCACTTCCATAACTGATATAATTAATAAAATTCTGTAGAATAAGTCACGGCAACTGGAAAATGGTCTCTTTTAACTCTTAGTAAGTGTAGAGTTCATGTTCTTTAATGAGGCAACTTTGGGAGTCTGACGGGTTATAATGCTATGCTGATGCATTGCTGTTCTAGCTGCTCTGTGTATTAAGACATACGGCTAGACCGCATAGTGAGCCCAGTTAGACAAATGTAAATCCTGAGTGATTCGATTGATTTCACGACATAATGATTTCAATGTTGTTATTTACCGTACTCCAGATTTACACCAAATGACAGAGAAACCCTTCTTTTAAGGACAGAAGATAATATTTCTGATGAAGTAGAAGCTATGCAAGCTTTTGATTTATTTATTTTGCCATATGGGATACTAAAACAAAAAATATAAAAACCCGTCACTGTTTTATCCAATAGATTCATGTTTAAAATTCACTCTATAGTAAGATGTTAGGAACTGTGATTCCACTTTCACAGACTCAGTTTTTACACCAGAGTAATTCCAGTATTTCAAGTTAAGTTACTCCAAATTTATTGTGTTGGAAAAGCAGTAAGAATCTGGTCTGGAAACTCAGTTTTCAAGACAAAGAAAGAAGAAATGCTTTGTGCCTTTCATGGTACTTTTATATTGATAGATTTTTATTTTTTTTCTCAAGGCTAAATAGCATATGCGGAGACAATAAGAGCTTTTAAAATTTTGAGTGGAACTCATTTTAGGTCTTTCCACTACATAACTTTATGCAATTGGTGTGATGGTTTATATAGTCACAGGCTGTAGGTTCAAAAGGAGTGAAAAGCAAAATACCTATGCTTCCAAGTGACTAAATACACTGCAATGCAGACCTTATTTAACCTTCATGCTGTCTAGCAATGCCGTACGGAGGGATCAGCTCCCTTAGGAAACATTGGGAAAACTAAAAACAGGAAAAAGGAAAAGAGATTTCATTCTGGTAAAAATAAAATAAATAAATAAATAAATAATGTTTTGTTAAAAACAAAAAAGTCTGTCTTTCTCTGAAAAGTAGTTATTAGAAAACCAAAAATCACCCTTAAGTCAAATTCCAAGTTATCTTTTCAGAACACAGGATTTTTTATTGAAAATTATTTCTTATCAAGAAACTGATATTTTTCTACTTAAAATAAAAAAAAGAGAACTAACAAGTAAAGTCTAGACCAAAAGCAATTATAAATTTCTATTGGAAACAAAAATAGGAGTAATTTTCCAACTAACCGTAATCCCAAAGGAGATATCAGATGAACCTCTTTCAGTTTTACTGAACAATCTTTGTGATTCTGATTTATAGTCAATCTTTTACAGACTGGTCCATATCACCATCATTTTAACTTCAGAAAAACGTGATTTATAAGTAAGAAATGAGGATGCCATGTAAGAATTGCCACTGACTAGCAAGAGAGACAGGAAAGACACTAGTAAGTGAAATTAAATGTTATGATTTGGGTCTTTATTCCACCCCTAGCTGTGCTCATCATTTGAGTGCTTCTGGATATAAACCTAGATTTTCAGTGAACAGGAGTCCAAATGGGAGAAATGTATTATCATTCCTGATAACTCAGACTGTTCTTAGCAAAGCAGAGTGCTTCTGAAGAAAGGAGTCAGGTGCTTAAAAAGGAAAATCGACATATTGTCAGGACTTGTTGCTTTTGGCTCCCTTTCTGGAACTTACTGTGCTTTGCTTTCTACCCATTTTTCTTGCAGCTGGGAAGTGTGCTAGGGTATCTTCATTAGGTGCAACTTACCTAGAACTTCTACCCGAGCTAAAGGTCTTTGGTGACTGGCAAGCGCAGTTGCTTGTAAGAATTGCTTCTTCACCCATTTAAGTAAAAATGGCCTAAATTTTTCACAGCACTTTAAGCAGCTGGTCCTTGCTAACCTCAGTTATTTTTGCCTGAGACAAGTTAGGAGAATTCACAGGAGTGGTTCAGCAGGCGGAGGTAAGGAGAGCGAAAAGCTGTGCCGCACAGCTGGAGGGAGGTGAGGTCAGTAATTTGTTCAGCTGGCAGAAAGACAGTGGGAAAGGATGTGTGAGCAGACCCACAGCACTCAAGGAGGACAACTGGAAGGCTGGATGGGAAGTGCTTTGGGATTCACAGTATCATTGATGGCAGCTACTGTTAGAAAAGCACTAGGGTGTACTGGCACCAGCGTAGCAGCATCCACTTGGGTGCAGCCTTATTTGGGAATGGGCTTTGATTTTTGTTGGGAAGGGGATTGAGGAGCTCTGCTCCATTAGTCCTGAATGGCCATCCCTGTAATCTTATCCCACACAATTCTCCAGGAATCAGTCTGACATCCATGCTGGGGAAGGTTATGGATCATCTTGAGGGCTATCATGTGGCACGTACAGGACAAACAGACAATCAGGCCCAGCCAGCATGGGTTCATGAAAGGCATGTCCTGCTTGACAAACCTAATCTTCTTCTATGACAAAGTGACCCACTTGGTGGATGAGGGAAAGGCTGTAGATGTTGTCTACCTAGGCTTTAAGGTAGGATTTAAGTAAAGGCTTTAAGTAAAGGATTTGACACTGTTTGACACTGTTTCCCACAGCATTCTCTCAGAGAAACTGGCTGCTACTGGCTTGGACAGGTGTACTCTTTGCTGGGTAAAAAACTGTCTGGATGGCTGGGCCCAAAATGTTGTGGTGAATGGATTTAAATCCAGTTGGTGGCTGGTCACAAGTGGTGTTCCCCAGGGCTCACTAAGTGGTGTTCCCCAGGGCTCACTATTGGTGTCCCTGAGCTGTCCTGGACTTTTCCTGCCTCAGAAAAGCTCGGGAAAATCCCTTTCTTGCTGTGATTGTCTGGCTCTGCTGCAGACGTGCTGGCACCGGAGCGGTTCATCTCAGTGAGTGACCATCATGGGTTGTATCAGGAATAGTGCGGCCAGCAGCACTAGGGAAGTGATCATCCCTCTGTACTTGGCACTGGTGAGGCTGCACCTCAAATACTGTGTTCAGTTTTGGGCCCCTCACTGCCAAAAACATACTGAGGTGCTGGAGAACATCCAAATAAGAACAACGAAGCTGGTGAGGGGTCTGGAGAACAAGTCTTATGAGGAGCGGCTGAGGGAACCGAGGTTGTTTAGCCTGGAGAAAAGAAGGCTGAGGGGAGACCTTATCGCTCTCTACAGCTACCTGAAAGGAGGTTGTAGCAAGGTGGGGGTCGGGCTCTTCTCCCGAATAACAAGAGATAGAACAAGAGGAAATGGCCTTAAGTTGCACCAGGGGACGTTTAGATTAGATATGAGGAGAAATTTCTTCACTGAAACGGTTGTCAAGCATCGAATCAGGCTGCCCAGGGAAATGGTGGAGCCTCCATTCCTGGAGGTATTTAAAAGATGTGTAGTTGTGGTTCTTAGGAACACGGTTTAGTGGTGGAGTTGGCAGACTTAGCTTAATGATTGGACTCGATGATCTTAAAGGTCTTTTCCAACTTAAACGATTCTATGATTCTACAAGAAAAGTGAGGCAGGTTTTTCTGTAAACAGGGCAAAGCCAGCTTGCATGTGCCTTGTGAGACCATCTGTTCTTTTTGTCTTTTGGTTCCCAAGTTTTGGCCCTTCATTCTGAAGTTGCTGCTGGAAAGTTAATTGTGAATCATCTCTACTTTCTCCACAGTTCTGCTTGGTGGTGTGGTTTATTGAGGACTCTGCAGTGTAACCTAATAAATACCTATGCTTTAAAAATATTTTAGAAATACTACCTTTTGGGTTTTGGTGGTTTTTTTTTTCAAAATCCATATCTGAGAACACATCAGAAGTGCTTATAATCCACCAGGTTTAATGATTTTAACTACTAGATATTGTAAGCAGAAGTATAAGAAATACTTGCGCATTTTTCTTGTGGTGTGAGAGACAAAAAATTCTGATTCCAAGTGTTTACCAACAGCATGTTAATTGCAGGCTGTTGATGTACTTGTAAGGTCTTGTTTAATCAGGGTTAGTTAATCCTAAATTAAATACAATCAAGAAAATATTAAATTGCTTAAGGTTTAGCTTCCCGTCTCCTTCATTTACATAAAGCTAGCAGAGTAATGTTTAGTCATTATGCAGCATCTGATCTGAAGGTGGGGGAATTCAGCTGGTACTGTGGCTCTCAAAGTTTTACCATCAGATTCCAGTTTATTAATGTTTAGCCTACTTTGGGCACATTAATATTGAGTCATAAGATAACTCTGTCCTGTTAACAAATTAATCAAGCACTAAATATGCCTTAATAGAGGATCCACAGAGAATATATGTGAAAGCTGACTAGGGGCATGAGGTTTGTATAACAGAGATACAGACCCTGAGCAATCGAGGACCACATTATATTGCTGCCTGCCTGTCTGCCTGGTATACCTTGGGTGAGAAACACCCAGGGAAATGGGTGAGGAGTTACAGGTTGATCAGTTCCCCCTGCACGCTCGGGAAAGTGGAGAATGAAGGAGTCAAGGCACTGGTGAAGCCCAAGACTCCAGTAAAAAGCTCCAGCAGACCTTCCTGGGTCGGAAGACATAAATAAATAAATCAGTAAAACAACAAGGAATGGTTTAGCAGAGATGGCTTCTTTGTTTCGTAGGACAGAAAGTGAGATTAAACTATGATTGAGTGACACAGTTTGGGCTGTAGTTACATTCCTGAAATGGTTAAAAGTCATTGGACAAATTCAAAGACAATATGGTCTAAAATAACAAAGGATTTTGAGTAGAAATTAAAAAAAATATCAAAGACATAGGGTCTGTTTAAAAAGATGAGGTCTTAATATATGTTAATATTTTTACTCCAGGGAATAAATATGTCAGGAAAATAAAAGTAATTACTTCACTGTCTTTTGGCCATTCCAGCCTCAGACCTATTTATTTTCTGTATCGCCTAAGCTATTCTTTGAAAAGTCTTTCACGCACCTCACCCTGACATGACTGAGCATATTGACTCAGAAAGGGACACAAGGTCAATGTCTGAGTAGTATTAACAAATTAAATAGAGGCACTTACATTTTCCTGATATCTTGAGACCACTTCAAGTTTAAATTAAAGTGAGATTAACACAGTGAAAGAGAAATGGAGATAGTATCTAAAAAAAGCTAATGTATGAACTCTTAACATACTGTTTGTAATCCCATAGATTGTTATCAAAATGTTGACATGGACTTTTTTGTGCATGACACAATTCGAATCGTACAAGGTATGAAATTGATTTCCTCAAAACCAAAGTTAAACACAGTATTATGCAACTCACTGCCATGAATCAGGAATCTAAAGTAAATCTGAATTGTTTCAGGCAAAGTATGAATTATTGTTTCTTTTTTATTAAATAACTGTTAAAGAGGAATTTACCATCATTCACTAACAGTGAAAATAGACTAGCAGTATCTCCTGTTTAATTAATATTTAAGAAATAGTGAAAGACTGATGTCTAGAAAAGCAGCTTAGGAGGATATGGATTAATATCAAGAGCTGCCAGACATATCTGTGTGTACATGAGTGTTAATGCATATATACAGAGATATATATTAATGGCATTTTCCATCTATCATAAATACAAGATCTATTGACTCAAAATTAAAGTTAGAAAAATTTAAATTAAGAGGAGTCTTCTTTTTACATAATGAAAGTGATTATCTTGGGAATAATGACTGATCTTCATCAGTAGCAATTTAAAAAAAATTAGGATCAGATAGTTTAGTTTTCATGGCAGAATTTAATTCAAGTAATAATTAATTTGAGTTAGTATTGTGACTGGGTTTTCAGGAAAATCAGCTTAGATGACCACAATGGTTTCTTCTGGCCTTAGACTCTATGAGCAGCATTTACTGAATAAAGAAAAGTCATCAGATTTCTACAGCACTTTATCTGAATTTTAGGCAGACTTGCATTGCTTTCACACAAACACACTGTAATCATTTGCCAAACAATTACTGCGACATGGCACATAGAGCACTATGATTGAGTGTCACGGCAGCCAGCAACCGAAGATGCCTTTCATTCAGTAGCAGAGTGTGGTAACAAATAAGCAGTACTTACAAGAGAGGGTGTTATAACTTCCTATGCTATTAACTATAGCTCATTCATACGTAGACTATTGTCAAAAATCAATGATACTAGTATCACGCAGAAGCTGTATATTGATATTCATTTTTCTCTGGAATATGGCTATATTTTATATCCCTTTCATCTTAGGCAACCAGCTCCTTGGCTTGTGCAACTCAATATCGTTTCAGTGAAACTGCAGTGATAGATATATATTTATACATATATACACACACATAGGCACACATACACATCCATATTTTTTTTACCTTGGACTAGATTTTGTCCTATAAAACTTTTGTAAAGTAGTGCTATACACAGTATAGCAGGGATAATTTGTATTGTTAAGGTCATATTGTATTATACAGTCAATATTGTTTCTCTGAGCAGCATATCCCATATTTTTCATATTTTTTTTTCAAGGCTGTCTGCACCCTGAGAGGAGAATTTTGCACCCAATTGGCTTTTTTTAAGAATAAGAGTTGACTACAAAAGGTCTGGTAAAATGTCAGTGTGCTCTTCATAAACTTTCCATCATTCACCTTTTTCCTTTCTTATTGCCTTTTCACTTCTTGCTTGACTTTTCCCAATTCACAGCTCTTTGTTTTTCTCTTGATAGCTGGGGTTTTCCAGCCAACACCCAATCCACTTAACAGATGGCTGGCAGGCAGAAACCAGATGTGTTGTGAATCCTTGTCCAACATTATGACTTTGGCTCAGTTGCATCCATGGCTTTTCTAGGCAAGGGTCCCAGATTTCAAGAACCCTGCCTTCATCCTCTCTTGGCTTCAAGTATGTTGTACCAGGGGGACTGACACAGAAAACAGGCTAATGGTGACTGATACAGCGTATGCAGAGAGACTTGAAATTGAGAAAAGGGCAGTCTCTGACACGCTCATTTCAAGGGGAGTCTCTTTAAACACCCTTAGTCCATGTTAGATCTAAAGTTTCAGAAGCAATACCAGCATTCAGGAGCGTCCAAGCTGGTGAACTGGGTGGTCCTCAGCAAACTTTTGCTGGAACATGTCTATGACCTTGAATGCATGCTATATAGGTTGTAATAAATGTTGTCCAGTTGGTGTCAGAAAGTTTTTGTTTCTCAAGGCTGATGTGGAAAAAGCCCTCCCCATCGTTCCCTGCTCTGTCTGATGATTGTGAATGAACAGGAAAATGGACACAGCTGTTAGTATCTAAAAGCAAGTTCATGTAATACAGGGCGGTTTGCACACACTCCTTGTGGACAAGAGGATTTTTTTTTATTTTTTTTTTTTTGGCAAATGATTCCAACTAGTGTAAGTGCCTTCTGCAGCTGATACAGATGATGAGGAACCATTGCCCAGTGGAAACTAAGTGCAAACCGATTAAATGAAGTTGGTCTGGAGTGCTTGTTATGATGAGAAAGCTATCCTGAAAGACTTGGGGCTGAATTTGGTTTTTGTATTTACCATCACAGCCGTCATGACCATCTAAATCTTTTATTATAAATCATTTACTATTTGCAGACATCTTTAAGAAGCCTTAGTGTGTCAGTTAGAAACTATATTAGTGGGAATTGCCTAATTTTGCATCAACATACAATTTTCCTGGCCTTTGTCTTTGTTACAAAGTGTCCTCCGGAAAATGTGATTTAATTAATCTCTATTCATGTCTAAATGCATCATAGTTCGCATATCACTGTGAAAGATGATCCTGTCTGTTGCCTTTGGTCATAACTGAATAATGAAGTCTCTGGCACCTCGAGGATGGAAACCTTGGAAGTCTGGGTCTGAATTTGGCAAAGTAAAATCTGAAACCTGTCAACTACTATACTGGTCATTGCAATACTGATCAGCTAAATATCATAAGGGACAACAGCAAACTGTTGCACTAAATCAAATGCAAAATGTAATGCGCTGACTCGCAGGCAGATCTGTCACGCTTACCTGGCAGAGTGAGAAGGGCCCTAGTAAGACAAGTTGAAACTGGTGGATTTCATAAACTGGTTCATCAATGCACAGATGATTCTCTACAATAAAATAACTACTTTACATCTGCTGTAATAATCTGAAGTGATTCTGTTTTCCTCTGTGACTGAAGGAGTTGGTCATGGTGTGCTGTACTTTTCTCTTTTGACTTGTCTTCCATTTCAACATATTCTAACAACATCCTGCTGCTGCCTGGTTTTATCACTATTCCTAACAGTTTCTAGCCCCCTCCCACAAGTAGGACACTCACCACTAACTTCCAAATGTTATCCTGTGAAGTACATTATGTGGTGGGACTCATCCCCTTTAGCTATACAGGACTTCAGCACAGATCAGAGCAATTAACAGGTTAGGACCCAAGTAGCCCACAGTCTTGGAGAGTTTAATGGATGCACTAGAAGGGACTCCTTGTTTTTCCAGCTTTCAGAATTTAAAACCTGCTCATCAGCAGTTAAACCTTTTTGACAGAGCAGAACATGATGCCTTCCTATGAATCTTAATGGATTGCATTTGCTCCACAGCAGTGTTTATAGTGAGCATGATTTTATACATGATTTGTTAATTAAGCAAATTACTGTTAACAGCTTTCTCAAAACCCCATTACCTTTATATCAATTGACTTTTTACAAATTAACATGATTAATTTAAAAAGCATGAAAAATGAGAAACAAGACTAGGAATATAAGGATGAAACTTAAGGTCACTCTTTCTGGATGTGGAAACAGTTTCTTATATGAAATTTTCATTAACTTTACACAACAAAAGGAAAAAATACTGAGAGAGAGAAAAATTCAGTCGACTGTCAACTTACAGTCAGCTTTCAGTTGGCTTTAAAATCACCCCAGAAAATTTGGAGAAAAGCCAAACCTGACTGAGGGCTAAGATTTAAGAACCCCTTCCAAAAAAAAAAAATAAACCAAAACACCAAAAACCCCCAAATGACTACCACCACCAAAAAAAACCCAACCAACAAACAAATAAAAAAAAACCACAAACTAAGATTATGGATTCTATTCAGAAATTCAAAAGCTGACTGGATGACACCCAGAGCAGCCTGATCTGGCTTTGAACTTGGCCCTGCTTTGAGCAGGGCAGGTGAACCAGATGATTTCCATAGGTCTCTTCCTGCCCTGCTCTATGAATCTAAGTATCTGCATTCTCAGTGGTGAGGATTAGCCTGGGGAACACACATATAAAGGGAATGGGGCTCTCTTCCATTGCTTCAGTTTGGTAAGGGAGGATTCACTCGTCAGGCACAAATCAAAAGGCTGGAAAAGCGGGGCTACCCAAGCTTCTGCAATTTCAGCTGGAGGAAGTAAAGGAAAGAATGTGGAGGTCTTGCCTGATAACATTACATTTATAGACCAGCAGCTAGAGACCTCTCTGTGTGAGCTGCTGTATACGCTTGCAATGTGATAAGGTCTCTGCCTTGAAGAGTTTACAATTTAAATAAATGAACCAGAAGGGAAGGGAACAATGTCTGTATTGTTCAGATAAATGAAGTGTATTAACTTTAGGTTAACCAGGAAGTCAAGAGAACTGAGTTTAGTTGTCAGAATCTACGTCCATCATTTGAAACATAAGACCATCTTTCTACTTCAAGTTTCATCAATCAAGGGGTGTAAGTGCTACTTGAAAAAACATAGTTCCTCTGTACTTTTTCAGTACATTTCCTTTTTCCATTTGACTTTGTGTTCATTCAGTTTTCCACATCCTTTTGTATAATTATCCAGACAACATCCTGTTGTTAGTGTGGGCATCTCAGGCAGTCATAGGGGAGGGGAAAAGTGCATATAAGAGAAAATCTGTGCTTGTCAAAAATTGGCTTGGGGACTCTGGAACCAGCACAGATCCTGAAACTGCTTTTAACTTTGATTTTTGCTGACAGTGTTCCTGCATATGTAGAAAGAACTGCAAAATTCCAGTCTGCTCTGTGTGTTTATTTCTCATTTTATTTTTACAATGTATTAGAGGCCAGTTACGGTAGTAAATTTCAGTACTGCAGGTCTGTATGTATTTGCTGACCTTTTTTTTCCATATGATAGAAATCTCTGACAGCTGAAGCTTTTCTGTATTTTAAAAAAGTCAAACAGTTAATGTCTTTGATGGGATATTGTACATATTCTGAGAACCTATAGGACCTTTTCGTTTCAGATTCCAGAGGCAGGTAATGACCTTTTAACAACATGTCAGTCCCATGTAGCCCTTTGGTCTTTGGGGATGCCCCTGGGGTATTGTTAGTAAAGAATGTAATGCAATGTAGCTAAAAGTAGCGTAGTCCTCTTTAAGTCAACTAAAATAATGACAATAGAGTATTAAACAAATGAATAAATGAAATACAGGTGTTTCTGACTTTGCAAATCTCAGCTGCAGATGGCTTTAATTCCCCTTCCTATTTCTAAATGCCTTCATTATGGCAGTATTCATGATTATGTCCTTTTCTGAATTACAAAAAGATATTATCAGATGAAGTAAAGCTGGTCCATTTGTGCTCATACTCCTATTTTTACCATTGTCTTTCTTTCTGTCAGAAGAGAATTAGCAGTTTGCACTCATAGTTCCTGCAAAGGTCCTGATACCTCTAGTCTTGCAAAGTAGAAGTCTCATTTCCCCAATGAGAATTCTTACATGATTCATCTAATAAGTATGTGGTCAAGATTTTGTCCTTTATCTTGGAGTACATATTCTTTTGTATAATGAGTATGGATTGTGCCCACAATGAGGTCCCAAGTTTCAGTACTAATCAAAACAACATGATAGCACTTAGAAGTGACCCTGGGATCAGGATCTCATTAGTTTTTGTGGTTGGTTGCGTCTCTTCAAATCAGTGAAAATTCAGTTCTTACCAAATAAGCTGAGGCAGAGGCTCTGATATTGTTCTGTGTTTATAAATTCTTGACAACAACTATGGTTTACAGCGAAAAGATCATTCATATCAATACTCATATGGCCACATGAAGAAAAAGTTTCATTATATACAAGGAAAGGCTATTTTAACAGAGAACTGACAGTGTGATCTGAGATGTATTGTCATTGTCATATAGTAATGCAGAGAAGTGAAAATGACCCCTAAAGTATTTCAAGTACTTCTTCATTTTTTAAAAAGCTGATAGTCTGGCAGAGCAACATGTATTGGGTTAAAGAGAAGGTATCTTGCCTTTGAGTAACTATGGAGGAGCTGAGGTTGGATATTAATTTTATTTTATTTTTTCATTGTTTAATTTAGAAGGATTCGGCACACATTTGAACACCCATTCAAATCTCCATCCTGCCATATAATATCCATATGAAGCTCCTACTGGGAAGTATCAGAGCTATGGCAGCTTCTACTGAGATACTACCCGCAGTTATAGTGCTAGTAAAACAGAGCTGTATAAATGCAGTAAATTTTCATTTAAGTGTCTGTGAGTCAAATCCTGTAAAGGAGAGCGCAAGCGGGATAATCAAGCTGGTATCTCAGGTGAGACTGAAGGAAGAGTCACAGTGCAGCATTCAGCCCCCTGCGGTACACTGTACAGATCCCTGCAATGCAACCAGAAGGGCTTTACATTTCCTGCAAAGTGATTCTTTAAAAACAAAGCAATGCAGCGCAAGGAGCAGTTGTTTTGTTAGCACTGAAACAATCTTATTCAAACAAATATAAAGTGGAAGAAAAATGGGCATAATACAGACCAAACAAAACCTTTAGTTTTTCTTATTTCTTTACTGTCATTGAAAATGCCAGTCAATTTATTGACTTCATAACGACTCTTGTGGTGTAGGTCTAATCATCATTTTCTGGTGGAAACCTGTTCTTTTCAAAAAATGTCTTTTGACTGGCTCCCATTGTGACTTTTGTTCGACAGTGTGGATGAAGTGCACCATTTTTCTTCCTCGGTGTTGTTCCCCCACCAGAGGAGGATGTCTGTGTTTGCTTAGCATTAATTCCTCTGTAACCTCAAGAAGTGGACAGAATTAGTTCATTCTGAGCATTGCGCTATTGCAAGGCGACTGACTGAGTCTCAGGATCTAACCTAGCACATTTAAAGCAACCTCAAGTGTATTCACACAACACTGCAGACTGCAGTATAGACGTATCCTGAGTAAAGTACCAGGAAAGATTTAAAGAGTTTCTTCATATCTCGTGTCTTGGGAGTTATAAAATGAAAAGAAAAAGGGGGGATCCAGGGGGAAGATGTGTTTCTGGGAATTGCAGCCAGCAGTTTGTCAGCAAAGTTTTATTTTGTTATTCATGTCTCTTCGTTTCAAATAGTAAATCATGCTCTGAGGAAATGGGCCTTTAAAGGACTTGGCCATGGTGCTTGCTTCTTTTCCCTACATTGATGAAACAGCCCTTCCAGTTTAAATACTATCTCCTGATCATGTAAATCCAGGCAGCCCAAAAAGACTGCAGAATTTAAATACATACTGATGCCTCCAGCCAGATTTTGATGGCACTAGCTGTAGGGAAAGGATGTTTTTTCAGCTGAAAAGCCATCATTGCCTGTGTCCACAGTAGAATGACCTCAGATTTACAGCAGTGTAGCTAAAAGCAATTTGGCCCACTAAGGGTGTCATCCATATGGCCCAAAATCCTAGTCATTTAGGTGTCTCATAGGTTGAATAGATCCCCAGAAGTATTTTTTTTTCAGTTGCCCTGTTGATTTTACAGGGACCATGGTCCATGTCTGTTTATGAGAATCCTACTAGGTGCTTCTGTCCATTTCTAGGTCCCTAAACATATATTAAAATATGTCCTTCTCAGTCTTGCTAGGGGAGTTTTAAGAGCTTATTTCCCCTTTTTATCATTTCTCTCCCATCTAAAACCCCCAAGGAATTAAGGCAGAAAGGTCTTCTTAACAAGTTATTGTTGGTTTTGTTGTTAACAACTGCCACAGAACTGGCCCAGGAGCTCCACAGGGCTTCAGGTACCAGTGTCTGCAGAACCAGAGCAAGGGGGATTTCTGTGGGCCCCAGCAGAAAAAAATAGATCTTTGTTCCAAGATTATTCTTTAGTCTTCAGTCTCACATTAAGGAAAATGCATAGTGGCATATAGATCTTAGTGGCATGGCTGAGCCCCATGTGTGGTTTCTGATATTTTTTTTTTTTGAGAGTAGCTTCCAGGGAAACGAGGAGACAAAGCACAAAACCCAGTTGTGCACTACAAA
The DNA here is from genome assembly GCF_964106895.1 of Numenius arquata. Lineage (NCBI taxonomy): Eukaryota > Metazoa > Chordata > Aves > Charadriiformes > Scolopacidae > Numenius > Numenius arquata. The sequence continues at coordinate 15,215,368 of NC_133578.1, forward strand.
TTATTACAAGGTAAGGGGAAATGAAAACAAAATGAACTCTTGTTCCAATTACTAGCTTTCATGTCAGTATTTCCCTTTTGGCTCACTTTGTTGCTAATCAACAGGCAGAGTCATGGAAATAAAGCAGGACTGTAATGCCAGGTCTTTGGGACTCTGATTTGGATGGCTGGGCAAAGGTATCAACAAGACTTAACACAGATCACACTCAACACCAAATCAAATGCCAGGGTGGCCCTCAAAGGCTGAGTTGAAGAGAAGATGAGAGAGAGGCGTGTTGTGCAGCTGATCTTAATAAACTGAGAATATGATACAGTTAGTAGACAATTGCCCTTTGACAGGTGAGTAAAGGAGAGGTACAACTGCTTAAAAATCAAAATGTTTTAGGAGCTCTTCAGAGACAGCCCTCCAAATAAAGAATGCCAATAGCTATATTGAGCTAAGTAGTTAAATACAGCAGTGTCAGTTGCTCTACTTTTTATAATGTTTTGACTATTACTTGGTGGTAAGCAGTAAGGAGTTTTGAGTTCCATGTTAAGGGTTATGAAAGATTTCCTATATCACCATGGAAAGCCACTGAGGACATATTTTTAAGACTCTAATGCTTTTAGGAGCCTCCGTTGTGGAAGCTGAATCCAATAAACTGAATCTAGAAACAAGGGACCAAAATTATCTAACTATTTTGAGGGCCTTGACCTTAATCTCCCTGTGGTATAGTTTTTCCAAATATGATATTTGTTTTTCGCAGAGCTGGTCTGCAAATAATATAGCTGGCATTCAGAAGGAAGTTAGGCTGTAGATGAAACTATAAATCTGTGTTTGGAAACATGAAGACGGGACTACATCTCATTGTTTTGCTTTGCTCTAATATTTTTGGTGTTGCTACTAATGCATTTCTGTCAACTGAGTTCTACAATTGTCACCAACTTCCTGTGGTATCTATTAGGGGTGAGTAAAACTTTTAAGCCACATTAATGAAAAAAATGTTCATCTAAATCTGAATCTGAGCCAAGTATAGGAGACAGTTATCCAGAATGCCTTAACCTGAGATTTTGCCAGGGCTATAAAGTAGGAAGCATGGTCAAAAATTGTCCCCTTTTGCTTCTACTCCTGAATCCTTTCCTAACCTTTCTTATACATACAAAGCTTTATGATTCAGATTCATTTATCTGACTTTAGATACAGATTTTAAATGAGGTCGTATTTTTAACAAGTTGAATCACAATCTAGGGATACCCGTCTCTCATCATTGACTATGCAGCTTGCTTCAGGCATCTAGGGTTCACATTAATTGCCTCACTTTAAGTGTTCAAAGCTAAATGAAACTGATTCCACCTGAACAGAGTATTCTCAGGAGATTTTCATTAGGGTACATAAACTGAAGTTCTCTATTGAACTTCCTAAAAAGTTGGGGAGATGATGGACGTTGCATGTCATGAATTCTTTTCCTTTCTATGCAGGGGAAAAAAAAAAAAAAAGGCAAGGTCTGAACATTACTATTGAATCCATATAATTCGTATCATTATTTTTATGTGGAATTAAGAAATGAATGATAGATTTGTCCAAAATACTTTAGTGTTTAAAAGCAGCAGTACTAGGAGCAGTTTACATCACGTCAAATGCAAACACCTTATGAATATTCCATTTTATGGCTTGTTCTGCCCTACTATTTTCAACGATTCTGCCTTCTGACAAATAAATATTTGTTCTACTTAGCATTTCAAAGACAGCCAGGAAAGAAGAAGAAATACTGTAACTGACTGTTATTGTCATTGTCAGTGGAAAAAACAGGTATCATTATAGAGACATCAAACATTTTGGGGCAAAAAATCCCAACAGCTGTCTGCTGTCAGTGATATGCCAATAGGAACATAGGAACACTGTCTTACTTCAGAGCATGTGTTGGCTGGCTTCAAGAAAGTTAATATTTTAAAATACTTCAGATTTGTAATAGTCCAAAATATGAAGTTTTGCAGGATACTTAGGACACAAACGCAATGTAGTGCTTTTTTTTTTTTTTTTTTTTAATGATGAAAGCGCATTATAAATTATTGTGATGCAGGACCCCAGAAAACATATGCTGTCAGACCTGTGCTGGCTCTCTGCTGGCCTAGCGTAGATGTTTCTGTAACAGGCTTTTGAAACAGAATAGGCTTGCATGATAATTTCATATATACAGTGTATATTTTTAAAAATTCAATAACGACCCTCTGATGAGACCAGAAAGGAAAAGATCTTATGGAATGCTAGGTGATCATAGACATCATCTAATAGCAAATTTGTAAATATGATTCTCCAATACAAGCAAAATTGAACTTGAAGTTATTATTTAAAAGATTCCCATTGGTGGATGCAGGAACCATTTTTTCCTTATTTATGATTTCATTCACTTGATCTACAAGATGATCCCTCCCCCCATTCCTCTTCAGTGGCCCCAGTGTTAGCGCGTGATCGTCTTCAGGGGAAATAGAGATGAAAGAAGGAAACAAACAATAATACCATTCCAGAAATAGCAATGAGGTACTAGCTGTAAACCACCACAGATGATCACATCTTTGCACTCTGGGATGGAATTTACTTGCATTAATATTTCCTGATCTGAAAATTAATACATTTTTAGCTTCTCTTGTTTTTACACCTCTTTGTGGTCCAATTTCCTATACAGCCAAGATGTTAATGTAATATTTTCAGTCTCTGGTCCCAGGTAATTTTCTTATCTATTTTTAATGGGATTAGCATAGAGTGTGCCATGTCTTACTTTCAGCTATGAAATTTTAACTGCATATTGAGTTGTGTTAGCAAGAGTTCAGCCAGCAGGTGGATGTGAATGATTGATCCCCTCTATTCACTGCTTGTGAAACTACATCTGGAGTGCTATGTTGACTAACTGGAGGGACTTTAGAGGAGAATCACTGAGAAGGTTGAGGGATTGGATGTGCTAGGAGAGTTGTTTTTTCAGTGTGGAGAGGAGAAGGCCAAGGGGAGTAAGTATCTTCTGCCCTCATCTTCTCTATAAGCACCCATTAGGAAGTTAAATCAGACTATTCTCAAATTACAAGGAATTGAGAGGACCTGGACACAAGTCACACCAAGGCAAATTCTGGTTGGATATGAGGGGAAAAAAATCACAATAAGGGTGGTTCAGCCCTCGGTCAGGATGCCCAGAGAAGTTGTAGAATCTCCATCCTTAGAAATATATTTTAAAAAAAAAATAATTAACTGAAATGTTCCTAAACGCCAAAAGAAAGGGGGTTTTAGACTAGAGGACAGACAAAAAAAAGAAATAAAACCCACACAAATAATTTCAGCAAAGGATATGAGGAATAAAAAAAGGTTAAATTTTATTCCAGAATCTTAGCAGAGTTTGTGTAGGTTTTTCCTTGTGTCTAATAACAATGCTATACCTAGTATATCAGATGCAACATCTCCTAACACCTTTCCACCCCAAAATTACAGCACTAACTTTTCATCCTACATATAGATGACACCTAGACCAGAGTTTAAATTTTGTGTTCTTTACAGGAAAGAAATGGAATAACAGATGGTTCCAATTAAAAAACAGCAGGAGAACTATTTTTTTTTTTAAACTGAGCAATCTGGGTCATGAGCAAGTACTGTTTTTTCTCTCCTGCTTCATCTTGAAATTGCAATGAATTCTGAAAAAAAAATCATAACCAGAGATCTGTGAGATAAGAAATGTAATTAAGCCTAGTAGGAGTCAGACTCTTCTTTAACACCTTTAAACAGATGGAAGGATGGAATGAGGCCTAAGGTAATATCAGATATCCTTTGGAAAGTGGGAGAATTGCATTCATTCCTCAGTAACCACTGTATTCCACTGTTATCCCCAATGGATTGGATAATCTGGCACTAAATGCAACTATTTTGCATTTTTTCTATATAATTTGTTCAGTATACAGACTTGGGGGAAATTGCTATTTTTGTGTTCCTAAGCAGAACACAAGTGGTGTTACAAGAATTATCAGAACACCTCAAAAAGTGCAAACACACCAAAATAAAATAAGAATCACTTTCTCAGTCTCCAAACTGCTCACAGAAATAATCCTGTAATTTATTCTATTATTCACTCTATCAAAGGAGTGTTATCATGGCCAAGGGTTGCTTGTACAGGGAACAAAGGATTCCTGCTGCAATTGGTGAAGTCATCCCAGTTCTGAAGGGGGCAGAAATTGGTGATGAGACATGGATTCAAATCTGATCTTCGACACAATTTGTTGTAGCAGCTATTGAATATTCAGGACATCTTTGGTAATCAGTACCTATTTCTTTAATCGGGGGCAGTATTCATTTGCATAGATGACAGAAACTAATTTCTGTTATCACATAAAAGAGCTGCTTTTTAACTCCAAAGGGCCAAGAATTTTCTTGATATCTAAGATGCCAGGTTTGCTGAGGTCAAGCCAGAATAGCAATCAATCCTGTGCGTAAAGCATGTGCTATGTTCTACTCATAATGAGAAGCCACCCACTTAATACTGGAAAATAAATACATAGATAAAAGTAGTTATTTAAATTATGAACAGCACCAGCAGTTTAAAAATGGTCTTTAAGTAATTAATTTTTAGCAACTAATAAATGTCTTTAATAGTAATTAAAAGCTAATTGAATAATTTCCTCAGGAATGTATTTACTAATGGTATTTCTGGAAATTCCTTTTCCTTTTAAATGTTTCATAACTGTTGTTGAGTAATTAATGTTCACTAATTAATTTTGAAGTAAGAGTCCTGACCCTTCGAGCAGTCTAGGAATGGAATTCCCTTAGCTGATGTGTATTCATTTAAAGCAATTCATAGTAAGACCAAAAAATAGTATGCTTATAGGGGGAAAAATATTGGTGCCTTAGACTCCTGAAACCTATAGATTCTTAGTGAAGTTTATCTCCTAGAGGCATGTCTGCAAGGATTCAGGCAATTGGACATAGGGTCGTGCTTTGAGTGACTTGGTGATGAGCCACTACTCCAGTGTGGCATCCATGAATAGATATTTAAGTTTTTGCAGTTCCCAGGTTAAATGAATTAACTGAAAGATGACAGTGTTTCTGAGTAGAATTTTTAAATGTCTCCCAAGTTCAATGGAAGCCATTTCCTCTTTCTCTCCTTGCTAGATTCTAGCGAAGAGGGAGCTTTCATAAAGCTCGGGAACCGGTCAGTCCGAAGGGGTGTTCACGGCACCTGCAGCTATAGACAGACCCTAACGCAAAGGTAAGGGCTCTGGAGGCAGCCTTGGAGGACTGATGCACAGTTTTTGCAGTGCCCAGCAGCAGGTACATTTAAAAGATACATTACATCTCTGCTTTGTAAAAGAGCATGGATGGAGATTCAGTGTGTGGGGGGCCTCACTTCCTAAAGACCTCGGCAAGGCTCTCTTAGCCACTGCTCTAGGATTTGGAAAGAACAGGCTGTTTCAAATGAATTATTTCAGGCTTAAAGTACTTTTTAAATGAAAATTTGCATTGTTTGAAGGTTTCTGAGCGTGTCTCTCATCAGGCACAATTCCTCTGTGGGCTACAGCTTATAATCATATCTCTGGCTGGATTTTTGGCAGTAGGATTAAATATGGATGTTTTAATTTTGAAAGCACAAGCCGAAGCTCCAATTTCACAGGGTCAAATCTCATTTCCATTAACAATGGCTGTAGAAGGGTCAAAAAGCTCTGTCTCAGTCAGTCAATATTACAAGATCACGAATAGTACAATGAATGAGTTATAGCTGCTTGAATGCACATGACCTGTGCTCAGTGTTAATTGACTTCAGAGTGACAATTTGTGGGTATTAAGTCAGAGCATGTTCTTAGTCCATGGATGTTCTCAGTGGCAGAGTGTTCTCTTTAAAGCATATTTTTCAATTCATGTATATCTGGAAAAGTCAGCAACTAATGAACTACTGAAACCATCCTAAATCTTGAAAAAATATTAAGAAAAGATAAAATAATAATTCTTTCCTACCATTGGAATGAAAAACATGGATTGGGTTCATTATGGTCTCACAAAGATAACAGGCTAAATAAGAAAAGGAAATAATCTGAACCTGGTTGGAAAGGTAGGCCCAATTCGGCTTTTATTCCTGCTGTTGTAAATCTGGAGCCACTCATGTACAGACTGAGGGTGGCCTTTATTCTTAATTGCTGCATTTTAGTGCTATTTATTCAGCACAAAAAGGGAAGGAGTCAACCTGGGAAGCAGAGGTGGTGATATCTGCAAGCTAATACTATATTGTGAAAAAGCTGTCTTTATAAGTGTAAAGAAAATACTAATGACTTCGTTGGAAAAATAATTAAAGGATATTGGTGACATTTTTGTCAATTGAAAACATATATTTTACTTGCTTTCAGTTTATGAAACAATGACTAATTTCACCAATTAATTGCTCTGATGGAGAACAGTGTATTTTAAGTTGACATACCCCTTAATTTTACATTATGCTTCATGAACCTAGTAATTTTAAATGAGTATCATTTAATTCTGAGGACAATGAATGAAATAAAGGAGACCTGCAAAGTTATGATACAATACAGAGGAGTTTCTTTCACTCCAATCAAGCCTATACTATTATTTTTCTCCTGGTGTTTTTATAATATATTATTCCTCAAAAGTCACTGTGAGGTCATTTCTACAAAAGCCTGGAAAATCCTCAACTTGCTAGCTGGGAAGTGCAGCTCTGCTTACTAATCTTGCCTCAGCTTTGAGTCATCTGTGGGTGTCTGCAGCAAACTGTGACTGTTCCCTCTATACCTCTGCAGTGAGGATGGAGGCAGGTCTGTCACAGCGTCGTTGCTGCTCCCCCAAAGCCCTCTCTGGCATTCTCAGTGCAGGACAGGCACGTGCTCTCAGTCATACACAGGAGGAACACTGTGCACGAATGACTGAGTCTAAAATAAATAAGGTGACAGCAGCACAAGCAGACCTTTGCTGGGGGAACAGGACCGGGTTGTCTGTCGTGACACTACCCCAGGCAAAGACTCATCAGGTGAGAAAGGCAGAGGGTAAGTAGAGAAATGGAAATAAAGTGACAGATCAAGTTGCAGCAAAGGCTAATAACACATATTGGATTAAAAATACAGGTTTCCTGAGTCTCAGGTGAATCTGTTAAACCTAGGTTTATCTGCTCATCTAGCCCTCATTTAATTTGACCCCAGTGGGATTCTGTGTGAGAGCAAGGAGAGAAGCAGGGAAGGAAAGCAGCAGCTGTTGCTCAGACAAATGCTTAATTTTCCTTCTGCCATTTATGAAAGTCTGTGCAACCAGCACTGGAAATCCCATGGCAAGTTTGCCCAGGAAATTAACTCAAATGACGTATTTATTCAAACTGTGGGTATCTTTCAAGTAACTCCCCCTTCCAAAAATCAAATATTCTCATGTGAGAATGTTGTGACTGGTGAAGGTGAAGGGCTTTTTTACTCTCAGATGAAGAACAGCACAATATAAAGCTGAGATCTTGCTGCTTAATGCTAGGGTGGGGCTATCAAAGTAACTGAGAGCAAAGTGTGTGTGCTCAACATGCTGCCCTGTGCTTTCCAGGTATATTCATTTGCTTCTTCAAGTGGTTTATGTGCGAATGAGACTTAAAGCAATAAGACAGAGTGACAGAGTGTGTCTGCAAAGTGTTGGGCATACCATATCTTGCACTTCTGAAGGTGCACTTTGTGTGAGGGGTTATTTTGCCAGTGTTAGCTTACCATCTAGGTGCTGGATTTCTGAGGCATATTGCAGAGGTGGCAAGTATAGGCTGGATCTGTGTGTGTGTGTGTGTGTTTCCAGTACACACCATTTGTTTAAAATCAAATTCTCTACCTGAAAGTGGTCTTGCAGAATCTAGTTGGTATGGACAGGGAAATGGTTTATGCTGTGTAAGACTCCCTGTCACAGGTGCCTTTGGGGAAGTGTCAGAGAATGAGTAAGTGCTTCCCAGACAGCCTAAGCAATATAGGGGACTTGCAGTAACAAAATAATAATAATTAATAATAAATAAATAATAACAATAATAATAAGTAGTAGTGAAATGAGATGATGCACAAGCAAAATTACCTTCCTGTACTTCCCAAATGCTTCTTTTTTTTTTTTTTTACCATATTTACCTTTAAAAAAAATAAATTTTCATCTCCATCTGCTTCATGGATACATAAGATGAGTCTTTAAATTTGAGAACCGACAGAAGGTCAGTTGTCAAGGCAGTTATCCAGCCAAGAGGTATGAAACTTGATGAGCCAAAGATAATTTGGCACTGTTATATCAAAAAGACTTAAATTCTGTGCATCAATTAAATACCACGAAGAGTTAGCTGAGCGGGGAGAGAAGAACTTCTTGGCTCTTCCTATGTCACGATTAAAGTGTAGATGAGGTACTTCTATGATATTCCCGTTGCTCTTTAATGTTTGAATAAACTCAGATTCATGGGATTAGAGAGGTTCAAGCTGATGGTCAGTTAACCAAATTCACTCTTCACATGTTGCTTTGGAGAAAGAAAGGATAGTCTTAGGAGTAAAATTGAAGTTTATGACATCAAGGAAATGGTCTTGGATCTGTTCTCTGCTATGGTATTTCTTTGCTGGGATGTCCACTTAGTTGACTTGTGTCTCAGTTTCTTCACTTATCTGAAATAAATTGTACATAGCACTTCCAAGTCCTTTGAAGTTTAGCACTCCCTACTGCTATTGCTTCTTACAGCTTGATGCTTTCTCCAAGGCTTCTCCAATTTTGTACGTGGGTGCACAGCCCTGGTAGAGAATGAGGAAGATGAAGCCATTCTGCTATGGTCTGCTCTGACCCTAGCTTTCTCTTCTTCCAAATGGAGATAATCTACCTCTTGATATTTATGTTTTGGAAATAAACTGTACAATAAAGATGGAGTTAATGAGAACAGATAGTAATGAGGGATGAAAAACATGATACAACTTTGCCTCTCTTGGGAGGGGGAGTTACGCAGAGGACGCTGTGTTGTTAATGTATGTACTAGAGTGATGAAGAGAAACAAAGTTTCAAACAATCAGGGGAAGAAACAATGTTACTTGAAATGCCTTTGATGTCCCCGACTGTACTGCAACTCCTGACCTATAAACTTCTTGCTTGACCTTGGACTTTGCATGCGTGCTTTTCTGTTGTAATTTAGAAGCTTAGGTCTGCAGTAGAGGGAAAGAAAATAAATCTTAGTTGGTTACTGTTTGTTACCAAACACTAGCAGAGATTAGAACATAGATTTCTCAGCATTTGAGAGCTGGGCAGTGCATCTCTCCAAAGCATTTGATGTCACAACCTCTGGTTTATTAATGTTTGAATACTTCTGGCTTCTATGAGACCATTCTTGCCAGAGAAAAGTCACCATCATGCTCCCACATTGCCTGTTGCTTGGTAATTAGCCTGTTCTTCTGGCAGTGAAGATGTGAATTTGAATCCTTGTTAGGGAAGGAATTGATTAGATCTTACTCTTACTTCTTACGATTCTTATTCTGACTAAGTGGAGATTATTAATAGAAGCCAATGAAATGGTAAAGGTACCAATGCCAGCTTTTCTGACAAAGTTTTGTACAGAGCTCAACATGTGTCCTGGGTGTATTTACCAGATGGACAGCTTTTGGCCAGGGGAAGCATGTGTTTGATGTTCCTGAGGAGATCTGGGTGTCTAGTTCATACTCTTTTAGGATGAAGACAGTCCTGTTCAAGCTCAGCAGTAGAACTCTAAATACCCAAGTGATCTAAAATTGACCTCTGTGTAGTGTGTCGGTGACTTGCATGGAGAAGTGTTAGCTGAAATCAGGGATCAGGGGCTGTGGTTCTGGAGTTGGAAGCATCTGTTCCAATGTGCTGAAGTATATTCACAGATCCAGCCGTCAGCCTTTTACTGTGAAAGTGTATCATCAAAACAATATTATTTGGGAGGTATCCATACCTTCTCAAGTCATTTAAGTGCATTAGTATTGGTTTCAGTAGAGTGATTTTCCTATAAGCTGTCAAAACTTGCTGGGAATATTCAATTTGACTGTAATCAGAGGCCTTTGGTGAGTAATAGGACCTTACAATAGAGCACTAATTATATGAGGGATGAATGAATCTTAACTGAGTGACAAATGAACATGTCTGTCAGTGATACCCTGGCACATATCAACTTGAAGTTCATTCAGATTCCTCACTTATTGTGTTCCCTGGGCACTGCTGAATTACAGTCTCCTTAGGTTCAGATGTTGTACATGCATTGGGTTTGACAGTGTCACTATGGGATCTTTATATTTTAAATGTTGCTTTAGGCTTAAAAGGAGAAATATGTCAGTAGAAGTCTTTGCAGCTTGACAGACAGCTCTGGATTCACCTTGTCAGTCAGGTCTTCCTAATGCACCCTGCTCTGGAAAAGGAGAGTACCTTCTCAAAGACATACTAGGCTGAGCCCTGTGCTTGTTATTTCCTGTGAGATTTCTACATTGAAATGTCTCATGAGTCATTCTGATAATTGAGTACCACCTGACACAAAGCACAATGGGCTTTATGCAACTTCAGATTTCCATTTGGTATGAATAATGTACCATTAGGTATGCCCTGTAATGATCACAGAGGTTGATTTTTATTTTTTTTTTAAACTTGTTAATTTTACCAAGTTGAAATTTATCATTAAACAAGCACTAAGAGTCACTGGGGTTTCCATTCCATGCAGCTCAAGTTTATTTTTTTCCCCTCTTGGCCATTTTTGAACTACAGTGAAATTTTAACAGGCTCTCTTGAGGTCCAGAAGAACATGCAAAGTTCAGCTGCTCCCTGGTGTTCAATTCAAGAATCCCCAGAATAATGCTGTTTGGTAAGCAACAGTAATTCTCATTCCCTAATTGCCCCTGTTTCCCCTTCATATGTCTTGAGGGAAGACTAATCCTTGATGAGTGATAAATTTCCTTTCATGGAGTTTTACAGCATGGTTTAAGGTCCCTCTCAGAGAGCTGGTTAATTATAAATCACATGCAATTTCTGGCAAAGCTTAGGGATCTTGTGTTAATGATAACTTCTTGACTTTTTTTAAATCAATGTAAAAGTTAGTAACAAAACACTTTACAAGGAATCAGCTGTGTTGTTGATATCTTATGTAGCCTAAAACTAAGTTGTTAGCTGTCCTTTTCTGAGATGAGAGAGCTTTTAGGCTGCAGATAATGTATGGTCTCAGACAGTCAGGATCAGGCATGCCATAATTTTCAGTCTTTAAAATAGCAGTGATGTTCTGACAGTTCCATGGGATATATACCCTTTACCAAACAAAGAAAACAATTTCACATTTCTCAATCCAAAAGCCATAGGAAGAGATTCCTCTTTCCAGAAAATCAGCTCTTTCTGAGGAAAAACAAAAGCTGCAAAAGAATTCTGATCTTTTCATAAAGAGACATGAATATTGCTGTTCCAGGTAATTATGAAAAAAGTCATTAAAATTGAAACTCTCATAGCTATGAAGGAATGCTTGGTGTGACATCTATGTATGAGAAGGGAAGGATTGCACTTATAGATTTAGGGGCAACTCAATAAAGGTCTTGCTTTAACAGTGTTTGCATATGGAGACAAACAGTAAGTAAATAATGATTAAAATACTTGACAATCAAATACTTCTAAACAAAGGTATTCTTTGGAAAGTACTTATGATATATAAAGCTGGGAGCCAATTGTGCAATTTTTAATGCAACATGACCATGATCTTATTTTGTTTATTACTTGCAGGAAAGTTGTTGTTCTACGTGGGAGGATTTTACGTTTTACGTAAAAGGATTATGATAACAGATATATACACAGATTCATTCTATGTAGAATATAACTCAAACACTTGAAGATTTTATAATAGTTAAAAAAGATAATCTTGTTCAGATTGTGGCCCAACACCCATCATTCAGAAAAAAAAAAGATCAATCAAATCAGCATCGTGTTTCTTAAGTACATCCAATATAGTTTCTGGTTAATATCAACAATTAAATGCTTTCCATTTATGGAAGTGGAATCAGCAACCTTCTTTAAGCAATTATAAAATGTCAATCTGTTCAAAGAATTTGAGTAAACATTGTCATCTTATTTGCCTCTTCCAGCACAAAATGTCAGAAGTTTGAAAAATTCATAAAATGCTTCTCATTTTTTCAGACTATTTTTGGCAAAGTCTCCCTTTTGGTAAAAGTTGAGAACATGTTCGCTCAAGTAATGAAAGGCAAAATAATTTTAATTTCAGATTTTGCTTTTGTTTCATGAGTGACTACCATGAAAATTTTAAAAGCTTAAATACGAGCTTCTGCCAGTCTGCAGACTTTCAATATTGCATGGAGTACCTGTTTTGTTGATCGATTTATTCCTCCCCTTCTCTCCTTGGTGAGAGTTCAGATTCATTCAAACAGAATAATTTCAAAATGATTAAACTCAGTTTACAGTGCTGCAGGTAGACTTTCACCTTTTTCTGCTTGGTTAAATTACATTACCTTGGAGTAACCGGCTAGAGAATAAGTTTGTACAACCACTTTACTACAAGAGGCATTTTACTGATGAACGTAACCCTATGGCTGGAAGAAGGAATATTCCAGTTGTTGATCAAAGGAGATCATCACCAATTTTGATGAGCTATGTACTTCTAGCTGTTTTTCTCCACTTAATCTCTTCAGAACAATACTACTAGTTGAGATGCACTAATACATGCTGGATAGGAACCAGTTCCTGAACCAGAGCTGTGGTTTTTAACATGTAAGACACTGGGAAGGGGGGGAAGGTTAGAAGCTGGAGGCCTAAATGATGCTTTTGAAATTGGCCACTTAAAGTGAAATTTTTTATTTGCTGAGAGAATTTTTTTTCAGTAAATGTTAATTTACATCTGCTCTCTTGAGAGATTCTGAAATTACTAAGTTTTCCAAACTAACTTGCTGTTAGGAACTCATCTCATATCCAAGAAAATTAGGTTATTTTGTTTTGCTTTCTGTCCTCCTGTCCTCTTGTTTTACTTCAGATCTGTTCACAGTTTTCCATGCCTCACATTTCCCACTTTTTAACAGCCATATCATCAGCAATAGGTGGGGAGGAGGGCTTTCATCCAGTCTGGAATTTTTTCAGTCTCACTGAAACAAGTCCTATGTAACTGTTCATCCTCCTCTCCCGGACTTTCAGAGAATATCTGAATTGATATTTTCCCCTCACACTGGCTAATCTCCAAGAGCTTGGTTTTGCTGCAAGATTCCCCAATCCCCACTGTCTTGGCACACATCTGCCTTACGGCATATAATGTTCCTTTTATGAGCGATCCAGCTGCAAATTACCCTGACACATGGGAATTTTCTTATAGTGTCTCGTTAGTGTAGCTACAGCAATGCCGGCAAAATCCACTAACCTCAGGTATAGGACATACTTGGGTTATATCAGCATTCAAGACAGGCTGTACCCAACTACAAAGTCTTGAGTCCCTTCATGGTAGAATTATTTCTTTGAGATTGCCTCAGCCAGAATTATTTGGGGATATGAGCCTGCTAAAGCATGGCACCCATTTACAGGGCCGTTTGCCAGTTTTCAACAGCATAAATCACACTGAGAGCATGGCTCTCCTGGGAGCCAGTTGTCGGGTTTGGAACTTGTTCAGCAAACAGCTTATCTGGAATAGGAGAAGGGTGGTTTTTTCCTGAGTTACAACACATCTTTCTGTTTACAGAGCATCTCATACTGCAGTGATCTATACACTAGAAATTAATGAAGGCTGAGTTAAAATTACCAAAATAATGCTTCGTATTTATAAATGCCAATGTTCTACATGAGTATGTTATTTGTATGTATAATCTCCTCTAGCTGAGGGAATATGGACACTTGAAATTTTTTCTCATTACCTTTGCTGGTTTTAAGTTTTTGCCACCTTCTTCTCTCCCACAAAAAGCTATTTCCCTTTTTAAGCAAGATCATGCTTTATGGGCGTAAAGATAGGGCTCATGGACAACCTTGTATGCTCTATGGGAACAAAGGTATAGACTCAGCATGAAAGGAAGAGCCAGAGCTGAAAGGCAAGAATCAACCACCAGGTGGATCAGCGATTGTGGGACTAGAGTAATGAGAGCCATGGAGGCGAAGGACCAATCGAACTGACAGGTTTTAAAAAGCTTACTTTTTCCAATGACTAATCATGCCAATGGCCGGATTACTTTTCCAGCTGCAAGGATAGTGCACCAAGGTGCACACTCATAAACCCTGTTTATTTTTAATAATTTGAGGTTTGAATTTAGCTAAGAGGATAGAGAACTGGAGCAAGTAATGAGAATAAGTATCCTGATAGCCAAGCACCAAAGCTAGCTCCTGCCCTTCTCTGGTGACTGGGTATTGATGCTTTCTCTAAATTGCCCTTTATATATACTCATCTGTAGAGTATGACTCCTTCCCACACTTCAAAAGGCTTGGGTGTAAATTGCTTGCTCTGGGTTATATCATCCCTGGTCAGACAATGATCTTTGTGAATCCTCCTCCCAAACAATGTGGAAGAATGTCTGTCAGAATGTAAGCGGTGGCTTATTCTGTCACTGCTCTACCCTGCTGTAGGCCATGGCCTTGAAACAAAAGGATGTAATATAGATTACTGTAGTCAAGGTAACACCATGCCTTTAAATGGTTCCCACTGTGCCTCTCAGAGAAGGAATAAAGAAATGCCTTATGCTCAGCTGAGTAGGACCTCACTCAGGAAATAAACCTTTTTCACACTCCCCTGAAATCCTATTTTAGGTCTAAGAATAGTGATGCTACAGTTTAAATGGCAAAAAAAATCTGCTTAAATTTCTTTTGTTGGCATCTGCATTGTTAGCGCCCCTTCCCTCTATACTTTAGAAGCAGTTTTGTTAGAATACTGCAGCATTTACCTTTGCACTGCTGGCTGATCAGCGCTATGCATAACACAACTAGTAAATACTCAGGGTATTTAAAAGAAAACAAAAAGAATTTTTGTTCTGGTTTTTGCCAATTTTATTATTGAATGACAGATTTCTTTTCACTATGATGCTTCTGGGAAGAGGGTGTAGATTTGTATTTTTCAGATTTCAAAAGAAAAAATGCATCCAACACTGGCTAAGAAAAATTTTTTAGCCAAGGCACTGCTTCGTAGAACAGTGACTGCTTTGAGATTGTGGGATCTTGTGTTTTCAAATGATGGAAATTGTAATTATTCTGCAAATTTAAAGAGCAATAATGAATGTGTTTTTCAGGCTTGTGCACACAGGTAAATACCTGTAATAAAGATGAAAGTTTTCCTGTAGCTCTGCATGTCAGTCACAGTGCTACTCAGCCCTGAGTGCTGGCCACGAGGGCTAAACATAGAGCTCCTCAGACTGTGTTTGGTCTCCAGGATGAACTGGAGCAATTTGAACACTGGCCTGAATTAAGCAGTTGTCGGCAACTCTCTATGTTGCGATGTCATCTGAGAGATGGCAGCAGATGACAGCATCTGTCCCCTGAATGTTGGAAAAAAGAACCTATTCTGTACCCACTAACACCAAATCTGCTGGCTGGTCCTAGATACTTTTTTGTAATCAAAGGTACCAGCTTAGAATCAGCTGTTGAGAAAGTTGTCCTAATCCATAGACTTGCAACACCAAGTGAACTTACATTAGAGAAACTAAAACACGTTTTAGTCTTCAGGTAAGTGTATTAATGCTGCAGGAAAAATAAAACTGAGATTTAACTTCCAAAGGCAGAAAAACATGTTCCCTGGTTTTCTTTTCTGTTGCCCAGAGAGGTGATACGCTTAGTTCTGAAGAACCATAAGACAAATGCCAGTCTGGCCAAAACCACAACAAAAAGAAACCAAAATGAAAAAAAGATGTTTATTCCTCTAAAATTTTCTTAGACGTTTTCCTGGGGTTTTTCTCCTTTTCTCCATGTAGTTCAAATGGAGACATGGGTTTATATACGGTACAAATACATATTTTCATGTATGAAAGAATTTAAAACATCTAAACAAACCTTAGTTTTTCAACTCTCATTTTGATACTTTTGTGCTTCAACTACGTTTTGCTTCTGGAGTGGAAGTGGCAGGCATGGAAGAGAAGAGGAAAGCTTATCTCAAAAAAACCTTCTGTGGTATTAGTGTATTTGTCTTCTAACACTGCAACGTCCAAGATAAGTGTTTATAATAGACTTGCAAAAGTACTACATAACTCTACTGGTCACAGCATACAACAACTTTCTTGGGGGAAATTCTTAAAAGCGTGTGGACGGTCACGCCAGGTCCAGTAATATGTATTTCTGAAGCATGAAAAAGCAAAAGGATTTCCTGGATTGACACTTCATTTGTGTAAAACGTTAGTGGGTCAGTAAACTTACCTTATAAACATACCAGGAGGTTTTTTTGCATCCTCTCAGGCAGTTTGAAAAGATATTCGTATTCAGAGCAGCGATTTAAGCCAAAATGTCTGGAATAGGTAATGTGATTGGTAGTGTTAAAGGCAGTGACCTTTATCTGACATGGTCTGACACAGCTCCTTCTTTGGTAGAGGCTGTGTTTGAACGAATCTATCATTTAATGTCCCTAAAGCTGGTGGTGAGCTGTAGAAAATGCAAAGGAAATACCATTCAGATCTTTGCATTGTGATTGGATGCATCCTATGCTGGTGGTGTGATTTTTAGTACATGTGCTTTGTTCACTCTTTTGAACATCTGCCACAGACAGATCACATGTTTGAAACCCTATAAATGTGCAATACGCAATTGTATCTCCCCAAAGATGGACAAAACCCATAGAATTTTACAACTTTTTAGAAAAGATACAACACAGGACAGGGATAATGCAGTAGGCTGGGATGGCATAGCCCAAGTGGGGCTACAAATAAATATATGGGGAGGGTTTTTTGATAATTCCAATCAATTGTGGTGTTCCCCATTAGACAGCTGTCTTTGGTGGCTACTCAGGATTTATAAAGATGGACATCTATTGACCTGAGTACTGCTTAGGCTCTACTTTTCATCATTAGAGCTAATAATTAAATGCTGGATGCTGATCACTCCAAGTAACATTTGCAGCTTCAAAATTTGTTTGATAGCTCAAAGCAAATGAAAAAGAAAATGATATCTGGAATTGTTTCCAAAAGTCTGTTTTTTTTCAGATTAAAAGCTGAATTTTTAACTTGAGGAAGACATGTAGGCTTGAGAGAGACTATGATATTGAATGCATGGTTCTGGGAGAACAAAAATTAAATCCTAGCCCAAGTGATTCAAAACACCACTGCCATTCTTGTCCAGTTTGAGGAAAAAGTGTCGTCACTGCTGAGGCTGTTGCCTCAACTGCAAGGATATGTGTCCTTTTTTGGTCATTGCCAGGGCATTCTGGGTCTCTCCAGTTCATTTATTTGATGAGAAAAAAGTGTTATTTGGCTGCAAAGTACTTCTGCTGACATGAAACGTCATTAGTGGGAAACTGCTCTGTCTACCTCTGCTGTTACAGCTGCAGAGTCAGCCATGTCATTTTTGAGAACGCCATGTAAAGCGCTCACCAGTACGTGGTGTTTCCCAGGTGCCATGTCATTTCAGAGCTGGAAGCTGGCAAATGTATTGTGTTTCTAACAGGTACCCCTTTTCTTTCATGGCTACAGTGTGAATTACAAAATGCATGTAGGTACTTTGTGTAACTGCACAAAGTTTAAATATTTTGGTTTTTTTTCCATGGTGCAAATCATAGAAATCCCATTGGTTTGGTGCCTGTTCAATCTCAGCACGAACTACAAGGACTTTTATTCCTTAGCTTTTATATCTGAAGTATATGTAGCTTTCCTGCATCTGAATCTTTTATACCTTCTTTGGTTAAACATATTTCCCAAACTGTAAGTGAAATCTGCTTTTAGCTTGAATGGCATGTAGAGTCACTAAAGAAATAAGGATAAAATGTACACTTAAAACACAGCATCAAACCTTTTGTGTGGCTTGGAGTCACATTGATTTACAATATTACTGCTCTTATTTCCAAATCAACACAATCCTGAGAGGAGTCATCTTGGAGAGAACAGATTAACCAAAAGTAAATGTTGCATCAAGGGTTTTTTGCTGCCATTTCTTTTACCTCATGCAAATCTTTTTGTGTTATGATTTTTATGAGTTATGATGAGGTGGCCTCCCAAATCTCATGAGGAAAGAAGAAATTAAGGCGTATCCCAGCTTTCTGCTATGTATCCACAAGACTTGAATGGGCTAATGAATCAGGAATAAAAGCCTCCTCTCGGCTGCAGAGGAGAAGCTCAGACTCTCTGGGATATAGCTTTTTGCAGCTTCCAACCTCTCTATGAGGGATGGAAGTTATCCATAGGACTTCTAGGAAGAAGGCTGTCCACAGGGAAATAGAGGGACGGAAAGGAAAAAAGGAAAATAGAGGCTGGTTGTCTCATGGCATGCCTTGAAGTGAAAGCTAGAGGCCTGTCAGTGGGTGCCAGACTAAAAAGCAGAAGAAAAAGGGAACTTCCCTGTCTCCCAAGCAGGCTGTGACAGGGAACTAGGCAGGTGACCTTTTCATTTAAATGGCTATTTTTGTTGCAAATGGCTGTTGCCGTAGCTGCTTCATACACTTTTAAAATATTAATTGACTACAGAACAGACTAGAAAATGTTGTGGTTTTCAATTGCAGAAAATGAAGAAGAAAAAAAATATACCAACAAAACATATTTTACATTTGTTATTGCTATGTTGAATCTTATGGTAAAAGCTAATATGTCCCAAATAACTCTCATGGGTGATACTGCACTTTGTGAGCAAAGCGAATAGAGCTGGCTTGTCACTGAGTCGACGGCCCAGAAACTTCTCTGTGGCTTACAGAGTCTTACCATAGCAAAGTGGTGGAAAGAGAGTAATCACTTCATCTTCTTTATGGATATGCTGGCACATGTCCCTTGTGGGCTAAAAGCAGGGGGGGGAAAAAGGGAATTTATACACAAGGTTTGAGACTGTCCAGCTTTTTAAAATAAATCAGCCTGTGTTGCTGTTGGAGAACATGCACTCCATTCAGCTGGAGTGGAAATGCATCCTGATTGCCTGTGAAAAATGAAACTGCAGTGCCTGACCTTCATCCATAGAAAGCAAGCTCAGAAGTCCATGCCCAGATCTGTGCTGGCTAATTTTTTTACATCTGTGTGTGAGGATGCAGAGCGTTGAGGCATCCTCAAAGCATCAGCTTGACTCCAGGAGCACTAGAGAAGGATTTAAGCACTGGGACAAGTTTTAAGAAAGCAGGACATTTCTGTGTATAATGCTGAGATTGACCAGTTGGGGTTTTAGAGTGTAATTGTCTGCTATATAGGCTGAGGCACTTCTTTGAGACTCTGCTTCTTTCAAAAAAAACACAGGTAACGTGGCAGCAGAGAGAAGATGTAAATAGCTCCTTGATGAGACAGCCCTGTAATGAAGCAAACACTCTGGCAGTCTCGCCAACTTCTTTCTACAGCAGTTCCCTCTAATTACTGGGAGAAAACAGGCTGTAGTGAGGAAGGAAGAGCAGGAAAGAGCATCTTGAAATAGTAAAGGACACAGGGCGGGAAACAGAGGATGAGGCTTGTGAGCATGAGATCTAGCACTAACACCAGCAAGAAGCTTTCCTGGCCTGTGAAGCTAAGGCACAATACTGTCCACTGGAAAATTAATCAGGGGGAAAAGTGCTTCTGGTGCAATCATCAGAGTTATTTAAATGCTGTGAAATCCCCTGTTGTTATTCAGTTGACAAATAAAAACTATATTTGTTATAAGCAGCTTTATGCTTTGAAAAAAGGATTCTTTTAAGGTTAGCTTAGCCACCTTATACGAAGGGGGACGAAGGGGGACGGAAGGGGGACAAAAATACATGGCTGTGACTCTGTTCAGCAGATAGTCTTCTGTTTTCATATAGATATCAGCCGTGTTATGTTCCTGTTGTATAGCTCGCTCTTTGGACAGCAAAATAGAGGTTTGTTTTGCACTTTTTGATATATCAGCATTATTCCACCAGATTAATACAGAGAAAACCTTAATTTACTCTGGTAGATATCATGTGATGTGTTTTCACTCAGAAGGATTGATAAGAAGCACCTTGAAGCAGAGCAGATATTCCTGTCTTGTTTTATACTTTACTGTGACCATGGAGTCTGCCAAACCAACTGGCACTTCCTCACTGCAGTCTTCTGTATGCAAAATTATTTCCACAATATCTACTGTACATCCATCCAGCCCTGACACATTCTGTTACAAATCCAGCCTCCGTAACTCTTTTAAACGTGGTTCTTCTCCATATGAAGGATAAGTATGGGATATACTTGCATTCTTTAGTGCTCTTAGTACATATGACTGCTTCACAGGCATGACTTTTGGGGACCTTACAGAGAGACTGAGAAAATATTATACCTTTGATAAATGTCTTACATGAATCTGAACAAATAATTCCAAAATCAAGGTACTGTTTTGGTCTCTGTTCAGCAATAACAAGTACATTGCAGGAATGAGAGCTTTGTAAGTCTCTGAGTGGGTGGCTATACTCTAAACACAGGTATCTCCAGATGCTATCCTTGAAGCCGAGTATATAGTTCTTTAGGTTTAAAGGCTTATTCCGAAAAAATCCTTTCTCTGAGCAGCTGAGGAAGGTCGAAGAGGAAGGTGCCTGTTACAACCTGTCTGACCAGCAATCTTGCAAGATTTGACAGGGGCACTGTCACGTTTAGCTCTCTCATCTCTGCTAACTGGAGCTCTTGTAGCTATTCTGAGCCACTCAGTGGATCATGCTGGAAAAGAGAATCGAATCCCAAAGTGATGCCTCTTGGGGTGAGAAGAGGAGATGGAAATCACTGACAAGAGCATGAATCAATTATTTTGATGGTCCTGTGCAAAAGCAGAAGCGTTTTAGAACAGTTTCTTGTGGCTGTTATTCACCGGTTTGTACTTCTGGAACCTTTAACAAGTTCTTACGCTGGATAAATCCTAGGTGCTCCTGGCACTACCGTGTGTATGAAAGAATACGATAAACATTGCTCCTGCTAGTATACTACATAATGCAATAATAAATAAAGGTAGCAATAAAGCCTGATGCATTTGTATCACACTATGCAGGCAAGATCAATTGATCACATAAATGGTGTCTCACTCCTGAAATCACTACCTCTAGGAAGAAACACCACAAGTGTTGTCACAGTGCAGAAGAATTTGAGAAAGGAAAGGTAAAAATACTAGCTACGACTGCCTCAGTGCATAAATTTGTACAGTTGTAATAAATTTATCCACTAGATTCTCTTGCTTAGAAAATTCAGGGACATATCTGATTAAAAAAATTCAGATCAGTGATGATTATCCCTCTTTTCCCAATCAATACAATCACCCTGGCAGGGTAGCTTATTCAAAAGCACTCATCACATCTGCTTTGTGTGTAGAAAGACTCTTATCACCTCTCTGTGATTTTATAGTGGTGAGTATTTTTCTAATGCTTCTTCCATTTCGGGCACTGAGCCGTGGATCAGGGTCACAGATGTGGTCAGAGAAAAACAAGCATGATCTACTGTGTGTTTGTGAAACTGAAAACTTTGAAAGTTATTGTGCTCAAGGCTTACAGCAATAAATTGAGCCTTCCTAATAAATCACAGGCCTGTGTTTGCAAGCTGGGGTGTATAACAGATCCTTGCCTATTGACTTTCACTGGGGTTACTCACTCCTGCTTTCTTCAAAACACCCCATTTACATCTCTCTCAGTCTAAAGACTGTATTTCTCTCTCCTTTTCTGCCGTCAGGAGGCCTCTCCTTCTTCATTATCTTTCTTTCAGGGGCTCTGTGTTTATCTTTGTGTGGCAAACATACTTACTTCGGTAGAAAGTATCCACTATCAGGGCAGGGTAAGAATACAGGTATACTTTTACTTAAACATACATCCAATCCTACTGCCAGAACCAGATTTTCCATCCACCTACACTGTTACATTTCAAGCCTTGCTAAAATACTTTTTTCTGAACTTTTAGTCATTTTTGCATAGTCAGAGTCCAGACATAGCTGGTGCTTTAATAAGAATCTTAACTTTATGTTGCGGGCAGACAGCTGCCTGTAGCTTGGGCCTATTAATGCCTAATGTGAATCAAAAAGCTCTTTTTCATCTCACAACTCTACTATGATTCTGTAAGCGTTCACGCTCTTCCTTATCTTTTGTCCTGGCTGAGAGCAAATCACTGAGGAGCAAACTCAGTGCCTTCCTGCATAGGTGCAGTGGTTGCCGTGGGTGTAATCAAGGTAGGTTGTAACCAGCTCGATAGAAGTCCTGAGCAACCTGGTCTGATCTCATAGCTGAGCCCACTTTGAGCAGGAGGTTGGACTAGAGACCTCCCAAGGTTCCCTTTATCCCAGATGATCATCCCATGATCCTGCGATCCTGTCCTATGGTTGTAGGATCTTACTTGTCTGCACCAGCCACTGTGGCTTTACCCCTACAATGCTCTCAGTCCAGGGTAAAGGAACTTAAAATAAGACATACAATATATATATTTTGGTATGGATTAGGTGTACTCTGAAGCCTGCTCTGGGCTACTCAGGCTTTGTTAGTCAGGCCCCTAAGTCTTGCAAGGACTTTGAAGAAAGGAGAGGAACAATGCAGTTACTTGAGCTGCTATTATTTTTTACCTTGCTACATTTTGGGCCATCTCACTTGGTTCTCCAAGGTTGAAGGCAAATCTATAAGAAGTCACTAGAGAAGTACTATTATCTGAGTGATACAGTCAGTGTGCTCACTGTAGAATCAGCCTTAGTGAAATGGAAAACTGAAATTTAGTCCAGATTGTCTTGTGTCTCAGTTTTCTAGAAAGAAATTTCCCTATTATTCACTTAACCCATTAATGGCCTGAAACTTCATTAGCTCAATGTGTTACAGTCCTAGGATGTTGTGAAGGACTGTGGGGGCCAGCTCCTCTAACAGTAGCCTGATCGTGCTTTGCTAATTCCAACTCAAGAGCCAGGACTGCTCATAAACATATTGCCTATTTATCAGCAAGGCAAGTATTTTTGCTTTCTTGCTTTTTCCGTTGCACACATTTTATGCTTGAATTCTGTTGAAAATTCCTTTTTTAATATAATCGAATAGCTCAAAAATATTCTGTGTGGTTGCTTCTAAGCTATGATATCCTTACTGCTGCTGAAGTTATTTGAAAACAATGCTTCACCATATTTCATTATTGAATTTACCTGTGGCTGTCTCTAGGGTGAACTGAAAATAACAGCCACCTTACCTCTAGAGGGTGGCTTAGCCAACCTGAAATCTAAATCCAAGCAAGTAAGACCAGATCGAGTATCATTCTAGTCATATCATCGATTGCTTTCTCTGGCAAAAACAATTCAACACCACACGTATTGACTAACTAATTAGGGAGGGCAAAGAGGTACAAGAAGTGATTTAAAAAAAAAAGGATTTAAAAAATAATTCCATAAAGTATCTTTTTATATACACTCAGCACTGACTGGGCATTTATCAATGGTTTTAAAAAATCCCTCTTTCAAATATTTATGTTAATGAACATAGGGTTAAAATTAATTGCCAGCAGAGCAGCACTGCAGTTCTTCCTATGCAGTCTGTGCTCTGGACAAATCGTCATTTTAAAACATGCCTTTTCTATCAGAGTGGCAAACAGATACCTTAGCGATCACATGGAACTACACCAAGAATAATAATGACTATTTGTTTTTTATTATGAATTTAATATTGTTGAAATGCTTAGCTGACAAGTACATTTCCAGCTCCACATGCAGTGAAATCCATTTTCATCAGCCTCTGCTTTGGGAGATCTATGCACTGTAATACCATCTATTAGAATCTATGTGCTGTATCATTGCACATTATGGATAAACTTACAGATTTTCACCTAATGTTTGGGGGGTTGTAAAGAAGGAATAGAAATACAGAAAATGCTATAATCTCTTTAGCTCCTTTATGTACTTCATTTACAAAAAATCATAAAATGGATAGTAAAATATTTGCTAGTACTTTGCAGTCCTCAAATGGCAAAAATTGAATTGTATAGTGTCTCACTTCTGCAGAAAGACAGCTTGAGTCCCAGGAAGGCAGCCACTGAAAGAAATAGACTTTTTAACTGGTGTGTTGTAAGGACTAATACAAATCTCATACCTGTCCCTGCATCACTGGGATTGGAACGTTTGGTGTTTACCGTAAATCCAGAGAAGTCAAACAAATGTGGGCGTTTTTTGTCAACCGAGGTGAGAGATTAAGGGTATGTTTTGATAGCTGCAAAGGATACAGTTGAAGTGATAGAAGAAAAACTAAACAACAGAAAGTTTCAGCTAAACTGATTTTACATTGTAGTAGACGGCTCACACTAATTGCAGCTCAGCTGAGGAACAGCAGCCTTTTAATTCTGTGTTAAGTGTATATCACAAAGTATGTGTTTTACTAGGAAAGGCTTTGATTCAGTAAAGCTCTTGAACCTTATCAGTGTCATATTTAAGTGAAGTGTATGTTTCACATTCCAAATCAGAAACGTCTCCCAACCTTGTAGTTCCATAAAAGGAAAGAATCTAATGGATTTTGGATTGTATTATAATGTAACATGCTGGAAACATAACATTACAGTCATCAAATAGTGTCTGAAAAACACTGTTTCACAGACTTTAGAGTTTCTATCTTTCTGATCAGCCTTTTTCTAATTTCACCTCTACCTTACATGAACCAGTCTGTCCAGTCTAAGCTGTTTTCATTTCAGCTAGTGGAAAAACAACTCCTGCCTTGATTGTACCATCCACAATAGCAATGTAGGGATAATCCTCTTTCTGGTGCAAATCATAATCTGAACATAGTTAACTCATGCAATCTGTGTGGATTTTATGTTTTTTTTCATCCATTTGATGACACTTCAAGATGACTCAATAGAGACAAGCACATGCCATTGTTCTACTATTTTACAAATTGTTTTCTGTATCTCTAGGCAGAAAATCTTTTCTATTGTTTCAGAGGGCTTAAAAATTCTGTGCATTTCATACTAATGTCTTTTATATGTATTATATTTTCTCTTATGCAATATGTTCTTTAGGAAATGTAAATATATACATCCTGACATTTCATGCCTGAGGTAATAGCCCAATATTCTCATTCTGGAATCCAGCTCTTTATTAATGAAATTTTAGAAAGCCAAAAATAGAAATGAAGTGCAAATGCAAAGCTTGGAATTGCCTGCAGAATACACAATAGAGAAAGATTTTATTAATTTAATCTTTAATAGGACTTTATCTGGCAAACAAGTTTGTCTTTGTTCACTGAGGGAGAAAAGCCTTCATTAGCTGCATCTCCTTCTCATTGTGTATTGGGCTAATTTTTGTACTAAGTTTTGAAAAACCATCACGTCTAGTTAACTTGAGCACTTAGTCTCAGTGAGGGAATGCATCCACGTAAGAAAAGAGAAGCAATATCCCTTTTTACCAATAGAGGGTTCTGTTCACCAAGGGGTTTCCCTGTTACACTGCTCGTTGTTGGCACTTCTATTTCCAGTGTTTCACCGGTGAATCCTCAGGAATCCAGCGGTGAGTCCCCAGCTGTTGGTGAGTGAGGTGGCAACTCTGTCCTGGTGGGAGAGGTGGGGACCATGGCATGGTCTGGCCATGGCATGACAGTCTGATTCCTTCTGATTGGGAAGTCATCTCTACTAGCCAAACAAATGCTGGAAAGGATGGAAAGTCCTAAATCCTTTGTGGGAATTAGGCACCTAGATAAAGTGGGGATATATGGCTCAAAAGACACTCCTGCACCTGCACAGGTAAACACTTCTTTTAAAAAACTGCATCCACAGGAGCAACCATAAACAATTTAGTGCAATCCAATCTAAAGTCTTTCTGTCCCTCATGTTCAGACTTTGAGACTGTGCAAAGAAGGAAATCAGGCCTTACTGAGGCAAAGTAGAGGCTGTGAGAGGGATGCTCACTTCAGAGTGGGAATTCGTTCTAGTTCTGGCTCACCACACCAAGCACAAGACATACTTTTCTCATTTAAGAGCTAGGACCCTCTTCTTACCTACTGCCAGTCAGGAAATCAGCAGTGCTGAAGTGAAATCTGTAAAGTCATAGTCTTGGAGCAGCTCCTTTTGTTGAACATTGAGTTTTCAGCTCCCCTGGACACGGCCAGGTTTTAGTCATCTCTCTGGAATACATATATTTATGTATATAGGATCTAAATCTCCTCTGACTTTCTCACATTGATCATTGTGTTTTGGGCTTTGTTGATAGACACTTGGAGGTCAATTATAAATGTTACATATAATATAGAATTATAAGTAAACATTTGTCCTTAAAGAAAATTACCAGTCCTGTCAGACATGAATATGCAACTGTTTAGAGTGTAATCAGCAAAGATTAACTTTTTTATTTTTTATTATTACTCTTGCAGTTCTTAAGGCATGCACATGAGCTCATAGAAACTCTGCTATTCTGTAATTGCAAATAATAAAACCATGTTGTGGCTGACAACTGTGGAGTGGTCACAGTAGAGTGACTATCTATA
Source organism: Numenius arquata (assembly GCF_964106895.1). Classification (NCBI taxonomy): domain Eukaryota; kingdom Metazoa; phylum Chordata; class Aves; order Charadriiformes; family Scolopacidae; genus Numenius; species Numenius arquata. The sequence goes on from NC_133578.1 coordinate 15,241,808, forward strand.
GTCTAAAGATATCTATTTAGACTAGATATCTTCCTAATATCTAGTCTAAATCTACCCTTTTTTTAGTTTAAAACTGTTACCCTTTGACTTTCAGTCCCTCCATGTGTTCAGCAACGTCTGACATGGCAGAAACACTGGTGAAAATGGGCATAGAACTATATCTAGATCTACTTTGTTTTGATGCAAATGAGAGATTAAGTTCGGGCAACTCAATCCTTTTTTTGAAACAGGATCAGTGATGCTTTGTGTTACACTTCCTATGGAAATAGGGTATTTACTTTTAAATGACTTTTCTATTATCAACCTGTTAAGATATCCAAATTTATTAAACAATATAGCAGGCGAGACAATTGCTTGAACTCCTGTTACAAAAATAAGCCAAATCGCTTATTTATCATTTATCTGCTTCTCTCATCTGTCAGTCTAATTTTCCTGCCTCCACTGATCATATTTTCACTGTCTGTTCCTTAACAGATTTTGTTTTGATTGCTTCTGTTCAGATTCTGTCTGTCATCTCAGTGTCTAAGCCGACCATATGTTAGCTTGACCCACTACCAAAAAAACTTCATTCTGAGTTCACTTGAGAAGTTACTCTTGTTATTATTTGAAGATTTATTAATTTGTCAATGGCGTCTGGTTCTTTACCACCTGCCCTGAAATCTGCTCTTGTTTTTTCACTGCTGGGAAAAAAATAATAATAATTTTCTGCCTTCATATATAATGCAGAAATAACAACTCTTCCAGCCTTTCTTCCTACCATAAGGTGTATAATAACAAAACAGAATCTTTGTGCTACTAAAATGCTTTCTATCTGAGATACACAATGGTGAAATAGTACTATTGCCATTTTGTTGCTTCAGAAATTGAGGCACAGATGAACAGTCTAATTCAGCTGATGTTAGTCAAAAGGATGGTGGTAAAATGAAGACTGCTTCCAAGCTTATCATCGATGTTGGAGAAATAATTAAACTTTCTCCTTAATCTTTGGGGCTGCAGAAGTCAGAGAGAAAGCATAGGCAGTCTTCGAATCCTGCCTTCTCCGACACACTCTATATTGTTGGTAGAACTCACTACCTCCTTTGTCTCTCCTGCAAAAACAAGGGAGGAGATGCTGAGGAAGGATACCCATCACTGGCTACTTTGCTTATCTGTCCTTAGCACTGGCCTTGAGTGGGGTGATGGACTGAGCCACTGCTTCCTGACTCTTCAGCTCGTGGCATAATGACAGGACTGTTCACTCCGACTGAACAAAAGAGACACCCAGGAATGAGTGTAACCGGGGGTGTGTGCTTCCTTTCCACTGCTTTGGCAATGCCCCAAGCTTTGCATTTTTAGTCATTCACTGTTGTCATAATAAATCCCTCAAAGCTTACATCTGAGCCTTGTCTTTGTGCATGAAAATGAGAGCTCTACAGCTTGTGCCCAAAGCTGCTTTCTTTGTAATGAATTGTCCATCTTCCCTCTTTCATTCCCTGCTGAAACACAGCTAAATATTGTGTTGCATTGAGCTTAGCCCTTCAAAGCAGAGTGATGTATGAGAGTCATAAATGCTGGAAGATACCCATGGGAACACACTGAAGATACCCCTGGGGAGGCAGAAGGAGAATGCTGTGCTAGAAACAGGTAGTTATTATTTGAATAATGCAGAGATGTAATCTGAAAATTCGTTCTCACTGTAGTGTTGACCGGGAGATAAGTAAGGCTGTATATCTGTACCTTGATCAGGGTTCAATATTCATTCCTATATTTTTACTTGACTTTATAATTCCTACCTTTTCCCTTCAACTACCCAAATGATAAGCAGTGCATTTGCTAAACAGTTGTGTTGTTTGTGTTATCTCTCCACTCGTTCAGAACTATAACAGGATGTTTATATACTGAGGAAAAACCTGCCTCTCATTTACTCTGCAAAGCACTCCACTGCCTTCACAGTAACTGTAGCTGCAATTATCATTGTTGGCATCCAGAGATAGTGATTTTTCTATTTACACTTCATGCCTGGCCCTTGTGAAGTTTAATAAATGAAGTCAGCAGTTACATTATCATTTGATAGACTCATCACCCGATAGTAGCTGCTGAAATACGCAATAAATAAAAGTCCTAGAGGGAAGGAAAGGGGTTAGAAAAAACAACATTATATGTTTTTTCAAAGAGAATTGCATTTTTACCCTGTATGAAGAAATTTAATTGCAGGTTTTCTGTTTTGTTTAGTCTTTACTTTCTTTTGTTATTTTATAAGTCACCTTCAGGAATTCATTAGTCTAAGTAAAATTTAACTCAGGGTGCAGGACACAAAGCAAAAAAGAATAACAGGAGGAATGGCCTGGAATTTTGCTGAGATCTTCACTGGCAGTAGTTGAGTAGGGCTTGTGGTTTGTTGATAAAGACACATTAATTCAAATCCTGCCTCCAGCAGCCTTCACTAGCAGGCATGTTGTGATGCTCCTTTGGTGGGCCTTAAGACTATCCTCTCCACAGAGCTGGAAACAGCCCAGTCAAGATGAGATAGAAAATATTCAGCCTTAACAGCAAACACAACCAGATCCTCTGGAGGCAACTAAGTCTTGGTAGTGGAGCAGTCCTTTCTATTGTGAAATCAATGGCAAAAATCCTATTTCAGCTCAAGGATGAAGACAGCTGGATTTTACCAATTATGCCAAGAATTTGCCTTAGCGGTTTTGCTATTTGAGCCCAACAGCAAACACTATCATGACTAGCAAGTGCTGAGCATAAGCTCAAATAGACTATTCACCACTAAGCAAATAGTAATACCCACCTACGCACATGTATGTTTATCCTGGTACTCCTCTCATTACATTTTTCAAGTAGACAAGTGACAAAGTCATTGGAAGAGGTTAGCTCACTGGTTGTATTATAGATTCTCTGTAGTGGGAATTGAGAAAATACTAGCTCTAGTCACTGCAGAATCTTAACAAGAAATGCATATAAGCTAGATGAATGTAGATGAGAAAAAATATGTTGGTATGTTTTACTGTCAGCAACTGGAATGGCCACTCCAAGTACCAAACACACACATATTTAGAAGTACAATGCATGGGTACCGCTATTATTAAAGACACTAATAATGAAGAAACATCTAAAATAGTTGTGCAGTTTAATTCTGAATAGTCTCCGAGAGCTGCTTGATCTTTACCCTCTGTAACATAGATTCTGTCGCCTGGAGATTCCTGGATTATTTGATGAGGTCTTTGCAAAGATTTCATTTAGGAAGAAACATGGATGGATATGCGTTCTTCCTCTCAGCCCCCCACCCCAAGCACAAGGAAAAGAGTTTAGGTGTATGTAGATTTGGATTTAATGTGATTTCTGTTCCTTTCCTTTTGAGACTTTATGTTTGTTTTTCTTCCTTATGCTGTTAAGCTTATTAATTTCTTTTTCTGCCTGCTTCAAGGATATAATAATGAGCACGAATCCAATATTTCGCTCGATCTTTCTTCAGGCACAGGCAACAGCAGCCTCTACCAGAGAGCAGGGATGTTTGGTTCTGAACCCAGGTTCTCTTCTGCTGAAGAAGCTTTGGTTCTTCAGCGCTCTGAGGACAACAGCTGCAGCTGGGAGCTTAAACCAAAAATGATTGCTGTAAGCTGAATTAATTCAAAAGGACTCAAGAAAGGTCTTGATGAACTAATAAATCCTAGGAAAAGTAGTATCCCTTTTCCCACGCAGAGATGGCCCCAAGACCATCTTTGCAGTTGGGGCTAGTAATAAATAAAGCAGTGATCACCTGGCTCCCTAGTTTGTTCTGATTCTTAAAAACATGTAGGCAACTTCTCTTTATGTAGATTTCTAATTCTTAGTCAACTATTTAGTCTTCCTTATCAGTGACACGTGGAAACAAACCCTACAACTCGAATAGAGTTATAAAGCAGGTATGTTTATTGCGGCGCCGGGTGCAAGGGGGATTTCTCCTCCTAACTTGCACACTGGCTCGTAAAACAAGCATCTATTTATGATAAAAATCATACATATTCATTAATGTGGGCTGGGTTATTATAATTAATTCTAAGAAAAGGCATTACTATTCTAATTATTTCTAGGAACTCATTATCATAAGTCTCCTCCCCTTGCCACATGCGTACTATCGCCTGGTGGTTGTGGGCCTGGGTCTTCTGGAGGAAGGCTCATAGTCTTCTTCACCGTGTACTTTTACCTTTGGCTTAGAATGCTGGGCTGGCTGGGCCCCAAACCATGAAACTGGTCCCGACCAGATGGACACTTTACCCAGACAATTGGATTCCTCCTTAGCATGCAGGCTGTTCCTACTATCTTATACACAGGGCCATTTCTTTATCTTGGAATGCTGGGCTCCTGGGCTCCGAGCTCTGTTCTTTGCCAAGCTGTACTAAATCTACACTAACGACCTTTAACCATTCATTTTCCGAATCATCAGTCGGACCTTTCTGAGTCCTGTCTTCACCAAAACAATGCTCTAGATGCCAGTAACTACAAATATCGCCTATAAATACAAATATATATATAAAATATACATATTTACAGATAAGATGTATATGAATATTTGAAAATATAAAATAATACTAAATATAAAAATCATCCTGCCAGCATGGATTTATCACACATTCATTTCCAAGCTGTGTGAACTATCTCTGCTTTCATTTTTCTCCTTAATGAAATGGAAAAAAGGTGGAAGGCCTTAGAAAATAAATAAACAACGGCATGCAAGGCATTGAAATCACCCAGAATTTTGTGCAAATTGTGCAACCCATAAAAACCCAAAAGATTGGTCTCTGTAAGTTTAGATAGCCAAAACTCAAAATGCACTTAAATAATAATAATTAAAAAAAATCAGCTAAGCCAAAATGTTCACAGCCTAGCTTGCGTGAAATGTGCTATACTTCCAGTTTCCCTAAAATAATTTGATTTTTAAATATGCTTTTTAACTAATGCTCCCCACAAGACATTCGCCACTAATCATTCTGCTGGTCTCAGATGATCTGGGAGCAGACAGAAGCTCACGGGTGAAGGCAGAGAACATGTGAAATGTCTTTGTCTCACGCAGTAGGCAGTGTGATGGCAGTTCTGCTCCCAGCCCCACTGCATCACCAGCCCCGCTGGGCTGTGTTGCAGAACAGTTAATGGCAGGACAAATGCAACTGGTGGATATAGAAGTATGCCCCTCTGGAGCCAAGATTAATGCCTTCCCATGATACAATATATGCAGATTTTTTTTATTTTCAAATTCAGTCCTTTTTATTATTCCCCAATGGAAAAGCTGAACAGAGCAAATAATGCTTGAAGAGATCATAATTAAAAAAAATTTTTTTTTTACTACTATGAAATCATGCTACAATATACCGTGTTCACTAAATAACTACTGAATATGTTTCTCTATAGAATGAAGCAGGTTGTGTATTTTATTAAGGGGAGCTGAGCTGTTAGGAAGAAGCAGTATAATTCTGAACAACGGTCACAATGAATATTGTTAAAGTCACCTAAAGCCTGTAAGAGCCTATTGTTTTTCTTACATGAGTCTGTTCTTTTTCTTCTGTGAGTTTTGCATCAAGTCCATTATGAAACATTGTCTGCTGACACCTTCCTGTTCCGCAGAGAAATGGGCTTGCTGATTAAACAGTCATTTTCTGTCTCTGAACTGAAACTTATACATTATGGATGATCTGATTGAAAGTTTTCACATGAAATCCTAGTCACTTTTATATCAATACTAAAACTGCCATTAAACTCAATAGGGTTAAAGTTTCTATCTGGATCCTTCAGGGAACTTTGGATCAGATTAGAATGTTAAATCTAACCTGTTCCCAAAACAGGCAGAAAAAAATTTGAGAACACACACATGCCAGGAAATTCAAAGTTAATATAACGTTGATATTTAACTCACCTTGGGAGCCTTTATTTTTAGAAACAACTAAGATAAGGAAAAGATGGTGCCTGTTGAGCCTTAACAGGTTTTGTCATTTTGCATTGCAGAGTTACTTAGATCTTAGGTTTTATATTATCTGTGAATATCAATTCCAGGTTTGCAATTCTAAATACTATAGAGCAAGAAAAGCTGCTGAAATATCACCTGTCTTTATGGTGCTGAAACAGGCAAGTGTGTTTCTGAGATGTCAAAAGCAACTCAAACAATACACCAAATCCTAATCAACAGAAGTCATCATAGTTATTTTTTTATTGCTCTCTACATCAGCTTGTTTTCATAACACAGACATTTCACTTTTTGCAGGAACAGATGTATTTGTGACTATTTGCACTGAAATATCCAAACATTACAGTAAAGCAGCAATTTACAGTTGGCTGACTGTGTCTCCTCTTTAGTATACAATTAGTGAACAATGAAAAACTCATTATCTTCTTATTTCATTACAGTCAGGGAAGCAAACAATTAAATTTGGTGGTTTAAAAAAGATACAAACAAACAAAAAGCGTGTTGACTTCCCAGAAAGAACAAAGTGCAAGTCTTTCCATCTACAGCACTCGGGTGAAATTCATCAAAGGGGTGCATTCTTAAGCAGAGTTCCTCTTAAATGCTTTCTCTTAACTTTCAGGCTGAGGTAGAGAATGATAGAGAATAAACTTACACATCCACCACCATCAATATACTTATTAATATATTATAGTGTGGTACATGTGTAACATATATATGAATCTAAGCATCTCTGAAGTATTTTAAAACATAGCTTTTCTTTTTTTCCTTTCAGACTTGGTTAGTGTTTAACTTAGGCCATGAAGCATGGATCTTTGTTTCTGTCTCAGGCTCTCTAACCGTTGCTGTTTCATTGACCAAATAAATGACCAAATGTTGCTCGAATCTTGAAAAACTGATGTATACAGAAGTTTTCATATTGCAGAAAGGCATGAAAATGAATTTTAGCATGGAAGATTAACCCAATTTTAACAGCTTTAAAATACGCAGTTTCTCGTATTTACTGGTTTCCCACTTGTGCTTATGTTGCTAAAAAGAAATAAAAAAGCCAGCTCAGTGAAATCTAGGCATGCCACATATTAGTACATAGAAGTCTGATTTGTCTTTTTCTCTTATCTTCAGCTTCCCAGTATTCATTTTTTCCATCTTTCTTCTGATAAAAATCAAACATATAGGAATCTTCACTGTCAGTATCTAGACATTCATATTTTGCTTGTGAGGTAGAGCAACTGAGCTGATTCCCAGACTCAGAGGTCAATCTGCATCCCTTTTTTATCAAATCACAGTATTCTGTTCTGCACACATTCTCATACGTTATAGATAGTGTAGCTTGAATTTAGAATTCGCATGGTAGACAAGGATTGATGCTTCTTATACAGGTCCATCAACACAGAATTTTGCTAAGCTATCCACTCATATAGTTCAGTGTTCTGGAATGTCTTTCAATATTTTTTTTTCCCTTTCTTTCTTCTGCCTCATCTGAAAAAAAAAAGGTTGATTAATTCATGGTTTTCCTACAGTCCAGACTCTTCTGTAGTATACTAAACAATGTATGTCCTAAAGTCCTGATTCGTTTCAGGTTGTTTGATCTCACTGGAGCTACTTACATGCTTAACATTGAACAGAGCCAAAGGGTACAAAGCTGCTGTAGTTGCAACATTGTGATAGATCTTTTCCTCTATGACGCAGGGTGGTAGAGAAAAAGATGTTCAAAAGCAGAATGAGTTGTCAGTTCACTTACTTCATGTTGATGTTCACAAAGAATCAAGAAGGCTGTAGGGATCTAACTTTCTTTTATGAATTCAGGCTTACTTCTCTTTCACATCCTGTGTCATTCCTCAGTTATTGTTTCACCGCTCAATATTAACTGATCCTGTTCACTTGTTGCCTTTCAGCTTAGATGAATATTCTCTTTTAAAGCCTTAATTCTCTTCTTAGAGGAGACTCGCTTGTGGATAGACATCTTGCTAATAACTTCTTATGCAAAGTTGATGCAAGGTATTTTTATTCCGTTGTCTCCTTCTCCCTTAATTGTGCCTTACTCTGATAACATCAGTAGGAAAATGCTGAATGTAAAATTTCATTATGGCATTCTATTTAATATCTGGTCTGACTAACTATAAAAAAAAGTCATATCTTACTGCCGGTTAGGGGTTATGAAGCACTAAGAAGTTCTCAGGTGGAAGGAAATACAGAAAGGTAAAAGATGCTTATACTGAACACCACAGTAAAAGTCACATCATTCTTTAGTACTTAAAATGAGCATGTCTAGGTGAATGCCTAACTGAGAATTAATCTCAAGGTAAGCATCTAATTGCATCTCCTTTTCCCATGATAATCAGAGGACAGAACTAACATCGGGAAGGCGGGTCCTTCTGTGTGTTCTGCAATGGATAAATCTTTCTCTGTCGGTGCCCATTGATATTGAGGGAAGATAGACAACTCTTTCTCTGCTCTGATTATTGACAGAGAATAGCTGATTAGTTTCAGATGGCCATACTTTCAGGTATCAACAGTTTAGGTGAGGTGAATCATTCCTTGGTGATGGAAGAGCAAGTATAAATTTAGGACAATACATCATGGCCTTTCCCAGCCTGGGAAAAATCAGACTGCTGCAAAGAGTAATTTTTGATAGCACAACACATATATCAGGTTTACATGATACTTAGGAGAACAGATTAGATTAATTCATGAGGTCCTTTCCTTATCTCCTGATTCCATGCATTTTTTTTTCTGAATGACAGAAGCCAACAACAGTTGTTTTGAAGAGAGATACAAACATCAGAGCAAAAGCTACTGAAAATGACACTGATTAGAGCTGTTCAAAATCCCTGTCCCATGGGAAATGCTGATATTTTGACATATGTTTTCCTCTCAAAATGGGATGAGAAAGGTTTAAATACCAGCAATTCTCACGGTAATTTTTTCACAAATGCTGAAATGAAGAACAAATATTTCATTTTGAAATAACTATACTTTCAACATTTCAAAACATCATTTGAAAGGTTTCATTTTGCTCTCAGGTTTTCACCTTTAACATACATATATTTGTATTTATATGTATCTCTGTGTGAATGTATATTTGATGCTGACTTTTTACTTTTGAGAAGAAAATAGTAATTTCAAAAATACTTGCATTCTTTCAGGAAAATTTTTTGGCCACTGCATTTGGTCAGTCATAGTTATGGCCCACTAGCCCCTTTCCTAAAGGGAATCTGGACTGTTGAGTCAGTCACCATGACAGAAAGCAGGCTGTTTAAGACAGAACTCTACCAGGAAACAGTTCACAGTTTGGTTGTGAAATCCTTCTTCATAGTGACTACATTTTATTGACCTAGCAAGGGGCAGGGAATAATCTAATCAACATCTCACATGAAAACTTGCTAAAAGAAATTATCATGATAGCTAAAGAAATGCAAATAGCAATTTTACCCATACTGTGTCCTCTGAGCACTTTCGTGGTGCTTTATACTAAAACAAAATGGCCTATATTTTCTTATAATTTTCTCTATAAAGATATATGTATATTTATCTGTGTGGTGCACTCTAAAAATGTTTTGAAATCTGAAATACCATCCAATGTTTAAAAAAAACTGGTGTAAATAAATAGACAACATTATTAAGGCAATAATGATATTTTTAAAATTGTTTTAAATGAAGAAGTCTTTCAAGTGTTACTTATGAGAGGAGGAAATTTTACAGGTCTCTTACTTTAGGTACAAGTAAGAAAGACAAGACAAGAAAGACCTCAAATTCACACATACGCAGTTTATAAAATAGTGGCACCTTTCCTGACTTAATTTATTGTCTGTGCTCAGAGACACAAGACCCATATTTTCTTTTCCCAGTAATCCAGAAGCTTCTTGAAACTAACAATGATATTGTCTCTAGGTCCCTGTTTGCAGCTTCTATCTGGAGCTAAATCCTGGTGTGAATTTATACAAACCTGCTAAAGAAAAACTTTGAAAAAGCATTTAAGACATTAATGGAAGTTAAGAATCCAATTTCACGTTAAGTATTTTCAGGGTCTGTAATCACTGAATCACTATTATGTTTTAATTACTTGAGGATAAAGAACCCAGAAGATACTTCTTTAGCTTCCTGCCTTTTTCTCTGCCTTGTTTATTTGGAGCCTGAGTATTTTAATATATGCTGTTTCTGTGACTCTGCTTAATACCTAGGACACCAGTGGCCCCTATGGCTCAGGCTACAGGCTGAAATTGCAAAAGATGTCATTAAAAATACAGCAGGAAATCAATTTGGTGACTTTAGATTGGTTCATAATGGACATTTTTGCCTCTAGCTCTGGATTAGACTAGAACGTGTCTGAAAAAAAGAACATCCTGTGAAATCCAAATTGTCACTGATCCAAAGCCCATGAATGGCAATAAAAAAAATCTTACTATTTTTATTAGGATTTCAACCCACACCTCCATGCTTCAACTTTCACAACTGTTAGCCTAAGATTTCTTTCAAGTTGCAAAAGAAAAATACTGTGTGTCAAAAATAGTAATATGAAACAAAGAGACAAAAAAAGTTTAGTATCATAAGTGAGTCCTACACAGTGATATTTGCATGTTTTAGATTAATACAATGAGATGACAATTTATTTCATGCAAAAACCCTGTGACGGCACATTGTTACTGCAATTTCCTGTCCTTGAAGGAAAGTATTAACCTTCATTGTGACAATGTACAGAAAGCAGCACAAAGTAACACCATGTATGCTTTTCAGGTATTTTTATTTCGGATAAAATATCTGTATAAAGTGGGAATGGACTCATTGGATGCATATTTCACCCGTTGCATCCTTTGAACATCCAACTTCTTTGTCTATGGAAGTGACTGTTCAGCCTGTGTGGCTTGCCCCAGCATCAGCCTCTACACAGAAATAAGGGTTTAATGCATTAGCTGTGCTGGGGCTTTGCTCCGAGACCAGCGTTGAAACTCTCTGCTTAGTATTGCTACGTGTAGGTTTGGTGTAAGAACAAAGAAACAAAAGAGTGTAGAAAAATGTAAGTAAAGTATCTTAGTTAGCACCACAGATTAAAAAAGACTAGCCACAAAAATTGTTTTCCTTTTATTTCTGGATGTATAAAGATAGTATCTCCAAAATACTGTATGTAGGCATGCCAAGCATATTTGCATTTTTAAGAAATATATGTGTGCCTTTGGTTATGTTTATATATAAGCACAGAATTTCAGTTTTGATTTTATATTTTTTCTTTTTTTTTCTTGTTTTTAACTTCTTAAACATTCTTTTTCTTACCAAAATAGATAAAGGAAGGAGATAAGTCAACACACAGTAGTAAGAATAATTATATTTTTCTTTACTTTACAACACAGATTTTGGTTTTGTGTGTAGCATTTTAGCTCTCGTGTAAATGGATATTGCTAATCATCAGTGCAATCTGAATTGTGGTCTGTGAGTGCAAGCAAAGCTGGAGAAATAATAAGAAACCCACAATCCAGCAGCAAGCAAAGAAGGACTATAAATGTAATTCTCTTACCAATCACAAATGCAACTGTGCAAGCACATATACAGAGAAACACTGCCACTCTCTTAGCTATAAATCCAGGGTTTCTAAGATGCATTCCTTATCTGTAACAACAGTTATTTCCCTTTCCTATGTATACTGGCTATTGCACCTTATCCTACCCTGGGTTGCTGATAGAGGTGGATGAACTGGTTCAGATGAAATTAGAACTGACCTAAATTTTCACCCCTGGCCTGAAATGTGTTATTATCCATGGCTGAAAAACCTCTGATATTTTCTCTCTTCTTCTATTATTCCAAGCGGTTCAGAAAAAAAGCAGCAAACACTGAAAACCGAAGAAGGAAAAAAACAAGCAAAAAACGCCAAATGTGCGAGATTTCACGGGTTTAATCTGAATAGATCTTCACAAAAGCATATAGAAGAAAATTCACCTATCTCTGTTTGGAGGGATAAAGTTCTTTTGAAATGAATGAATTTGCAAACATTTCTTCCAAACACTAACAACTTTTAACAGTCGTTTTTTTCCAGCAGCTGATGAGTTTTGGGTTAGGTGTTTCTGGAAATCCAAAGACTAACTCTACAAGCGAAAAGAGTAAGCATCCAGCTGTTCCAATCTAGGATCTGAAAGCAATACTTTGCAAAAATGCTTATTGTCAGCTGTGATGCACTTATTTTTAGAAACGAACATTGCTACCAAAGGTTGTTCTCATTCCCAACTTTCCCCTGCCTGAGGGTATGCTCGTTCCACATTCCCAAGGTACGTTTGCAGCTCATGTAGTTATATTTGCTTTAGATGTAATTTAGCAAGTGCAGGTAGCAACAAAAATGAAAGAGGAGCTGCAGAGAGTCTGAAAGTCAGCACTGGGATTCTGGGTGCTTTCTTGGCTTGCTAGCACACCACAGCCTGTGCTGCTGTATTGTCATAGCTACTGCTACAAGCTAAGCGATGGAAACTTCAGTCTCCTGTAATTGCAATGCTGAACTGCAGCGTAGGTAGACACCTACTTTTCTCTCTCCCTGGCAGAGCCTATGAGTGACAGTGTTCCTCCATTTCAATAAGAACCAGAGATTTAGGGTTTTGGATCGACTGGTTAGCCAAGAAATCCACCCAAAATGTATTATCTCATAATCTTTTGACCCACAAACATGAGCCACAAGGCATCAGAATATCTAACCAGTGGCTGAAATCTGAAAAGCTGCAGTTTCTTCTGGAATGACTTGTTATGGTGGACATACCGCATCACGGCTTCTCTCTCTACCTGTGATTTTAAAAAGTGGTTTCTCAAAGTCAAGCAAGGAGCAGTGATCTTTTCTAAGAAGGATGTGAAAGAGGGAGATTGGTTTTGAGTTCCTGTCCCTACTAATGGCTGCAGGGAGCATCAGCAAGAGAAGAGCTTGAGAGGGAAGGGGAATTTCACATTTGTTCTGCTTCCTCCTGTTTCCTCTCCTCTTCTGTGAAGCGGATATCCTTCCCTGAACTTGGGGCTTTGAAGCTTATTTCGGACACTGCTCTGCTTTTAATAGGAAGAGCTGAGAGCCCATTACTGTCAGGAAGGGTTTCCTCCCACACGTTATTAACAAATGTTGCTTCCTGTCTTTCTACTTTAAAAGGGCGCACACTATGACCACAGAGCTCATGTTCCAGTTCAGCACTTATATTATACCTTGATGCCACTAAAAACTCGGCACCACTGGAAATAGAGAGATCTCACTGTTATATTTCTTCCTTCAAGTTCCCAGGCCAAAATGATCAAGCAGGTCAGAATTTTCCTGAAGGTCAGGAGACCTTTCCTCTGAAAGCAACTGCATGACCCAAAGCTAATTCCTGACTTTTCTTGCTTCTGCTTCATGGCTCAGTCTTGTTAATTTAGACTGTAACATTTCAAAAGCATTAGTTAGCTCTTGATTATGTCTCATACCTGGGGCAGAGCCACAATACGTGGTTAGTTAGGACCTGAAAGCACTACTCTAATTAGCACTCCCACTGTGCAGAAGGGTGCTTTCCTGGGGAGGGAGGGAGTCAGATGGCATTTGTGGAAAGAGATGCGATATGTTCTTCCAGAGACAAAAGTTTCTATTAAGGTCCATTTAAAATGAAGTGTCTCCCTCTCTCCAGATTCCTCCCTCTTTTCATGCACTGCCAGGTGCTCTTCTGTGCTTCAGTGCTGAGTCACGCAGGCGCTGCCTGCTCCACAGTGCCAAGTGACACCATCTGACAAAAAGACACATCACAGTTGGACTGAAGATGTCTCTGCTTTTTCTGAGAAACAAAAAAGAAATGGGACTTCTATGGCCCAGCCTGTTATTTATAATTCTAACTCGCCTTTGACTCCTAAGAAATGGAAGTGCCTGTCACTAAAACTCTGCTTTTTGAGGTGTTACTGGAAATGTGAGCATAGCTGCAATGGAAAGGAAGGATGTTTTCTGTGTTAGTCACTGGCTTGGGAAAATCTGCACTGTGTTCTCATCTCGAATCAAGTCCCTAGTGTTCCCCTGGGCCGGTCATTCAGCCTTTCAATGGGTCTGCTCCATGTCTGTGAAATGGCTTCCCAAATATGTCCTCTCTTTTTACCCTGTTTTGGCTTTTTAGACTGACAGCCCCTCACTGGGAAGCCAGGCTATGGCTTAATGTTAGCACAGCATCTAGCCCAGCTGAACTTTATTTCTTGCATCTAGCTGGTATTGCAGTACAAAGCAATAATTTTGTGTCCATGCAAAAGCTGTATTAAAATGACGGCTTAAAAAACGAGGACTTAAAGTGCTCCTTAAGGATTTAAAGCATGCCCCTTTGTGGAAATGCATTAAGATGCTGCCTTTAGAGTGTCTTTTATTCCTAGAAGACTGCTGTTTTCTTTCACACAGAGAATGAAATGAGCTTAGAGAATGACCCAACTGATCAATATTTTTTCCAGTCATTGAATCAGTGGATGTTGATTTTGTCTTTTATTTTCTTTTTTTTTTCCCCTGAAGCCTACTCACATCTTGCAAAGAATGCATGATTGATCTCTTCATACAATTATGAAGTTCTAGGGAACTCTTGATCAAAACATTAAATTGCTCCAAAAACATGAATTAAATAATGCAAGCATTATAACCCTTAGTATCAGAAGAGAGGGCAAAATTAATTTTCCATATAAAAGAGAGAACTTATGGCATGATTAGAGGTATGTAGCAAGTCCTTCTGCAGTAGGGCAATAAGGGATGAATATATGCTCTTCTGTGTGACACAGAAGCTAGATGCACAACACTTTATGGAAATTAAATATCCTACTTTGGAGTATGAGTCTTAAGCTGCTTTTCCTTTAGCTATGGTGTGATTTCTTACGAGCTTTCACATCCTACTTTACAGGTCACTTGTACTCTAACATGTCATATTTGGCATCTTCTTCTTACTCTTAACTTTGAGAAACATGGAAAAACATTAATTTAAATGATATTAGTAGTCTGGTGGCAGTCCAATGAAGTTCCCGCTGACTGAAAAAAGGGGAGACATACCCCCATTTTTAAAAAGGGAAAAGAGGAATACCCAGGGAACTACATGTCAGTCAGTCTCACCTTTGTGACCCCCCAAGATCATGGAGCAGATCCTCCTGGAAACTATGCTAAGGCACATTGAAAATAAGGAGGTGATTGGTGACAGCCAACATGACTTCCCTGAAGGCAAATTGTGCCTGATAAATTTAGTGGCCTTCTATGATCGCATCATAGCGTTGGTGGATAAGGGAAGAGCCACTGATGTCATCTACCAAGACTTGTGCAAAGTATTTGGCACTGTCCAGCATGACATCCTGGTCTCTAAATTGGAGAGACATGGATTTTGCAGATGGACCACTCGATGGATAAGGAACTGGCTGGATGGCTGCACTCAAAACGGTTATGGTCAATGGCTCGATGTCCAAGTGGAAACTAGTGATGAGCGGCGTTCCTCAGGGGTCAGTACAGGCACTGTGCTGTTTAACATCTTTGTTGGCGACATGGACAGTGAGATTGAGTGCACCCTGAGCAAACTGGCCGATGACACCAAGCTGTGTGGTACAGTCAACATGCTGGAGGGAAGGGATGCCATACAGAGGGACCTGGACAGGTTTGACAAGTGGACCTCATGAAGTTCAACCAGGCCAAGTGCAAAGACCTGCACCTGGGTCATGGCAGTCCCAAGCACAAATACAGGCTGGGCAGAGAATGGATTGAGAGCTGTCGTGAGGAGAAGGACTTGTGGGTGTTGGTGGATGAGAAGCTCAACATGAGCTGGCAGTGTGTCCTGGCAGCCCAGAAAGCCAACCGTATCCTGAAGTGTGGCCAGCAGGTCGATGGAGGTGATTCTACCCCTCTACTCTGCTCTTGTGAAACCCCAACTGGAGTACTTGCATCCAGCTCTGGAGTCCTCAGCACAGGAAAGACATGGACCTGTTGGAACGGGTCCAGAGGAGAGCCACAAAGATGATCAGAGGGCTGGAACACCTCTCCTATGAAGATGGGCTGAGAGGGTTGGGGCTGTTCAGCCTGGAGAAGAGAAGGCTCTGGGGAGACCTTATAGTGGCCTTCCAGTACTTAAAGGTGGTCTACAGGAGAGATGGGGAGGGACTCTTTATGACGGAGTGAAGTGACACGATGAGAGGTAACAGTTTTAAACTGAAAGAGGGTAGATTTAGATTAGATATAATGAAGAAATTATTTTCTCTGAGGGTGGTGAGACATTGGAACAGGCTGCCCAGGGAAGTTGTGGATGCCCCATCCCTGGAAGTGTTCAAGACCAGGCTGGATGGGGCTTTGAGCAACCTGTTCTAGTGGGAGGTGTCCCTGCCCATGGCAGGGGGGTTGGAGCTAGATGATCTTTAGGGTCCCTTGCAACTCTAACCATTCTATGATAAGATGAAATCGCTCCTTCCATCCCTACATTGGTGAAAGAACAATAGTAGATACTACCAATGATTTCTGGAATCCTCCATTTAAACGAATGGGATTTTTTTCTCTTCAAGGTATACTATCAGTTTTTTCTGCAAACTAACCTGGATTGTGGTTACCCTCACTTGACACTTTGCAGATTTTTGATCTCATAACAATTTTGCTTTTTTTTCATTTAGTTTCTTTTTGTTTTCTAATGAAGATGGAAAATAATTACCAAAGTGGCTACTGGATCTATTTCCTTCCTCTCATTTGATTGCCCTCAATCCTTTCTTAAAGGCATTACACATTGGAGCCTGCAAAAATCAAAATAGTCAGAAGTGCCTTTAAAAAATATTGTTAATATATATTTGCAAGTATTTACACTTCTTTTTTTTCTTCCTTCCAACTTTATGCAGTACATATTGCTTACAATATATCTCTTAATCCAGATCATAAATGAAGGGATTATTCTACCCCTAAGAGCCAAAGCTGTTTATTGTTTTCCTAAAAGATAAATGAGGAAATAAATAAATAAGCAATGCAGTTGAATTCCCCTTGAGATGGAATCCAAAACATTGATATAAAAACAAGGAAGGAGGAAAGTCTGTGAACCTGCAAACAACTTCCAAATATCATCATTAAAGAGCTTGCAACTTTTAAAAGAATGAAGTAAACACAGATGGACTAGCCTGGGATTCAGTCCGAGGGAGAAGTGGTTTCAGATGTCATTGCAGAAAAGGTGAGGTGGGAGACGTGAAAGTGAGATTAAAAAGCTGGTTTTGAGGGCAGGAGCTGTGAAGTAGGTGGCTGTCTCCTCCATAGCACTGAGTGACCAGGAACAATGGGAGTGAGCAGATGAGAGAAAAAGAACAGGCCCGCCAGATTGGTGAATTCAGGGCAGGAGAGCTGTGCATAGGAGACCTGTTCACATACTGTGCCTTGAAATGCTCTGGGATGTGTGTGATACTGGGGAGAGACTGACCCAAAACTTGTGTAAACTGCTCGCTGGGCTTGTCTAATGTCTGCTGTTCTACCATAGACATCTTGTGAGACCTTGTCAGACATATCGTGAAGTCTGCACTCTACAGCCAGCTCTTAGGGACAGTATTTAGTTTAATTCATCAGTTTTTATGAACACACCTGTTCAATTTCACATTTGCTTGTTTAGCTCAGCAGTGTCCTTTCTAATTCTGAACGGTGTTCAGCTTGGCAAACTTCTGTCATTTATCTAATCTCTGTTTATAATCTCTGCTATGTCTTTTTTCTGTATAAAAGCTACCAATCGCTTGTAACTTGACAGGAGAATTCAGATACCATTTGCCCAACTTTCCTTTGCATAACTAGAAGGTTTGATCACCTTTCATTTTCATTCCTATCAATGTCACCTTCTCTTTGTCCACGAGCAAAATCATAAGCTAGCCAGATCTTCCCAATGTAGCTTTGACGTGGTATTAGTTTCTAACACAGAAGTAGAATAATTTCTACTGATTCTTTATGGTCCTAAATTCTTTTGTATTTCCTAACACATCCAGAAATTATTTTCTTTTTATATTTCCAATATTATAATTTCTCTTAAAGGGCTTAGACTGTCTTTTTTTTTTTTTTCCCCCTTCCTAACACAGAAAGATTAGATTCCTCAGTGAAAAAGACATAAAAAATAACATATTTCATAAACACTGACATCAAACTTTCAGATCATTTTCTGCTCATCTTCTGGGCCTGCAAGCTCAGGTACCTTGCCAATAGAGGTAGAAAATAGATCCCTCTAAGGTACCGTCCAACTAAGATAAGACTTCAGTCCTCACATGAGAGCTACTGCCTCCCATACCCATACGTTTGGTATGGCAGAGGTTTTCTATGCAGAAGCATCATTACTATTTTAGTGTCAAAAACCTTAGATTAATCTGGCAAGATTGGAAAGTATTAACTGTTGATGTTTATGACCTCACTGAAAATGACATGACTTTTCCCATTATTTCCTTTGCCCCCTTGCCTCACAGCCATTGCTGAAGCTGTGCAGGAATAGGAGAGCAGAAAGAGGATATGCAGAGCTGTCCCTCTGTTTAAATTGTTGCTGACAACACACCTATGTCTGTGGTATGTTCTTGAGGGTCTTTAATATTTCACAGGACAGAATAACAGTTGATCACTTTTAAAATCTGTTCTAAGCAAGATCACTTTCAGTGGGGATTGAATTCTGGGTTTTACACCATCAACAGTACTAAACAGCAAAATACTGCAGCAATAATAAGCTGGCAGCAAACACTGGGCACATTTCAATCACTTGACACTAGTCTTCTCACTGAGATCAATACTTTTCTCCTCCTCCTCTTCCCTGTTTCCCCTCTCCTACCTGACTATGCATATGTAACAATCAGTATGTTCCCACCATCTTTTAATAATCTTAGTGAGTAGAGGTCCTGAACATTTATAATCATCTTCACTTTCCTCTGGATCCATTTTATTCCTCACATGTGCCTTTTCTTTACATTTGATTGCACTTTTCACTATATAGCTTATCCATTTGCTTCTTTCCCCCCACTCTAAACATATTTATTGCTAGGTAGCTCACAGCCCTTTGGGTATACATTAATTTACGTAGGAACACTTTCCATTTCTCCTCTGTGTCCTTTACCTCTGTTGCCTCATTCCATTGATTTCAGTGAACACTTCTTACATGTCTACACAAATTATCTCTGCTGAAATTCAGTGTCTATATTTATTATTATTTTTTACTCTTTTTATGGCCCCTATTACTTATACCATACATTCTCCTCCTTTCATCTATCATCAGTTTGTGTTACAGTAAGCTAATCATGAATTGCCTCCTTCTTACAATTCTTTTTGATCATTTACATGGTGAACTGTGTATAGAAAAAGCTCCAAGAAGCTGCCTACCAACTACTGGCTCTCTTTATATACTAGTAGGATTGGTTTGAAAAATTCTTATCTTTTTTTTTGGGGGGAAGTAGTTTTTTAAAAAAAATATTATGTGTTTTCAGAATGCACATACTTCATTTAGGAAGTGTTTTGTTTTTTTTTCTCTTAGAAAACTGAAAACCTTTTGGGATAGTTTACATAAAAAATCAGTGTGCTATGGGAAATCTAAAAAAATAATCTCAACGTTGTAGGAAAAATAAATCAGTTTTCTGACCAATTCACTCTCCTGAAACAAAATTGCCTTTTCCTGAAGACGCCAAAACACGCTTATTAAGAATGTTTTAGTGATATTTTCAGCTTTTCAGGTAACATAAAAATAATTACCAGGGAAGATCCTGACCTGATGTGAATCTGTTCTGTTAAAATAAGTGGAGTTTTTTGATCAGGGAAGGGTCTGGCTTGTGGTAATCCTAATTGTGAATCTTACAATTTTAGGCTAGACTGATTTTGATATTCTGCCTCATGCGATATAAATGTAACTATTGGCTATAGGGTGGAAAAGAAAAGAATTAACCTTAATGGCTAAAGATGAAACTCTTAACTGAAGCTCCACATACTATTGGAATTGTTTCCTCAAATCTAGATGAACTGTCAGCTGATAAGAAAAATTACTGTCATGGATTCTGTTACCCAGCTTGGTCTCTACCTATTGACAGGCAGCAGATAATTTTCATCAGCAAAGATTGGTGAGACATGATGTTTCTCATGAACTCAATTGATTTCATGCTCTTGGTGGTTTCATGCTCTATGTGGTGGTTTAGCTCCCTAACTGTCCTTCCACTGACTAAAATAGTGTTACTCTGTACTATCGCTTTGGATCGTAACTCTGGACTTGCGTTATATATGCCAGAATTTTTTATTGTTTTACCCAGCGTTATCACTACATTGCAGACCGACAAGAACTTGGAGCCCTGCTGTGGGCCCATGGTGAGGGAACTAGTTCTCGATTCAAAGGCTGGGGAGAAGTACACAGATCCAAACTGATGGGCCCACAGCAACTTCACATGAGTAGAAATAGGTAACACCCTCTCCTGTCTTCTTGAATAAATTAGTCACCTCATTCATGCCTCTCTGATGCCCTTTTCCAGCTTATTGTTGTTTCTTCCACTGCTTATCCACAAGAACATCTTGGTTGCAATCTCTCTGCCTCCTAGCTACAGAGAGTTCCTCACTTTAGTTGTATTTTTTGTCTGCCAGCTTCTGTGTAGATTCTCACTGCAGCTGTATTTTTCTTCTCTCTCGCTCTGCTTGTGCACAGACTCTCCTAAGTATACTATATATTCATTATGAGCTAGAGTTACCCGTATTGTAACTCTCAATTCTCCAAAGCCCAAATGTATGACTCAGGCTTCTGAAATAAGTGAGAGAGACCTAGAGCAAGGTACATAGCAAAAATAGCGGTGGGAATGATGTGAGATTATTAGATACATATATTTTTTTAATTAGAGATGGTCCCAAACCAAATCAGTCATTCCCAATGCACTGAAGTGTTGGGCGAGTTTGATATGAGATCTGAGTATGAACTTTGCAGTTCAGCCTCACCTCTAATTTTAATATTTATACAGTTTTCTATAACCTCCCCTGTGAAGGTCAAAACTGATAACCAGTTATCTAAGCAGTGTAGGATTTTACAGCCAGCATTTGTGGACCACCACACAACTATATGGTAGAAATGATCACTGTGTTTTATCTAGCTCACTAAAACAATGAGAGCTTTTAATATGAACCTCTTATTGGGCAAGACAGTAACAATACAAGATGCCCTGATGAAGAGGCAGCACCAACTGCCCCCTGGAGTCCCAGGAATCAGTACATGCAGTTGCGACTTAGAAAGAGTCATAATGAAACCTTTATTTTCTTGCTTGTTCTGTCTGTGCTAGCAGTGAGAAAATGGAGTCATACAGGGGGCAGAATACCTGCTCAATATGAAATGTAAATAAGACGCATGGAAGGGTAATCAGGCTTTAGTCTATTCGGGCCAAAATAGATATCTGGGTGGAATATTGTTTCCCTTCACTGTCCTCAGTTACGAAGAGGGTATACAGCATCTGGAATAGCTAGAGGTGGTGCACTGCTTTCAGCCAACAGGGCCACAATACAAAATGAATCAAGTAGCAGTGCTCATTTCTGCTATACTTTTACTGTGCCATCATATCAATCAGTCCCTGCCAAGGCTGCCCATCTTCAGTTACTCATTTCTTGATCACATTAGGATGTATCCAGGCTCTGTTAGAGTGTGTAAAATGGAAAGCCTTTGTGGGAGCTTATTTGTAGATGTGTTGTTTGTCCTTCTGGGGCTGTCTGCACTTAGGGATAACTGTAGGAGGCCTGTGTTCTGGAAGTCAGAAAGGTGTTATGGGATTGCTCACCCAAAATTTCTGTGGGCAGAATTCCTTTGCTTGAAGTTTGAAGCATGACGTTAAGTTTGAAAAATGAAGGAGTGTGGTAGGAAAGCAAACTTCATCCCCAGAAGCTCAGCTGAATTGATTTTATTAGGAGATACTGCTTACAGGCTTCGGTGGCTTGTAGGTGACCTGAAACTTGACTCAGATAATCAATTTAGACCTGGCTGTGGCCTCTGCTGCTTCTTTTATTTGTATGTGATGAACCTGCACCCCTTCTTGTCAGAAGCTATTGAAAAGATGAACATGCTGAAGATTTTGAGGTATTCAGTTTTTCTATCCATAATAAAAGAGAAGCACTTTGAAAAGACATTCTAACCTTCTCTTTGCCCTTCTATCAAGATTTTCAAATTACTTTGCAAGTATCACTATTATACACGATATTCTTATTTAGTTAAAACTCCTTTTGCAGGGTGATGGCTTCAGAACATGGACCATTAATTTTATGTAATACCTCTGACATTTTATGGCTTGGTGATGGGGCTTCAGTTTGCTTTCACTTTCCATGTGCACATGTATTTATATTTGTGAATTACTTGTATGTACTACTGTGTATTTGTACACACACACTTAAGTGTATTTGTGCACACACACTTAAGTGTGTGCGTGAGCGTCCATATGCACACATCCTCAGAGCAGCTCCAGAAGGAGAATGTGTTCAGTAGATTAAACAAGATACGGTTCTTCACGCAACATTTCTCCACTTCATTTAATCTCAATATTTTTCAAATCCCATTTTTAAAATATCCTTTCTCCTTTGCTTGTACTTCTTAATTTCCCTCTACACCTAATACTGAGTTTATAAACTGTACAAATGTTTTAATATGTCCACCTTGTGGTGTATTCCCAGGACTCTTGTCTGTACTTTATAGCAGAGATTGCTTTTTGTTCTGTGTTACTTAAGGGCTCTGAGGTCCACGTGGCAGGAGAGAATGCAGTTCTCCCAAGAAGTGCATGTTGGTATCAACTGAAATCACCACTATTTTAGAAAGAGAAAGAGTAGAAGACAAATGTTGTAGAACTCATTGATAGAACCAAGAAGTCATTTTTCCTATAACCTGTTTAGTGAGTAAAAAGGTTCTTGATAGAGGAAGTGTTACCAGACAAGGACATTTTTCTGAAGCTTTTTCAGCTGAGTATTGGAATGGTTCTGCTGGTTGAAGTCCAGTGGGCTGAGGGCTGTAGGTCCAAGTATAACATTTTGCCTGCAATTTAGAATAAGTTTTAAAAGTTTTGATTCATTGTTAAATGAATTTGTTTAGCTTGCTTCAAACAAAGATTCCTATTGTCCTCTCTTTGTATATAATATGTGTGTGAACACATACGTGTGCATACTGCTTTTTAGCATTTTATCTTCTGCATAAGTCAGCCAAATCTCTGAATGCCAGGTCATATGTATATAAGGTCTAGCTAGGGCTATAAACCTGGCCATGTGGTTTAAACACCAAATCTGACATTGAAACTGAGACAGCTGCAGTAACATACATCTATAACTTATAGGACTTCAGGAGCTTTTTCATTCAAAGGAGTGTAATTAAGTTCACTATACACAATCACACCAGCAAAATCAAGAAAAGACTGGAAGGCACGCTTATTATCATTTAATATAAATAAGGTTTGATTGCTATGTTACAGTTTTGTAGGTAATACAGGAGAATGCATTTGTTGATATTAAAAAGATGAAAACAAGCCTGTAGTGTATTCCTTTTTTTTTGGTAGAAAATAATTGCAAAAATCTTGAAGTACTCCTGAGCAAGCTCTGAGATAATGTGGGGTCTTACAGCAACACAGCCCAGAAATCACTCCCTTACAATCATTGTATATGCACCACTGTCACACCATCATAAGAAATGGATGACTCCTATAGTTGTAAAGAAGACAAATCTGAACAGATATATGCAATGAATCCAGCCAAACCTGCAACAAATAATTACCTTTTCAAGAGTCTGAGTGGGGTGAGACGATCTTAGCATCCCTAGACTCAAACCTTGATATTGTCACCCAAGGCTTGCTCAAGAATTTTTCCCAAATGAAAATAGATTGAAGGATTAAACATTCAAGTCACAATGATTCAATCAGAATCATTTATTTATAAGTCATTTTGCAAAACACTCTGTATATTTTCCCATCTCTTTCCTTTCATGCACTTTGAGCCTTCTGGTATTGTAAACACTGCATGCATTATCATTTAGAGGAATTCACAGTGGCTTAATAAGGAAATTGGGAGCATCTTTCATTTTACCTCTCTAAAAAAGCTACACCATATTTAAAATGCCTGTTAATTATATGTGAAGCAAATGAAAAGTTGACATGTGTATACAGTGAGAATGTGTGGCCATTCCAGGATGTCTGAATTTATCTAGACTATCCTTCTCTTGGGGTTTATTTTAAGTTTATTGCAAAGAATATCCATATTAGTCCTCTCCAACCGTCATCTATCTTTTTGCCTGTCAAAAACCTCTCCTGATTGTCTGCCAATCTTTCCCTTGATGTCCTTGGGCGACAAGAACAAATAAGGTATAAAAAACCCCTTTATCTGATGCCTGAGCTAGTTTTACCCTCTCCAGGCCAAAGTCTAGTAGGCACCATAAATCCTTCAGGGTAAGCATTCCTGCTCTGTGGATCACCTGCCTTCCATGGATGATGAGTGGGTTCTCTCCACCACTCTGTCAATTGATTTACTTCCGTTGCAACCACATTCACATCCTCGGTTCCTGATGTGTCATAAACTTAAAAAGTCAGATTTGGGTCTGACCTTGAACCCCTCATCTCAGTCACTTAGAAGTCTACCCCCAATCACTCAGTTCTGGATCAGAACCAGCCTTCAGAAACTAGGAAGAGAAGGGGCTGTCTCTGAGGAATGGGTTTATGGGCATGTCCCTGGAAAGTAGTGCTAATGGCAGTAGTTTCTGCCCTCAGCTACCCTTTGTTCCTGTTCCCACATCTCCTCTTTAGCTGTGTCACAGCAACTTTGTATGGGACCAGGCAGAGAAGTGAATAATTGAATTGACCCAAGATAAAACTAAGCCTTAAAAAAAAAAATAAATGGGAAGAGTATTTTTAACATGGATAAGCCTCTTAGATTGGTTCCCTGCCAGCCTCCAAAAACATCTATATAACACGAATATAACAGCATAAAGAATAGATGGTGCAGGGGTGAGAATAAATGTGCATAAAGTTGGAGAGGAGGTGGCACAGGACGGGTGTGAAATGCTCTGATGAAAAATGCCCTTTGAATCATGACAGTACTTCAACTAAAATACAGCCCTCTGCAAATGGCCTTACAAAGGTGTCACTAAAAATGCAAAGAAAGGAGGAAACCAGATGAGGAGTAGAAATCCTTGGAAAATATACAGCAAAACACTTGAGTTTCCACACAGCTCAAGTTCCAGCTTTGTGCCTCTGTTTTATTAAAGACTGTAGCTGGTTCTGTATTTCCTGTATCGTTAGCACATTTCCAGTGGTAATTGCAGAAGGTGAGGGCTGTTGATGCCTTTAAAAATGCTTTAAAACGCTAGTGACTCAGAGCTAAATGGATATTGTTCATTTAAACGTAGTGCTGACCAACAGAGAGATGTTGTGTGGTCCGTTCTGCTACTCTTTTTGATGAATAGCTTGAACAAGGTGAGGAGTTGTGGATCAGAGAAGCTGTTCTGGTGCAAAAGAAACTTTTCAATTGGTGGCTTGCTTTGCCTTCTCCATTTCAAGTCTTCTAAGCTTATAAACTAATTTCTGTATTCATCCCATTCTTTAAGAATAATCAGCATCTTCTCCAAGTTATATATTTAATTGTAATTGTGAAAACATCAAGAAAGAGACATTGGGATATTGCAATAAAACAGGTTCCTTCTACTTCTCACCAGTGAATGGAAGCAGTGTTCCACCACTGGTGTGCTGACACATGGTTCTTTCTCCAGAGCCTTTCCAGAGACCTGTTACGCATTTTGGTCCTCTGTCTCAATGTTACATTTCCAAGATCCAGGCCAGACCTGTCCTTTAAAAGCAGTACTTTGCATTTGTATTACATACATATATATATGTATGAAATTATATGTTTATATGTATAGAGATCATACATCCACTAAATAAATTAGGTAGGAAGCTGTGAAGCTGGCCCTGCTTTAGGTAAGGTGAGGTGTGTTGAGGTGATCTCAAGTGTTAGATTCAAAGTTAAATGAGTTTATTTAGGGGTATATATTGTTTGAAATATACTTACGTGTGTGAAAAATATCACACATATAAACACACATCTCTATATACATACTAGGGTTTAGCTCTGTGAAAATTGAACTAGAATCTTACAACTCAAAGCAGTACAAGGGGATGATACATAAATGTGCTATTCACTACACAACTAAAGTCTTCATTACACACACTCGTACTGATTTTGAGTATAACACAGCTGTATTAGCCTGAAGAGAAATAGAGCTAAGCTGAGGATTGCAGTCTAGTGCTTTCTTGTTTAAAATGTTTACCTTTAGATTTTTTTGAATGCTTGCTACCTGCCTCCACCCAGCTCTCTTTTAGATCTCTAGCTGATAGATATGTAGCAATGAGAAACGATTTAGAACTTAAGTTACTAATGACTGAATTGATCATAGCAGCTGAATAACATATGTTTACAGCTGTTCAGACATTGATAGTTCCTTGCCTTTGTATTAAATGATAGTGTTTATGGACATGTAAGTTTTGAGCTGTTGAGGCTTGATTCAGATCTCATTTCCCATCAGCACTAAACTGGCATACTCCTATTGGTTGCAACAGAGTTTTTCCATGTTTACCCCTGTGTGTAAGGGGCCAATCCATCCTTTGTGAGTTTTACTGCTGCCATATATTAATGTGTGCTGTATCTAGCCTGTCATTTTTTTTATCCTTCTTTGCTCTCTGAGTTTATGAGTTAGATCTCTGCATAAATGTCATCATATAACATTGTGCTTTGAAAAGCCTGTTACTTATTAAGAGTGTGAGTTTACACTGCTGGGGACATTTTATTTTCCCACCAGGAAAATGAAAATGTCATTGAGGTCTAACCAAACCCCTGAGCTTTTCAGACAGAAGAAAATTGTTTTTAGGATTCCCTGCAGGACCTGGTAGCCTTTGTGCACATACCATATGTCTGAAATACAATTTCCCCCTCATTAATAGCCCCCCACCTCTTCCTAAGGAAGCAATGACATGATATTGCACATTGAGGCTCCCAGTTCCTATGTATTACTTTGCTTGTTGAAAGATGTGACACTGGAGCTATGTAATTATCCTGGCAGGAGTCATCACTACATTTTGTGGCTGCAGCTCTAAGAGCTAGATTGCAACCCCAAGTGCAGCCCTGAGCAAGGGATCATGTCTAAAAACTTCCCGTTTCCTGTGCTCCTCTTAGAATAACTCAGAGGCACAGTGTTGAAACATGCCAGCGTTTTCCCACTCTGTCCCATTTAGATCTCATCTGGTTCTCTGTGGCTGGCTGTGTTGAGGTGCAGAATGCCTCTGGGACTCTACCACTGACTCTCTTTCACGCTGTGTAAGACTGCAAGTGGGCTTACTTTCAAGACTGGATTCACCCACTATCCACAAGGTTAACCTTCAAGCCTCTGCTCTTAAGCCACCTTGCTCCAAGTTCTGCACTCATCTGACAGGGAGGAAGCATTTGACGCTTGACCACCGAGCTTTGTCATATTTATAAGCTCCAGAGGCAGAGGATGGCCAGAAGGGGTGACTGTCAGGTCTAGTAGGTGATGTCCTGACCTTGAATGCTACCCTTGCTCCAGGTAAAAGGAAACATACAAGTGAGGCTCTCAAAAGCCACAGTGAAAGCTGCAGAGCTTGCAGCGGCTGAAAGATGGAGTTATCCTTTGGTACCTTCACTGGCTTGGGTCAGAAAAGCTGACTTCCAGAGGAAAGCCCATGAGTTAGTTTAGCTTTGCCTGTTGCTGTCCCTGAGAGACTCGCTGCAGTGACACATCTCTTGGCGACAGAAGGATGTGTGGGTTTGTGAGCCAAAGAGGCAAAAGCACTGCTGTAGCCCTGCTCAATCACTCAGCAGTATTTAAAGCTGTTTCAAAAATGATAACGGAGGAATAAGCCAGAATTACTGTACCTGCACTGGGGCTTCCTTTTCCTCATTGCTGAAAATGGAGTCAGTGCACACTGTAATTCAACTGGTCCCCTCCACAGCCGAGAGGTTCCTCTGAGAACCTCTACCAGAAATGCTGCCAACATTTCACTTTCTAAAGACAAGATCATGGGAAAGGAGAAGTGACTCACAGGCATCTTTCTCTTCTCTGAATTTGACACTGCCAAGAACCTATCCCATAATGGGTATTAATTTCAAAAGCAAAAAGACGATGATCACCGGAGTTAGAGGCAGTAGGAGTTCTGGACTGAACATTATTTTTGTTAAATTTCAAAATGCATTTTTATATAGTTAGTTCTCCACAGTAAACTTTGCTTCTTCTTTATATTTCCTTATTTAATTCAATGAATTATCTATACACACATATTATATTTTTGTTTGCTTATTTTGTGTGGGTGTCCAGAAACTGGAAAAGTTCTGTAGAAAGATTAAGAAGTGGTTTAAAAAATTGTTCCTGCTGACATTTCCCAAATAAATTAATGATATTTTTGAGTAATTCTCATCTGTGTATTTTGTACATTAGATATATATTTGTCAGCAATTGTATATTTAAATTAATTTTTTTTCCTTAAGACTGAAGTGAGTCTAAATTGAAGCTTAAATGCAAGTTATTAATCACATTCACCAGAGCAGTTAATGAGATGTTTTCTAGCAAAAGTGAAAATGGGAGAATTTGTTGAGTCATCCTTGCCATTCAGGTGTCTTGCCAAACCTGAGGCAGGCTTCCTGTGGATCTGCTTGAAAGCAAAGGATGCAGGGCATCTTGGATGAAGTCAGGATTTCGGAAGCCCTGGAGACCTGGGTCAAACCAGAACTGCAAACCATTGGACTGATCTAGAGAAGGGCATTAATTCCACCGAGCAGCTGCAGATCTTGCAGTACATATATGCCTGTTTCCTGAATAAGTATTTTCAAATTTGTTTATCTTTATTCAAAACTAAGTTAAATAATAATTATTATAAGAATAACAAAGCCCTCAGAAACTGAGTGTTTTCCTTTTTGGCTTGCTTTATTGAGATTAATTCAGTGTTACACCATTGCTTACATCATTCATCTGCAATGCAAAGCTGGAGGAACAAAATGAAAACTCAAGCTATTCCTTTCTTTCCAATTCATTAGCAGATGCAATGAGCATTAATATTTATCCAATAATTCTGTGTTTCCTACTGCCTCCAGATTTAAACAAAGACTAACTTTAGTGGACAGACTCAGTTGTTTGTGAACAGAAAACTTTGTGAGCTACGCAAAAATCAAACCCTTCCTCATCTGCTATGGCCAAAGACAGAATTCCCAGAGAAAATCACAAAGAGATGGATAATATATCTTAAGTAGCTAACAGAAAGTAGAACTGGTCATCACTAATCAAGAGTATTCAGAATTTTTCAATAAGCAGTGATCCCATCTTTCAGTAGTGGTGAACAAGTAACGTAGAGTGACAGTACTGGATTGTGCTCTTGCTGTTGGCTTCAGTTGTCGGTTCCAAGATTCTTGTGAGTGAGCAATAGTGACGAATCCTCACTGGCAATTTGCCATCCATGAATGCCGGGTTAGAGAAGACCACTAAAAGGAATTAAAAAATCATATGAAAGCTTTCTGGATGCATCTCAAAACAAATGCAAAGAACATATGTAGCGAATAAAAAGAGATTAAAGCAATGTTTGGAACATGGAAGGTGAACTTTGAGCAGCTGAAGGAGCATCTTGAAGCAGAAATCCATTCCAGGCAGAGAGAAATAAACCCACTTAGATTACACAGAGATTTGTGGGATTATACACAGAAACTGTTCAAAATTATCTGGCAAAACCAACGAAAGCAACAAATAGTTTGACATCTGCAGACAACTGAAGTCTTGCCCAATGTGATATAAGAGGAGAAGACAGGAAGATGGGAAAAATCATTTGAGCAAGAAACTCATGAAAATTTACAGACCATCTGTGGGTTTTTCAGCTTGGAAATATAACAGCAAGATGCTAGAGAATATGACATGGAAATTTGACATGATACTTCTCATTCAGGAGGAAAACTTTGTATTAATTAAAAATTATCTACTGACTTCAGTTAGTGTGGTCAGGTTTTAATCCTGTGTTGAATCAGGCATATTTTATTTTAGTAAGGAGGTGGCAAAGCTAAGGGAGTTTTGCCCATTTACCAGCCTTATCAGTTCCAACTGTTGTCTGGTGTTCTCCTTACTGAGGCCTACAGCAGCGTCCTCACGGCTCTAATGCCCCCCTCACTGCCTGTTAGGATCATGGCTGAATTTGCTCCTGGAAATACTGTAAAAATGTGATGATTTAACATGGAAATATTATGGGAACATGGAAATACCTGGGAGATACGTTTAGCTTCATGTTAACTTTGTATCCCAAATCAAATATTAGGAAGATGAACAATGAGGGGAGTTTCAGTGGCAGATAACCTCAGAAAGGAGGCTCACGTAACCGGGTAACAGAACAGTTTATTTTGGCCTAGAGAGGATAAGGAAGAGGAAATGATCTACTTGAACCGACAAAGCAATTAAATGCATTAATAAGGGAAGATAAAGATACCAGGAAAATATTTTTGACCTGGTTGAACTAGATACAGAAAGAGAGGACTTTTTTAGCATAACGGGGAAAAATATTAAACTTGAGTAAGACTATTACACCTGCAGCTAGTAAAGTAGTTATTATTAATACATTAAGAGGAAAAGTGCTCAATAAATATTTGTGTTCAGTATCTGGGAAGAAGAAGGATTAACTTTTAGCAGGTGAAAATAATAAAACAACTCCTGGTCCACTAGTAATTAAGAACTTCAAAATAAAACAAACTTTCCCTACAAGGAAAATATATTTTAAAAGAGAAAGCTCAGACGAATTCACTCAGGAATCCCAGGAGGTTTTGTAGAGAAAATCTTTGTCTAGCCGTTAACTTTGATCCCTGGAGAAAAGCCAAAAGCCTGGAAGGGAATGTAACTGATGTGAGTAGCCATGGAACGTTAGTCTACCAGCAATCCTATGTGAAATAATGGAAAACTGATACAGTATTGAATTAAAAACAATTAAGGCCTAGGAATGTAATCAATGCCAAAGTTATTTTATGGAAAATAAATCTTCTTAAACAATTTATTTTCTCTGATGACTTTAGAAGTTCAAGAAGTAATAGAAAAGATGAACTACTCTTAAACTTTTCTGACACATTTGATTAATACCCTGCAAAATACCCTGAAAAAAATAGTAGCACTATATAATGTTAAAAGGGCACACATTAAATTGATTAAGAATTGGCTAATTGAATTGTTTCACTGCTGGAAGTAGCAGTTGTTATTCAGTAATTTTGTCAGTAAGATGTGTGTAACATTACTGCTGCTAAAACTGTGACCTGAGATGAAGGGTGGCAGAAATACAAGTGATGGCAAAGATGGAGTAGATAAAATACATTTTAATAAATAAAAATTCAGAGTTTCACAGCTTGTTGCCGTAACTGGAAGCTATTCTATAGAGTGAGGGGAAGAATACCTGGAAAAAAAATCTGTAAGCACAAAACTCTCCTTCCATTTCTGGTATGATTCTGAGCCAAAAATAAAATTACAATATGATCTTTGGATTTATAAACTGGGCAGCAGTAGCTATAAGGAGGTGATTTTTAGATTTATATATTATACCAAAAGACTGATAATTTAAAACTGTCTAGTTCTGGTCATATTTTTAATAGGTTGTTGCAAAACTGAAGTAGATGCAGGAAATAATAAAATTTAATAGAGAAAAGGGAAAATGTCTTACAATGAAAGAGCTTTGTGGGCTTTGAGTTAGCATCTGCTTCAGCGTATAGCCTTTCTTTAAAGGATGCTCAGCATGAATGGGAATGCATGGATAGAGAGACAGGATGCTAACTGGAAGGTGTAAAGCAAAATATACCTTGGGTATTGTGACTGGATGCAGAAACTTGCTTTTCTTAACTTTAACCCTGTAAAAATCTGAAGTCTAGGCTTATGTTATTTCTCTAGGTTCTTCCCCATGGACAATGGGAAGATATCAGCACCTTTTGAAAATGACTCATCCATTTATCTGATGCAACATTTTAGGTTAGGCTTGTGTCATGCTCTATGTATACACCATGCTCCATGGGTCACAGAGAGCCTGGGTAACTAGATGCTTAAGTTTTAGAAGGCTAAAATTAAATAGAAAGAATTTCACCTGTAGTTCTTCTCTTGAGGTATGAGAAACCATAGGCCATCATTTTTGCTGGATTTTTGCCAAAACTAATTGAGAGATCATGGATCTGTATTAGTTCTGCATGCAGTTGTAACCATGGCTGAGAGCCTGGGCATGTTACCTAAAGAAAAAGATGCCTTTCACATGGCTGCGCAGCGTTTTGACAGGTTTATGTCCAGATGATTCTGTGTTGAAGAGGAGGGAACTTTCTGTATGTATCTGTGCACTTAACAACTCAAATTTCTCATTCACATTCTTCAAACTTTACATATCCAAGCAAGTTTTTTGCAGAATTCTCAACTGCCAGGAATTAAACTATGATGCCGCAAAATGCCTTTGCCATCTGTGAGTGAATAAGTCATACTGAAGTTTACTTCCCCAAAATGTGCCTGCTGGTTACTTTTGTACAGTAGCAATACACTCTGAAATTATGCCAGTTTATTTTAATTACTCAAGCTTATTATTCAGACCACTCTCTGAAGGAAGGCAATTATCTGTAGACACAAATGCAATACTGTAGTAGATGAGCCTTCTGTGATTAGAACAGTAAGAGCAATATTAATCATATTATGAGATATTACAATTTCTATTTCCTTGGATCAGGAGGAAAGAGAGAGACACAATTAAATTTATTACTGTATAAATATGTCATGTTTATTCAGCCACTAGATAGGAAATATCTCATTTTTTAATAATCCTGAATTGAAATGCATTATATTTTCTTGAAATGCATTTTTTTTTTTCTTAATACCAATCAGAAATTGTTTGGAGGCTGCTTTCTTCACTTGTATCAGAGCAACTTCATTTAAGCTACCTCAACATCTGTTCCTGTGTTGTGAGAGTTGTATGGACCTTTTATTCTGAGAAAAGGGAAATAATTGTATGGTTATGAGGGATTTTTCTACACAGAATCACAGAATTGTAGAGGTTGGAACAGACCTTCAGAGATCATCTAATCCAACCTCCCTGCCAAAGCAGGTTCACCTAGTGCAGGCTGGATAGGAACACATCCAGGCACGTTTTGAAGATCTCCAGGGAAGGAGACTCCACAACTTCTTTGGGCAACCTGTTCCAGTGCTCTGTCACCCTCAAAGTAAAGAAGTTTTTCTTCATGTTGAGATGGAATTTCCTGTGTTCTAGTTTGGATCTGTTGCCCCTTGTCCTGTCATGGGTGCCACTGAGAAGAGTCTGACCCGATCCTCTTGACACCTGCCCTTTAGGTATTTATAAGCATTGATAAGATCTCCTCTCAGGCTTCTCTTCTCTAGACTAAACAGACCCAGGTCCCTCAGCCTTTCCTATTAAGAGAGGTTCTTCATTCCCTTGATCATCTTTGTACACCTATTTAATAAAACAATGTGATCCACAGTTATTTATTAATTAATTCTGTTGAGAAAGGAACAAATCCTTTCTTTTCAGAAAGACATGTTTGGACCACCTATGAAGCAGTAGAGATGAAAAGAGAGCCAAGCCAAGCTTTTGAGTGTTCCCTGAATGCTTCAGATCTGTGTACTTCAAGAATATTTATTGATGATACAATGGGCTGGAGAGAATTCCTGGAAAAGAAGAGACAAAATTAAATTCTGAGATTTAAGGAAACCAGGTGCAGATGTGCTCCTTAATAGATAGTTCCAGTAGGAATAGCATCAGGATTTCACCATTTCATATGTCCAAATTGCCAGTTACGCATTAAGAATTATTAGCATGTATTATTATTTCCTTATGAGTCAAATTAATATTTCCGTCCACACAGGTATTATCCTCTTTTCTCCAGATTGATAGGAAATTATGTCTAGATATCAGTCTTATTTTCCTTCCTTATAAAGTGCATCTTATATGTAACATGGTAATTGGACTCAGAATATGTAACTATGTAACATAGAATTAGACACAAAAATACAAAACCAAATCTTCTTTCTAGATTTTTGAACAAAGAAAAAGATTTCTTTACGTTATTACAGTTAAGCATTTCATCTCTGTCAGGTCATGTTATTGACACAGCTAACCTTAGAAGGATGTTCCAGGAATCCTGTTAGAAAATATACTGATTTGTGTCTAATTACAGAAGAAAAGTTTCAACCTAGTACAATTTGGGAGTATTTCTTTCTTGGTCCATTCAGTTTGGAGTGCACGCTGATCTCTAAGTATATGAGAATGCCTGTAGTTGTACTGTTGAACATTTTCATTGAAGCTTGATGGAAACCTTAATGGAACCTTAATGGAAAGACCCAAGGAGCTGATGGTGTTTGTCAGATAATAACATATGGATTTGATCACAAGAAAAGTCACTAACTTCTAGTTACATGCCAGCCGGACATTTAGTTTGAGCTGGTTGTCTAGGATCTTTCTTCAATTCGTCAAGAGAGTCACATATATTCCCAGAACAGATATGTGGATCCCACCAAAGGCTCCAAGAAGATCTCTCTTATTTATATTGTTAACAGCCAGGAGCAGAGAGCATCTGTTTTTATGCAAGGTCTGATGTCACAAAGTTTTGGGGGGTGACCTGGACACGTCATTTACATCATCTTAAAAATTAGTAGTATTGGTAACAGTATTTACAAGGATTTTTGCAAATGCAATTTGTATAATAATACGTTGTTCTGCATCTTGGCAATCTGATGCAGCACGGTAAATTTGGGATATGCATATATTCAAGTGTTAGCAAAATATAGAATAAAAAGCCTATAACCCCAACAGTAGGATTCTTTTTATCAAATATTTGGTCAAAGTTAATCAGACTGTAGGAACAATACGAGACTAAAAACTGAGATGCCAGAGTGCTTGAAGGGATGAATAAACCATCCAAGCAAATTTAATATCTTAATCCCCGGACTACTATGAATATCTCAGGGGCCTTTTTCAAAGGCCTTTACAGAATGAGGGAATGGATGACAGGAGACAGATGGTGGCAGAAGAAGCAATGGGAATGATACTCTCTGTTTCACTTCTGCTTTCTGCTGGTGTAAGAATATTGGTGCCATATTGTGTATTGTACTGGCACATGAGAGATCAGAATTTGACTGTTGTAGAATCATGAAGAGTATTAAAGGAACTGTTAAATGGGAAGTCCCACCTGGAGAGAATAATTATAGTATCTGATATTTGAGATCATTATAGATGTTATTGTTTTATTACCATGGATACATGACTCTGACGTTACAGATAATGTCTATTTTGTCTTTGCTTTCTCTTTTTTTTGTTTTTTTGGTGGGATGTTGCTTTTATTACTTTAGTGATGTTGATGCAAAGTAACATTTTATTCCTTTTGTTAATGTGCTCAGGTAATTAGAGGGTTACATTAGACTACTGTGAGTTCTTGTAGTCTTCTGTGGTTATGATCAACCTTAGCAAAATGAAAATTGTGCTTGCAGATGAAACAACATCTAATAGAAGCCAATGAAAAGGAGAGAGAAAGTAATGTAACTGACTAATTAAGAGCCCCATCTGTGTGATGATGGGACAATACTTACCTCAGAACCACTTAGCCTTTCTGTTTTTGTCCACTTAAGAGTCCATTATACCATATTCAGCATAGAATTATATACTCCAGGGAATGTACTCAGCTGAAGTACCTACATTTCTTATATCTTCAAGGTACATGGCCCTCATTATACCCCTGGAGTATGTAATTATCTTGTAACAGCTACACACCTTGGTGCATTTTATGATCTCCTTAAAATGTTATATTTATTCTTTTCTTCTAAAGCCCCAGGCAGACAAAAAGTTGGTAACAGAATGATTAAGGTATCTTGTTACAAACTTAGAGCTTTGAGTTTCAGCCCACTTGAACTTATGTGGAGAGCTTCCTCCAGCTGGCAATCTTTTAAATGAGAATCTGATCCCCTGTCTCAGGGAAGTGGTTAATATTGAATCTAATGGGGTGATCTGACCTCTTGCACAGGGTCAACCCACAAAAGAAGTTGGCTTGCTTCTGCCATAATAGCACAGCAGACTATTGAGCTCCTGGGAGATCTTTAACCTGATATTATTCGAGCAAAAGTCATCAACAAATGTATTATCCAAATCTATGTGATCCCCTGGCTGTTAAAGATAACAAAGGTACTTTTCAGTATCTTGAGGGGAGGGGATTTGATCAAGTGCTTGCAGGTTTTGGTTGCCTTCACATATGAAAAAGTACCTCTGCCATCCTCAATTCCCGTTTTTTTCTGAGCGCGCTATAGTAGAACTCCCTATATGAAGATGTTCTTCAAGCATTCTTGTCCACAAGTTTAATCTATATGTAGTCCCCTTTACATCCATATTTTTCTGAATAAAAACTCAGAAGATCCTGTTCCTGTGGCTTTAATTAGTGTGTGCTTAAATGCTTTGCTGGGCAATGATATGGAATGCTCGGTCAGACATAAAATAAATAAAATTACCACATGCCGCAACACCAGAAAAAGGCCAGTAATTTCCATTGTTCAGCTTTCCTCTATGGGTAAAACCATTTTTATATGACCTTAGAACATAAGAACAAAAGTATTTGCTCAGACAAAAGATCGATCTGTGACTGGTAAAAGTGAAATCCATGAAGGCATAAAATACTAGAGCAAACATTTCTCAGAGTGTTCTCCTGCTCCCCAAGAACATTCAGCTTAGCTGTGTTTGATATACCTCAATAGATTTCAGATCCATGAAGGTGTTCAATCACCTGTAAGACTCCTGTAAGTAATGTTTAGCATCCAAAATATTCTGCGTAAGGAGGATCATAGCTTATTTATACACTGAATAAAGAACGACCTGTGTTTTGTTTGTTTGTTTTGAACCCAGAAACTGACTTCATTTGACATTCTTTAGTTCTTTACTGGTAGAAACAGTGAAAACGTATTCCTGTTTGCCCTGTTCTGTAATTTTGTAGCCCTCTATCACTTCTGTCCTTAATTAGCTCTTTTTTAGGCTAAGTGGATGTAGCTGTTCTTTATTTGGCAGATGTTTGACAGTTTGACCCTTATTGCATCATCTTTCTGTCTCCGTAGTGCTGCTATCTTCTTTCAGAGATGGCAGACCAAGCCTTCCTGTTGTAATGGAGATGTTTAAAATGTCATTACGATACTATGTTCTGTTCTTTATGTTTTTGCTGATATTTGTTTTTTGATTACTAGTGAGCACTGAGGTGAAATTTTCATCATTATCTGTTGCATACCAAGAACTCAAATATGAGTAGCAATGGTCAGTTCGGAGATGTCTTTTTATATGTAAAGGTAAGGTTTATGGCCCCAAGTGCATCACTTTACATTTACATACACTAAATTACATCTGCCATTTTACTTCTTAATCATGCAGTCTCATTAGATTCTTCTCTGTTTTTCACCATCAACCCTCAGCTTTCCTATCATGAAAATTTCTGAATGATCAGCAAACCTTTATCACCTCACGAATCCCTCTCACAAATCATTGATGGCTGTTTTCAATGAAACAGATCTCTGCAAGATGCTACCAGTGACAGCCTTTCCTTTGCACCCAGTTTTAGTGTTATATTAGTTCTCCTTTTTTCTTAGGCAGAAGCATCAAACCAACATAAGAACACTTCATCAATCACAAGATCTCATGCAAGTTATTGCTTCCTGGCAAAGAGGGTAAAACACAACAAGGCTGTACTCTTGTTTTAAATTTACCTTTGGATTTTTTCTCTGTTTTGCATTACTCTCAAAGCTAATTCTCATTTCCTCCAGCTGTAAATCTATCATGACTTGCATTTAAATAAATACAGGGTTTTTTTCTGTGATCATTTGAGAAACTGTAAAACACTTCAGCCGTTCACAGCAGAGTTTTACAAATCCAACACTTGTACCACACTAAATACAGAGGTTTCACAGTGAATTGCATGGATTTATTCCAGATTTACACCAGGAGGGCATAAGAGGAATGTGATTCAATCTCCTACAGTGATTTTCATGCCACTTGGAGTTACTAGCTGCTAAACAGAGGTATCTAATACATATTTACTTTCTATATATTAATGTGTTGCCCTTACCAGCACATTTATGGTCAGTCACAATAGGTTTTTGCTGTTAAACTAGTTGCCAATTGTGATTTATGAAAGTAAAGGTGTTCACATATAATGGTAGAAAATAAAATCAAATCCTTCCGGTTTTCAGTGCTTTTAACCTTTTTAAGCAATTCTCCTCATTCTTGTTTCTTTCTTGCCTTCCGTATGTATTGATTTTGTGTTGTATGGTGATTAACAAATATACACACCTGATGGGATTTCAAAAATCAGAAGCTAACAGTATCTAGAGAAATCAGTCAGTCCCAAAAACTATGAAAAGAAGAAACCAGTTAGAACACTTGTTGCACTGCCATAATGTCTCCAACTAAATACTGATTGCTCCTTCATGTGTATTTCCCTGTGCTTTGTCGAGAGTAATAAAATAAAATTGTTTTAAATGATCCATGTGATGAAGGTTCCTTACAATCCCTGCAGAATGGAGACTGCTCTCCAGTCTAATGGATCTACCACCTATGTATTTTCTTGTTACTCACCTTAAATGCTCCTTTTCTGTGTATAATTCCATTAATTCCAACTTTTATGTGGGTTGCCTAGACACCACAGTGAATGTAATTTCAACTTTATTAACTAGGATGTGGTCTGGCTTCCAGTAGTGCCAAGTAACCAACCAGCCATTCTTGAATCTCATAGATATTTTCTGACTTACCAAAGATGCACAAAAATGCAGGTTCTGGTCTACTAATTCAGCTGTAGGTCAGCAGCACATCTGCAGCTTATACAAATTCATTCGTGCTGTTCTGAAAGTGTGGGATTGAGGAAGTGTGTCCTTGCTATGTGGTTGGTGTGTACGTGTCACATCACCGATCAAGATGACAGAGGTTGTCGAGCATGCCAAAGACCAGCTTTGCCTTACTGTCTACACAATCCTTTTCACTTGGTGTAAAATGGCATAACTTAAAGAAATAACATTGGTTCCATGAATATTTACATCAGCCAATCTATCCTAGAGAAAGAAGTCGAGCCTGCAGTGAACATGAAAAAGGGAGTGCAGGCTTATAGAAAGGCCTGGCCTGGTTTTAGTGGTAGATCAGCTAAGGCACTCATTAAAAACTGCTTTTCAGCATTCCACAGATTTTTCACTGCTCATATGCAAACGTTCATTCTTACTTGGGTATTTAATGCTTAACCTCATGGGACCATAGCGTGTCTGAGCTGAGTCAGTGAGTTGCTCAGTAAGGGTTAATCAAAACCTCGGAGGGATTCACTGGCAAAGTTGAAATTACAATAGTTACCTACTTGCTTTGAGGCTCTTATGTCTTTTTATTTTGCAATTAACTCCTTTTAATTGTTGCAAGATCTTGGAATTTTTCTATTTCTAAATCTTCCCATGTTTTGTAGGTATGTCCTCTCTGCAGTAAGAAATGAGGAATTAGTCTAGTTTCTGTGTGATTGGCATGGAGGCTGTATGTCTATCAGATACTAGTAGAAACTATTAATCGTAACGATAAGCCAATCAAGATGATACTTTATCTAGAGGAATGTGCTGTGCCTGTTGCACACTGATGGGAGATTAAAATTCAGCACTGACAGCTCTATGATTTAACAACTTCTAAAAATGACAGTTAAGGACTCATTCCCACAAATACCCTTCTGGTTGTTTACTCAACATAACTCCAGCATCTGAAAGTAGTATTATTCCAGAGTCAGTCTCAGCTGTGTTACTTTGGTCTGTTACTCTGAAGCCCTTGTTCATGCAAACCAAACAACTGTGGATCTGAGCCAGAAATTTTCCCTCTGCTGACAGCTGTGGCTGAGGTTGGAGGTTTTCCTGAGTCAGGGTCTTACTGCCGCATCTATTTTCAGATGATCTTCTTGTTTTATTTCTTATTGTCCTGTTGCAATATATTTTTGTTTCTATTTCACTTTATCTCTCATGTCCATTTTGATATTTTCTTCCTGGGAATTTCCATCCGCTGAATATGTATGGGCAAATTTGCTTTCCCTCATCTCATTACCTGCATTTGGTCAAGGTGAAGCCTGGGCTGATCCCTGCTCATTTTTCTAACCTGTCTCTTTCTCTTTGTATGATTTTCCCTTTCTCAATGGTGTTTGCAAGACATCTCAATTCAGTTGGATCCACAGACTTTAATTAATGTCCTGTTTGTTTCTTCTGCAAGACCATTAATAATGCTGTTAAGTAAAAGCAGGCCTAACACCAGTCCCTTTCTTCCTGCTGAATGTAGTGTCTCATCTTAATGCATGATTATTTATTCTTAATTCCTGTTTATGATTCTTTAGCCAGTTCTCAGTCAACATGATATCATTACTTTTTGAGCCATGGTATGAATGATTGTGATTCAAATTTAAAACAATTCCTGGAAGAAAAACAAAAGCTAATAAAAATATCCATAAACATTGTTACTGCTTGTTTTATTGCAGGTTTGTGTAAGTATTATAAAAGAAGTTTATTATCTCTTTTTCTAAGTAGTCTTCTATATTGAGGTCCCATCTCTAGGATTGTTGCACTGGATTCGTGCCATTGTAATGAAAGCAATGGTGAAACTGGTTCAAATAAACAGAAATATTCCTATCAAATACAGAGCAAACCTGAGTCAAGAGCCAAAAGCACAGCTGATACTATTTGTTATAGCTCTAATGAAATTAATAATTTTAAGTCGTTATTTTTACATCAGGAAAATTAAGCATTGGAATGACCCAGTATGGCATTGGGAAGATTTTTGTTTGTGCATCTTTTCATCAGGACGAGGTATCTTATTTGAATATGTTTTCTTAGCACATAGTTCAGCCAAAAATTATGGGTCTAGCTGCAATGCGTAAGGCTCTTTGGCTTGTACTCTACAGGCGGTCTGTCAAGGTTAACATTTATGATTTCTTTTCACCTTGAAAACTGACAAGTTTATGTTTGATAGCAGCTAATGTTCTTATGTAAAATCTTCATAAATGGAATATATGTATGTAATTAAAATACAACTTTCTGTTATATTTCAGCACTGCTTTTCCAAGATTATTTAGATCAATAGCAGTATAATATATAAGCTCACATGGGGAATAATATGAAACAGTCCTTTCCTTGCTAGCTTCACTCAGTCTTGAAGAATCAAATTTCAAAACACTGCTCCAGCCATTGTATGTTTATTGAAGCAGAACAAAATTTGGGTACTATTTGAGATTTGTTTACAACTGCAAGCACGACAGCGTCATTCTCTGTCCCTGGGGCACAGCAATGGAGAAGATAAATAGGATTGTTCTCCCCAGGAAAACCTGACATCAAAAGGAAAAAAAAAATACCTTTCCCTACCACGGTCAAAGTGGAACATGATTTAGAGAGACTTATCATAGCAGAGGGTCTAAGTCAGTTCATATGAAATTACCTGTTTGAATCTAAACTCATCACACTCATGCAGTGCTGCACCTGACCTAATTAGCCCTGAGTGATATAGTTGTTCTGTATGTGGATTTGAATGGACTCTTTACACTTTTAGTCCCAGAGTTACGGAAGTAGAGTTTGCTTTTTATCTGTTCCCATTTATGAGCGCAGTTCTACCAACAGTGCCCTTACGGAGGGCTGAATAGGGTAAAGTAGCCTTCATACTGGGATCTAGAAACATCTGCCTAGGAAGAAAGTGTGATTTGCTGTGGCTATTGCAGGTGTGGGAATACCTCACCCCTTGGACAATGTAAACTGCAGGTCACTCGTAGGGCCAAAAGGAATCTCTGCTCTAGTTTCCAAGAGTACAGCCAGGCACAGCGAGAGCATGGTTGCGACTGTCACCATTGATGCCGGCATAGATTTGTTTGTTGTGACTTTTTGATATTCTGGGATTATTTGTACATTTTAATTAGAAGTGCAGGTCTGTGCTCAGAGCATGGCAAGGGTTGCTTTGAAACCATCAAATTTTTCTTCCACAGCTTTGCAGCATCCCAGTAATACTGGGGGTGGGTTTCTTTTTCACTTTTTTTGCTTGTAATGTAGGATGAAAAACGATGAGGTAATCTGCCAGCCTTTATGCAACTGGCAGATGGATTATATTAATATCATAAGAACATATTGTTCCCAATGCCTGCTTAAAAGAAGAAATGCTATATCAGGCCTGGATTCAGCAAAGTGCCAATGCACGTGCCTGTATTTATTGCTCTTTAGCAAAGTAGTTATGTACGTACCTGATTTAATTGAAATGGATGTTTTAACTGGTTTTCCTCTGAGGTGCAGCATTACCAGTACATGAGAAAGTTGCTTTTCTTTTGCCAGTGTTTTGCTTCTGATTGGTTAATAACATTCTCTGACCCAGCATGATGAAGTGCTACACACGGCTTTCCTAGAGTAACTACAACAACACTGTGTTGATATTTGGGTACATGAAAGATTATAAATAAGAGCCAGGACTTTTCAGGATGTGGAAGACAATTTCCTTTGCTGAACTGTGATCTAAAATATGTGTAAGACGTCCAATAAGGTTGAGTATCTCATACATTGAGAT
Source organism: Numenius arquata (assembly GCF_964106895.1). Lineage (NCBI taxonomy): Eukaryota > Metazoa > Chordata > Aves > Charadriiformes > Scolopacidae > Numenius > Numenius arquata. The sequence goes on from NC_133578.1 coordinate 15,284,226, forward strand.
CCCAACTCACTGAACATCATCTCAACACTGTTGATTATACATAGTTACTGTACAGATGCCATTTATGCATACTGTCCCTTCAAACTTCACATTAAGGAGAGGAGTGTAAGTAGTTGGTGAAATCCTAAATTCAGAATAGACATTTTAGTGCACAGATAATGAACACTGATACATCAGTAGCTTTCTCATAACTACTATCCTATATAGGCACCCCTGGTATTTTCTACAGGTATTATTACATTCATCTATATATGTTAATAGCTCTAAGATTCCTATAAAGTGCCTTGATAATATATTGCTACTGCAAACTTTCACCTTTATTGTTTAGAGGGACTCAGAAGTCTGCAGATGACTGTTTCTTATTTTCTCAACAGGGGTCTGCAGAACATTTCTCCTTCTCTTCAATGGCCTTGCTCCAAATAGAGCAAGGAAGGTTTCTTCTTTTATCTAAGAATCACACTGCCAACAGGGAAAGTGCAAAAAGGAATATTTCTGACTAGATTGTATCTTCCTTAGCTCTCCTTCCACCTATGCAGCAGCAGCAACAGCATTTCTAAGCTTTGGACAAGCTGCACTAAAATTAAAATGGGTTTATTTAAAAACCTCTCCGGTCATCACACAGAGAGATCATAAGGGACTGGTGGGAGGTGAAGAGCCTTTTTCATCTCCTGCAAATGTCCTGGGTAGAAAGTATTACTTGTATTGTAAGACGGCAATTAAACAACAATAAGTTAACACAAACATAAGCACAGGAGTTGCTCTTTCATTCTTTTTCTCTTCTTTTCTGAAGAGAGGGATTTAACTGTGATACTAGGCCATTTCTAGAGGATTAACAACCTGTACCTTTAGCCAATCTGTTCACAGGCTCTCTCTGCATTCTGTTCAGCTATGTAATTTGGGCTTGCAAAATGCATTGAATCAAGGAAAAAAGAAAAACGCAATTGCTCTGATTCTTCAAATTGTTCTGCATGGGATATTTTATTAATATTATTTATTTACGTATTTATTTATGCACATTGTTAGAGCATGGAAAGCCTTTGGCTTTGTCATGTCAGGCACTTTATTGACATATAACAAAAAAGACAGTGCTTGAAAACTTTAGGGTCTAATCAAAGACCTGCTATGGTCTTAGCTTACAACTGTGGGGGCTCAAGTACACAACTACGTGCTGATTTTAGGCAATGTAGGATCCTTTTCCTCCAAATAAAACGGTTTTAGGTGAAACAGAAAGACAGGAATCTGAATGCTGTGATTTCATTGCTCCTGCCTTCAGGAGACAGCTACCCTTTCAGAGGCAGGGACTGTGGAGAATATATTCATCAGGGAGGGGAAGAACACTGATGGATTTACTAGTGTCTTCTTTTTATTTTATTACCAAAACAAAAAGCTGTCTTTTTGATATACAATTCCATAGGTTGGCTTGTAGAACACGTAAAGTGAAACACTGTCAGGACTGAAATTTAATCACCTTTGACTTCAGGAAGGCCAAGATTTCAATCCAGCATGGGTTTCAGTCAGTGTTTTAGCTTAGGTATTCAAAGGCTGTGTTCTCTATTCATATGGTTTTGTTGTGGTTTGGGTTTTTGGTTTGGTTTGGTTTGTTGTTTGGTTTTTTGTGTGTTTGCTTTTTTTTTTTTGTAATTAATTATAACCTCCAGTACCTTTTGAACCTATTGACGAATTTCAAGCAAATATGTCAGGCAGGCAGTTCTCTCTCCTACAACTTCATGGAAGTTGTCACCTGGCTAGAAGAAAATATTTAAATACTGCTCCTAATTGCAGAAAGCCAGTTCAGTCCCTTACCCATTTCAGGAGAAAGAAGCCAGTAAGCAAGTGTATACAGGACACTGTGGACAACTATACACAGGCAGCGCTTGAATGTATATGATCTAGGATCAAATGCAGATCAGTTTAGATACAGTCCCCCTGCTGTTTGTTTAGTGAAATATTTAAAGGATGTTGGGAGACCTTAAAGGAGATTAAGGTGTAATACAAATACCTAAGGTGCAGATCCAGCTCCAGTTCTCACCGACCCTGTGGTTATAAAAGACTATTAATTCTCTAGAGCACCTCGTCTCTTTCACACTCATTTCATTGTACTGGACTTTCATCTGGAAGAACTTAAGCCAAGATTTTTAATTCAAATTAAGAGATATTTGGAAAAAGCTACATATTTGTAATATCTAAAAGACAGGATGGTCTCTTTTGTATTTCACACTAAAGAATTTGTAACAGGATCTTTACTGAAGACCTGGCCTTGCATTTTACCTGCCTGTTGCTCCTGTCCCTCTGCTGACACGTTACACTTTCATCGGAGTTTATAACCAGGCTAAGTCTACAGTAAAGTGAAAAATTACTGCTAATAATAAAAGAAAATAATACAGGTTAATCCACCATTGCTGAGGGGACACACACTTAGAGGTTTGATTGCTTAATAGAATACAGAGCCCTAACCAATATTATCTATAAATCTGTGGGAGCAGTCTTTGCTAATAAGGGACATTTCTGTCAGCACCAGTACAGCCATCAAAAGTAGGAAGGGGAGATGCTGAGGAGGGAATGACCTGGGACATGACTCTCATATGCCTTATTCTGACCTGTGAGGAGACAGCAACATTCAAAAAGGAACAAGGTCTGTGGTCCATTTCTTGTACTAACACGCTTGCACTTACTCTGGCTTATAAAATATGGCTAAAGAGAGCTGCAGTGCCTGTCACTGGAAGGTTGGGTAGTACAACTACCCACAGTGTATTGATGCAAGCTGAAATCCTTTTTCTACTGGAGGAAATGTTAGTACTTATGTATTCTCACTTTCCCATATTAACTATTAGAACAACTTGTGAGGTACAGGTTATGGCAGCTGCCTTGGTGGTAGCTGATGATGCAGTTCACATCTTTGCAGAGAGAGAACTGGAGTGACCGCAGATGTCTATCAGGTCTGGGTGACCCTTTCATTACATAACTGCTTGAGAAAAGGGAACATTGATGTGTCCTTCTGAAATACCTTGTGTAGTGGTGTTCAAACTACTAAATAAGTGTGGAAAATGTGTGCTAGCCTGAGTTATTGCTGAAAGGAGCACCTCTCACTGAAAAATGCATAGGGCTTCGGTACTGCCAAGTTTTACACACTTTGGCTTTGGCACCTTTACTACTAATTATTATTCTAAAAATTCAGGATCTGCGGATGCTATGTATGTTATGGGGCCTGAGGGCTATGACAGTGAGATTTGGGCACACGCTCTCTCTGGTAAATCTAATCTATGGCCTTCCTTCCAGATTGCACATTGCTGAAGTAGAGCAGATCCTTGTACAGCTTAAATCATTATTCACTTCCTTGGCTGTGGTAGGATGCTAAACACTCACATTTACTGTGAAAAGATTAACACTTGCTCATACATAAGGTGGCAAAAGAGCTGTTGGTCCTTAAAGATTCTGTAGCAGCTGCTACAAATCTGGAAAAGTTCCTCCAGGTAAAAGCACAACCCAATCTATCGCCTTATTTCTGGGCTTCCTCTGTCAGCTGGGACTAATTAAGATAACCAGACTATAAAATGGCAGTGGAAAGCATTTCCTGGCTTTTCTGGGGTGAGTTTTGATGTATTGTGAGCGGGGAGAGAAATGGAGCATGTTAATGCTACTGGCCAGGGAGAAGGGGAAGTTGTGGAATTCGGTGCTCTGCTAGAAACTTGCCCTCTTAATGAGGTGATCATAAAATGCCAATTCCCCAAAGCAAGCACATATTTTTGTATAGTGTCTTTATTTTTATATGAGGTTGGGATAGCTATTTTTCCACTTTCTCTGACAGCAGGCTGACCAAATACCACTCAAAGGAGTATTGTGGCTGCTCTATGCTTTCCTCTTTCCTTTGGCTGTACAGTTCTCAATTAGCTTTTAAGTTGCATTATAGATCTGCTAAGAGTTGTGCAGTTAAATCATTAATTACCTTCTCAGTCAGCTGGGAACTCAATTTCACTTTGGTTTGCAGTTTGTGCTCCACAGTAGATTACTTAGCTAATCCATAAACATCTTCAGACAGTATAATTTAAAGAAGTTAATGATGAGGAAGTTTAGACAATTTTATCACAAAATAATTCTTAGTTAGGCATGTGAAATAAAAAGTGTTTATGAGGGAGAGGTTTTTAGCTATGCAAATATCGGGCCAGTCATGTAAGCAAATGGAATGAAAAAATATGTGAGATTGTGAGGTTTTTTTCCCCCCAGTGAGTAAGAAAACTGTTGTTACTGACATTATTGTTGTTGTTATTATTGTTATTTTCTGTCTAAAAGATTAAGAGAGAAATAAGGATTCAGCAGAATAACTGGACTGGGAGCCAAAACATCCGAGGTTGTTTCTAGCTCTGTTCCTGACCTGTATTCTAAGTGAATCTCTGTGCTTCTGAGTTCTGGTTTGTTTTTCACCCTTTGTCTTGCCTATTTAAATTAGAAAATCTTCAGCTCAATCTGTTTCTGCTGCCTATATATTTATACTTACCACAGTATGGTCTTAGATTCAATTTACATGGTAAGAAAAGATTCTATTGCTACTAATAAATATACATTCAAATGCAGCAAAGCTTCTAGGTGTATTGTGGGTTTTATCTTGGGATGGGGGTGGAGGCAAAGCTTTTCAAAGGCTGTTGATTTCCTAATTAATCTAATTCCTCTGGTGTGTTTCAAGGCTGCCTCAGTCCAAACATTATTTGTTTCAGAGTATGGAGGCCTGGACTTGTTTCTTCAGACAGGAGAGCGAAGCTACCTAGAGAGACTGTTATCACCCTGTCTAAATCATAAGAATAACAGCAGAGAGAAGTAGAGATTTCTAATAATGTCTGATAATCATTTAGTAGGAAGCAGGAATTCCAAGAGGAATATTTGGGGGCTGGTATTAAAGGATGTTTTCTAACATAAATTTTAAAAAGAAACATCCACTAGATAATTATTTTCTGAGAACTGCTAGGGCACTGCTGCTAGAGGTATAAAGCATTTAAAATTAAAGCTGTCACTTTACCACGTGTTCTCAGATAGGGGAGGCCTTAACTTTCCCTACCAAATAGACTGAAAAATTGTGAACAGGCCTTCAACCTATTTTGCTGTGCTAATGACAGAAAAGTTGTCTTGGAGCAATTATTTTTCTCATGAGTTATGAAACTGGAGAGAAGATAGGAGTTGAGAAACTGATGTGTGAAAATGGGAGTAGAATTCCCAGTGAATGCAAATGTTCTGCCCATCCAGAAGATGAGTGAGACTGCTGCAGACTCAGCCCCTCTAATCCAAAAGGGAAACGGAAGGAGATTTTACATCTGGGATGAAAACGGTTGGAAGACAAACAGAAGGGCAGGCTGAACCATGCAGAATTGTTGTAGATAAGTTGACAGTGTTTCTGACCATCTCCTTTATGGATCTGAGATTTATTCAGATCAAGCCTGAACAGTTAACAACATAGCATTTCAAAGAAATTGGTATGGTATATACAATAGAATGAAAACATAGAAGCTAAAAAGAGGACTTTGGCTTCTCTGGTGCAATGCTACTTGGTTTTTCTTTTGACTGTTCACTGGGACAGGCCAGCATGCCAAAAGTTCTTTATGTTCCTTCATTAATAATTTGCCTCCATTATGTCAAGCTGTCTTGTTCCTCTTGTGCTGTAAGGGGGTGAAAGAGCTCTATTTTGTAATTATAATCATTTCACTATTATAATAAAAAGGAAAGGTTTTGTTGGAAATACAGAATTTTCTCAGTCTTCTGTAGTCGAATTTTAGCCATGACTTTAGACAGTTGACTGATTTATTTACAATGAACTATTAGATATGCTTGAAGACAGCAGCAATACATTTTACAGAAACACTTAGAAAATGTACATTACTTCACACAAAGTTTTAAATTTTTGATTACAGATCATTTCAAAATGAAAAAACTGAAAAGTTCTATTAATATTTTGAGGCTTAATTTTTTTGTCTGAAAATGCACCTTGACAAAAATTGTCAGTCTCAGTATTTTGATGATGTCAACCAGCTCAGGAAGGTATAGGGTAGCATCTGATGTATATTTTCCTCCCATTTTTAGATACATTTTTCATTTGTCCTTTTAGGAAAGGATCTGTGATTTTTAAATATTTGCAAAATTGCTTCCATTCTGGTTAGCCAAGCAACTACAGGACCATTTTTACCTTTGTTGATGAAGGCTGAAGGGACTTGTTGCATGCCAAATTAACTGTCCAAATAATATGTTTATACCCCAGCTAAAATGCAGGCACGTGATAGGCATCCTTCCGACTACACTAATGGCTGCACCTCTTGTGCACTCCTGAGGATCTATTATGAATCTTTTCATCTGACTAAAAGTCATGTCAGGTGGACCATCTGTGTATTCCATCACATTCTTTACCATAGCTTTTGGCATTTTAGTGTGTTATAATAAGCCCTGTGATCTACCCCACGGTGTGTTATGCTAAAAGAACTGGCCTGCATGGTGTTTGTTAATTATTTGGATCCTTGATGTGTGAGGAAGGGCTCACCTGAGCATGTTTTCCCCTGTCTCTACTTCCTCAGCAAAGAGAGTGAAATGTGCATTTTGCATAATAGAGTTTGTATTTTTCTAAGAAACTTCCAAGGGAAGGAATTGTACACAGCTTTCTGAAGTCCTTATAAAAGGGTTGGCTTAGCACAATAGACCTAGTACAAAGGCATGTTCCACATGGCAAAGATATTAAAGCTGTTGGCTTTTCTTTCCATCCTGTTTTTTTTCCTAGAGGTAGGTTACAGAAATTTAGCTTTAAAAGGGAAACTCAAGAAGGTAAATTCACTCGGTACTGGATCTCTTAAACAAGTCATCCTCTCCCAAGGAGGATTTTCTATCTGAATTGTTCCCTCTTGTTGATGAAGAGTATCTGTAGAATTTGGCTCTCCTACAAGTACAACCATGAATAATGCATGATGACTAGAAAAGAACGGACAGCAAATAACAACAGGAAACAAATACCACACTTTGCAGGACAAATTTCCAGGTGCACAATAATTCCTTCTAAAATCTGTGAACCTCATGGGATTCTCATATATTTTCATGAACACCTGCAAGCAATAAATATCCTGATGCCGCATATTGCAGCTGAATTTGCTGCCTTCATTTGTAGGGGGGGAGAAATCATATTTGTATAACTCATCTATCTCCTGTGTCAAGCTCCTCTGCTCTGCTTCGCAGTTCTGCAATTCAATATAAATAGTGGGATAGTTTGCAGCTACCACACACACTGAATAGCCTCTTGTGGGGATCATGTTTGCAGGTAGACAGAGTAATGCCACAGGACCTGATTAAGTTTGTAGGGAGTAATGAACGTGTTGTTGATAGCAGTCTGCTGTGGGACTGAGCCTTTCTTCTCTCTCCCATTCAGGTATCCCACATCCAAGGGGTGTAAGAAAGGGTGATATTAGCAAGGCTTTTTTTGTGGTTATCCCCACAGTGAGGATTTATTCCGCCAGCAACTGTAATTTCTCCCTCTCTGCCAATTCTGCAGTTTTATATTGAGGTAACATTGATAAGGCTGTGACAGCAGTGGCTCTAGGAGTTAAGATTCCCTAGCAGATGAAAGAGCACATTTGAGGACAGGACCCCAGCATTGACAAAACAAGTTTGGAAAACAATACAGGCCTTCTCTATGAAAAACTAAAGTAATCTGTGACATATGATCTTAGTTAATGCGTATGCAACAAATGCTGTGGGGTTTTTTTTTCAGTTGAAAACAGCCTTGAACTGGAAAAAAAAAAAAAAAAAAAAAGAAATTACCAAGAACTTGTGATGTGCTGGGTTAACAGTGGAATCTGATGGGAAAGTCAGAGAAACACCTTCCAGGATGGCTGAAGTTGCCAATTGAGGGAAGAAGGCCAGGGTCATCAGATCAACAGATTGTAATCCAACTCAAGAAATGCCCTTTGATATGAAATCACTTCTGTTAGTGTTTTCTCATTTTGCACTTCTGTGATTGTGTATTCAATTTAGCCAATGAGAACACAACCCTTTACTCAGCTCAGTGGCAGCAATAGCAGTGAAATAAGAGAAAAGCCCATTGCTTTTACTTCAAGAGTGTTGAAATAGACTCGAGAACCTCAAAGGCACAGATAATGTTGTGTCCCTGAAAACAATGGATCCAAGAAAATGCCCCAAGGACAGGAAAAACATGTGAATCCCAGGACAATTCCATCTTTCTGAGGCTTAGTCCAAGTCTATGTACCCTCAAGCACCAAGTCTGTGTAACCTCAAGCAAACTTTTCTGGTTTGTACTTTTCAGTGTCCATGTTGTTACAACAGAAGAGAACTTTGATTTGGACACAGATGCAGTATTTCAAAGTCTTGAGGAACAGGACAATATGGATGTATAATTCATTCTCTATTCATCTCATTCTGTCCAGTCCTTCCAGGGGAAAAAAAAACAACCCAAACTTCTTCCCTTAATCCTGCTGGAATTCATGTTCCCTTCACCCCAAGGGGGACTAATGCCCCCATCTGATCAGTGTAAAAAACATTTCCCACAAGTTTTTCTGGGCTTATTAATTTACCTTTGTGCTAAGGGGTATTTTCATGAGAAAGTGAGTGGGTCAAAGTGGCCTTTGTGACAGATTGAAATATATCATGTTGGGTTTTTTTCCATTAAACCCTTCAATAAAGAATGCACGCACTTGGACAGCACAGTGGCTTTATAATCTGTAAATGGAAAACCTGGAGTTCATTAATCAGACTGCAAACAACAAGAAGGTGAGACTCAGCCTATGGCTGTATGTTTTAGAACTAAAACTTGTTAAAATAAGTGGTATATTTTACATATTTTACTAGCTAAGAAAGCACTATGTAAATGGAATCAGACTAAGGAATAGTGCACAACTTTTCCTTACTTTACAATACTATTCCTTAGTCTGATTTCCCAGACTGAGATAGAAGTTTTGTATTATTGCAAGAAAGGCAAAAATATTCAGGAAATTACTTAAAAGCAAATGAGCTGTTATTCCATGGTAGTGCCTAGATTTCCATCTATCCACGTTTTTCAAGCCTAGTCTTGTAGTTTTATGTGAAAAGGCTTACCTGTACAGACTAATCTCAAATCTCAGGCACTGGGGATGCGAGGAGAGGGTTATATCTTCTTGCTGTCTATTCGCTGTGGCCATCAGTTGCAAAGAGATTGGCTGCAAAGACCTCCTAATCCTTGGAGACCTTATTGCAGCCTTTCAATATATAAAGGGGGCTTATAAGAAAGATGGAGAAGGAGTTTTTATCAGGGTCTGCAGTTACAGGACAAGAGGAAATGGTTTTAAAGTGAAAGAGGGTAGGTTTAGATTAAGTATAAGGAAGAAGTTTTTTATGATGACAGTGGTGAGACACTGGAACAGGTTGCCCAGATAAGTTGTGGACACCCCATCATTGGAATTGTTCAAAGTCAGGTGGGACGGGGCTTTGAGAAACCTGATCTAGTGAAAGATATCCCTGCCCATTGCAAGGGGGTTGGACTAGCTGAACTTTAAAGATCCCATCCAACCCAAATCATTCTATGATTTACATGCAGAACATCTGGGTGCTGTATTGAGAGAAAATAACCTTCTCCTCAAAGAAGCAACATCCTCCTGGGCAAAGCTGAGAAGGAAAGGTGGCAACTTTTTCTTATACCTTTGAAGATATTTAGTGACATACTGTCCCTTAGTATTGTAGGATGCTGTCTATTCTGTAGTGGGCAACTGCTTCAGTCTTAGAAAGTTTGTAATTAAAAGGCAGGGAGTAGTATCTGGAATAAACAAAGTAGAGGAGGAGAAGGGAAGACACTTGACAATAAAGATAGATTAATCCTGACTAGCTGCAAGCTTACTTTGTAGCAGAGCAGTGATTGTGATCCCAGAGAATTTAAAAAAATATTTCCTTTCTGGTTTGGACAGATAAGACAGCAGTTAAGCAGGGTGAGATGGATTTTCCACAAGGGAGAGAGCAGTCACCACTGACACAGCAGGCAGCAGGGTGAGAGGACATGAGGATGAGAAGTTGTCTTCACAGAGAAGATAACCAAAGTTCAGGGACATCATTCTAGCTCTAGACTACTAAGTAGATTAGGTTGCAGTAAAGCTATGGGCAGTTTTAATACACCTTGAATCAGTTTAAAAATTGGTTCCTGGAGAGGGTGGAGTATCCTGCCTACCTCCCAGATGGGTGCCTGCTTCACTGGCACCATGCTGAAGTGGCAATAAAAAACTGGAAGAAGGAGGGCAAGTGCGTAGTGAGCAAGGCCAAGAAAGGATGGATCTTTCCTTATGAGGGAAACAGGGTGAAAAAGCAATAATGATCTACAGTTGCAGTGCTGGGACCTAAGTAGGCTGGTGGATGCTCAGGGCAAGGAGCTTCTGATTCATTACGAATCACATCAAGCTCTTAAGAAAGGTGGTGCTGCATGCACCCGTACCCCAGAGAAAGCTAAGGCCAGCGAAATTGCCATGGCATGGTGAAGGGATGAAGGCTGAGGAAGGGTTGGCAAAGAGAAGAAACAAACCTGCTTTTTATGCAGAAAAGATGAACGTCAGGCTTCTAAAATAACGAGTTTAATTTCTTCAAGTCAGTTTTATTTTGGTCAACAGCAAGGGTCAGGACAGAGCATTAATACTACACTGTGTACTAGTGTTTGCCAACTGCTGTACTGGAAATACATTGAGCTGCTTGCAGACTAGTGAAACAAATAAAAATAAAAAGAAAGATTAAGGGTTTGTAAACATGACTGCCCCATAATTCATGGATGATTTTCCTCAAAGTATATATTCTTTTAATGAGCCTCCTTTAAATGCAGTGATTGTAATTTTTGGTAAGCATTTTCCTTTTGAGAAAGCAATAAAATGTAAGTGATAACATCAAAAATATCCTTATTTCAGTTATAGTGCACAGTGTTTCTGACTGTAAGTTAATGGTTTACATATTAATTTTCTCATCTCTCTGTTGGGCAGAAAATTGCTTTAATATAAATGCAGTTAAATTTGTCAATTTATATCTACACAGCTTAGGTTTAGAAATTTATTACAAGGAGTATCAAATTGTTTCATAGCAATTTAGCAGCTTTTGTGGAAGAAAAATGTGTCAAGTTGGAGGTTGAGGTAAAATTTTTCTCACATTATAATTAATGTACTTTTTATGTTTATTGTCTAATCAATTATTTTAAAGGTGACTTGAGGAATGTAATAAAAGCGTTAGGCTGATTCTTGGAAAAGTTAGGCTGGGCTTCTGAGTGCGCAGAGCAATTTTATTTTTTTTAACCACCCAAATAAAAATATTTAAAATTCACTTTTTACAAATAAAAGTAAAAATGACAACAATTTTGGTTCAAAAATTCTCCCACTGTTCCAGCAGGTGAGAGAATAAGAAGGAAAATAATTTATATATTTTATTGACTCAGCTTTCCTTTTGAAAACCATACTTCTGTGCCAATAATACTGTTGGTCACTCAATCAGCAAAGTAATAAAGCGTATTCTTATGCTGGAGGAGTATAATATCAGCTTCATTGAGGCTGTTCAGAACCATTCCAGTGAAGGGACAAAGTCTAATCTTAATGTTAAGCAGTTCTTTGAGTTCATCTCTCATCCAGTAGTAACCAATCCTGAAATGCTTTTGTAACTTAGATCATCTGCGTAGCAATAATGCTATCCAAAGGGACAATAGGTGTACTTACTCTTGAACAGCACTTCAAGGACATTTTTCGTTAGAGACTTGAATTCTCCTATCTCATCTGGAATAAATCCCACCCAATAATTAATTGAATATTATTATTATTATTATTACTATTATTATTACTATTTTGCATCAAAAGCCACCCCTAGGCAATGCACTGTAAAGGACTATAGTTTAATCTCAAGCCTAAGAAAAGGTTATTACACCAATTTCCCATACTGGGAAAAGGGTGTCTAGAAGGAAAATGTGACTCTCCCTCTCTCCTCCCCACCCTGCTTTTTGGAAATTGTTCATGGATTTTCACTAGCTCTATTCTCTGTAACATCCACTATAACTAAGTGTACCAGTTACATTGATTTGTGTTCTGCCTGTGTGATTCATGGCATGCCAATGTGGTCATTATAATTGAGTTCCAGAATGAAGATAAGCAAGAAAAAGATAAAGCGATAACCTCCAAAAAGCTAGAGATTAATGAGGAGCACTTTAGTCCCTAAGAAGGTGGTGAATGCCTGTGTTTAGAAAACTTAGGTCTGCGTAACAAGGGGTAGAAGGTAAATAGCTTTTACTATGTACATGTCAAAAAATAAATAAAAGTGTACAATTGTACAGTTAAGGCAAGATTTGGAGAAAAAGAGTGGCCCACTTCCCATTTGACAACATCACCTCCATTACTTTTTTACTCCTTTTCTTTCTGCTGCAGGGTATCAGCTAATTATCAGAGTGAAGAAATGTAACAAAATTTAAACATCTAAGTGCCAATATCCATTTCATAAAATATACTCATTGAGGTACTGAGTTTTTCTTGCCTTAGCATTGAGGAGGTCCCCAGGTTTAAGTGTAGAAGAATATAACCTTCAAGGGGAAAAAAATCCAATCTGGACTTTAGAATTACCAGTGGTGGTGAATCTATTACACAATGGATCTCTTATATATACTACTGAGTCCTTTGCATCTTTCACCATAAGGCTCATCTTCCAGTGAACTCATTCTTCAATTTTTGAGTATCCTCCTTGAATGTCAACTCCAAATTTGTCATAGGATTCCAGTTATACCATAATATGGATACTCTACTCTTTCTCAACTCGTTTTGTCTTTAGCTTCAGGTATTACTATATCTGTTGGCCATGGCATTTCATTGATAACACAAGTTCATTACATTGCCACCAAAAACTCAAAGCCTGTCCCAGAAACTATTTTTCTGAGACAAAGCTTGCAATCCTATGCCCAGGAACACCTTTGTTCCTAAATGCGTGGTTTCAGATCTGGCCATACTGAAACACAGAATTTGTTGTACTCCTTTTCTAAAGTTCATGTATTAAAAATGTGTCCACTGAATAATTCACCAGTCCCCTAATCTTTGTATTATCTGTACCATGTCAGTGATGGATTTATGTTTTCTCACCAGTCACCGTTTAAAAAAATGTCATTAGTACTGATCTTAATATTAGTCCTTCAGAGTCGTGCAGACCCAGGAGGAGCTGGGCTGTTTGGTCCTGACCACTGTTTGGCAGAAGGTGCTGGTCTGTATGGACTGCTGGGCTGATACAGTGTTCCCAATCTTTTGTTATTTTACACCATTTAATAATGAATGCTTATAATCATTCAGAAATATAAATTAGCGCATTGTATATCCACTGAACACATGCTGTGTTGATTGTACATTGTTCTTAAATAAGTGGTTGCATGGTACCAAGTGAAATGCCCTACCCAAATCTCCTACATTTATTAATGGAACTCATAATATCATAGAAGGGTATCACATCTATTTTTCATAAAACTGTTCATTGCCATTAATTATTTCAACTTTTGTTAATTCTTTATTGAGTCTTGTACCACTGTTCTGGTATTTTGCCCAGGATCAATGTGAACCTGACAGACCTGTAATTATGCAAGTAATTCCATTTACATTTTTAAATAATGGCATGCTACCAGCTTTTTCTAAGTTCCTGGAGCTTTCTGAGAGAAAAAGACGTTTTAAAAAGTATGGATGTTTCACATGTTCTCAGTTTTTTCTGTAACTTTTTTAAAAAGAAATGTTAATATTTTTTTGTATATCAAATACACAGATTATATTTCCAGTTTTCCAATTTTTTGGCTTTCAGTTCTCCTCTCCACTTTCCTGCTTTTTTTCCTTCCTCTTTTACTGAAGTGTTTCCCATTTTACCGTAGAGAATGGGCTGGGAAGAGAAGAAGCTGGAAATAGGAAAACCAGTGATATGTATCTTGAAAAAAGATCTGATATGTATTTATTTTTCATTATAAAGATCTTGAGGGTTCTGCTTTTAACTTCTATTAATTAAAAACTGGAAAGTGAAAATATTAAACATTAACAATGTGAATATAATTTTTAATTTAAAAAAAGGCATTAAAATGTCAAGTTTTTTTTAAATACGGTCTTAGAGAATTAGACCTTTCTCTGAACACCATTTTTATCTGCCTTGCACAAAGAAAAGCATAGCTACTTTAGTTGGTGAATAGGAGAATTTAGTTCAGCAGTTCTGGAAAGCCTAGAAGGAGTGGTCTCTCCCTCATCTAATACCAAATGTATTCTGGATAACAATATTTGTCTGGCAAAAGAGAGTCAGACTGGAAAACGTCTGCTACCTCAGGAAGCCTGGTCCCCTCAGTCGGTACCCGTACTGGATGAATGCATGTGTCAGGAAGGGGAGATATCTAGCAAAGTGTTTTGAAAGCAGGAAACCACTTGCCTACAAAATGAAATGTAAATATTTTAGGACAAAAAACCCTACAGATTTCATAGAAGAGTCACAGAGACCTATTTGTAATATTAATTCGCTAATAAAGTCAGGCAATTTACAAGGTTGAGTGAGATTTTAACTGTTGTGGAAATATATTAGCTGGCAACAAGCTGTAATACAAAGTATATATGGATACAGCCTGTCTCAGAGCTTGCTAAATGCTTTGTTTTTTATGCCATCTGTGTGCTGCTATCTTTATCTAGCTGAGGATTTTGTTTATACATCTATATTTAGTACATTGAAAAGAAGAAAAAAAAAAAATAATGGTTTTGTTTTATTTTTCAAATGAACCTAGGAAAAGATTTAATGCCTACCAGAGTAGGAAACGTGGGCCGGGACAGACCTCAGGGCAAAATTTGCAATGATTTTTGTGTAAGCATCTGATATTTGTCAGAAGATAATATTGATGAAACAATCCTAAGTTTCTTTAAGAATTTCTTTCATAGGATGGATTCAGGTTCCTAAACATATGTGCCTAGGTGACCCAAGCATCTGCCAAATGTTGACAGATACAACAGAAGACCTATGGGAGCTGTGTCCAGGAGTAGTGAGGGCTGGAGTCAAGGAACAGCTGTATTAGGATGTGTGCAACAGAGTTCAGACACTCTGCAGGTGAGGTGCCAGAAATATGCATGGACGGAGACTAGAAGACTACTGGGTTGAAAGATCCTCAGGCAGGGATGGCCATGGGGCTTGTATCTTGAAAGAATTGGGTACAGAGGGTTGGAAGGGTGAGGAAGCGTGTACCCTGGTCACCAAAATATCTCTTGGTAGCTTAGTTATGAATGGATCTTGACTAAGATTAAGGCAGCTATTATCTCATCATGTAAATGAGAAAGCAATGACACCTATCATCTCCTTTCCATGGGAAACGAACTAGCACTCATTTTCGATTAATCATTTTGTAGAAAATGAAAACCAAAATACTCAGCTGCCTTTTTGACCCAGACACAATACTGTGAGCTATTTTCTGTATAGGCAAAACCTTTATGTAACTAGGGGATGGGCTGTGTGGGTGGGAAGACCTGAGCTCCAAGCTCCTCTGCAAACTTTCTATTAACATCGGATAAACAATTTCCCTTCTCTAAGCCTAGTTTGTTAGGTGGCATTTGGTAAAGGGAGGAGTAAGGCGCAATAAGGTTTTAAAAGATGCATAGATTGAACCAACATCTTTCTTGCATGTGTCCCTGTAATTCTAGTGAATTCTATAGGGCAATTTATATTTACCGAGTGAATGACCCAACATTCTTGTTCCTTTAGAGTTTTAGATTTCCTTTTTCGTCCTTTATGTCCCTTAAATCTACTTTCTGGTCAGAGTTTGAGAGGATGTACATGCATTTCTTCCGCCAATCAAGGAGAACAAAGACAATTTTGGCTTAAACTGGCTAGGAATAACATTAAACTGGAAATAAGAAAAAGGGAAAGATTTGTACTGTAAGCTGCCGTCATTTGATCAGTGGTAAGCATTTGTTTCTATTGTGTGGGCAACTTGAATGCTTGACAGCACATCTGATCAGTTGAGTAAGTTTTGCTTTGAGTCAAGCGAAGTCTGGCCTGTGCTGGGATTTTCTGGGGATTTCATTAGTAAATCTTTCTTGCAGTCCATGGTCTTCACCAGTTTTCCACTCTTGCATTTATACCTGGGGGAATATCTCCCAGAAGACCTTTCTCCTAAAGTATTCTGTGACTTTTTCTAGCAGCAATATAAACTAAAAGAACATTTGTCTGTCCCCAATACAAAGGTAACACAGAATGCTAAATGAATGGATTTTTAACTCTTTATACTCTTGATTCTTTGGAAGTTTCTCTAGGAGTGTGCTGGTGCGAGTTATGATGGATCATTGTGATAAGAGCCTGGACTACCTGTGTTGCCAGGACATATCCCGTTAGAGATATTAGAATGCTCAGTTTTAACTCTGCTGATCTTACTGCTTGATACAAGATCTTAAAAGACCCTGGAGTCATGATGACAGCTGGGATAAGAATGAAGAATGTAACCATATGGTGCTTTTCTATGTTATAGGATGCAATTGCTAAACTTGGCATGGTTCACTTTGTGAACCAAGAATGCTGGAGACAGATATATCATAGGCAGATAAAAAATCTTGCATATCCAACACAAGACTGAAGCTCACATCTCTGCTAGAACTGTTTTGATCTTATCTACAAATTTATCCCCATGCTATGCTACAGAGCTGTCAGTTATCAGTGGCGTATCCGCTGAAAGGCTGAAGTTTTGGATTTTAGACCATCAAGAAGTAGAATTTTGCCACTGCTGAGCTGAGTGACAGGTGACTTATTTTGTTCTTTCTACACAGCTTGTGCTTGTGACCTCCTGTAGCACGGACAGCTGCCTATCTTTTAAAATTACCAGCCTCTCCAATCTATTTTGTGTGCCTCCGTGTAAAATAGGATTAGATGAGCGGGAAATGCAATGTATTATTTTGGAGAGACCATTTTCAGCATTTAGCTTGTAAGCAGAGCCAGTCATATTTCTTGCTTAGCAAGTCATTCAGACTGATAGAGGTGAACCAATCTCCGTTGTCTAAAAAGAAAAACCAGAAAAATAAAAGTACTTAAAATTCAGGCTTTTGAAACAGCCTCCTCATAATGACAGACAAACCAAGATCCTGAACTAGAATCAATGAACTGACTTGTTCGCCATATTAGCCACATGCAACAGAAAGGAATGAAAATGGCTTCCTGATAAATCATTCATACCTTATAAATGCATTTGCATTGCTTTATGCTGATACATAAATGCATGGGCACTTAATTTAGTCTGATGTCACTCTCCAGTCTTAGTTATGGTCTCCCATGCTCCTACAGTTACTGTGAGACAGGGCAAGTGCCATCAACTAGGGAAGAATGAGTGGCACAGCATATTTCTAGAGTAGGTATAATTACCATTTTGTGTGCCATTTAATATTAGATTAAAAAAAAAAAAAGACATCCTCCAAAGGAACCTATTTATTATTTAAAAGCCCCCTAGGGTATCTTCTGACATGGATTGGTGCTATAGCAAAGCAGAGGCATGAAAGCAGCTGAAAGCAGACAAACTGTTAAGCAGCATTTAATCCTTTATGCATGTTTTATACATAAACAAATTGGAATGTGTAGATCAATGTCCTCCAGCTGTTTTTCAAACACCATTCTGCCTTCATTAAAGATTTAGGAAGGAAGTTTCCAAACAGATATGATATCGGGAAAAGCAGGATAGGATCTTTTTTTTTCTTTTTTTTTTCCCCTGAGAGGTTTTCTTAAAACCACCACTGCTTCTCGCTCGAGTAGCAGTACATTGTAAAGTGTTCCTTTGCCACTGTAGCCTGCACATTAAATGTTTTATACAGTCATGTCTTTTAGTGCTGAGTCCCGTTAATTAGACAAAAGATATGAGTCCCTGATAAAGTGTCCTAAGAGAGAGCCAATTTGGCCACATTGAGTTCACACGGGAGTCATAAAATACCAGACTCAAATCAATTCCATGTAAACTCAGCCTATTTTCAATGACGTAGTGCTCTATGGCTCCTTGAGCATTTATTCTAACAGCCACAGTGAGAATTCATTGATTTAATCAGGAGGAAGGCTTTTCAATTTACTCCTCCTTGTCGTTAGAGGTCTCTCACGTACTCCTCTCTCACTTCCTCTCCTGCACTCCTCACTTTTCCAGGCTGCACTCCTCTTTCCCAGCCTGGTGGTACGTTTGGGTTTCAGAGCAGGAACTGCCAAAGCCAGGTCTCTGTTACAGCCACCAGAAGGTTTTTAGGAATAAATAGCTTTTCTGTATCTTTCACTGAAC
This sequence comes from Numenius arquata, assembly GCF_964106895.1. Classification (NCBI taxonomy): domain Eukaryota; kingdom Metazoa; phylum Chordata; class Aves; order Charadriiformes; family Scolopacidae; genus Numenius; species Numenius arquata. Next base: position 15,302,464 of record NC_133578.1, read on the forward strand.
TGCCGTTGGCTTTACTAGCCACACACCGATTATAAGTCCCCAAAGCTGACTACTCTTCCATCTAATTGCACAAACATAAAAGGACAAATGCAGCGACTTGCTGAGACGTCCTGGCAGGGAATATGGTCTTGTTTCCTGACTCCTTTGTCCATTAGCACATACCTCTGCCTTCACCACATCCCATTAACAGCAACTTGAGCTTTCTGGTTTTACTTCCTAGATCTGTGCATGCTGAAGACACCAAGCACTATCCTGAAACCTCTGTTGGAAATACAGGGATTTGAGTCCTGTGCAATGTCATCCTTTCCCTCTGTCACGGAGAGCAGCGTCTCTGCCACACTTCAAACCTGGCATGTATTTCAGTCAGATCTTTTACCTGGCTACTGCCTGCAGCGAGTTAAATGGGCTGCCACAATGCCAGATGGGTTTGTTTCTTGCTTTCGTATTACTTGGCTCCCTCAAACATACAGAACAGAAAAATACCACTTCCACAGCAAAAGATGAGCTGGGATTTCCACTCTGTGTGCCTTGAATTTAGATTCCTGAGACCTGATTATTTAGAGGTGTTTGCAGCAGCACTATAAAGTCAACGAGTCTTGCAGATGTTCAAAAGCTGTAAAAATCACACACGCACAAGCACCTAGAGACTTGCCAACTTAAAGCCTTCTCAGCAGCTGCTGTTAGATGCAGCTTTCATTTACCCTTTACTCCTACACTAAGGTTATTGCTATTTAGAATTAATATACAGCTGCTGTATCACAGACCTGGGGGGGGGGACAGTTTTGTAGTGGGTGGGTCCTCTCTACACAGAAGGCTTGCAGAACACTGTGAGGTGAATGGTGCCATATAAATGTAATAGATTAATAGAGCACGCAGCCTGTATTGCACATTCCCAGTGCAAAAGCACTCCAGCCTTCCTAGCTGGAGAAATTAAAATGTAAACACAAGATGCTGCTTTGCTACATTCACATCTGGTGTTGTGGCTGGTGTTTTCCTGTGAATATTTTCAAAACAGCCAGATTGTTCAGAGCAAAATTGCAAATACCACATCTGCTCCCTGAGGCCTCTGAGAGTCTTGCACCCAGATGAAGGCAAATAAAGGGAAACTCAGCAGCACTTGATAACATATCAAGAAATCCAGGAAAGTATAGTAATAAGCGCTTTGGCTGATTTTACATTAGGAAGACAATTGCTTTCTGACAACACAGGTTGCATACCTGAAATCTCCGAAGTATGAGATTTCATGCCCTTTATTGTATTCCAACTATGTTTGAATAATATCATTTGCATCCTAATTATCTAACTCCATCTGAGGTATAGAAGTAAGGATAAATATTAGCTGGAAACTCTGGGCACACTGTCTTTCACTACAAGTTGCTTCAGAACATCTCTGTGGAGCAGAGGAAAGATACATTCCTGCAAATATATATAGATAGACTCAAGTAGTCGTCACTGAAGTTCTTTCCCAGTCAGAGGTTCCCACTGGCTAAGACAATGATAATAAATCAGGAATTTACCATCAAAGAAGAGATTTGTCATGTGCATCATTTTCTGCTGACATGAAGCCAGCAAGTTGATCTGTCTTCCAAATCATCCGCAAGGTTGGAATTCCTTCTTTCTTTGTCTTATCCTGCTTCCAGGCTGCATGGGCTCTACCCTAAACCCAGGTGATTTATAGATGCCTCTTTCCACTCTTTTCTCAGGTCTCTTTGCAGTAACCTAAAGATCCAAGAATGAAAATGTCATTTCTCACAGATCTCCTAGCAGGATTAAAAAAAAAAAAAGCTGCCTGTAATTTACCTCCCCACTGTGTGAAATCTTCACCCATATTTACCAGTGATATATCTGGATAGTGCTGCTTGCTCGCAGGACTATTAATAGAAGTTGGCTTTAGTTGAACCTTAGTGAGAAAAGTGATAATAGAAAAAACTTGATGTCTACACAGTACAGTCTGTGACTGCAAAGATACTTATAAACTTGTGTGCGTGGGCTTGAATTTTCAACATCCTCTCAGCGCCAGCTAGTGTTAAAATGGTCGACATCATACCAGCTGCAATTGAACCCAACAGACCAATCTAGAAATCACAACAACCACGCTAATGTGGAGTCCTAAATGTAATCTGTATAGTACAGCCAGCACTGTCTTGCATTGATTTGGTGTTGCTAGAGGACACCCATCCACCAAAGTGACCCTGAGGTATGATGACTTTAGGGACTCTGCTCATGGCTGTGGGCATTTTTTAATTTAGGCCTGGATGTCAATTCAAGATCGCTTTGGATACAGAGGACTAATTTTCATACGAAGACTCAAGATTTCAGTCCATTTTCATAATTGATAGATAAATATGGCCTTTCTCCAACTGGAATGGCCATACACCTGCTCCTTGTGGTCTCTTCTTGACTCAGTTTTTTCAGTAGAAGCCACTTTCTGGAATCCAAATACACTTGAGCAATAAGATAAAGCAAGAGGGGCCAGGACTGAGATGTTCTGTTCTTAGCAACCAGCTAACTTCCTTCTCTTAAACCAAACTCTTGTTTCCAGCTGTGCATTTGCAGCTTTCTGTGACCGATAACTTTTGTTATTACATTTTATTTCAGTGTCACAATAAATATTTTGACAAAAATTTCTTTGACTCCTTGTAAGATTGGATGCGTTTTGTTGCATGCCAGAGGTAGCATATAGATAGTGCAGTTTCCTTTTTAACAGGCACTGGTTTGATTGCACAGGCTGTAAGCTGTCAGTTTGGCTCTCCAAAGAAACACAAAACACAGAAAATGAGTACAAGATATGTTCTAAGGTGTTACCTGAGCTAAAAAAAAAAAAAAAGGAAAATGGCCACTAAATATATATATATACACATTCACTTGACTTTAAAGCCTATCAATAATCAATTCCTAAAAATGCTCCCCCATCTTTACCCAAAATCAAATAAGCAAGCAAAGAAAAACTGTTTCTTTACTACTGCTGCAGTACTCTACTTTTCTCTTGCTGGGTGAGATGATAATTTTTCTAGTGGTATTAGAGTGTCTCTTGTGGCAATTTCAGGTAATTATGATTTAGTAACAAACCTGGAAAATGCATGGAGAAATTACCATAAAGTTTAAAAATCCTTGTTGAGAGCAAATGTCATAGGAAGGTGGACGGGCAGATTTTCTCTATTCTTTGTGTCACCTTCTATCTTATTGAGAGAAAAAGAATATAATTGTGAGGAGTTTCTTCAGATAACTTACAGGCCTTTTCCTTGGGCATCATCTGAGGGGACAGTCGGCATGAATCTAGGAGTGGATGGATATCTTTGCATTTCAGCCACCATATCCTTGCAGGGGCTCTTTGGAGGGGAACAGGAACCAAATGTGCTGGAAGGTGGCGGCAAGTAATATGCAGATGTATATGCAGATGCAGCCGTTCACAAAATAAACCTTTCCTGTTTAATGATGGCTCTGCAGGCTTAGAAATGTTCCTCTGAAGTGATCTACTGAAGCAATAGTGACACAAAACCAGAGGGGCAAAACAAAAAGCAAGATGACAACTCTGGCAGATTTATGACAAGAAACCAGTCTACCTCTCTCTGAGTGTCCCTATCTAGCCCAGCCATACAACTATTTCTTTTGTAAAGAGCATCTTTTGAAATTTCATAAGGTAAACTTCAAACTTAATAACTTCAGTTATTAAACCAAAGTCGATTCTTAACTGTAGACATAAAAAAGCCTGTTTGCAGACCTGGGGACTGAAAGGAGTGCAAGCCACCATCTGAACTTCCTTCATATTGCAATTGGTCACAGACATCTGACCTCCTTTGGCCACAAGAAGCATATTGATATCTCCAATGTGTGTTCTGATTCTACAATTTCTTTCTCCTTTTTCCTCTGCTAATTCTAGCCTTTACTATGAAGGTCATTGCTGCTGCACTGTGCTAAGTGACAGCCAGGAATGAAATGGAAATAAAAGTTATATAAACTTTGTAAAGGTGAGAAAACACCTGGTGTTATCACATCCTGCTTGAGCTCTACATTCTGTCAACAATCCATTAAGCTGCTCGTAGAGTGAATGGCAGATTTAGGTATAAGCCCCTTTTAAAGTACATTGTCTGGCAAAACAAACCCAGAAATCTGTATTTGCTGGATTGTTGCAAGGACTACAATTCTACAGTAAGATGTAAAACTTAAAAAACAGAATTTAAGAGTCAAGCCTTGTCAGCAATATATAAGCATATTTATTCAGTAAACTCAAAGATAATCTACTTTTTGAACAACTGCTTTCAGACACAGAAATGAAGTAATTTAAATGTGCTTGAATGAACCTCAGGTTTTGAAAGAGAATACAGAAAAGCACAAAGCACAGAAATAAGGTCAGCTAATGAAACTAACTTTTGTAACAGCTGTAAAGTAACCATTTCAGTGAATCAATATTAGAGACCTGGTATTTATGACAATAGTTAACATTTTAAGTTCAATGCACTGTACAGTCAGTAACTGATATTTGAAACAAGGAAAGCTGGAAAATACTTATTTTTGTGAGTTTTAGAATTTGTAATTAAGGATACTAAGAGATGCAATTAAAGTGATTTGCCCAAAACCAAAGGAAAATAAAAAGTCAGTGGAAGAATGAGGTCTAAAAACCAGGACTGGATGATTTCTACTTCTGTATTCTTTCTCACAGACCTCTCTACTTATCTTTTAATAGAAAAGCTATTATGAAATATTGAAGTAGATAGTCGCTCTAGCTATCCTTTCAAATGATTCAGCTCTACATATTCCATGGAGTGCAAACAGTTTAATTTAGAATGCTGGCCTCAGGGAATACCCAGAAAAGATCAGAAATAATCTGCCCCCATATTATCTCTATCGGTGCTTAGTAGTTAAGCACTGGTCTCACAACTTTTCTTAGCTGCAGTTTTTCTTACTCAGGATTCTAAGTGGCATCACTTGAGTGCCTCTAATGATAACCAGCATGTTATTTTATTTACCTCCAGTATCAGCTTGTTTCATTCATAAGACACCTGCTACTAGGCACAAGAAAGTCTAGATCAGGGTTGTGATTCTACCTCAGTATGACAGACTTATAAAGTCCCCTGTACCTGTGCTCCTGAGGCTTCCCTGAGACTGTGGCAATAGCAATCTCTCTTCTGCATCAATCCTTGGAGCCATCGACCAAGTCCAGGAAGGTATGAACTTCCCTCCTGAAAATCACCATGATGCCACTGACGGTCAGGAGGGGTGCAAGTAGCACAGGGAAGCTTTCACTTTCACAGCCAGTGCATGATCACCAAACCATTGCAATGTGATAAAACCTGGACGCATCTTTCCTTCAGCTCTCTTCATCTGGGTTTCACTTTCTCCCAGTGAGTTTTCCCTAGCATGTGCAAGTCTTAGCAGGCACAAGTGAAGAAGTAAAGTGAGGTCTGGCTACAGCTGAACATGATGAAGCACATCCAGCCTGAGCCAAAGAGTGGGGGGATTCATCTTGTCTGCCTGAAAGATGTCCAGTCCAAGCCTGCTGAAGAGGCTCTTGTAGTCACTAGAAAGAGAGAGGCATTACATCAAGTGAACTATCACATCTTAAACTAGGTGTCTACCATCAACGGAAAGACTCTCCCACCATTTCTCAGCTCAGTCTTTAATCAGTCAGCAGAAAATTGTTTGCCTATTAAGTAATTGCATTTAGACAGAGTGAATTCCTACTGAAACATTTGCCATACCACAAAAGACTTCAGAATTTGAAAAAAAAAAAAAAAAGTAAACAACAAGTAACAAGTTAGTTAGCTTAAACTTACTCTCTCTACCGTTTGGAGATGTCTATATCTTAAAGCAGATCCACCCCATTCAACAGCCAAAAGAAAGCATTGACTCTCGACTTTCTCTGTAGCCTTGAAGAAGTACCATTTGGATCTAACATTATTATTTCAATACATACTTAAAGATTATATTCACTTTCTCACCTTCTACTTAGTATCTCATCTAGTGGCCAAGGTGCCTTCACAGGTCCCAGGTGCAAAACAGTCTGTGGCCTGGTTCACTGCTTCCTTTTCAGAACACCTCAGAAAATTTTTCATCCAAACTTCAATAAAAGCTGAGCATCTACTAGAAGAGGATTTAAGTGGTGTATGTTTCTTAGACTAAAACCCTGCAATGTCCGGCTTTGTTCAATCCACCTAATTTCTGGAGGAAGTCTGGCACCAGCAAAAAAGCATTTAAAAAGATAAATAAATAAGCCTTGGCTTTGCTTGAATTGCTGAATTCTTGTTTTTTATTCTATGTCTTTAGTGTTATTACCAAACAGGCACAAATTGTATTACGAAATCATCTTGTTCACTCAATAGTCTCATCAGCTTAAGCATTTTCCATAAACAATTTCTTAAAACTAGAGATTACACTTTTTTCTTTTTCCTTCCTATTTCTTCAGCTGGTCTGAAGGATAAACAGGTTTTAAAATTGAATATATTTTGAAGGCAGAGTTAGGAATTTGCATGTTTATTGGTTTTGTTGTTGTTTGTTGCTGTGCTGTTTCCTCTTCTTCATTATAAATGAATAAGTTGCTTTTATGCAGCAAACAATTTTTTGCCTGGCTAGCCTGGCTCTTGCCATCACAGAAGACAAATTTGCAACCTCAGGATTATTTTCCTCTTGCTTTGGTCTTTGTTCCTCTAACCTGTTGCACATGCGGATATCAGAAGTGTTGCTCAACATGGGCAAGAGATTTTTCTTTCATTAAACTACCGAAACTGAGTTAATATACTTCCCCTTTTTAACTAGCATTCATTTATATTTGGTGGGAAAAGGTGGGAGGGAGAGTATTTCATGTTTCCCAAAGAAATGCTGGCAATGAATTAAAAAAAAAAAAACGCAACAGAAAGAACAGGGGGAAAGAGCATTAAATAGTTCTGTTCCTACTTGTTTCCAGATTTACTTATTTCTTATTAAGGGGAGAATAGAAAGTGCCCATGGTAACAATGCTAACTCTGTCTCTGAGAGGTTACAGAGAGCATTTGGCCCTGAAGGACACGAATACTTTGGGAATGAAGTTTTCTTTCTGTTATAGATTCATAATATTTCAGGTACCTTATGACTCTGATCATTGGTTTTGATCCAGCAGTTGAGAAATAGTTGAGTATAGTTAGCTCAGGCATCATTCCTTAAAACATCACATATGGAAAGGCAGGAGCTCAAAATCTTTACCTTCTGATTGATGCAAACTTGATAAGTAGAATAAATAACTGGCCTCAGCCTCGTTATTTATGGCCAGTATCCTCAGAACTGACATCACCTGAGTCCAGTGCTCAGCTACACTTGGGATCAGAATTCTTTACTCATTACTGAAAACAACACAGTGGTGCAAGTTATTTCCACAGGCTGCTGGCTTTTGTCTTAATGCGCAACTGGTGTCATGTGAAGGGAATATCTCAGAAGGCACACATATGGCCATATGCCTTAGTCTCTATGACAAGTTACAAGGAGAAAAGGCAATAAAAGAAGCAGCATGTTGAATTGAACAAATACTAAACTCTCTGGCATAGTATCAGCTTGAAGATTGAGTGTCACAATTTCCTCTCTTACACTGCTGTCAAATAGGTCACGTGGGAAGCTGCACTGTCCAATGGTTATAAACTGGTTTGAACTTAAACTGACTTTTATTTCCAGCTTTTACTCTCATTTTCTATATAAACTGAGACAAGTGACCCAACTCCTTCTGTCCTTATCCTATTTGGACCACAGGTTAATCAAATCTGGGAATGTCTCTCTTGATTATATTCTCAGCTGAGATCTCACCACTGTCTGATTCCAGTAGGGAGGTAAAAGACAGAAGAGTGTTAGAGCCCTGAATTGTCTTAAGGTTTGTTGTTGTAACTTTGTCCACAAAATGGCCGCAATGAATCTCCAATGTTAGGACCCACAATTGAGTCTTCTGGAAAGTGCTTAGCTGGTCTTTCTCATTGTACGCTGCATTGTGGGTTTTTGGTTGGCTACACTAGCATTTTCTCCATTTGCAGACTTTCTTTTTGATGGTCAAACAAGGCTTTTACCTTAAAACTTCCTTCCCTCCACTGAGCTGAATGGAAATTTTTTTTTTTCTACAAATGCAAAAGAGTTTGCAGACCTCGGAGAGTTAAATCACACCAGTCGCAGGAGTGATGGTAGAAAGGAAATAAAGGTTTTACTGGTTGATTATCTACACAGAAGTTTTTTGAAAATGAATATCCATGACGTTTTAACTTCAATTGAAATACCACCCATTTAAAACAACATATCCCCATTACGTGATTGTGTGTGGACAGTGAGTGGAGAATAGCATTTCCAATTCAAAATGCAGGGGAAATCAGATAGGCAGAACATTACTGTCTGGATTAGAATTTGGTTCTGTTACCAGTTATTAGCTTCTAATACCACAAGTTTTATACACTCACAAAAACGCACACACCCATATGCGTATGGAAATGTATGTGCTGCATTATGAGCCATTTCCTCCATTATTCAGGAACAAAATCATGCTTTTCTTCCAAATTATGTCTGCAGAAACAGCCACAAGGCTTCATTAATACTCCCATTCCCACCCAGAAAGTTTGAATAATTCTACAGGTAAACTATACATTGTGAAAGTATTGAAAGTTTGTTCATAACTGCTGAGAAATTAATAGAGGGGAAAGTAGGGAGTAGATTTTCTTTTTAACAGAGCCAAGACTGAACAAACAGAATAAGCACAGTTGCTGTTGTTTGCCAGCTCTTAAAAAGCAACATTCAACCCTGACAAATGTGCAAAAACTTAAAAAAAAATAATGTTAAAAAAGACATTAGAGTAAAATATTTAACAGATCATTTCAGTCTCACTGTAGGAAATCTTTATATGTACCTCTTGTCTCATATTGCTAGCAATATTATGATTTTGTATATGATATGTGTTTAGGCTTTTGGGGTAATTTTTTTATTCGTATTTGGGTATTTATGATATATGGGTTAGAGTAGTGTCATTCTGAGTTCTTTTACTCATTATTGTCTAAAAGAGTCCTGGAAAAGCACCATATCTCTTGCTTAGTATCTGTTACGCCTAAAAAAAATAAATTATGACATTTATTGAATTATTAAAATTGTGACATTTTAAGAAACTAAATCTGATTTTCTCCAACATTAGGAAACTTTTCCCAGGACCCACAGAGGCATTTCGGCTTCTAACTCCCAATTTCACTGGCAGAGCTGACTAGAGGGGTTTATCTACCTCAGTTTAAATGAGTAACAGGTTCACAGTCTCTTTAGAATATCTAAAATATTAATCAGAATTATTTAGTGGATATAGTTTTAGTGTTTTAAATTCCTCTTAATAGGGACAGTTTCCACTACAGTTCTTTTTAATTATGGATTATACGCATGAATTCCTGAATGTAAATGTTGCTAACCTTGAGGCATTGGGCTAACTTATTTCTGTCCATGAAAAAAAAAAAAAAAACAAACCCAAAAAAACCACCAAACAAACAAACAACAACAACAACAACAAAAAAAAACCTGAAAAAGTTGGAAAAGGAAAAATGTTTCTTTCTATAATTTTTAAAACTTTGTAATTTTTTTTCAAATTTTTATAGTGTTTTCTAAGTCAAATAGTTTTGTTTCTCTGAAATGACATCTTATGTAGAAATTCCTGCAACTGCAGTTTTTTTAAATAAATGGATGTCCAGAAGAGGAAACTTTTCCTTCAGATCAAGCAAAGCACTTCAGTCTACTCGAAATGTGTATGTGAGAGGAAGAGCTGGTTGGGTGGCTGTATTCATCAGGTTTCAGAACTATTTCTGAAAAGAAAACTATCACAAATTCCTGCTCACTAATGTTGCTTCTGAGGAACACAGGACTGCTTGTTAAGTTGTGTTTGAGACAGTTACCCACGTGTTAGCACAGTATTAATAACAGTATAGCTGAAAGAGTGTTGGGTTCAGCCTGGGCTGTAAAAAGTACCCAGGATGCTGACTAAATATGTAGACTTCTAGACAATCTTGATTTCCATGGACTGCATTTATTGCTTCTATTTTTAAGGCCAGTTTGTCCTAGACTAATATGTCTATACAAGCTTCTCTCTGCATTATAAGCTTGATTTATGTGGGTAGAAAAAATGGACTTTTAGACCCAAGTTTTGTATCTCATTACAAGAAATCTTTAATGTCTCGTTCCAGCTCTTGTTTTGAAGAAACGTAGTGGTTTAAAATAATAAATTGGTTCCTGCAACGCTTGAAAAATTTGGTATGTTTGCATTAGGATCAAGCAGCACAACCCCGTAGCTGACAAAATCAGTGTAGATCGGTTGTTTTCAACAGAGTGGTTTTTAGGTGGTATCTGCCTCAGTGTTCCCTGGTATACCTCGCATGCTTCCTAATTTATAGCTGTTTTTCTATCCTAACTTTCTCTTCCTCTGTCTGTCATTGATGTTTAAGAATTAGATGCTTACCCAGGATGGCTTCACACGTTTGGTAAAGGTTAGTCAATCCATGAAAGAAACAATAGGCATATGACTTGTCTGTACCAATATAAGGTACTGTAGATTCATTGCATTGCACATAATAATGAGTGAAGCTGAATACCTGCTGATAACTAACTCCTCACTGACTAATACAACTGCTCTTCCCGTCTGTGCAAACCATTAGTGAGCATAGGTGTGCTTCTAATTATGTTATCCACAAAGAAAGGGTGAAAAATGAATCTTTGCAGTAAAAAATAAATCCCAGACTTTTTATGAAGACCAAGAGAGATTTTCCTTCTTGGTTGAGACTAGGGCTTAAGCACTGCGGTAGATCAAGGAAAGGACGCTTCCCTCCAGTTGCCAAAGGTGTTTTTTCTCACCACACAAAAAACCACAGTTTTTTTCCCATGAAAAGACCTCCCTGAGGTCTTCCTTTTCCACAACAAGTTTAACATCTCAAAATAGGCTCCTGTTGATTTACTAACGTATGAGAACATATAATTTGAAACAGAAATTAAGCAGGCAGTAATAAAAATTAGATATCTCTTCCATATAATATAAGACAGCAACATTTCAAAATAACTTTACCAGTTATACTGATAAAAGCTAAATCATATTCATATTTGCAGACTAAAAGATTCATGTCCCTTACATAGCCCTTGCACCACACCTTCATCTACAGAGGTAACTTTTAGAGGCAGAACTATAACTCATTCTCAACAGTCACTCAGTGGCTTAATGTCTTGATCTGTGTCTTAAAATATGACTATCATGAGAGTAACACTCCTAACTCCCTCTTAATGATGAAGGAACACATACAAACTAGTGAGCAAAGATGATAAAATTATCCTCATTTCTTGTAAGAGGCCAGAAAGAATTAGCAGAAAAGCAGGACAGACTATTACACTGAATAGATGTGGTTGCATAAGTACAAAGAAAAAAGGCTTGGAAAATTGAGCTATTTATTTATCTTGACAACAACGTATACTTTTGCACTTTGCATCATGCCAATAAAGCCTAATTTTGCTCTGGAATTTCATGGTGTATCCCGGTTTTCAGAATTTGTGAATGTTTATCATTTCAATCATTTAGAATTTGCGACAATGGCAGGGATTACCTTGATGGGAAAGAATGCCACTGAGATGTTCCTTGTTACAGCTTAATAGCTTCACAAGTAGATACTAAATTTGCTAAGATGAACTGTGAATTTTTTATGGTGCTTCTAAAAAGTCACTTGCCGGAAGCATTGCCCTTGGAAGCTCCCTTGATTTATCTGCCATGCTATTACACTATTCGCTCTCCAGACTTGGCTTTTGCAGGGTAACCTGAAACAAGCTGGCACTGAACACTCTGAAGGTCTAAGAAATGTTAAGTGTAAGTAAAAGAGCTTGTGATCTGGTGAAACTGGAAGCAGAGGAAACAGAGAGAGGGTAGGGAAGCAGCACTTCTCATTCATATTCCAGAGCACAAAATGTGCTACTCTCAGAGGAGGAAAGTCAGTGAACAATGGTTATAAATTAATTAATGCTTCATGGACTCCTAATTTTATATCTTTTGCATTAAATAGTCATGGAATGAAATGCATAAACAGTACTTTTATAGAAGACAGGGACCCACATTTCTCTGTTTCCAGGTGAGTGCCTATCGCAAGAACATGGAGTCAGGCTCTGCTGCACTCTCTCCCATTCCCTCCAGTCTTTTGTGCAATGTGAAATAGGTTTTTACAGGAGAAATTGAAAATGCCAACTTACATTAGCCAGTTGATTAGTAGTTATTGCACCCTCAAGAAGAGTGGATTTGCATCTCAAAAAGAAGAGTTAAATCCAGGTCTCCTCCTTTTCAGCTGCATGGTGTAACTGGAGAATACTTTAGATGGGTGCATATTGTGTATAATGCTGTGTGGTAGATGTGCCCCAACAACATTTGCTGAATTGTGGGCATCTGGGTGATACTTGGAGAAATGCCTAATGCGTGGACCACAAAGGGCTGAGGAACTAAGTACTCCTTGTGTGAGTCAGACCGGAGGCATTTTTTAGTGTAGCTTGTGGAGAAAGAGAACCAAAGCATTTCACCTGCAAATTTTTATAAACTGTTCACACACACAAATAATCATAACACACACAAAACAAAACAACAACAAAAAAGCAGGGAAAAAAAATAACGCCCAGCAGCCCAAATATTGTTAACGGTATCTTTTATGGTAACTGTGTAGTGGTCCTGATTAATTGGTCCCTTCGTGCCCAATAGTACACAGTGGGGAGAGCAGGGGTAGTTCCTGCTTAGTAAAGCAGTAATAAGCTTGCTAGACTAAGAGGAAAATGTCTCAGTACAGGTCCCAGCTGCTACGGGACAAAAACAACCAATGATCTGAGGTTTCCTTAAATCCAGGGTAAGACACTGGATTTCATTTATGTGTGGAAATACCTGTTGCAGGTTGAGACATCAAGATATCAAATCACTATTAGCCTTTCAGAAATGCCTGTTGGGAAAGCAGCTTCAATAATGTTGACTTTCCACAGCCTCCACTGTTGCCAGCTATAGCCCTTGATAGTAGGTTTATCATTGCTTTGAGAGAGGCAACCTGATCTCTCTCAGGCAGCTGTTGTTTTTTACCCAAAGAAAGGGCCATTTTTGTAGAGTAACACATAATTTGTTTAGCATTACCCATAACGTTTTATGATGGCTTTCATAAAACTCCCACTTTTTGGCAGCTTTTCTTACCCAATAAAGTGTGTAAAGGAAGGAAATAGAGCCAAGAATAGTTGTTCTAGCCATCACCAGAGCACTTGGGATAGAGGAAAGTCCTTAAATATGGGGGACTAGCTCAGAAGTGGGTGGAAGATAATCTGTGTGAATTTGCCTTTAACAATTTTATTTACCCTGGCTTATTTAAATCTATTTTTATTTCTCTATCTCTGTAGACGTGTGTCTCAGCCTATTTTTTGCCTCTCTATTTTTTTTTTTTTGTAGTTTTAAGCTTTTGTGGGAGTCAAAAATGGAAGAAAAAAATGAAAACTTTCAGGGCTCTGACAGGTGTCCTCTGACAAATCTTTCTAGGGAGGTTGAAAATGTTATTTTCCCTAAGCTTGCCCCTGCCTCTCTTCCCCCACACTATGTAGAAGGCTTGACATAATCCAGAAGGAGCCTACATGTCACATTCACTGACTGACAACCTGACCCATGAGCTTAACCCCGTTTTATCAGCTGTTCAACCTAGGAAGTAAGGCTGGGTACTGAAGTTGATAAACCTCCCATTTGCCTTCTGATTCTGCTCTGGAGGTGATCCTATCTGGCAGGAGAGCAAGCACAATAACATGTTAAATCACTGCAGGACTCAGACAGAGGGTGCCTGTCTGAGATCTCAGATCCCTCTATCTAGCTCCCTGCCTCCCAGCAAATTTCTGGTATTTTAGAATTTTCTTGTTTCTTCCACATCCCTCAGGGAGGCTAATTTCATGGCTCAGTGCATCTCCACTGTCCAGATTATTGTTTTTCCCTTCTGGATACTCAGCCTGAATTTTCCTCTTACACTAACCTCATTAGTTACTTGCATGATTAGACTAAGTGTGTGAGCCTGACAGAATGTGAGGTCCTTGAAAACCCTCCAGTTTTGGAGCGTGTGGGTTTGCAATCTGCATTTGAATTGGAGAATATTCTGATTAAGCGCTCTCCCGTTATGGTAATGAATCATTAAAGTTAAAAATAATTGAAATCTATATATAAAAGCAACTACTAAGGTAAAAAGAAAACATGTACAGCTCATTGTTGAAGTGATCTGGCTGTGAATTGGGGATCCCTTGAATAAGATTCTTCACATTTGTATTATAGGCCATCTTCTGGCGCTTCAATGGTGGTTCAAAGGTTTTGAAACACTTTTAGTTTATTTTCTTAAACAGAAACTGCAGTTTCTACTTAAACTGCAATGGCAAGAAGAATTTAAGGACAGAAAAGTATGCTATTTTCTGCACTTTGCTGTTGGAAGTGCCCAACGTTTTTTCATAGTAATGCTTCTCTCTTCCTCAATTATTCAGCGTCCTATCATCTACTATTTAATTGGATGCAGAGAAAAACAAAGAAACCTAAAACCTTCTACTAAACCCTGCAAAATAAGATTGAATTCTCTTATATCTATCATTAGGTGTTTCATGAGAAATAGAATAAAAACAAATTAATCATTCATGCAGTTATGTCCGTGTTTCTGAAATTAAAAATAAGTAGTCCTGGAATAAGGGGCTAATAAAAGAGCGTTCCTATTGATGTCTGTCATGAGGATGATCCTCTGCACGTGGGGGTTCCTTTGGGTCCTGTGTGGTTTAGACTCACAGATTGGCATCTTTCTCACAGAAGCTATTCATAACTTCTCTTCAGCACACTCACTCTTTCTCACAAATCTTGTAAGAACTCAGTATGAGACCGTGGCCGTACCATGTAAGCAATGGATCTAATCAAGGTTAATAAGCTCCGTTTAATAAATGAGCACATTTTTCGGGGCATCTATAATTTTTTCTTCATTTAACCACCTCATTTAAAAAAATGCCAGCACAATGGTTTTAAATACTACAAATTAAATTTACTACCTAAATGAAGATCATTGATATCACAGACAAGCAGGAATAATTTAGACCTTAATTAGACCTCTAAGGGTAATTAATTTTCCAGTGATATTTGGTATAAATATTCTCTCTTTAATTTATTGAAGTAGAAATCTGCGATGTTCATGCATCCAAGTATACTCCAGTTATAAATAGAAAAGTTAGGAATGCCCGATACCATTTTTGTTCTTTTTTGTTGTTGTGTCAGCAGACTGTGGTATGAAAGTGGTACAAATACAGCAGTTATGCCTTAAAGGATTTAATAGCTGAGGCCCTAATCCATAACCACATATCAGTACGTGCTGGCATTTAACATAAGGAGTTATATTTGAAACCAAAGTCATTGAGTATGTTTATATAATGGGACATAGCATATTTATTCAGTGGGTCCTAAGCCATTTACTGAACTAAACCTAAACGCCTTGGAATCAAGGACATGAAGGAAGTGGGTCAGTGTTTTTTCCATGTAATATTTCCAAGTGGTCTGTAGCTAGGAAAGACCAGACTTTGGCCAGTAGGCTTGCATTTGTTGTACAGGATCCTGCAGTTCCACTGGAAAATACTTAGAAATCTGCAAATGAAAAAGGCTTAACACTGTGAGCTATTAATTATGAAGTTTCCATAGAAACTTCATGATTCCCTCTTCTTGAGAAATGAGATAACTTCACGTATTGTGAATGGGAGAATGTAGTTATCGGGAACTAGCTGTAACTTGCTTGTATATCTTTATATAAAATGCGGTAATGGAAGAAGGGCAATGCAATGCTGCATATACCTTTCCCTTTTCTAGTTGTTGCATGGGATTGTTCTTTTCAATACTTCTGTGAAAGTAGGAGCCCATTGGTCTCTTTAAAGAGATGTGACTTTCAGAAGCCTGAGAGATATCAAGGTGGAAAAAATTTCCAAGCATCTCAGGCATAGGATTTAAAGCTTAGGATAAAAGAATAAAAGATTATTGAGAACAAAGAAATTTATATTCTGTGGTGGAATCTAAGACTCCATGATGGATCCAAGGCTTGCAGCAATCAGGGCATACTTCCACCGGTTGTGGTCACTGTTTGGGTAGGACCTTGATTTCAGCATTTCTCCAGCCTTTATATTTTAAATCTCTTCTCCAAAATGGAAACATCATATACTAAAGTCTGTAAATCAATATAATTTTCCATTTTGGGCTCTTCTATTACACTCTGCCAGTCTGCTCCTCTTCCCTGTTTTGATACTAACAGTGAGCTGACTTCCCTGCCTGCAGGAGCTGCCCAGCTCCTCTGACTCTCATGAGACATTCGGCCAGCTCACCAGACTTTACTGCTTTGCTCTCAGGAAGGTGTTTAAGGTATTTAAATTTCTCCAATTTAAATCTGAGCTGCTGTTTTCTGCCCTTCCTGCTGGCGTTAGCGTGGGAGTATTTTCCAGAAGCTGATCTGGTCAAAGATTAACATGGTCCAAAAAAAGTGATTAGTTGCCTCAGTAAGCAGTGACGTCCAGAGCAAAGGTGTGGAGTCATCTGTGGTGGTGGTGGTTACCCAGAGGCACTTCTGAGTGCAAGTGCCTTGAATTTTGTGAATTGTTGCAAAAATTACGGTGGGTTTTTTTTTTTATAATTAGTCAAAACAGATCATCATTTTCCCCCAAAATTGACAGGCTCACAAATGCTGTAGGAAAATATGGTAGTTCTAACTTCATTTAAATTTCCTCTAAGAAGATGAGAGCAGCATTTCCCAAAAGCTCTAGTTGAGCTTTTTTTTTTCCTTTCTATTTTCCTTCAGGTTTCCACTAAGTGAATAATAAATGTGTTTTCCTCAGAAATTACATGCCTACAAGTGAACTTCTTTCTTTATAAGCTATGTAAGAAACCATTTCTCCTATTGTACCTGCATGAATAATATCTAACTTTACACAAAAACTCATTAAATGTTTTTTTTCCAAAACAAAACCTAAGCAGTAGAATGTAATACAAGGATTTGACTTAATAGGACACTATGCACTTCTGTAAGGTCTGATTTTTTACATGCTTAAAAAATAATAAAATGAGATGTACAAAGTAAAAATGGCTAAGAATGATAAAACAGATACTGAGATGACAAGTCCTGATTCTTCAAAGGCACGAAACAGGAATATTTTTCTCCTGATATTAGTATTTCAGGTTGGCACTACTTTAAACCCTTAATTTTTTAATAATACATAACAATTTGGAGTTATTTGTCAAGCATTAAATTATCACCCACAATTCTATTAGAAATTAAATTAAATCAAATGATCAAATGTACTAAGCATCAGTCAAAAGGTAAAAAAAAAAAACCAAAAAAAAAACCCCAAAACTCGAATCCAAAAAAGGAAACCGGGGTAAAGAATGCAGAAGTCTAGAGATAAAAATATAATGTCATTTACATTTAAAAAAGCCAAGGAACACTGTGTTCTGATCAGGCAAATGCCGTAATAGTATGAATTCAAGACGAAATAGCATAAACACTCAGATACTAGTGACTTTCTGCACCATCTGAGACCAGTCATTCTACATCACTGAGTCCGTGACAGGAAACACATGAACCACACAGGCCACCAGGAATACACTAATCATTTACTGTCTTTGGGTACAACTTTGCATAGTATCTGCAGAGGTGCAGAGCAGGTGGAGGAGGGAGAGGGAAGGCTGGAGAGTAGCCTGGGATCTCTGGGTGGGAGAGACTTGGCATCCAGCTCAGACAGTCTTGAGGGTCTGTGTAAACCACATTGTCCTGTCCCCAGACAGGGCAGGGAGTTGGATCAACGCCTGAGAGGCCCACCCTTCAAAATGTTCTCAGTAATTCCCATGTTCTCCTGTACACTCAGCCACTAAGTGCTTACAACCTGGTCTTCAGACAAAACAGTTCGTTGCCATGACTCCCAAATTTTCTCCCACATGTATACAAGCATCTCTGAAGCCACTTCATGCCATGCAGGGCCATGTCGGGGTTACAGCACGAGGAAGGACCACATTCACTCTGCCATCACCAAAGCGATACCTCCTTTCCTCACCATCTGACAACTTCATTTAAAATTTTGGCTTCATTGCAAGTCCGTGGCAAGATTCCCGCTGGATACAGAGAGAATGTGTTGTCAGTACTGACTGCAAAATCATTAGATGATGGAGAAAGAGTTGATCTCAGCCTAACGATGCAGCAGCGCAAGTAATGCTCCCTGGGATTGTGAACAGGCTGGGAACCATTTTCTCTTCCTGGGAATAATTGGCACATGTGAACCTTTTTAGTAGAGGTTGTCACATGTCAGGGGAGGCTACAGTCCTTCATAATTTTTGAGGTGAAAACCAAGCGATCTAGGACTCTTGACCGAGGTGGAGAATCACCTTAGTTTAACCTCAGCGTTAAAAAACTTGTTGCACACTTTGCACAGCAAGTTTGCTGGCTTCAGGCACAACACTTATGAGGCTTTTTGCTCTTGATTTGCAACAGAGCAAATTTGCTAATTCACTCATGCCTGAGTAATAGAACACAGAATTCAGATGTCTTTAAATAAATGTAAATGTCAATTATCAGTAGCACATCACTCTGGAGAGGGAACAAGCTGCATAAGATGCTCAACCTATTCATGTGGCTGGAAAGTTTTTCTCACTGACAATGACAGAATTGACACAATTGCTCAGTTTCTTCCTCTATTTTTTTAAAAAATAAATTACCGCAAACATAAATATTTGAAATAAAGTACAAACTTTTCTCAGTGCTCATCCCACTGTAATGCAAAATTTATTCAGTGGCAAGGAAGTAATCCTCTTAAGATCAGCATATGAGTTTCTCTTTCTTTCTCTCATGGACTTGCAGCTATTCTTACTTGTCAGCATAATCAGGCAGTTCCTTTCGTTGATCTGGTCCAATGGTCAAAAAGCTCAGGTAAAAAAATACAAACCAAAGCAACTTCAACTCTGGGATGAGCACAGCCAAGTACATTTGATTTCTAGTATTATCGCAAGGACACTCTCAGACTGGAAACCGCCCATTTAAATTTTGCTGTTTTTCTCAGGGAAAGCACAGATTCTTCCTTCAGCAGTGCTTTCTGTAGATTGGAAAACTCTTTTCAAATTGTTTCGGTGGGGAGCAAGGACTACTTCTATCTTGTCTGTGCTGTAAAATTAGCCTTTAGATATTCTTAAACACATAAAAATGAAATGATCCTTACTGAAGCAGGAAACTCAACTCCAGTTTACCAGCTTGCCTCTCTGGTGCAATCTAGTTGTCTCTTGAGGCTTTTTAATTGCATTCAACAAATCCAAATGCAACGATGGCAATGCCAATGAAAACTGCAGCTTGCTAAGTCAATATAAATTACTGCAGCGACCAAAGCTGTTGTAGTTTTGACTTTTTAAGGCCCGAAAACCAAAGAGTTGCAAAAAAATATAGTGGATGGTAGATATTATCTTATTTCATGGATTGCGTTTTTGCTATAAAGGGATTCTCTTTCCTTCCTGTCTTCTTTCACAAGGCATTTTGATTTACAACGGTTCTGGACAAAAGAAGATATCAAGTTGCCTCTTCCACTCTTCATACAGCAGACTGTGCATAACCTCTGGGCTGACGCTTTCAAAACCATAGGGTATCCGAGGTTTTTGCCTCAGATGCAACAAAATGAGATAAGAGATGGATTTAAGAAGTATAAAGAGCAAGAAAATAAAAACAATTGAATTATTAAAAATAATAGATATTATTTGAAATTTAAGTAAATTTTAATTTATTAAGTGTTGAATATGCAGATCAGTGGCATTTACAACTCTGTGGAGGCTGATGGTTTGCTGATAATATTACTCTTTATCAGAATGAGTTAATTAAGAATTGCATATCTAGTGCTTAGCACAACCTATGGATAAACTATATATTTAGCTTTAAGGCTCAGCCATTTAGGTCCAGAAGTGCTCACAAAGCTTTATTGAGCTCAAGGCAGTTTCAACTGGGAATGCTGTTAATATGAGCATCATTCAGATATTCAACTGCTCTTCTATCTGGAAAAACATTTTCTCATCTTGCTTTAAACCTAACAGAGACTTCTACTTGATTTTCCCCTGGCATTTACTAGAGCTTTAAAATTAATATGTTAACATACAGTCAATTATAGCTTCTGTTAATCACAAATGCAATGTTCAAAAAATTTCCTACCAAACTGATGTGGATGAAATTTTGACTTCAGAACTAATTCTGCTTGAGTAAGAACTGAGGTAATTTCTGCCTTTAGTCAGCACATACAAAAATGTAGAGAGAAATCCACAGGTCAGAACCTCAGCTGACACAGCCTGACACCAGCCCTCGGGTTTCTTGCAGCTGGAGCCAGGACTCTCCCTTTCTCATGGAGTTACCAGGACATGAGTTATCCATCCACAAAATGGGAAGAGATTTCCTGCTCAACTCAGTTACGTTTCAGACACATGGGGGATTCCATTTAATTCCTGGCGATCTCTAGTCAGATGACAGTGTCATCCTCATAACAACGAGGAGAGAACTTATGGATTGCTTCACTTGGGACTCTGTATCTGATTTAAAGAAAATGCCAAGATGCTCATCAAAATATGAGCATTTATCCCACCCCATTGTTTCAGGATGGTTTGTTTATTGTCAGTCCAGTTCAAAAGCAGACCCTAAGGATGCTCAGTTGTGAAAATAATGATCTTTGAAATTAAACCTTTAATGCCTCATTTTATTTCTGCAACTGATTTTAACAACTTTGAGATTACATAAAGTGCCTTTCAATTTCGTACAGAGTAGCTCAAAAATTATGGTGATAAAGGAAGCCTTATATTACATTAGACCCCTTCCGATATTAGTTATTTAACTTTGAGTATACAGAGAGTATAAATGGATGCATTTGGTGATGGTAGTTTCGTTTTGATGCGAATCAAGAAAGCATTGTTTAAATTGGGGAAATGGTGGTGAATTTAAATTGCCAACATTCAGATAGCTGTGGGTTTGAAACACAGACAGATACTCCTTCAAATCTGTGGATTTAGCTAGAGAATAGGTCTCATGGACAGCTCTTCACGCAACGATTGCAATGCAAGGTCCGAATGCCACTGGTTTTGAGAATCCTGGGATGCACATGACGTGCTAGACCAATTCAGTTGTGTATGATATTCACATCCTCCAGCATTTAGTATCTAAATTAAGTGTTTTGATTAGGATTGATCTAATTTATACAAGAAATAGAGAAAAACCCTAGTTTTGGTAAACTGAAAGCTCTGTTGTTCAGGTAGGAAGTACAAACATCTCATTTAGGTATCAAAACTGCATGTTAAGTTTATAGACCGGTCTGTATAAAAACACTCTGCTCCACTAGAAGTAGTAATAGGTTTCAGTTTGAGCTGTTTCGATCCAAGTTTCCGTTTTGACTTGTGAGCTAGAAAATGTCCATAACCTTCCAAAGAGCTTTACATTTCCATTTGTTTACTGAAGAAGAGAACTAGGGTCTTTGAAAAGCATCTTTGAATATTTGTTTATACAAAAGTTGCTGTAAAGTGCTAGTTATTAAATGCTTGCTGGGCTTAGTAAAACACAGATCTCTCAGAATTAAGTAGATATGCCACTAGCAAAAAGACATATTGAATAATAAAATGCTCAGTATGCCTAGCATTGTTTTGTGTAACTCTATATTTATTTATAGATTTTGACTTTATAATAGGTTTCAGTGTATCTCTACTTTATGGTTTGCCAATGCACCCAGAGGGAAGGTTCATTCTAATCAAATTTAGTATCACAAAAATAAGCACGGGAACAAATCAACAAACCCCTGGCATTGTAAACATTGTAAAAAGACAGATGATTATGTTGCTAAGTTTCTTCTACCTTGAAACTCATTCTCCATGGTTCAGCTGTTGCTGCCATAACCATGCAGAGCTTCTGTCTCTTGTTGGAGTGCTGTCCTTCAAGGCAGATAGACACTGCGTGTGGGTAGGAAATATGGCCAGCTGAGACAGCTCTGTTCGAGTCACTTGTTGGAGACAGGCCAGTGAAACATCTCACGTCACTGAGAAATGGCTGAGAGGAAGTTCTGGAAAATAAATGACCCCTTTGTTTTTGCTCATCAAAACCTGTTGAGAGGAATCCTTTTATAGATAAGTACACAGACGTGGCATTCGTGACTGCCTTTAACAGTATCTTTGAACTGACTCTCTCTATTTCCTGTGGGAAAGGCCATTTAATCCTCTCCAGGCTTTCCTAAGCTATAATAGCATTATAAATTATTTTCAGGAGTTTCTGTTTTCTCATATTTAGCAATATTGCTAAGTGATTGGGATGCGTGCACAGGTGGCTGCCCTTGCCCTTGCCATATGTCCTCGCTGTGGGAAGCTGTGCTGCCGACACAGTGCCCCAAAAAAGGGAGAGTCACTCTGCTGCTGGGTTAACACACCCTGGCATTGTGCTGAAACTCTTGTGTTGACTGAGAACTTTTGTATTTCCAGAAGGTGACTGTATTTTGGGGCATATGAGCAACAGGAATCTGTGTGAAGAAAGTTGTAACTAGGTCTAGGTCAATCCTTAATTATAGAGTTACTTGGAAATTATTTTCTATTTTGTATATAGTTAGTTATATATAATATATATAAATAATTACATATGTATATTTTTTATTTTAAAAATTATATATTTCTCTTGAAATATAATTCCTCAGAGTAAAACCAAAGCCTTTCAGAGTGGTTGGCTCCGAAACGTCTCCTGTTTCCTTCTGGAGAGCGCCCACATCTTCCCTAGTCTTGCCTTTCTCTCTGATGTACTTATAGAAGTTTTTCTTGTTGTCCTTGATGTCTCTGCCCAGGTTTAATTCTATCTGGGTTTTATCTTGCCTAATCTGGTTCCTGGGCACTCGGACAGTTTCTCTGTATTTGCTGAACTTGATCTTTGGCTTCATACATTACCATGTAATGATGATCTCTTCTGCTGTCATTAATTAATATCTCATTTAGGCAACACAGAGAGCATAAGCACACAGATAGTCCTAAAGGAACAAAATTATCCTACAGCATTTATTTGTTTGTTTTTTAAAAATGACTGCTTAATCTCCAGATAAGGAAACACATCCACAGCTACTGACACTGGACCAAATTGCTTTCCTTGTAACACTTCAACATCTCATTTACTTGGGGCTGAAAATTTCCCAGCTGAGAATCTGGCCAAAAATATTGCAAAGTTTGACATACAAAGAAGAGAGTTAATCTGCTGAGGAGAAAAATGAAACTGAATGTGTTGCTGGAAAGCCTTTTTTTTTTTTTTTTCTTCACAAAATAGAAAATCTGCACATCTAATTTCATCATGTTGTAACTCCTTTGAGGCCACTTGATGTTTAGTCATTAGGAGGACTTGCAGCATCTCTCCTTAGGTGCACTTAGTGGATTTAGTATTTCACTTTTGTGGCCAAAAAAATGTCATTGGTGTGAGGAATAGCACAAAACCCATAAACTATAGACAAGGTGAATTTGATTCTGTCATTTTCATGACCATGATCTTTAAGCCTTAAAAAGTTGCAGCTGGCTCTATTTCACCCTGTTCTCAGTATTGATGAAGCAATAAAAGGTGGGTATTAACATCAAAGAACCAATATTCGAATAATTGTTTAGCTATGTGGGAGACAGCTAAGCTGCAGTCAAAAGTACATAAATTTGAAAACCACATGCAAGCCCATGGCTGGAATCTATGGAGAGCTGTCAGAAAGGGCAGGTTAGAAAAAAAATAATCATATAGTGTAAATGATCAGAAACTATTATTCTTACCCATGATTTATCTAGTGTTAAAATTGTGTTCAGTGATCTACACACAGGTATGAAGATACAATAAGAAATCAGAGGGTGAAGAGACTTATGCAGTGCTTAATAATGCAGACATCACCATCTAAGCAGGCTCAGTGGGAATATATTTTGCTCATCCTTTGCTTTTCAGTTTAGGTCACGACACTCACAAGGCTCTTGAAGGGGCACCTAACTTTGCAAGCCAGGCTATAAGTAGTGGTGTGGTAACTGATCCGTGTTAAAACTAACCACTTTTGTCTGCCGGGCTAAGCAAGGAAGGTGCCTTTGTGCTCATATGTGGCTGCAAACTAGAGCAGATGAAATGTGGGCACATATTGTTCCTTTCTGCTGCTTTTGCACTGAACCAGGGAGCTGAACCTGAATCTTCCACGTCCCAAGTTGTCACCCTGCCACCAGGGAATACTTCACTGAATGCCATTGCATAATGAATGGAAAAGCAAGCATTTCCTTGCTCCTGCTTTGCAGGCTTGTCTACAGCAAGCAAGGACTGTGCCTTATGATATTTCTACAGAAATGTCATTTCCCTGCATAAGTGTTTCTGTGCCAGAATTCCAGGCATTGACTCTAGCAAACTTACACTGGGATTATAAAAAAATCTTCCTGGAGGCAGTCATCATACCAATTTCCTTGATTTCCCAGCAGCTCAGACTTCCTAGAGAAAATCAGGGAACAATGATTCTTCCATCATTAAAAGTCAAAGCAAAGCAGAAGAAAATGTATCTCAGAAAACAAACCATCATAAAGGGTGATAAACTGAATGTGGCAGTGGGACTTCATCTCTGATTCCCTAAAATGAATGAAAGCATAGATTCAGAGTCCTGGGATTTAAAAATTATTTCCTTGGGACCACTGTTTGTCAGGGACATTTCAGCTACTTACAAGAGCACTCTTTATTTCACACTGTAGATTACATATGCGGCAAGGTCCACATCACAGCATGTCATTTCTTTAGCTAGTATGAAGCATCACAGGCTGTAGATAGATGTTAACTTGTAGGGGTATCCCATAATTCACAGGAAGATTCAGCTGTTCTGTCTAAGAGGGTCAATTCCTCAGTCTACAGCTTCATTTACTATAGCAATTCTAGCCTGGATATGGACACTTAATCTTTTTTTCATTATTATTATTCTTTCTGAACAATAGTAATTTCTAGGTTGAGGATACACCACAGTAATCCCTTCTTTTCTCAAAGGTTGCATAAATTATTAAGGTTTTATCTTGTTTTGTAGGAACCACTACAGCATTCGACTATTTAAAAAAATGCAAAAAAACCCCCAAAACTTCCATTTTTTAGCTCAGCTTTAGCCTTCTATTAAATAGCATCAGGAGAAAAAAAAAAAATATTAATCATTTCCTGTTCCATATTCAACTACTGGAGAATGACTAAAAGAGAAAAAATGCCTATTGTGACAAAATTTGACCACAAATATGTACGTTCATACCTTATTTTGATCTTTATTTAAAAAATGTGATTTGTTGTCTTGATTTCTAAGGCCATGGGCTGTTGAATAGGCTACTGTGGGACAAGTCAAGTTATTCCAGTTTGAAAGACCTGCAGACATGTCTTGAAATCCCTGAATAATGAGGTAATCTTACCACAAGAGTAGAAAATTTACATTAAGATTATTTGAGATTGACTTTGACTGTCTTTGGATTCAAAATCTTCCAAGCACTCAGTCCTCTTGTCAGTACAAGTGAATTTAACCACTCCAAAGAGGACCTTCCTGCCATGGGAAGGCGAAGGAAGGAGGAAAAGTCTCACGGGGCTGAGCTTGCCATTGAGGTTGTCTCTGTTTCTCCTTTTTCATCTCATTTTGTATGTGTCTTATCTTCATCCCTGGTTCAGTGATTGGAGTTTTGTAGAAATATTATACCACTAAGTGCAATGTGCCACAATGTGCCACAGCCTCCCCCATACCTGGCCTGATGGCAGATGGGAAATGGGTGCAATAGATACGCTGAAAATTTTCTCTTTTTTGGCATCTTTTTGTTGACTCTTTCTGAGGTGATGGCTACTTACCCGGAGGCAGACTAAGTCTGATACTTGTGTGTGCATCAAGCTGACGGCAGCTTGGTATTCCTGTTGTGAATTTTTCTGGAGCACAGTTATGTACAATTAAATGGATTAAAGATCCGTTTGAATTGCAACAGTCTCTACAGATTGTGTAGAAGCAATAAGGCTTTAAAGAAAATAAATGGATCTGGATATGCCAAGGTTCAACATGTGCAATAGTTCCAGCATGAGCACGAGAGGGCTTCTTAATTAAAGGGATGGGGGCAGGCAGCCTGCTATCACAGTGTGGGGTCTGAAAGTACTCTGAAGATGGCACTTTACAATCATGAAATGTGCTCGTTTGACAAAGATGCCTGCCTGCCTGCCTGGTTTTAAGAGGTGATTATCTGACTGGCAAAGGATCACATCAGCAAAACTCCTGAATGCTACTCTCAGCTGAAGCCTGCCCGGATCCCTGAGGGAGCACATAAGGGTAACGTGTATTAAAATGAGGTTCCTCTTGTAGTTTTGGTGGAACAGCTCCCTGACATTACATTTTGGATCGCAGCTTACCCGGTGCAGTCAACTTCTCCTAAAACTGCCGATATGAGAAAGGAACTTACTGTGAAAGGAACAGCAGCGAAAAAGCCAGGCTGCCTTTTGAGCATTGCATGGCTGCTTTGTACCTGTGTACCAGCGTGGGACTCAGCAGGCATCTTAAACACCTGTGATGGTTTTCAGCTGTTCAGGGAGTTAGAGATAGACACTGGGAAGGTAACAACTTAATAAAAAAGGGCCCTGTGTGGGACAAGTCCCAGGCCCTCTGGAAAGCTTTTCTTGGTTAAATTCATTTCTAAAGACATATTTGTGGTTTTTTTGTAGTTTTGGTCTTCTTTGGTTCCCTTCTCCCACCTTGGAATTGTGATGATGAAGAAAAGACTTTGAAAATTTAGGTCACGGGCAACATATTTGTTGCTGCTAAGGAACTTTGCAGAGCACATTGAGCAACGTGTCTCCTAAGGACTGCTGTTATTCCCACTCTGTGGTCTCCCTTCCCAACACACAGACTTCCCATCACTGTAATTTGCCTTTGCACATCTGGAAAACTGTCCTCAGTGATCAGTTCGGTAGAAATACCAGGAGACAGACAGACAGGTGTGTTGCTGGGGCCAATTTCAAGAGTGAGGCTGAAGACAAATTCCAAGGTTTTTGTGTTGCGATCAGTACAGCAGACCTGATGAGACTGGTTATTATGCAAATCAGGTGCAAGGCCACTGTTTCCACCTCTGTAGGACTCACTACAGAAAAGTGAGAGGCACAGGTATATGGAGGGTAGTGTGTTTGTGTGAGTATCTGGGCGTTTACACAGGGGACCAGTTGAAACTCAAAGCTTTGGATTAGCAGGAGGCTGGTATTTTTTTTTGGAGCAATATTTTCTGTTCCATGCTTTTGTGTGATATCTGGGCCGTATGAAGCTGTTGTTTTGTCCCAGGTTTGGGCTCCTCCCTGAAATGTTCATGAGGCCTGAAACCTCTTTAGACGTGAAAGGTACCACTATTCTCTTCTCTGATACCCAGGTATCTGTAGCTCAGATATGCTATGTCTATATTCTTTCTTCTCTGCAAAAAGACAGTTATTCCATATTAGAAATATTCTGAAATAAGTACCATGACTCAAACAGTAATTAAAATGGGAAATTAGGAATTTTGTTATAAACATCATAATGTAAAAAATGTGTCAAAGGAGAGCATTACACTGAAAAAGAAGGTAATGCAAAATATACAGAGATGTGGACATACAGAAAATATTTTATGCAACTGTTTAGACACATCAAGGTATGGAGAGATTGTGTTCAATCTGTCAAAACATATTTTTCCTGTTTCTGATTAGTTTTATTTTTAAAATAAGATTGTGATGAAAAATGGAATTGTTGCAAGGTCCATGTGTTAATAAAACACTAAAACAGGCGTTTAAACTATAAGAAATTGGGATCAGTAGAATGACTCACTTGTTCAATGTTGAGTACTTAAATAGATTGATGGAGTGGGGTACCTTGTTCTCCAAAGAACAGAACTCTTAATTTCTTTGTTAATCAGTGTTATCTCATTCATTACATTTATAATGAGTATTCACAAGCAGCAAATCTTCTCTTTCTTATCTTTGTCAAAGCATATGGTCCTAGCAAAGGAACCAAGATAACAGTGGCAGAATGCAGATGTCCTCTAAATTCAGGATGCTGAGTTGTTACGTCCACAAGAGCCGAAGGGAGCCTTAACAAAATTTAACATTTTATGTACCGTGGTATTGTGAAAAGGAACTAATTTTAAAGCACATCTATCCATCCAGCCTTTGATAACCTATGTGTAAGCAGACCATGCTTTTAAGGGAAGTGACTCTTGGTCCTCAATAATGCATTTATTCCAAAAGCCACAGACTATAACAAGGGATAGAACTTGTCAGGAATCTTCCAATAAAATATTTTCATTGAAAATGCCAGTTAATAGGAAGAATACTTTTCACAAGTTTCTGCTTCAGGGGACCTCTTGGTGCAATTTGTTTTAAAAATCAAGATTTTCAGAGTAAAGCGTTTCATGTTGAAACCATTTACAGATGAAGCAACTTATTGTTTTAAAATACCAGTTAAAATGCAACTCAGATAAAAATTATAAGCATCGCATAATCATGTAACAGTAATACTTCATTTTTCTCAGCTATAGTTGTTGTTTTACTTTTTTTTTTTTTTTACTTTTTTTTTTTGTTTGGTCACATGGAATGCTGGATCTGAATATGAGTTTAAAAAAAAGTTTAAGATTCTTAAAAACTTTAGATGGGTGGAAAATATTCTTTTAGGATAAAGATTCACACTTTTTATCAGTGACATCCTAGTATGCAGACAGGTCAAAACTCAGATCCCAAAAGATCAGTGGATGTGTTTCTCATGTTGATTTCATAGACACATTAAATGTTTGTCTTTTGCTTGGTCATAGCATCTTCCTCCGTAATGGTTTTATGTGGACTTGAGAGTCTAAATTCCTAATTTAAAGTTCCCTTGATCCTTGCACTTTGAACATTGTTAGTTGTGGTGCTATTTATCAAACATACAATTTTTGAAGTTCCTGCTGAATCTGCTTCCCAGGAGAAGTCTTTTCTTCTTCAGGCCTGACAGTACCATAAATTATTTTAAGATGTTATAACCTTCTATATTTACTAGTGAGTTATACTGCTAGTTAAAAGAGGCTCTATGTTTCTGAGGAGTCTCCTATCTGATTGCCGAGAGCAACATTCTGGAGAGAAAACTCGGCCATTGGTCTTGAGCTCTGATATCTCATAACAAATGGTCTCAATTAAAGGCAATTCAGTGAAGTCTATGGAAATATAGTCATTTATCAAAACCTGAGAAAGAAATGCTTTGAGAACACAATTTGACTTCATTTTACAAGGTACAAAAAAACATGCAGTACAAATAAAACAGAAAAATAGCGTCACACGAGGCAAAAAATAACATAATACAATACTTAGATGGCGTGTTTTTCCTGCACTTGAAATTTCTTTCCCAACTTCATTAACAATTTGCAAACTCCTTACTTACAGTAAGTACTTGAATGAATGTTCATTTAGGTCTATCTAGTCTGTTTTGTTTCTCTAAAATCTATACTTAATGCCACCTGAGTGAGAAGTTACTGGCAAGGCGAAGGGCTTGAAAAATTAAACAATTTTACATTATGAAGAGAGATAGCCCTCCTGTCAAAACTCAACTGTTTTTTCAGGTATGGAAATTGAACATCATTGCAATTATTATCATAGTTTCGTTCAGCTCCTTAGGAATCATAAGAAAAGGAAGATGATGACATGCTAAGAAGCAATATTTGCTATAGTTGTATTCATCCACAATTTAATAGCAGTTTCATAAAAGCTACCTCAAAACCAATGCATGTATTTTGGACAGAAATTAATGTGTTACATCAGAGGTATTCTTCTAAGTTACTATTATTATAAATTGCTTTGCTGCTTCCTTATAATCCACTACACTTCTGCTATCAGAATCATAGGTCCAAAGAGATACATGATCTGTGAAGTCTTAAAAATGCGTTAATGGATTGGCGGGGTCTTCTGTGAATGGACTGCAGACCTCTGGTGCTGCTCAGACAGGGGGAGTTTTGCATTTCTAACTACTCAGCCTGAGAATAGAAGTAAATATGTGTAAGCACAATATCAGGAACCATCTGCTGGAAATGTCCCCGTAGAAAACAACCTCCATCAAATTTTGCCCCTCTTTTCAGGGCTACCTAAGGGGAAAGGCAGGAGGATGCTTCTAGCCATGGGCCACAGCCCTGATCCACCAAAACTCCTCTCAATTCCTTCCCTCCCCAGCAAATAACTGCAGTGTGTGCTTAACACCCACCCTGTAGGATTCAGACATATGGCAAAAAGGACTTCCGTGAATGAAGGCCAAAATACCTAATGTTGTGTATAAGCACCTCACTTTAAGGCAGGCTGATTTGAAAATATTTTTCTAGCTCCTCCCCAGGCTGCTTGGTGTGTTTTTGGCTGCTGCAAGCCAATAAATAACAAAAGTAACAATCATAATAAATAGTAAATATTTAATATTGTAAAAACAACGTTGCTGAGTACACAGCATTTTGAGTGACAGATGTGTATTTGTTAGTGATATTAACTAAATGGAGAGTGCCTTGCAGTTTCTTTAATAGTCACAGAATTAATCACACAGATTAATAATGCTGCCACTCACAGAGGGAAAATGATTTCTCCTCAGCACTGCCTTTCTTCTTGCTAAGAATATTTTTGGCCAAAGTACATGGTGACACATGAGGAAGTACCCCAGCTTCTTTAAACTAATTTTTTAAGTTTTTACACGTCCACTTCAGAGACTCAGTTTTTGCATCCAAATAGGATGTGGTCCTTATGCTGGGAAGCCCAAATCTGGCCCACGCGGGGATTGCTCATCTGATGCTGTACAATGGGAGTGAGAGTTTCTCCACCCAAACACGTCCTGGACTTTGCGTAAAACAGCAGTATGTGAAAAAGGATTATTTTTTTTCCCTTGCTCTAGAGAAATACCTCTTGAACAGGAAGGTGGTTGAGACTTAGGAAGCACAGCTTAGAAATGCCTTAGCTAATCTCGATGTAGTAGACAGAAAGATCAGCACAGCAGTTTGGGAAGGAGCACTGCACACTGTCCTTTTCCCTGGCCAGCCTAAAAAGGAGACAAACTGACCTATGCTGAGCCAAAGTCAAGGGCAGCATTTTGTTGAATAAGCGTTTACGGTTTCCATGCTCTCCCTGCAACTGCAGCTGGTTTCCACACAAAGCTGATGCACTTGGTTGAATGGATGACTTGGTATCCAGTCAGACTCCGAGCAGTAAAGGGTTTAGCATGAAAACAGTAGTTTGAAAACTCAGCCTGTGTGTTCAAACATCTGTATTTGATGCAGCATTTTCTGGGCCATATAAAGGCCAGTTGAAACTATACCCAGCAACAACGTTGTACCCTACAGGATCAAAGTACCATGTAATACCACGTACTAAATAAATTATGGTTAGACTGCTGGGAGAGAAAGCAAGGTCACTAGCTTTCTATAAGAAACCTTTACTTTGGAGTTAATAGTCTGCGGTAGCTTGAAATGAGGGATGCAACCGGCTAAATTGAAGCTAGTCTTTTATGCATACCTCAGGTGCCAAGAGAGTTTTACATACACTTAGAGAACTTTACATTGCCTTTTGAAAACAAAGTAGATTTCCTTTGAAAACTGAAAGTTTAAAAAAATTCCCTCTCATGCTAAAAGTATGGTATGAAGCAATTGTTTTGCAGAATAGTCCTTCTAGCAACCATGTGGAATAGCAAGTCATACATCATGCAGCATGACATAAAAGTAAAATTCTAAAATTCAGTATAATTCAGCCAGCAAGGACTGATGAGATTTTATCTGAGCCAGCATTTTGAGATGAGATTTTATCATTGATGAAATACTGCATTATCTCATCAGTATTTTTTTACTTTTTACACAAATTTTATGCTGACGCCCCTCAGTTTCAAACTTAAAATGCAAGGTGACTCAGGACAATCACCTTCAAAGGAGACTTTTCTGTCTCACATAAATTAAAGAAATAACAGATTTATACAATGTCCTGTTGTAGAAAGGGTTAAGCTGAGTAGTGTGGCAGCTCAGTATCCTGGTTCTGTCTCCAGATGTGAATACTTGACAAAAAGTTAAAGAAACAGAAAATCTGAAGTTATTCTTCCCTTGCCTCTATCCTTCCATTCTTCATCAATCAACACTTCGGAGACATTTTGGCAACAGGTTGCATTCAGACCATTATGTTTAATAGCAGCTGATGAGTTCGGTCTCCATGTGTGTGTCTAATCTTTTTAATTTAGGCTTTGACCCAAAACAGCAAGATGAGCACAAGAAACTCATAGACATCCAGGCTGGTCCCTAGCATATCATCATGCAGGCACATCATGCATGATCTGCTTTGCTATGTGAGAGCTTCTTTCAGAGGCTCCTGTGCCTTTAATTAAGCAATGGCTTCAGCAGAGACTTTTTTGGAAGCAAGATCAATTGCTCTCCATCTTCAGAGCACAAAGGTGCTTTGATGGGGCTGCTGATAGTTTGTGTGTTCGCCACATAACAAACTCTGAAGAGTGAGTAATTCCAGATCAGGACATACAGATTGCTCAAAGCTCCCTGCCAGAGCGGGTTCAGAATATACTAGATGTAATTCTATTATCTGATACTGACCTCGTTTTTCAGTTTATTCCTATACCTGAGACATTGTTTTGATTGGGATGGGTATACAGACTGGAACTCGTGGTGTCCAGGCCCTTTCCAGCTCTTCAAAGTGTTATGGTAGGCTCCATGGAAACAAACAGATATCAGTGATGTTATCCAGAGCTTGAACTAAGTTTCTTTAGATCCTTCTTGGTTCTGTTTTGTTTTGTTTTGTTTTGTTTTTTCTGTTTTGGGCTTTTACTAATCATCTTGGCTTAACTGAATGGGAGACTGCACTGTCTTTCATACAGGTGCAAACCTAGAGTAACTGTGACATTTTAAGTGCAATTACTCCACTCTTACATTTAGGAAAATGATCTGGCATGTTTTCTAAAGAAAAAAAAAAAAAAAACAAAAAACCAAAAAAACTGAAATTCTCACCTAGATATTTAAATTTTTGATTTATGGCAATGTATCCAGTTTATGTTCCGATTTTTCCTGGCATTTTATTGGGGAAGGAGGAGACATTTGAAAACATTTTTGTTGACTTTTTTTTCCAAGGGTCATGAGACAATTGTATCACAAAACATCACTGCATCTTCATGAGCACTGTTGTTAAAAAATAATACAGCAGTTACTGCAGTCAGGCTCTGTATGCTCAACACTTCAACTAAAACCCTTAAGAAAGAATTTAGCTGTCCAGACAGGTGACAGGAGAAGAAAACACAGACAGATAAAGTCACTGAGTGTGTATAGGAGAGGAATAAGAGAACCAGGTAAAGGGTACAGAAATCCTGTTTCATAGTCTGCCTCAGATGATACTGTAATTTCTCCTAAAATATTCATTTAAGACTAGACAGAAAGGTTTGATTTTTGAGAGAAGTCTCCTCCCAGATTTTTAAACCGTGCTTCAAACCCATGAAATTATCTCCAATATTTTTTCCAATGTGACTGACACTGCTTTGATGTATGTTACTTCCAGTTCGGTTTCTTCTGATTATGTAACATATGTAAAAATTTAAAATATACAGTTAAATGTCTGAAAGTTCTCTTGTTTTTAATAGGATTTAGATTAAATGACATTAATAAACAGCCCTTTGTGCACAATTCTTCCAGAAGAGTTGCAAAAGCAATACTAAAAAGCCCTCTCAAAAACTGTAACTTCAAAGTAAGGTAGGAGGCTCACTGTGGTTTCATCTTCCTCCAAATGCCCTATTAATTCTATTAAGCTTGAAACCTCAAATCATTTGCTGCTTCTGTGATCTGGCCAGCAAAAATATTACTTGTTCTGCTGGCTGGTGGGGAGCTGGCAACTACTTTTTGCCTTTTGCTAATTCCATTTAACCAACACAGTTCAGCATAAAGGAGCAGAAACTGAGTCTTCGTCTGTTTTGTTCATCTTTAACAAAATTGTCAACCATTTCCCAAAGCCCTTCTGTTATAACTAGTTCATTAAAACGAAAAACTACGTAGGATCTTTTTCTACGGTCATATTTGTTGTGAAGTTGCTGCAGGGACTCCTATGGGGAAATTGTCCTGACAGCTTTGATGCAGAAATACTGTAATATAGAGATTATAAAGTTGATATTACAGAACATCAGCTTCTTCTCTAGTGATTATAAAATATACAGTTTACCAAAGCACAGGGAACTTGAGAATTCCCCAGTGCTCTTCATGGAAGACTGTCAAAAATAAATAATCCAGAATGACAAAAAAAAAAAAAAAATTAAACTCTAATAGATTTCATAAAGAAGTGATAAGTTATTAAATGAAAACATAGGGAATCTGCGTGTTTAGGTTTCACTTCCTTCTGCACCTCTTTGTGCCTGGTATTCATGTCTGACTATTTGTGTCTCCACTATTTTAATTGATCGTTTCAGCTGTAAAAAACATATGTTGTAATTGGTTTAGAATTATTTTAAATAATTTTTGTGTTTTGATTTTTCAGTGGACAAAATAACTTTTTTTTGAAATAATATATATTCCAATGGAAAAATATTTAAGCAATTTTAATATTAACAATTGATAGGATTTGGTATATGTTTTTGACATGGTCTATATTTTCCTTTTAACTTTGGATCACAAGAAGCAAAACATTCTTCAGCAATATGTCAATTAAATATTTTACCTATTGCTACCACCTATAGATGGTTGAGTTCAGCCCACTATACCCTTCCTTTACATTTGTCATGCTTTTTTTCCCCACGCTAATCAGGCTTTGCAGTCTTCCATGTGCTGTTTACTCAGTGATTTCACTTCTTCCTTTCCAATCTCTTCTGCAAACTCATTTAGCTACGCTACCCTCTCAGTATAGCTGTCTCCATCAGTACTATCTGCTCCTACTCCTCTGCTAAATCAGTAAATAAGTAAACAGTTGAGAGCTGTGTAAAACAAAAGTTATGTGATCAGCTTTCTGTGAAAAAGCAATGCTCTCTTCTCATATTTATTTTCACCTCTCCTAGCTCTGAAAGTCTCCATTATGGATAATGATAGAAGAAATTGAAATAGCTTAATATTGTTTAGTTTAGAGAGAGGCAGAATCAGAAAAATCACAATATAGAGAGACATGACCTGAGGAAGGTAAATCTGACATTCTTATTTACTCTCCCAGAACAAAGAAATTATTCTGTCCAGATGTAAAATGCAGAGGATGAATTATTGCTCCACAGAGCACGCTCTGGGGCTCACAGCCATGAGATATTGAGGGCAAGATAAAAATGCTGCTTTACAGAATTAGTCAGTATAAACATAACACCATGAAGAAATATGGTGGTGAGTAGAACAGCCGGTGAATATGGGGGATGTCCTTTTATTTATTACAAGCCCTCCTGGCAGTTCTGCTTACCCACCCCATGCTGGACTCTTTAACTATGACCAGACAATATTACCCTTAGGCAGCTCAAATTGCCTAAACCAAGGTGAAATTAAACTGCAGTTTATTGTCCTTGGGGTCATTAATTTCCCAAAGAGGTGCAGACACATATTCAGGGGACTGGTCCCATCAACCAGATCCATCTTTTATTTTTCTAAGCTTTGCTTATGTTTTAAGAAATGGAGACATAAGGAGTTGCAAAGAGTGAGATCTCTGGATCCATATCACTGAAACTACCATCAAGTTTAGCATCCACAGGTGCCCCATTGGTCAAGAAGCCTAAGAGGACACATAGACCCACTCATGTATTTGCATCCGGAATGTGCTTCACCATTTGAGAAGCAGCAGGCAGTGACAAAGCACAGAAGCCTTTATATGTCTTCCTTACAAATTCAAGACACCGCTCTGAAAACTGATCAGTCCAGTGTATCTCTTGGCCATTAAAGCAATCACAAGAAAAAGAAGGAAATCCATAATTCATATGCCTCTTCTTAAGATCCGATTTCAAGGAACTGGAACATGCTATTGTTAATATTTAAGCTAAGATTTGAAGATGAAAGGAACAGGTGTCTGAGGTAGCCATAGATTCCTTCACAGGCTGCACTCAGCAGAGAGATCTGTGGCTCTGCCTTTACTGCAGCAGGTCAGCTTATAAACTGCTACAACCAGGGGAAGTGTTACCTTTGATTTTGCATTAGTGCATAAACTTTTTGTAAAACATCTGTGAAATTTCTGCCCCTGGTCTGCCTTTTCAATATATCACTCCTATTTTATAGAAGAAAAAAACACACCTCTGAGTTTCAGAGAAAAAAAATATCAGATAGTCTATGAAGAAATGAAAACACAATTTAATATGAACTGATTGCACTGGTAACATCAATTTACATTAGAACGTTATGGTGTTGCTCACTTATAGGCTTATTACAAATCTCATAATTTGTAGACTATTTCGTAAAGTTCCAGCTTTTCATTTTTTTCAGAATCAAGAAACTGCAATGTTTTACAAGTTTTGATAACAAAAAAGTAAAACCCAGCTTCAATAATGTACATTGGTGAAGGTTAAGATAACCATCTGAGAACTAGTCACTGAAATCTCACTCAGTGATTTTCTTGATTTTCTTGAAGATGTAGGTGGGATATCATCTCAGCGTTCAAAATGAAAAAGGAACAAAAATATATAGTCTTTCTCTCTATTAATTGCATTTTTTTAAAAATTGCTCTCCAAAGAAAAGGAGGGCAACAAGAAGTAACTTCATCTTAACCTGCTGCAAAGATCCCCCAGAACAGATGTCAGCTGTTTGAGCCCAGACTGAGCTCTTCCGGCTTCTACCTAAACCCCCAGGTATCACGGGCAACCTTGAGATCTGCATCCTTTACCTCTAAAGCCATAGTCAGGCTATTTCATTTCAAAACCCCTAAGTCACAGTTATTACAGAGTGGTTTTACTGCAAACCTTTGCTTCCCAGCCATATACATTTGCACTGAGACTCAGACTTACCATTATTCATCTGCCTCTTCCTAACGTACCAGAAAACTGTTCCAGTACCTAAAATATGAAGTCTCTGCAGAGTTCCAGATTAAATGCAAGGGATACTGAAAAAGAGCAATAGTGTGCTCACCTGCAGCTATGCAAATGACAGAGGCAATGTATCCCTTAACTAACTTAAGTTTAGACAGACTGGAGAGTTTGAACAAAAGTTTGCTCATTTCCTTCCTTTCTCCTCTTCCATCTTTTGTCATATTGACATTAACCGTTTTAATTCAGTCGGTGTCCATTAGCACAGTAATTATCTGAAAGTTTAGAGCTCGGATTAGCAAATAGCAATTACTTTTTAACAGCCTTCACCAGGTACTTAGAAATAACTAACAACATCCACAAAGGTTTTCTACATGCCTGCAGTTTCTCCCAAGGCAGACACTTCAAGCTTCAGTTTCAAGTCTGACTACAAAATGCCTGTCATTTAACTCTGGGTCAGATCTCAGAGCAGAACGAACATAGAGCCTGAAAAGCCTTGTGCTTCAATGCTTTTTATTTTTTTATTTCCAACTTTTCTTACATAGATCATATCCTTATATTAGTTGCACTTATTAAAGTCTAGAGCACCACTATGTAGTCAGTGGAATAATCAGAGATCGGTATCACCGTAACCAAAAGCACAATACAATTTGTTATTTTCTATTGACGTAAGAAGCACCATGAATATTTACAACACTGAATAAATATGTTACACTTAGATAGTGCTACCTTGTATTTCTAAAGTGCACTACACATATATAAATGTACTCAGCATAATAGTTATAAAGAACAGCATTCAGTTCTAATGCAGAACATCTCAATGTATCAGACTGTTTGGAAAACTGCGTGAAAAAATGGAAAGATTGTGGGAGAATTCTGATCTATTAACTCATTTGCTGGACTTGTATAAGCAAATGCATGTAGCCAGGAATTTTCAAAGACAAAACCTCTCATGAATTAGTCCAAATTCTTTAATAAGCCTAACAATTTCAAAGCTGAGTTCTCAGACTGCTAAGGTTCACATTCTTTTTTGGGTTTATTCTGCCTTCTGGCCTCTTCCATTTTATGCAAATATAGATGATTATAAATAGCGACACATACACTTGCACAAAGATTCTTAATAAAAGATGGTGAATAAAAGCTTTTAAGAAGGTCTGTGTGTACAATTTATAGCAATATGCCAAATGAGAAACAAAAAAGCTGGCAGGAGTTCCTTCCTTCATCGTTTGACAAGAACAAAGGAGATAGCAGAAGATTACACACAAAGGAGATTTTAAATGCAGAATACAATCTCTAAAACAAATGTTAAAATAACACCTCACTTGTACAAAGGAGACAATTCAAACCCGACTTGAATAATCAGGTGCTCATTTTAAAGAGGGAGATGGCTATCTAATGATCTTTCTCTCCTTAAGTAGATTATCTGACCTCTGTGAAGGATGATCCTTGGGTTTCTCTACCGAGTTCAACAAGTCATTTACTAATTTTGTTTCCGCATCATGTGCTGTTAAACAGTTTGGCACCTGTGAGATTAAATGTAGGGCTGATAATACCAGCCATATTACAGCTGCAGTCAGGTATTTTTTCATGCAAAGCTGCTTTTTTACAAATTCCCTAGTGAAACTTCTTAGATAATGTGCAAAATAGTATATTGAATTTTCTCTTTTTCACTGCAATGGAAACAGAAGTAAAGCTCAGTGTCTGGTGGCCCCAAACCAGCCAAGACACATCCAGGCCACCACCCATCATAAGGTCAGAACCACTAGGTGACAATGCCAAAAAATCTAGGCAACTCCTTTTCTGCCCACAATGGTAGAAAAAAAACCCCACAAACCACTGTTAAGTTGGAAAGGGATGTCCGTTAGGCACAAGGACAGGACTACCAGGAAGGGCTGCCAGAGAGGACCTCTCCTTAGCTGTCCACTCCACCTCAGCTCAGCTCTGTTGCAGTCCCGCTGTTGCAGCTGGGAGGGGTGGACTCCTTCAGCCCACTGAAACCTCCAAGAGGTTTGAATCCTGGAATGATGCAAAGAGAGCCCAAGCTTGGCTTTTGATAAAACCATAAAATATTTCTAGATGCCAGAGCTGAGAGCTGACAGAGTTGGTGTGGTCAAAGACCGTTTTTCATTCCCCCTCATCCTCTTGGCTCCGCTCTAGAGGACACATCCTTCCCATGGCCTTTTTGCTCTTGAGTGGTGGGGTGGTGCAGAGCTCTTAATTCCCTCAGACTGGGAACACAGCTTCAATTTCAAGCTTCTGAAGTTGGCAAAGAGTGGGCCACAGGCTCAAAGGATGAATTTAGTTTGTCCCAAGACACATGTGAGCATTAGGAGATGCTGTTTACTGACATGCTGAGATTGTTTGGGGAGGTTCTTTGCATGACTGGAATGTGTACATCATTACCATTACATGTTTCTACACGTAATGGTAATGATGGAGATTCTTATGAAGCAGCTTGAAAACATGTGTGAGTTTAATTGATACCTTTGCAGAAGCTAGTGAGAGCCTGAAACAACAACTCGTGGGTGGGGGGAACTGGTCTTACTGTAAAGCTGTTCTGGGCTAAGGAGTTTGCTCAATGCTTAGTGAAATTCTGCCTGTTGCAGGACTTGCTGCCCTCATTGCTCCCATGCTGCATGGAGCATGTGCCTTACGGGCTACATCGGGTACTCCCGTGCCTTAATACATCTCGTAAGACATGTCACAAGTTATAGGGCTGGGTAAAAGCCTAAATCACTTGTATGATCAAAGGATATGTCAGGCCCAAGCTTTTTTTTTATTTTAATGTTGTCATGAATAAACATGATCTTCCAGATTTTATAGTGATGTTGGAAGGCTTAGGAACCCCAAATCTGTAGGGAGTGGATTAGCATTCCCTAATCCGCTTCAGATGAAATGAGTGGGGTAAACTCAATCCACTTTCCTTAATGGTTTAATGAGTTGGTTTGAAGCAGATTAAGGAGAGGTCATGCAACCTCAGTGTCTAGCAGAGGGGCAGTAAGAAACATTTAACAGTGATTTGCAGAATGAGCATCTCTTTAACTGCTGTGGTGATCAGTGACTTCTTTCAGTGAAGAGGAATCAGGATTGCAGTCATTTTCATATTAACAGTTTTAATAGTTTAGTTCAAACCTTTAAGTGTGAAATAGTTGTTCCTCTTGGAAAGTCCTTTCCAGTCTGCCCTCCATATTGTATCTCTTACCAGCTGAGGAGAGGCCAACTCACTGTTCCCACTGTCCTGGTACCCATTTTACTTACTTGTTAAATTTTCAAGCAAGCACTTATAGTTTTCCTGCCATTCCCTCCTGCTGTCTAGGAGAAGTTTTCCAAGGAACCCACAAAGTCAATTCATTGTCCCCTGTCTGTTCCTCTGTTAAAATGTTTTTCAGATATCCACAAAAAATATTGACAACAGGTAAATTGTGAGACCATGACTTATTCTACTTTCAAATATTCTGTTGGATTCTGTTTTGTCATTCACCTGTTTTCTCTTATTTTATTTTTTCATGGAATTGGAATGAGTGCCTTCTTTTGGTTCCATATTTTTATACTGTGTTCACAAAGTCCTGCCTCAAGTCTAAAATTTATGAAGACTGTGATAATACTACATAATGATCAGGAGAGCATGAAATACTCCATACCATTTATTCTCCATGCATCTGGGATCTCACCACGGGGATTTCAGAAGAACAGTGCATGCATTTCACATACTGTTTCTATTTGATGTTCCAGTAGTTTTTTGTGAGAGCTGGACTGTTCAGAAAGCATTTCTGGCAGACAATGCTAAAATATTCACCAGTCTCTTGGTCTAATTCAAACTCGCATTTGCAAATTGCTTTCTTCCTTCCTAATTCTAAATGTCAGAGAGAAAATAACAGGTGTATGCCACTTTAATATTTGCTGTGTTACTTCTCTTAAAGTACTGGAATTGCAATGTATGTGCATTTTTAAGTGTACTCCAATTATCTACGGTTAAACAAGGAATCTCTATAGTGTTAAAATACCAGCCTGCTGACGTACAAAAATTACTTCCTGCAAACATTTTATTTGCAGAGCTGTTTGATGCAATTGAAGATTTTCCTGGAACATGAGAAATTGGGATTTTTCCTGGTCTTGGGCCTATATTACACAATGTAGCTCTGTGACAAGGATGCCAATTAGACTGCTGGACAGGGACTGCTGAAGATGAAGCTTTGCAGCATCCCAGAAGCATGTTCTTGCTACGTGATTTCTTGTTCAATGCTTGTCTGTGATCTCTGCAAGTCTCATATGTAGTTTGGCATCATTGTTTTTCAATCAATAAAACCATTTATATCAAAGAACCTCTCCAGAAGGAGACTTTATGCTCTTACTGAGACTGGCATGAGCAATGAAGACAACCTATTTTATTGATGATCTCTTGATCTCTGTCATAATTACAAAAGAATAGTAACGACCCAGGAAGCTGCTTTGAAAATCAACATCAGCTTCTGTTGCTTGGATTCCTGTTTTGTTTTGGGTTTTATCTTTTCAATATACTTTGGGAAATAGAAGGAAAAGATTATATC
The DNA here is from genome assembly GCF_964106895.1 of Numenius arquata. NCBI lineage: Eukaryota > Metazoa > Chordata > Aves > Charadriiformes > Scolopacidae > Numenius > Numenius arquata. Next base: position 15,343,926 of record NC_133578.1, read on the forward strand.
TGAAAGTTCTGTTCAAAGAGTGAATGGAGATTTAGCAGAATACCTGAGAACATGCATAAGTATAAGCTCATAAGTAGTCCTGTTGAGTCACATTCCTGAAGTTTTCATGTGGTTAAGTATATACTCTTAAACTGGGGTCAAAGAGAAGTTTGTGAGGCAGCCAAGCAGCTGAGGAACTAGACTAGGAGTCAGAAGTCATCATCCAATTTCTCCCACAAACAGAGGCTTTTACTGCAACCCTGTTCTTGCTTATTGCATCCTGATCTTATTCCTACTGAAGTCAAAGTGGGATTTCTTTGGATGAATCCATTGTGAGCTGAATCAGGCCCATTCTATCCATATGCCTCAGTTCGCTGCAGGTCAAAACAGAGACTGTGATATTCTCTGTTTAGCTGTGAAGGATGGGTGCAGGAGCTGACAAAGACATATTCAGTTAAACCTTTTTTTAGGAGACTTGTGACCCCTTAAATCACCAAATTCTCATTCCTGCCTCTATTCCTCTGTTGCATGAGTCAGTGGGCATGTAAATAAATAAACGGATACATAAACCTCTGAAGTTCTTAATAAAATGTAAATTGATAAAATAGATTAAATAAAGAACAAACTTTGGACATTAAGCACTGAGAGATTAGTGAGTGATTTGCAGTTTCTAATTATAAAATGAAGGAATTATTTTACTAAAAAATCCCTGAAGACTAAAGAGTTATTGGCATTCCTCCACTGTAATGCTGAATCTTAGCTGTGTGGCACATATCAGAAAGCTATGACTTATCAATCGGGACGCACTGATTTCCCAATGAACAGCTTGCCACATTGGTTAATTGATCTGCTGATCCGATAACCTGGGGCAGATCAGCATTGTCTTGGCCACATCATGCTTTCAAGCTTGAGACCAAACTACATACGTAGGCAAAGATTGATGGTAGGTATCTTTAGACCAATGAATAATCATCCGGCACAGTCAAATTCAGAGTGTGGTCTGTCATCAGGAATCACATCCAGTTCACATCCTTCTTGCAAGCTCCAGGCTGCCTTACTCTATTAAAGCATATGAGCACCTGCTGATTCCTGCAGGTTTTTGTATTCAGCAATATCCAGCAGGCGGCTGAAACAAAACAAGAGCCTTAAGCACAATGCCACTGTCGCCGGTGACTGCCTTCTCCATTTGAAAGGAAGAAATTCACTTCCTGTGCTATAACACTCCTGACAAACTGTATTCAGAAATATGGCCATCTTGTGGCCACAACAGAGATATGCTGCTATTATCACAAATGTTGCCTTTCTAAGGCCGGTAACAGTTAACATTTCTCATTAGTCGTATGTACCTGGCACAAGCATGTGGTTCAACAGAATTACTCCCCCTAACTTGTTTTAAAACATAGTTTATCACTGGGTTCTGCTGGGACATAGAGGCCCACATCCTTGCTTAATATAAATCAGTGTAGCACTCTTTAAATCAATAGAGCTACATCAATATACACCAGCTGTGGGAGCCATTAGACTTACACCAGGACAAGATCTGCTCTGAACTGCTGCATTTTTTTCTGCACATAAGCAAGATGAAACTTAAAGGAGATCATAGAAGTTTTTCAAGACTTTAGAAATCCAAATTCCTTTACTGATTATTAGTTATTCTAAAGTTATATTAAAGTGAAGTTTCCCCATAGACTTTTATTTAGAGGAGTATTAACAGGACTGATAGAGAAAAGGACAAATGTGTAAAAATCATCACTGGTAGTTTCAGCTCTGATGCTTTTCTCTTTTCCCAGGAAAATTTGAAATGCCCAAGGTGCTCTAAGGATAATAAAATGTAGGGAATGGTTTACTTTTGAGGAGTGACAAAAAAGACCAGGACTCAGGCCTCAAAAAGAGGTACTGGATGCAAATCACAAGTAGATCAGGGAAGGTCAGTGAGGAATGATTCTTCCCTGCTTTTCAAAACACAAAACTTGGAGGAATCCAATTAATGTTCAAGTGATGGGTTCCAAAGAAAGAGGAACATGTAATATTTTGCAGGATGTGTTAATATGGCTCATGCTGCAGAAGGCTGTGCATCCCACAAACTGTTTTTGAGAAATACATGAATAAAAAACTACACAAAGACTGTCAAACACTAAGACATTATCTCTGACTCAGGAGGTTTCTAAACTGCAGATTAGGTGAAATCTGGGAAGACAGAGTGAGAACGTGTTATTCTTTTCTTGATTATACCCTTTGTCCTTTGTTATACTATTTCTCAAGTATCTGTTACTCTCCCTGCTTGGACACTGGATGCTGAGCTAAATGGACTGACTGGCTGTGACTGTCCTGATGTTCACGGTGTTTATGATCTCATGTAGCTGATATCGCATGCATTTGAGATTGCATTGATTCAGTACTTCACATATTTCAAGGCTTACAGGATTTACCTCTCTGACAGGGGCATAACACCTAAAGCAGTGTGTCTGGACGATGTTCTACAGCCTGTGAACATGGGCAGACTCAAATCTCCCACAACAGCTAATCTGTAGAGGCTAACAAAGACTCTCCCTCCTTCTAAAAATAGCTTTTAAAAAAATTGCTACACTTGAGGTGACAATAATGGTGTAGCTCAATAAGCAGAAAGAATCTGAATCCTCAGCACCATAAAAAGGAGTCATTTCATAAAATAACTCAGATGAAGAACAGAAGTGAGCTATAAAAATAGAGCATTAATGTTTCATGACTGAGGGACACTGCTAACAAGTACTAAATGTAGGGAAGCCAGGAAACATAAATAATAATTTCTACATCAATATTTAATCAGAAAATTTATCTTTAGTTGTTATTTCTTCCCATTATTTTTATTATTTGGGTTCAGTTCTCTTGATGGGATATCTATCTGATCAAACATTGCTGTGGTAGTGTGGTGCTGATTGGTAATTGCATAATGAACAGTGGCTTGAAGGGCAACTGGGGTTAATTTTCACTTAATACTATGGGTTTTAAGGTGAAAGCAAGAAGAAAGTCAGTATTTGCAGTTGTTCGAGGGCCACATATTTCATATTCTCTTACTGCAACTCATTTTGTTTGGGAACCCAGTAGAAACCATAAAATAGTTGTCAGTTGTTCTATTTGGGATTTGGGGTTTTTTTGCCTTTCGTTACTGTGATACCACAGCTATTTGCCTTCTTGCATTTGAGCATCACGGTTTCTAAAGGCTTTGTGCTGGCGACATTATCAGGAAGAACTTTGAAGCAATATTTTGAAAATACAGACGGCCAAAGACTAAACATTTCCAAAAATATTGCAGTAATTAGGGGACCTAACTTCCTTCAGCCTTTAATTAAGAGTCTTAATTTTATCCTCACAGTTTTGCCAAGATTAAATAAGAATTTGTTGTAGAGCAGAGACTTAAGCCAGATCATCTGAACTCATCTGTGACTCATGGGACTCATGCTAAGTCTTTACGCTCTCTAAAGATTTAGGATTTCCATTACTGGATACATATCGAATATCAATTCCTGGGCAAAAGCTCTTGTAAGTTAGATTGTGTTTTGAACCAAACTTTTTAGCAGTTTCTGTTCTATCAGGGGCATCTGTCACTCCCTGCACTTACCCCTTCTGCTCCAGATCTATAAGCAAACACGACTACGTTCAGTTGTGCATGCTTTGCACTAACACATCATTGGCATTTCAGCTTTACAATATCACAACTGACCTGATTTTACAGGTCTAATTTACAGGTCTAATTACCCTACTCTGGTGAAAGTTTGTGGGATTCCCAGAGACCCTCAAATGGAGGGGCAGGCCAGGACACGAGGGATGCTGTCAGGGAATGGAGAAATGCAGAGTCACTTTTGGGTGCACTTTGATGAAGCAACAGGTTAATAAACCCCGCAAGTGAGGTTTTAGATCTTTTAATATTAGGTAGACACATATTGCTGGAAATGAAATGAATTGTAGTCAAGCCAAGAAACTGCAGTTTTTCACCTAATTCATAAACCTTCCACATCCACAGTAATTCCGTATCCTGAACTCAGGCTTCCATGAGGCTTTGCTGTTGGTAACTAGACCAACTGCTGATATTCACAGAATGATGATGGTGATCATAAAATGAAATAAATTACACATTTTTTGAAGATGGGGAACTTATAAGAGAATAAATGTGCTGGAATAAAAATCACACAAAAAAACCCTTTTCCTTTGCTTTCCTTGATGTCTTCGTTATATGCTGGTTTCAGAAGTGGTGAGTTGCCTGAAATGCAAACCCAAGCAAACACTAATTTTGCTGACTACAGCCATGTGTATTCTAGTAAATTATGGCCTGTGCAACTAACAGCTGCTTGTACAGTTCCCAAATTGTGTTTATTTTTTAAACTTTAAAGCCCCTAAGTTTTTTTTTTCCCCAATTTTCTTTTCTTCTGCTCTTGCAGAATAGCAAAGAGAGAAAAAATGTTCCAGAGAAATTTGACAAGAGCTAGCAAAAGGGAAAGGCAGAAAAATAAATAAAGGAAGGCAGAAAGATAGCTGACAGCTCACTGCTCCTGTAGGGAAACTTCACTTTTTATTAGGAAATGCATTCATGTACTTTATGGTGACTTGAGCCAAGTGCTGAGTTAGTATCTGGACAGAAAAAAAAAAAAAAACAAAAAAACAAAAAAACCCGCACTACAAGATATTCTGTTATTTTGTTATGAATGATCCTGAAAGATTCTCACACATTTTTCATGAGTATTTCGCAGGCAGAGAGGCAACAGTTAACCCAAGTGTCTTGGGTATTTCTAGTTGGGAATATTAACACTGTAACAGAGGCCTGCTGTAGTGAGGAGCACAAATGGTGCATTCAGAATTTCAACTTTTAGTCAGTCGGTGAGAAAGTATTATAAAATCGCTGCTTATTCAGCTTTGCCATTTGATTAAAAATTAAATTCCTAGGTAAAGCAAGTCTGGAAAAATTAAAGGTGTCTTAAACCAACAGGTGCATATTCAGTCATTATAACTGACATAACATGTGCTGTAATGTACTGAGAAACCTGTAGTACTGATTTATCAGAGACCCAAAGTGCTTAAAAATCAGAACAGAAAGGGAACAATAAGAAATAAGAGGTTTGAACTATAATTCTCAAGACCTGAGAACTCGCTGAAAGCTACTTGCACTGACTTCTACCAGAGACTGCACAGAGACAAAACTTCTTGCCTAACAGTGAGAGACAGCTCACAGTCTGGGATTCCTGAGCAGAACTGTTCTGCCTGGTTACCTGATTCCTTATAGAATCATAGAATCATAGAATCGTCTAGGTTGGAAGAGACCCTTGGGATCATCGAGTCCAACCATCTACGCTACAATACAAAGTTCTCCCCTATACCATATCCCCCAACACCACATCTAAACGTCTCTTAAACGCATCCAGGGATGGTGACTCAACCACCTCCCTGGGCAGCCTATTCCAATGCCCAACCACTCTTTCTGTGAAAAATTCTTTCCTAATGTTCAGTCTAAACCTAGCCCATTATGAAAAATGCTATGAGAAGGCACAAAGCCAGCTGGAGACTGGCTGATGATCATGGAGCCTGTGGCTCCTGCCTCTTCTCACCTCCCTTCCCCATGTGTGTCTGAACGCTGTCTGAAGACAGCTTCTCCAAGCAAATCTGGGAGCCAACTGCTCCATGGAGGGTGCTCTGGAGGGCAGAGGAGCAGAAGCTGCTCATGGTGGAGACCAGGCATACAGGCCGCCTGGCCTTGAGGGTGAAACAGATGCTCTCACCATTCCCCAGCACTCCCACCCCTTTGGGCTGGAGGGTGTCCCAGTGAGCAGCAGCAGAGAGTGCTGCATCATTTGACAAGTCAAAAAAGCTGTGATTGTAGCAAATGAAAGGGGAAAGAAGGGGAGTGAGATATGAGTCCTCAAAACTGGTGCTCGCCCACATCTATGTAGCATTAGTTAGCAACAGGCACTAAAGACAGCCACAGCCAGCTGCCTAAATAATAGGATGGTAGGAGTGTCAAAGACAATTACAATGTCCACTGCAGGCAGGCAGTGCTAATGCAGCAGCTTCAGTGCTCTTAGCCATCCTGGGTAAATCTGCACCTGCATTAGAAACATACAGATCACCAGTAGCAATTGCAAACACAATAGCAGCCCCATCAAGCCAGACCAAAGTCAGTCCAGCCCAATGTAATGTCTACAGCAGTGGCCAATGTGAAGGGTATAAGGAAAGAGCAAGCATGAAGAAGTAGCATAATCCGTATAGTGCTACCTGAAGGTAATAACACAAACCAAACAAGGACAGGAACAGATGAGTCCTAAGAATGAGAGAAAAAAGGCTGCATAACAGTGCAGGAAGATTAATACTAGCCTGCAAATATCAGAAACTATTCACATCATATAATGGGGGATGGCAAAGAAGATAATAGCAGTTAACTCAACAACTGTCTGATAAGTGATCCGTAATAGGATGTTATTAGATGTCCCTGACACACTGTGAATTATACACTGATAAAGGAGGCTGTTCCAAATGCTTAATTGTGCAATTTACATTTTGTTTTTACAATAGCTATGAACAAAAAATGCAACCAAAACTCAAATAACAGCATAAAAAGAAGAATCACAGAATCACAGAATATTTTTGGATGGATGGGACCTTTGAGATCATCGAGTCCAACCAACAGAAAACAAACAAACAAAAAAAACCCCCCCAAAACCCCAAAACCAACCAACAAAAAAAAAACCACGAAAAAATCCCAGAACACCAATCACCAAAACCAAACCAAAACAAACACCCACAACCACACCCCACCCACAAACAGACACAAACCAACAATCTCGGCCACTAGAGCATGCTAGCAGAAGCATCTCGGTCACTAGAGCATGCTAGCAGAAGAAAATAACTTCTTTTTCCACCAGCTTCGTAGTATTGTACTGGTCTCCTGACTTTTAAACTATTCTTCCATCTATTTAAAATGACCTTTGAAAAACCTGTTTAAAGATAGTAGTAAAACAGTAATAGTATTTTCCCACTTCCAGAACACAGGAACACAAAATCCTTCAAAATTTCTTGCATCTCCCATCTACTCCCTGTCTCTGTGCAGCAGGCAAGTAATCATTAGTTCTGCTGTACAAGTGGTTAAACTTCTAATGAGAAGAGCTTTAAGACTGGCCCCAAACAAGACAGAAAATTTTCTCCAGTTGTGAATATCTGCAGTTGTATCTACTGGAAGTGGCATGAGAAGGTGCACGGGTTTTTTGAAAATTTTGCCTGTCAGGAGTTAAGGGCAGAAGCTACAATGTGCTGCTCTAACCTTTGGGTTTCCCCCCCAGAAAAACCTAAACAGGAATAGCTTGTGCTCTTCTTTCTTTTCCAAATGCTGGCTGCACTCACACAGTATCTTCTCCAGTATCTGCAGTAGACCTTCATGTTCTTTTATTGACTTCTCATAGCATTTCCTAACAAAAAATGTTGTGTTGTTTCCTTCACACTCACTTAAAAAGAGTGTTCTAAAATTTCATAAAATTAGTTCAAGGGAAAGAAAATTATTTTGAAACAGCAAACTTTTCTGTGTGAAAACATCCTGAAAAGCATCCATAAGAACATCATCAATTTAAAACTTTCCAGTCTCTGTGTGTTGATATAAAAAATAGCATTTTTAATTTTCCCTTTTTTTTACAAATGGAAAGCAATAAAAATCATTATATTTTCTGCAGGAGGCACATTATCTTTTTTTTTTTTTTTATTTCTAGAGCAACTCCTATGTGCAGTTTAAACAGAAATCTGGAGCAGCAAAGACTATTTTGAAACCTAACTTTGAAAGGGATAGACCTAACATTAAAGCTTATTTAGCAACCCCAGGACAGCTCTGTGTTCACAGTAAGGGTGGGAGGTGGGCTTGTGCCTTGCTCTCTCAGAGTCATGCCTTTTGTTTATTTGCTTGGTTGGTTTTGGTTTTTTGGGGGTTTTTTTTGTATTTTATAAAGGATTTCTGTGAGAATAAAGCCACTTAACTTTCTGGGAAGAAGCAGCAGGGGGGTGCTCTGAAGAAAGGATAAGCCCTGGTGCAAGCAGGGTTGCATCAGCTCTTGCCATCTTCCCTGATGAAAAAGCTTGCATCTATGTCTATACATACACACAAACGCACACAGAGAGTTATTATTCAGGCTAGCAAGGACTGTGATTCTCAACGGAAGTCAATGGAGGACAAGAAGTGCTTGTGAAGCAGCTCTTCACTTGTGCTTGGTCAAAATCAGAGCAGCAAAAGCACTCACACATGCTGTGTTGAGGGCTTGGTTTCCACTTCTCTTCTAGTATCTTTTCTGCTTCTGGAAAAAATATCACAGCTTCCTACTCTGACTGCAATCACTTCTGTGTACTGAATCCCATCATCTGATGGTGAATTAACTGATTCTTCCATTGCCTACTCCACCAAAATGACAGCACAGGCTTTCAGAGGGCCGAAAGACATCAGGTTATCTGTTTCCAGCTCTGCCCCACAAATAGGTGAATGCTGGTGATGATCTGTGATTTATGATAAAGAAATTAATGGATATATACATTTAAGACAGAAGATATACTATTTTAAGATCTTTTGCATAATGCAAGCCATAGATTTTTGTGAAGTAACTCATATGCTAAGCCAACAACTTCTGGTGGCATTGAACCCTGTCTGTTCGAAAGGGACCAAATACAATCAGAAGACCCCAAGTACCGTTCTCTAGGTAGGTTGTTCCAGTGACACATTCTAAAGTAGAGTGAAATCTCTCTTCTCTTTCTGAGAAATGTTTTTGGTTTACAGTTTCAAAAAAAGAGCTCTCGGGAAGGCATGAATTGGCCTTGCTTTATGGCTCTGTGCAAGTCTTGTAAGATGTCCGTCTAGACCCATTACAAAGCTTAAATGGACAGAAGTGAATATGAGTTATTTAGTTCTGTTGTGTTTCAAAAAAAATAAAAACACAGTTTCCTTGACTTTTTTCCCTCATAAGAGCACATTATTGAAAAAGGCTACCTTCTTCCCAATTAAACATCTATGCTTTTGGTCAGGCTTTGCTTTATGTATTTATTTTCATTTTTATTCACACTTTTAACATTGTGACAAACGGCAGCATGACATGGAGACAGAGATTTGAAACAATTAAAGCTCCATACATGAAAGGCTTGACCAAGATGAAATTTGGTACATAAAATGCTAACTTCCTCCTTCTACCCTTCTCCATCCTAACTGAACCCCATGCCAGGCCCATCAATTTCAAATGGCATAGGTGTAAATCATGGATGCATGCCAAACCTGGAGTTAATTTTCTGGGAATGAAATATAGTTTACATATACCCAGGACTTGGAGTCTGAAACTCATTAGTTAGATCTTGCATCAAAAATTATGAAAGAGAAAATAAGGTGGGGCAGGAGGAGTCACCGCACAGACTTGGTTGCCCTGAGGTCTTCACTAGCTTTTGGGCCACTGAGTTTATATCTACACTGAAAGAGTGAGGAAGGCTCAAGCCCTGTGTAGCTCTGGGATTCTGTACCTTCAGTGCACACCGACAGCTGCAGCCCTGCTATAAGGTGCACTGCCCAGTGCTGTGCTAATGCACAGCTGGGTATATGCTGCTGGGCTGAGTTTTGTGCTTTGCTCTAAGGTCCTGCTCTATCCAGATCACACGAAGGGAGCTTTCAGTGTCACTGAGTGTCCTCAGGCTCCTCTCTGCCAAGAGCTTAGCTTGAATTTGCCTCTGAGGAATAGTGAGTCTGGAGAGAGGCAGGAGACTTCTCACCCTAACAGCCAGGCTGGGAGAGAAATAACCTCCGCAGCTGCTCTCCACTAGCCAAGAAATCCTGGAGATGATTTTTTGCTTTAGTTGTGTTAGGCTGCCTTGAGATATCTGAATTCCAACACAGCTGGGGATCTGCCTTTGCATTTTCAAAGCACTGTGCAAGCATGATATAATTAATTGTCACAAAACTCTTATGAAGGTGATGGATTGTATATGGATTGTTCCCTACTAATCATAAAAGAGAGGAGGCTTTAAAGAACTAATGGTTTGTACTTGTTGAGCTTTCTGTGTGAAACCTTTCTTATCAGTGTAGTATCTGTATCACTGCGTTACCAAAATGCTCCAGCCAAGATCCGTGTCCTGTTGTGCTAAGCACAGCCTGTGTGGTAGATTTTGTCAGCTTCTCCCAAAAGAGCTTTTAGCTTACGAAAAAAAGAGGGGTGCAGAGACCATCAGAGGCAGAAAGCTGATATGCCTTAAGTAACACAGCTGGCTACCAGGAGGGCTGTGGGCTACAACAGGAACTGTTTTATAGCAGACTATGAGCCTCTTCCAGGGTTGGTTACTGTCTAACTTATTGTTGCTGATAAAATATAACAAAGACATCAACAGCAACTCCAGCTTGCACCCTGAAAAAGCTAGGCTTTTCCTCCAATGTCAACATGATACCCTGAGATATGTCCTGCAATCTTTAAACAGTAGTAGAATTAAGTTGTATACCATCCTTGAGAGCAGGAAAAAACAATAAAGTGTGAAAATGCATTTTAAATATTTAAAACCAAAATATTTTCAAAAGACAGGAAAAGACAAGGGAAAAAGGCTTTTGGGTGTGGCTTTTTTTCCTAATTGCAAATAATTTGTTTTATGCAAAGTCATATAAATCTAATTTCAATGGCTAACAGACTATTGTAATCTTTAAAATTCCCTCAGAGGATCCTTGCTCAAGCTCCATTTAGTCTTTTTGGTTTTGCATTACTGGTTCATCCTACGTACTATCACAGCACATATCATGCCTGCAATTTCAAGCCTTATTAAAATAATCATTTTTATCCCGAACAGAGAGCTGTTACTTACCACTGGAAATATATTATTAGCTCATCCTAACTGAATCGCTCATTCCTCCCCAGTAGAAGTTAGATGCCTGTCAACATTTCAATATTACCTCTAACATTTTGAGACTCTGTAATTACAGAGAATTTTGTTGGTGGTTTGTTTTTAAGAAATAATAGGTGGAAAATTCTGTCTTGTCTTTTCTGTGTGGGATATGAAGTCCATAAAGGAAGGGGAAAATATATACCAAGAAAAGAAGGCATATTTCACATTCTAATTTATCCAGCAGACATATTTTTTTTTTTTGTGAGACAGAAATATGGGCAAGGACCTCATATTAATCAGCTTAATTCAGTGGAATTACAATGGGTCTCAGATCTTTGAAACAGGAGCTGCGAAAATCCTTTTGCCCCTGTAGTAGTAACCAAATGTATGCCAGCCTCAATTTAATGCACACAGAGACGTTACTCCAAAATGGACGCCAACATAATTCAGGAAAAACATTTAAGAAAAAGGAAAAAAAGAAAAAAAGGATTTCCAGTAGAAGATTATGCAGAACCTCCAGAGTGATGAGCAGGTATTTCTCAAGGTTAGGGTTAAACTAACAAAAGTCATAGAGAAGGATGTGGCAGTCCAGCCTGACCTCCACGATGGCTGAATTTAACAGGGCTTTCTGATAAGGCTACTCTTAATGGTTTCTTTTGTCTTATTTCTATTTTCCTTTTTTATTATTTATAATTTTTCCCCCTTATTATTATGCCTGACTTTACATTTTTACTCAGCAGTATTTGCATTAGGAAGGTACTGCTCTGTAGTACAGGTTTGTTTCTCATTTACTATAATTTGTGCCTCTGTTTGGTTTCTGCACAAACTGAAAAATCTGCCAGAGGAAGCTTAAGATGGCAAGATAAGAAGAGAGATGCTGGATCGTTTAGTCACAGCCATTTCATACACAGATGCAGTAGGGTATGTGCACCAGGATAACTCATACCACAGCAGTATGAGACATCTGCATGGAGCACACGACCTGTGCAAGCCTCCTACCCCTCTAGAGAGGTAGTAACTGGCCAAATAGGAAACCCTACAATGTTTAAAATAACGCTATATGCCCATACTTAGGCAGCTGAGTCCCACCCAAAGAGCCTTTAGTGATGGAAAAAAACCACTTCATCAAATACAAAAGAGCGATAGAAAGTACACATAGCAAATAGCAAATACATTTCAACATATATACAGATGAAATATGAAAGCAGTAGGCCAGATGAATCTAATCTGTGGTTGCTTCACTGTCATAAAACAGCCATAGATCAAGAAGAAGAGGTTGTAGGGAAATCTTGCATAGAAAAGTTTGAGCATTTTAGCCATTGGCTTTAGCCCTGCAGCTTTCTATCAGCAATATTTCCTCCATGCAGCAAAATACATAGCCTGCCCTCCATTTTTTAAATCAAGGGCAGACAGTGACAGGTGAAGATAGGTTTGTAAAGATAGCAATAACAAAACAATATGTAAAACAATGAAAAAGAGTGAGTAGGAAAATTACCCATTGTGGGATTGAAGTGTTTCTCCCAAACTAGAGAACAGGAAGCAAAACTAAAGACAGCAGAGCTCTCACTGGAGCTCTCTAAGCCTGGAGGAGCACTAATGGAAGAGTCAGAAAGCAGAGATAGAAACAATGCGGAAAGTACAATAGACTTTCAGGGAAGAAAGAAGCAGTTAAAGGGAACATCAGTTGCAATCAGAAAAAAACCCACAAACAACAAGTGCAAAAGAAAACCAAACCAAAACTGCAAAACCAAAGCACCTCACTGATGATTTTAGGAACAATATGAGAACCAAAGAGATCATGAGGAAGGCCATAATTTGATGGCACATGACCTGACTGGTCCATGAACTACTTGAGAAGAAAAAGGGTGTTGATAGAGTGGTGGGAAGAAGCTGAATGAGGCAGAAAGCAGTGAAAAGGATCAATGCAGGAAAGAACAGGAAGAAATGGTGTAACGCAAGACACAAGTACAGCCATTTTCTGTCTAGACAAAGGGACAGCAATAACTTGCAGCAAGACACAACACCTCCCTGGGACACAATTTCTGTGACTGCATAACTTCACAATTACACTCTCAGTCATGATATCTTTACAAATGGGAAAACGGCATGGAAGGCAGGCTCTTTACCACTCCGGGCTTCCTGTGCACCTCAGAAAAAAGAAAATTCTGACATCAGCAAAGTAACACTCAAAGTATATAACAAACATGACTATAACCTACCACTGAGACGCCTGCCTACCTTGCCACCCACACAAAGAACGTACGTGCCTTTTGAAATGAAATTCCCCTGATAATTGCAGCTTCTCTTCCAACAGACAAAGAATATATCTGTTTGCTGATTAAAAGACTTTTAAAAAATCTCAGCAAAGACTATGTTTGTTTTAAATATTTGCACAGTGGGGTCTCTAAGGACCAAAAATACTCCCTCCCCCCTGAAAAAAAGAACTAGCCCAGCATGGCATGGTGACAGAAATGACAGAACAGCAAAGCATCATGTCAGGGAGATGGAAGGTTTCAAAAGGAAAAACATAAAGGTACCTCCAGATTTATCCAAGTCTATTTTTTTCTTTGAGAATTGTAATTACTCAACAGTACAAGATTTCTTCTTGAATGTCTGCAGGGGGTTTTGAGGGTTTTTTTTCCTTCCCTTTCTTGACAGCACCTCCCGCTGACATCAGACCAACAGTCATTACCCCTTCCTAGTAATGTCAATGAAAAACTTAACAAATATATTTTTGCATTGTATAGCTCATCTGGACTTGAAGAGAGAAATCTGCAGCCAGCAGAAAGCTCAAGGACTTTACAATGATTATGCAATCTCCTGTTCCATTAAAATAACTGTTTATCTTCAGAAAAGTATATAATAGAGAAGGAAAGCATATAATTTAGTCATTCAGCAGACAAAAAGTCAAATAGCAGAGAGCTTGTGGCCAGATGCTGATCTTTCTTGCGTTTAGGATATTCTGGAATTGGGGGATGTTTGTTGCCCTTCATACTGGTGTGAGAAAATTGGGCCCCATACTCGGGTGAGAAAAAAAGCTCACTAAACAAGCCATCAAAAAAAACCCAACATTAAAATCACTGAAATTATTTTTAATGTCTTTGGTGGGGTTTAGTTCAAGCTCTTTCAGACCCTTCTGACATGCAGGGGATCCCTTGTTCAACACCTACTGAGGATGTTGCATGATGCCCTCTCACCTTAACTCTTGATGTCAAAAAGGCAAAACTTTTCTAAGTGTCTTTCTCACATCCACATTATGGTTTATGCTTTGTGATTTGACATCACAGATACAGATTATGTAGTGCAATAAAGGTGAGATCTCTAAGAGAAATAGCGCTAGGAATCACTTTTTGATTTCAAGTGTTGATGCCACTGTAGAATGAGATATATAGAGAGATGTGTGTATACAGCACTATCTGCCTAACAGGATTATTTCCAGTAAATAGCCTATCATCTACAGTTTAAGAAGAGTTTATAAAAAAAAAAAAAAAAAAAGAAAAAAAGAAGGAAAAATAACTGTGAAGATTAGCAGAGAATTAAAAAAATCCATTTGCTCCATGTCCTCTTCATTTTATGTTATCTTCTTATGTATCAGTGTGAGACAAGCTAGCACAAGATCCCAGAGCTAAACACTCCCGATTTCTCCAGGTAGTTTAAAATGATACAAAACCTTTAGAATTTGGCTTCTGCATTTTTCTGCTTTTTATTTTAGCACCATATGACATCCAGCTGATGTAAGTCAAGATTAAAATTAGGTGGAGCTATGCACAGTTCCATCAGGGGATGCTCTAACCCAGAAAGTTTAAAAAGTAGTTTTCAAAATAGCAGTTCCCAAGGGCAATATGGTATATTCAGCAGGTTTGGGAACTGGGTAATTCTCAGAGAGGAGTTTCTTCAGAAATCTGGGGTGCCAGAAGCGTAAACTAGAGTTATAGCATATCACCTAACAAGCACAACATCACAGATTTCATCTTGACCTTTCGTTTCCATCACTGCTGTGGTGATAGAAAAGAGAAGCGATTCACTTAGGAGTAGTGAGGTATCTGATCTTTTGTTAAACACCCCTTTTTCTCCTGACACTGACCAGTATTTTAATTCTTAAGAAATATATTTTCTAATTCAGGACCAAAATGATTGTTAAATGGTCCATTCATTCATTTAAAAAGATTCAAAATCTCCAAAGCTGAAACCAGTATGTTGTAGTTTTGCTGAAATCACTGATGTGAATTGGTATCAGTTTTTGTGAGGTACCTCAATAACGCAATTGTCTCCAGTGAATATGTGTCAGCAGACAACTGTATCCACTTAACAAAATGGATGTATCAGTAATGTTAATCCACAGAATGCAGCTTCAGTAACATGTTTTTGTGATAAAGGAATTAACCCTCCATCTTCCTAAGTTCTTTGTGACTCATTTCCTTTTCTTATTGTGACTTTTACACACTGATATGCTCACAGACCTCTACAATTGTCTCTATAATGGTTGACCTATGGTGATATTGTGCAAGCATCTGCAGCTTTCATAGTGGAATCAGGACTACAGCACATATACACATAGATGGGGAAGAAGGTGGCTGTTTCTCAAAGGCTTGTGGTCTAAATGGACACAAAAATAGATACAAAAAGGAGAAAAGTGGAGAATAACGATTATAGCTGCTTGTAGTCACTGCTCAGTCTTTGTTAAGGAGAACCTGATGGACAGAATAGCTCACGTTCATCCCTGATACAGCTTCACTAGTTTTGCCATGTTAGGGATACTTATACTGGGGAATAATTTCACTTGTATCACTGTCACATTCATATATCATTGTCTGACAGCCTTTCAAAGCTTTATTAATCAGTGTTTCATGCAAACAGTTAAAAGCAGTGAAGCTGGAATTATGCGATCATTGTCATAAAGTGAACAGTATATTGCATCTTGTTTATCCATCTGCTATAATTGCACTATGGGAATTGAGTTGCTTATCATAAATGCAATGACATAAGTGGTACTAACACATGTAGAGGGTACGTGTCAATACATACTGCTAATTTCCACATTTCTTCATATTAGACAACATTAAAGGCTTCTATGTGGCACATCTGAGTGCCTGTGGCCTTCCTATCATTGCAGACATTCTCCGCTCCCTGAGTCTGCCTGCAATGAGCATCTTAACCCCTAAGATGGAGAAACAAAGTCAAGTAAGGTGTTTATGCCCTACTTTGCTGCCTATTTGGATAAGATTTGAGTTGTCCCAGCTGACTATCATCCTCTTGAGTTGTTACATTTATGAAACTGATTTACATACTGAAGGAGAGGTAATAGAGGACATAGATTCCAATTAAGAAAGCATAGGCAACCTGTGCTAACCTTCTGGCTCTGCCACTTTCTTTCTCTAGGCTTTCTTTCTCTGTGGCTTAATCCTGTCCTGCATACATCTCGGTGACCTTTGAAAGTGAGCCTGAATCCAGTTTTAAGCTTCCTATTCAAACTGTGTGGATGATAGGTTAAATTCTGGGGCTTTGGTGAGCTCCAGGGTATGGTTTGCTGCACTTCACCCCTCTGTCTCTGCACACAGAAGGTCTCTCTTCATGTGAGCTCAATGAAATCTCTGTGGTACTGTTTCACACTGTCTACCTGAACCCCGACTGATTCAACATACATCTAAGAACAGAAAGTTGGACTGATTGAGATTTTTCACCCCTTCATGGGAACCTAGAGGGACCTCTTTAAATCCTGGGCATAAAAAATCTCAGCAGCAAGTTTGATTTTTTTCCTTACCCCGGAATTCACAACATCATCTATGTATAGATAATTATCCTTAGAAGAAGCAAAAAACAGCCCCTGAGAGTCAGAAAAAAGTGCATCGAGTAGGATTTTTTATTTTGGCTTAGTTTTGATAGTAGTTGCTCAAAATCACTAATGAATATATTTTTTTTTAACTAATGCAAAATACATTGATTGCAAAAGAGCCTCTGAACATCCACCCCTCTACATAGCTACATTATGTTAATATTCTCATGTTGTCAGCAGATCTTTACCGAGTAGGAGGGATTCATTAACTCCAGTGTAATCTGCAATCCAGACTGGCGGAAAGCAGAGGCTTCCTATACCTCAAGCTGGCTCAAGTCAGAAGTAAGATGAGTGTGTCTGACTCAGGCCTACACATTATGGTATAATCAGCTATCCCTCATGGAGTTAAAATCACTTTGCTTTGAAAAGACAGTGGTAGGTCTACATGGAATTGTTTCATTCTGATGCAAATGCAACCGCTTCCTAGAGGAAATAAACATTTTTAGTC
The DNA here is from genome assembly GCF_964106895.1 of Numenius arquata. Taxonomy (NCBI): domain Eukaryota; kingdom Metazoa; phylum Chordata; class Aves; order Charadriiformes; family Scolopacidae; genus Numenius; species Numenius arquata. The sequence goes on from NC_133578.1 coordinate 15,361,025, forward strand.
AGTAAGTATCAGATAAATGGATCTCCTACTGAGGGGTGAGTTTACCTTGTTTGATTTCCTGTTCTACACATATTTCTGTGTATGTCTCCCTGCATATACATATGTACCTATATATGTGTGTATATACATGTGTATACAGCATAACGTATATATATATATGGGGATTTTTGTAGTTTAGTCCAGACTAATTTCCAGCCCAGCCCTCAGCAAAGACTTTGTCCAGAATAAGCTCAGAGATACTGTGACTAAGGGAACTCTATTAGTTCCATTTTTTGTTCCGTGTCCTTCAACGTCTGCATAAAAAAATATGAGAGCAGCAGCCTTAGGAAGGCAGGCTGGTGTTAAAACATGGGCCCAAGACCCTGAATCTCCTGTGCCTACACTGATACGTGAGCAACACAGGAGTGCTCAGGAGCTGCTCATTCCTGCAAGATTAAACCTAGAAATCCTGACGGATTGTGGGAGAAGGTATATTCATTTACTCCTCTTTTTCAGGGAAGTATTGCTTGCCATTATTCTGAGTTGGCTCCTTCTGTCTAATTGCAGCAAGCTTAAAAATGACCTAATGATTGCATTAGTTTCCACATAACTTCCCTCTTTTCACTCCTCTCCGACCTCTACCCATAACAAAGATTAGTGAAGGACGGGCAGAAAAGTGAAAAGAATGCCTGAATGTAGGTTGTCATACCCAGCCCAGCTGTTGCTAATAATAATTTTCTGAGTGCTAGCACTAGATGAGCCATTTGTCACGAATGATTTATTTGATGAAATTAGCTCTTTTTCACTCCTTGCAAACTTTCTCTGCAAAATGATGGAGACATTCAAAGTTGTTCGTTATGTTTATAGGCCCAGGTGATTGTTTCTCTCCTCAAGCATGAGACTATGGATTAGTGGTGCTCTGAGGTGCAAGTATTCAATAGAGACTAATGATTTTGGATGTCTCTCCTTCTAACTGTCCTGTTTGGTCAGACAGATCATGACACTCATATTCAGCAGGTAAAGGCCCAAATCATTCTGCAAAATCGCCCCTTAAGGGATACCTTGGTTGTTCATGCAAAATCTCTAATTGCTTCTGAAAATTTATCCCAGTGTATATTCATTACATGTCATTACTCACATCAGTGACATGGCAGATATTATAATTCCATGACTGGATGACTGGATTTCTGCAAAATGGAGTCTTGGTAACCCACTAGTGAATGACAAATGAAGATGCCTCCTTTATGTATGGAAATAGACATTCATACAGGTAACAGTGTCTCCCTTCTGACTTTGTGGCCTGAACTACAATGTCTATAGAATAGAGATTTTTGCTAAAATGCCTCCCCACCTTCTGCCATTTTTTTTTCTCTAGTTTGCCTTGAAGTTTCTAAGTATTGTAAGGCAGACTCTGGGCTTTGACCTCAGCTGGGACTCAATCTTATTATGGTATGTTCCCATTAGTTAGTCAGCTGTTCTCCAAGGATTACATCCATCATGTGACACCTATCTGTCCAGGGACCTTTTAGGGGTTTCTTCATTCTAATTTGTTTTGCTTTAAAATAGAGAGGAAAAATTACATTATTTAGTTCATGTATGAGTTCTCTCTTCAGGACCGATTGTGGTTGATGAGGTCACAGGAATGATTTTTGTATTTATGCCAACACCTCATGAAGTACATCCTTCTGTTGGACACTGGTGGACAGCTGCTTCTGGGACAATAAATGTGCCAGCATCACATTGCATTTTAGTGAAAATATGATGTTGCTTGGGGAGAACTGGCTGGCCCAGCTGGAGCTGACCACTGTGTTTGGTCAGGAACCAGCACAGAGAGCAGACCATGGATGGTGTCCTCTGTGACCTCTGTGACTCTGTCCTGAACTGCAACATACACTGTCACCAGAATTGCACCAGGAAGGCGTGTGTCCCATATAAGGCCTATTGAAGTCCCTAGGTAATTTGTAGCCATAGCCATTTGTAATATTATTTAGTTGGGTTATTGATCTTTTAAGTCCAGTAGCTGTATCTGGTTGTGATTGACACAAGCATCTTCATAGGCAGAGCAGACAATGTAATGGAAGCTGGAATACCAGCAGACAGTGGTAAAATAATATGGGGAAAGGTGAGGGGGGGGAGGAGGTGATTTTAGTTCTTTGTCTTCCAATAATCACCACACAGCTTGATGTCTGATTTCTTTTACCCTAATCTCAGCATGCATCTTAAAAATGCTACTGGCCATCAGATTATCCCAGCAGATCATTAAATTTTCTTATCCTCTGGACTTGTGTATACTGTGGAACTATCCAAGGATAATGAGCAGCCTGCTGTTGCACTCACCTGGTTGGGGTCGATGTGTTTCATGAAAGCTCCCCACATATTCTCTCTAATGAATGAGTCCTTTCTTTTCATAGAGGAGAACTCTAAGGGAAAAAGAGAGGTTTTTTGACATGACCTTTAGGGTTTTTTTGATCAGAAACATGATATTCTTCAGACAAATTCTTAGTTATCAACAGGAAACAGCAATATGTGATCCAAAAGTCATGTACAATAAAGTTTGTGGTGGAATGTGCTCTTGGAAATTCGTATACATAATGCTATTCTCCTTCCCTGGATGCTATATGATTGGGGTCAGACATAAAGCTTCCAGCTGCAATTACCCAAACAGCTGGATTGATTGAATTCATGGACTAAACTGTTATTGCTTCTAGTGGCAAACTCAATATGGGTTATAGCAATACTAATGCTGCTTACTGACTCTAGGAAAACAAACAAGTGTATCTGATCACAGATAAACTTATGTCCTCAAACAAACCTTTAAATAAAAAAGCTTTTTTCTTCAAAAATGTGTACCCTTATTTCCCTTGTGGCAGCCAGCTTTTCCTACTCTTTCTTATGTTTTCACGTCCTTCTGTTGCTCTCTTATTCATATTCTCTCATCTAATTCCCACAAATGGTTCCTTCTGCTCAAATAACAAGGCTCCAGAGTGGCAGAACAAACCTGGGTAGGACACCGGGGCTGAAAACTTAAATGCTGAATTTCAGCAATTTGTCACTTGCAGTGTAAAGCCAGTAGGATAGGAACAGCTACTGGTCTAATGCTGCTCTTGTTCCTCTCCCCATCATGCAGGTCATACACTGCTTGTATCTTGAGCAGCATTAATGTGGGCACTCAGCTGCCATCGAGGAGGAAGACAATTGGATGCCCATGTTAGGCTTTCTCACCCAGAACTAATTAGCCCTTTCTGTACAGTCTCAAATGACTTCATCATGATCTACACTGCCTCTGAAATTATAAAGGTGCTCATACAATCACCATGTGCCAGACACGAGTGTATTTCTCTTCCTGTTACCTGTGCCAGATGAGGTAGTGTGTGTTCCCCTTTAACAAACAGGGAGAGAACAAGGCTATAAATTAAAAGTGTCAAAGAAGAGGCAGGAATTGAAAGGGAAGATCTCAGGGTCTTCACTCTTAAAGTCAGCTTTGCTTTCATCAAGGAGGAGAAAATGTGCCACAGTGAAGGGGAGAGTTAGAAAGGAGTTATCACTGAGTTGGGAAGGAGTGTTCACTATATGCTTCACAAAGCCTTCATTGGTTGCCAAGGCTTGCAATGCCTTCAGTGGCAACCATGGCAGTCATTTTGAACAAAGTCCAGATACACTAAAACTGAATCAAAAACTGAGTTTTCCCCAAAACTCAGGGTACCCAGATCTGCAGCTGAGGATGAGCCACAATTTTTGTCTGAACAGCTTTAATAGTGATTAATAAATTTACTCTAATAAAAATCTTGCTGGCAAAAAGCCCTTAAACGTGACATTATTTACATAATTTCCTGCAAAGAACGGCTGCGTAGCCCTCCACTCCGGTCATAACTTCTCAGTTGTAGTGTTCCTGCACCCAAACATTCACAAATCTTGAGGCACCTGCCTGGCATTTATGATACAAAGGAGTTTATGGACGAGGTGGGCCTCCGGGAGACCAGCACCTCACAAGTGTGACTTGAAAATGGATGGTGTAACCAGGGTCGAGATCCTGCAGTCAGATCCATATTGGTGACCACTGGGATGCATTGCAGGATTGGGCTCATATTTATTGATAGCTTTTAATTAGTCTACATAGCTCAATTCCACATCTGCTTTCCTATAAACAAGCCACTAATTAGTTCAGTGAGTCAGTTAAAAAGTGTACCGTTGTGCCAGAGAGTTTAAAGAGACACTGAAAATATTTGAAACACAGTCCATTTAATTTTAATTATTTTTTTAAAAGGAAAGCATGAAAAAAACCCCATATTTAGTCTCCTTCTTCTGAATTCCTCTGCTAATTTCAGAATAGACAGTTGCAAAATTGTGACTGTGTCAAAGACTTGTGTGTCTCCAGAGCAAATCCACTCTGGATTTACGCTTTCTGATACATTCTACTGCTTAGCTTTACTCAAGCGATAGCTCTGGAAGCACTGCTAGCACTTCTGAAGCTTGCTTACTTACCTGAAAAAGTCAGTTTAATGACATGATTCTCTTAGTACTCCAGCCTCCTAGCCTAATGCAGCAAAGTAATAAGGTTCTTGGTTTCTGGGCCAGAGTCTTGTATATGATCTGTACAACTTATGGAGAAGATGAGATGTTTCTGACTGGGATCAGAAAACATGAAGGTGAGACCCTCTCTCTCCCCACCCACTGGGGGAAATGAGCAGAGCTCACTTCCTTCCAAAATGGGCCTGCTCAGAGATGATCGTGTCTGTGCCCTCACACAAACATCTCTCGGGTGATTAGTTGAACACCTTCTTCAGGGCCTTAGGAAGGGACAGTAGACACCTCACACCTCATCTACATGCGTTAGCCTTGGACTGACTCCTGCCCCTAGTTTCTGAAATCTCACTGGGCTCAGACATAAGTGAAGCACAGAGCAACCGGGTCAAGTCTTTGCATGAGCAAAGATGAAACCTTGGTGTGTGCAGATGTATTGAAAGTGAAAAATGAAAGACTTGGAGAGCTCATTAGGCTTTTAAGTTGCTCCTAAGTCTTGGTTTTGTCTGACTAAATCCTTTATTGACTCTGAGTGAAAACCTCAGTGCTGGGCAGCTATCCTTCCTGTTTAACCTTGTGTCGCTTGTGTCACTTGTAACAACAGAAGGTGAAATAATTAGGTCATTTTTTAAATGTGAACTTTTGCTTTCCAAGCTGAGTGCTCCTTTAAAGCTAAGGTGTCCTCCTGACACCCCTCTTTGATACAGCACCTAATAGCTAAGCACGATGTCTTTCCTCCACCCTCCTTACTTTTTAATATGCTGGCTGAGCATGCCAGCAATTTAAACCTCCGCTCTCCATCGGCAAGTCAGGATGGCTTTGGTGAACAGTCTATTTCTTCTGATTATTCCTCGCCATTGTGAGGGATGATGGCTGAGGACCAGCGACTTTCCCCGCACAAAGACTTTAATGGTCCAAACATACTCTCCTTGCAGATTACAGCGGAATCACTAATGCAATTTTGACCTGACTTTGATGCAGCACTCTATTGATGTGGGGTGACGCCGTAGCAAAGCAACAAGGTTAGATCTCAGCAGTGATTAAGCTGGAGTTCCTGAAAGGACGCCTACCTCCCGGGTGCGCACGGAGGCAGATGGGGACAGCGCAAGGTGCCGGCTCAAAGCTCGCTCCAGGTGCCTGCGCACAGAGGGCAAGGGGAAGGCAAGATGCTTTTCAAACTCTGCTTTCCCGTACCCCTCCTCTGGAAGATAATCCCAGCCTGTTCAGCTGCTGAGCAGTTGGGTAATCAATCAATCATGAAATCTGGTTTCGTCAAGCATCACCCTCGCCAGCCAGGAGTGGGTTGCAGCCCTTGGGTGTGGGTCTGGTCTGGTCCGCAATCCCAGGGGCCACCTTTCTTTTCGGGCTGGGGGGCACTAACGAGAGCTGCCTGCGACTCTGCTGGAACCCCCGGGGCCACCTCCGCTCACTTTTTAGGAGGTCTAGGCAGGGACGCTCTAAACCAGCAGTGACAGGAGAGCAGACCAAGCACCAGCCCCATCTGAGGCTCCATTCCCACTCCCCGGGGGTGAGGCTGAGCCCCGGGAGTGGGGCTGAGGTTTGTGGGGCTGTGGCGGCACTGTATGTGCCAGGACATACACGTATATTTTATGTATGTGTAGATAAGATATCCATTTATAAGCAAACAAACAACTGAGCTGGGGGCTCTTTAAAATGTTCCAGCCACAGCTGTACTCAAAGGAGGGGGAAAGGGAAAAAAAAAAAAAAAGAGAGAAAAAAAGAGATTTTTTTTTTTTTTTCCTCCAGGCTTCTGATTTACTCCGTGACTCTGATGCTTATCAACAACGCGTGAAGATTGCAATAAGGATCCACCCTGGAAGGCGAGGAGGAGTGACTTCCAGGGGGCTGGGAGGAGGAGGTGGAGTGCAGCGCGGCTCTCGCCTATAAGGAGGTGCCCAGCGCCCGGCTGCTGCTTCCCAGCCGCAGCTCGCAAGGTGAATTTCCGCGGCAGCAGCCGGGGGAGCGGGCTCGGCTCGGGCGCTGCCGCCGGCGTTTGGAGCGGTTCCTCCAAGGGCCGCGGAGGAGGGTCCCCCGACCGGCTCCGGCTCCCCCTTCCCCGGGAGTGCTTGGATGCTGGATGGAGTAAATGAGCGGAGGAAGAGGGAGCGCACAGAGGCTGAAAGGCGCTCGGAGACCGGGACCGGGGGAGACAGGCGGGCGGCTGGCTTCCCCCTCCGGGGTTGAGCATGGATTCCCGAGCCTCCGGGAGCTTCACTCTGCTGCTCTTCAGTTTTTGGCACCTGGGATTAACTGCAACAAATTGTGAGTAGCGGGAGCTCAAGGAGTTGCCTGGGGTTGGGGCGGGAGGGGGGGGCGGGGAGGAAGAGATAGGGCAAAAAACTCCCTGAAAAAGGGGGTTATTGTAACGTGACCTCTAAGAAAGTTAGCCCGGCTCCGGTTTGCTAATGGAGCTTAGAAACGCAAAGTTGCTGCCAGATGGAGGAATTTGCTGGTCACCGTCCTGCCGGTGTGGCGGTGGAAGTGAACGGGAGCCGCCAGAGCCTGCAACGAGCCGCTCGCTGGTTTTCCCTCACGGTTTCCTGTCATTCCGCTGGCCACGTCTTGGTTTTTTTTTTTTTTTGCGGTCAGTGTCGCTGCCGCTCTCCCTGCCTCAGCCGCCCGCCGCCGGCCGGGACGGGGCCGGAGCTGCCGGGCTGGAAGGGGTCGGTCCTTCCCGCATGAGTCGGGGGTTCTGGGAATTTGCGGGCGCAGCCTCGCTCCATCCCGTTTGGCGGAGCAGCGCTGGTGGCACCGGGGATCTTTCCCCGGCCCGGCCCGGGGGGCGCCGTCGGTTCCCACGGGCGCGGCTGGGTCCCGGAGCTCGCCCGCCGTCCCCGCCCGCGACATCCCGGGTGGGAAACGGTTGTTCGTTCCCTCTTCCTCGGGAGATCCCCTGGGAAGTTTCCCGCGTATTGCCGCTGGCCCTACGGGCGGTGCCAGCGGGGTCTGTCACCGCAGGCGGGAGACTCCCTCGCCGCTGGGATTTGCGGTGCCGCGGCGGGCGGGCACCGGCGGCGGCTCTACGGGCGCTTCGGCGAGCCCGGGTGCGGCCGCGGACCTTCGGCACCGGTGGGCCCGGGAGCGCTGGATGCTCCGTGACCGGGGAAGGGGGCGGACGATGCCGTAGGGAGCGGGGCCCCGCGGTGCGCGGCCTCCCCCGCGGACGCGGCCCGTCGGGCGGAGCTGGGCGGGCGGGGGCCCCGCCGGGGCGCGGCGGACGCTAGAGGGCGCTGTTGCCCCGCCGGCGGCGCGGGGTCCCGGCCCGTCCGGTCCCGGGGCGGAGGTGCGCGGCCAGCGCTGCCTTCCCCTCCTTCCCGTTCGCTAATTGCTTCCAAACGAGCCACCGCGCTGAAGGCGGCGAACTTTTTTTTTTTTTTCCCTTCACCCCCCCCCCCCCCTTTTTTTAATTCTCAGTCAATTAAATTACCGTTAATATGTTTTAATAATGTTCGCGAATACTAAATGGCAGGCGATTTAAGGCTGAGGCTTGCCGTTACTGATGCAGTCATAAAGTTAATTCCTAACACTTAAAAAGAAACTCTGCATTAATGAGTTTTACTATTTCACGGGTGACAGTTTAATTTCCCAGTGCCAATAAACATTTCCATTGAATACACACTGCTTCCTAAATATTTAGGAGTCAATCTTTTTAAAGCGTAATGATCAATGGTTTTATTATACTGTACAGATTTTACTTATTCATTGGGCAATGAATTAGCATGGAATCAGCTGTAAGTGCTTTCCCAGGAGCTGAGTGAAGGAGCCTGTGAATCTGTAATAGCTACAAGTTCCCTAGAAACCTCGTTAGATTCGCATGTGAAGATATCTGTGTGCGTGCATGGACCTCAGTAATTGCATCCAGTATGAAAATTCATCACCTTCTTAAATAAATCATCTCTGTATGTTGGAGCTCAGGGAAGCCGTGCTCCCTTTCTCAGTTTTAGGCTAAGAAAGATTATATATGAGCAAAAATATTGAATGTTATGTGCCTATAAGTAGTATCCTGAAGTATATTTAAATAACTACATAAAAGTGCCATTGGTCTTAAGGACTACTGAGCTTTCAGGTACCCAGCAAACTTTCCAAAAGGAGAAGCTTCCAAATCCTGCAAATGGGAAGCTTCAGCGCAGGCCACTGTCAGAGCAGAGGTCCTTCTATTTAAAAGCCAAAGTGCAAATGGGAAAGCATTACTTCTGTGCCTTCCTCAATTCGAAGTTTGGCCAAAGGGATCGCATTCAGATGCCTATACTGATATATTTACAGTGGCTTCAACAAGCTTCTTTCTGACAGATTTTGCAAATGAGAACAGAACTGGGGGCAGTATTTACAATGGAAAAGGAGTATGGTTCTGGGAGGAAGAGTGCAACTTACTTAGTTTTCTTCCTAATATTTAACATGGCATTAATCTAATTTGGGTTTTTTTCCTTGCTTCTACATTAGGAATAGCTTAAAAATGATTCTTCTCTCATTATTTAGTTTCTGCAATGTAAAAATACTGAGTAAGTCGAAATTTTCCCTACCGGTGAGATATTTGATTCCAATTTCCTCTTTGGTAATAGTTTTTAATTAAACAAAGAATTGCTAAAGAAACTGCTTTGAAACACAGCTCTAGGCTAGGGGTCAGCAGACATCATTATAAAGATCAAAATTACCAAATGCTAATAAAACATAAGAAATTCCTCCCACTTTGCTTTTTGCAATAATTTATTACATTAGGTAAATAGAGTGGCAATAGGATTTCTCTGCAGGATACTAATTACTAGAAAATGAATAAATAGCCATGTACATTACATTGGAAATGAGTTGCATACGCTATCTTGGGGAACTGAAACTTCTACATTTATCAGGTAGACAAGGAGACACAAAGCCTTGCCTGCTACATGACAAATTAGTTGCCCTTTAGCAGCATGTTCTGTGGTCTGGAAACCTTAGTAGCTTTGGTAAGTCTAGAATTCCAGTTGTATGCAATTTTCTTCTCTTCCTTTTCCTTTTTAAAGTTGGAGGAAGGGTGAAATAGTGAAAATATGAAAAGAGAAATGAATTTGTCTTCCCCAACTACTTTGATGTAGCAGGTCAGGGCTAGTCTGCAGTTCTGAAAAAGAATTGCTGGAGCTTTCCTGGTTTGTGATCTTCCAGCTAGTTTGGTGTCGTGTATCTTAGAAATTTTTCCTATGGTTATTTTACACATTATGGCCCCCTCTTCCTTATTTATATCTTTCTTGACTGAGGTGACCAGAAGGGTGCAGCAGATTAAAACACCTCCTGGAGAAGTGGCACCTTCTAACTCCTGTTGCAAAAATTATTCTCAGAAATGAGTACGTTTCCGTTCCTGAACGTAGCCGCCTCTTCCTACCAGAGAATCACTAGCATTTACTATCCCAGCTCATTACTATTTATTATCTGATCATGAGACTTTCAAACTTTGCACTTAAACCTGGTCATGACTGTCAGTCAAAGATGCAGAAATTCCATGTGTGGTAGAATCAGATCTCTTATTCAACTTCATATTGAAATATATGGTCAATGTATTAAAATATATGGTCTACTACTCTGCAGCAGATTTAGATGTGGCCTTACAGGAGACTGTCTTTAATAACTGTATTCAGTTAAAATGTAGGTAGAGCGTGTCTGTGTTTCTATTTGTTTTGAAATGGAAAAGAATGATCTTTTTGGCTTTGAAGAAAACACATTTTCTCAGAGAAGGAGACTTCTTTTTTTTTTTTAGGCAACAATAGTGTTGACTATGATTTTAGTCTTCCTTTAAAGTGATCTAAATTGATAATAACTGTGCAGGAGTCAGACAAGTATAAGTGAAAACTTACAGGAGAAATCTTGACTCTGGATACTTGAGGCCATCACGATCAGTAGGTATATTTGGGACTTGTAACAGCATGAATGAGACCTGTCAGGTCAACAGTGGTAAAGGCAAGAGGTCTGTTAAACAGTGACCTTTCTACCCATGTGGTCAGAAATGTTAAGTTTTTAAAAGATCTGCTGAAATAGGTAGAATATTGATCATCTGATCTCAGTCTGTGGCTCATTTGCTTGCAGGCTGAATAAAGTGGATCAGACACACATCTCTGGCTTTTCCTCCGGCTCCAGTACTTAAATATTCTTTACAAGAGACTAGCATTCAGGCATGCTTTCCTCCTTTTAGTTCCATACAGGGAGAAAAACATATGCCTTCAGATGCAACAATGAAGAAATGGTACAGAATAATGAGATTTCCTGAGAGAAAGGCTGTGAATGAGATTCCTTCCACGGCAAAGTCCAAGGGACCCACTGCTCATCAGAGCCGTGCTCTTGCACGGCTGTCATTATCTCGCATTCAATCAGTTTGACTCAACTAGCGCTCCTTAGCTTTGAACCAGTCTTAAAGACAGTCTTTCCATGGACTACAATGGTCTTTGGATTCTGCATCCACTAGGCAGATGGCATTGCCAGCCCACAGGAATCTATCCAGGGTTATTATCAGCGCAGTATCAAATACATTGTCTGCTTGGACAATTTTTTCTTCTTTTTTTTTTTTGCTCTTAATGTCATACAAATGCAGTAGGATTTTTCATATAAATTAACAGCAAGAACAAATTGTTTTCAAATGTGCTTGGTACATTTATACAAAGTATAGACTTCAAGTGGAAAATATGGTGACTCTGGGTAGAACAACACCCTTGTCAAGCACTTCCAGGACATGGCAAGTACAGGCTTCTGCCAACACCCCAGTGAGTGTAGGACTGGTGAATGTTTTTTTAATCACTATAGTAATTCTTTCACCAATGGGAAACTTAGGCAGTGTATCATAAGTAAGCCTGGAGGTAGATTCTCACATTGATTATACGTTTAAGTATCTAAGATAAATCCTTTGGGGTCAATTGAGTTGATACCATATGGTGCGATCATGCCCTGTGCTTTGTTGTTAGATCATATTCATATTTGCCCTGCTATATGTAATATTTTCTAAATCCATGGATTTCTCTTGCCCGCCCTCCCTCCCCTTTCTCTGCTGCTATTTGAAGCAAGTGGGGTTTGGATAGCTGAATACCGAAATGAATAAGAATCCGAAGGCAGGGGGAGTGTGGTATGGCATTTATTTATTTTTAGCCCCCAAAATGCATTTTCTATGTATGTGACAGGTTTCAGCTCACTTGGCAGAATTGAATTCCTGTCTTAACCCCCCTACCTCTGAAAGAGACGAGAATGGGAGTAACACAGAATTGCAGGTATAACTGTCAGCATCACACATGACAGGCTCTCTATTGCATCTGCTTTGCCTTAGCCTACCAGCTCTGGAGTCCTACCGAATGTTCAAGGGAGTGGGCTGGCTAAGTAGGGTGCCAGGACACCTGCTGTGCTTTTTTTTTTTTTAATAATAATAAAGGACTCTGCTGGGTTTTTCCACCCCCAAAATTGGGGGAAAGATATTCTGGTCCTGTAGCGTTCACTTTTTCAGACTGCTGCTGTCTTACTGATACAAAGGCCACATTTGCATCATGTCTGTAGGATGTGGTTCTTGCTGGACACGTTTCTTCTGGGCCTAAGCAGAAAGGAGGGCGCAAAAAAGAAAAGATCTGGTAGATCTGCATGAACGTTTTCTTTCTGCTGTCAGTAAAGACTAAGAGATATGGACTTGGTTTTTTCATTCTTATCTAAACTCCCTCTACTCAAACCAAGAAGGAGGGAAAGAGAATAGTATAATCCTGATGTGATAAATGTTGAAAATTGCAGGCAATTCTTGCAGGCTTTGAACGCATCACTTGGTAAAGTGGGAAGCATCAGTGGACCTATTAGCATGTCTCAGTAGAGTCAGAGGAAAACAAGAATTTTTTTGTACACAGTGCTCGACTGATATCATTGATAATCTATTTCCTTGTATTAGTCTTGTCTCTGAATTTTCTAATTGCCCTGTGCTGATTCTTGTGGGCTGATAACACCATCTGTTCACTGGATCAGTGCAACTGATGATGTTTCCAATAATAAAAACACTGCAATATAGAATCTAGAGGAAAAAGAGATGCCAAATTTATTTTTAATTATCCACTCTGTTAAACAGTTAAAAAAAAAAAAAGGTAGTTCATAATGTGGTGATCTAACTGCCCTTCTAAATAGATACACATAAGATATTTCAGATTTTAGCTAGTATTTGCTCCAAAAGTAACTTAGTAAGAGAGAGCATGAAGCCATTTGTAAATGTCATGAAGGATCTTGCCTGATCTGTATTCCAGGAGAGGAAATCCCATTTTTCTGACTGTGTTTTGCCTCTGCATGATACTAGCTCTTTCTCTACATTCTTACAAACATATGCTAGAACTCGGATAACTCGGTCCCTTTCCTACAGAAGTTTCTGCTCAGAGATTATGAACGCAGGTTCTGAATAAAGCAGTGGAATTCTGCATGAACCTATCTATTTACAATACAGAACAGGTATTACAGTACTGGTTGGTTCAATTATTATTGTATTTTGTAACCTGTGAATTAAAAGCCTGCAGAGTTGACTTTTTTTTTTTTTAATTACAATTGTAGTACTTTAACTGAAAATAAGATACAGAGCTCGGAGAGACAATGTAGCCTTCTACATAATGGTAGCTTTTATTTTATTCAGTGTTTCTCTACCATAATAAAGACCTCACCAGTTCAACCTCTCAGTCTCTAGTGCAACGCAAGGGGTCTCAGCCTGCACAGGCATTCAATAACCCCAAATACCAGCATGGTGCTACAGAAAGGGCAACAGGATGGGATGAGTTCATGGACATCTGTGATAGAAAGCTTTTTCTCCCATGACAGGAATAGTCTGTGGATAAAATTTTGGAAGAGGTGCTTGTTTTACTCTCTTTCAGACACTGTATATGTATTTGGAGACTGTTTCTTGGTTGAGAAAAAGGCTTTAGTGTTCGAAAGAAATGTCAAGAAATTATTCATGTGGCAAAAGCTGCACTGGTGTCTTAGTCTCCTTCTGTATCAGTGGCAGCATACCAGTGTAACTTTTTTCCTCATCCTATGCACGTGCCAAATCAGAGAAAGGAGTCAGGCTTGGAATCAGACCCCTGTGTGGCATTGTGTTAGGGATGGGAGGAGGCTTCTAGTGAACCAGGGTGCAAATGGGTTTTTAAGTGACCTAGCAGATTTTTCCTTCAGTCTAATTAGATTTGAGTCTAATTGAAACTGGGTTAGGATAACAGCAACTCAACGATTTCTGTTTTGTCATGAATGGTGACTACCTAAGAAGCTAAATTTAAAGTAATATTCATCAACATCACTGTAATTCAAGATAAGGACATTGCTTCAGCTCCAGAATTGTGTTGGTGTGCTTGTATTGTGCCAGGGAAGTCCAGGTTCCCGACCATAGAGGCTGGTTTATCGATGAGTTGGATGGAAGTGCTGGAGGTTTGCTGGGAAGAGTCTCTGTGACTCCCTTCTATCATAGTCAACATCAGACACATTACACCAGTGATTAGCTTATAATGTGCCAACACTGCTTCTGTGCTGGATGACACAAGTCCAAATTTGAGGTTAAGGGGTATTCTTAATGAGCATCACTGTTACATGGATTCATAAGAGCAAGGAAAAGCTAACTTTATAATTGCTCATTCAATGCCATTCTAGACCATAAAAGGTTTTTAGTGGCTGGTGTTAGTGCACTCTTTTCCAAACTGTTAATTGACTTGGAACTGTGTGATCTTTATGGGATAAAAGAGCATAGAGTTGCAGTGGGACACACTGCGCTCCTTTCAGCCTGGTACCCAGAAATACTCAAAAGATATTCAGCAACACCCACAGCAGTGGAAACTGAAGAATAACTATGGTATCATTCTAAGGAATGCTTCCCTTTTGACATTGGTAATTAGAGTTTAGCATAGAGCTCCAATGCATGAAACTGAATGGTATTCGATACTAACCATTGTGGCACAGTAGGAGTTGGACTGGAACGGAAATAAATTTGTTTTCATTCTGTTTTATTGTGTGTATTGAGAAGGATGGAGTGTTGGCCCTTAGGAATTCTGGAGCATAAATTTTTCTTCTAAAACTATTCAGTGCACTGTGTTGCCAATACAGTAGTAAATAATAATAATAATTTTCAAATGGGTAGAATCCTCTCTTTGTTCCCAGCTGGGCAATAAGGAGTTGATAAATGCTGTACTGCCTGGATAAGAATTGGCAAGTTCCATTTACTTCTGCTCTAAATGGTGAGGCATTGTTCCTGGATGACAATGGTTCTTCACTGATGACAGCTCGTCAGCAGTCCATGAACAGAGAGAAATACCTTGTGATCTATGTCAGCAGTGACATAGCTGTAGTCACTCCTGTATTAGTTTGGTGATGTCTCTATATGTTTGGGCCTAAGTTGCCCCTACTTCTGATGCAGATGCCGTGAGCCATTGCTCCCTGTCCTCCTAGGTCATAAAAACAACCTACTGAGCATTAATAAGGCTATTTTCTTCCTTCCCTCCATGCAAATTTATCAGCAGAGCAGGAGAGGAAATGGCATTTTTTTTACTGGAAAAATCTGGTTTGTCTAAAATTATGTATAAGGATAGGAGCAGGAGATGGAGTCTGTTCTTTGTATGGAAAGAGGGGAGGTCACAAAGGATCTTCCAGTTTGCCGTTACTAGTGGCAGCTTCCTAATGCACTCAGTGAGGAGGTCTGAATTAATGGTCCAAGTGAGTCATCAGTGAACCGTTAGGAGTCACATATTCATTTGTAGTAATCAGGATTGATTTATGAATAGGACAAAAGGGACTAAATATGCTATGAAAATGCATGTTGTAGATTTCCCTCCTCCCCTCCCCCAATGAATAATTCATCCTCTTCTAGTATCCATGAAAACAAAAACACTGTGCACATAAGAATCCATTTAAAAAGTTAATCCCACAAATGGCTGAACACAGAGAAAATCAGCTTTTGTTTTAAAAGGTAGATTTACTCAAATCTTCTCTAATTTGATTTGCCAGTGGGGTATAATTTAAGTCAAACAAGTTAGCAGCATTACTTGCTATATGAAGGTCTAAATATTTAATAGATTATGAGAAATGCCTGCCCCACAGGATAATGAGCTAAGGAGCGCTCATTCTCCACAGCGCAGAGGGTAAGCTAAAGCCAACAGTCATAGCAAGCAAAATGAAGAGTGAACTTCTATTTACAGGATATGATCTTCTAGAGCTGGCCTTGGGACCACTTGTAGTGCACCTTCTATTCTAAGTAATCCTGAAGAAACTACCTCTATGAATAATGATAGTAGCTTTTTGATAGCTGTAAGAGTTCATGGTCTTCCCATGGTCTCTACGTGTTTGTGATGATGCCCCCAGTGAAACTCTCCTAGCCAGAGCACATGCTCTGGAACATGCAGGATGCTGGGTACTCAGATAAACCCCATGGACATCTGCCCATCTGCTCCTGGACAGTCATGTCAGCAGGAGGGGGAGCACTGGTGCCTCTACAGAGGCTGGTGCTTCAGCAGAGCTAAAGTGTTTTGTCTGAAGCTGCCTAGGAAGTTTCTGAAAAAATAGAATATGAACTTGGGTGTATTGGATTCTAGGTGGGCATTTTACCCGTAGGCTGCCCTACCCTTGGTGCAACTGCTTATGAGGACACTAAACAGAGCGGCAGAAAGAAGGGAGAAAAGAAGCCTTAGACAGAACAGTGGCGCTGGATTTCTTCTTACCTGCCCCAGAAAATGCAGAGGGGTTAGTTTGTGTTGTTTTATTATTTTTTTACTTTTGTATCAAAATAGTTTGCATTTTAATTTTAGAGGAAGAACCTCCTTCAGCAACCCCTAGCAAGATTAAACAGCTATGGCATTTTTCACAGAGACTGTTTGTTTGGAAAAGAAAATGAAAATTTGATGAATTTCAATCAGATGTAGCTTGCAGCATTCAAATATTTAGAGATTATCAAATTCCCTTTTCCCAGCTCTGCTTCTTAAGTGCAGAGCTCATCTTGTATGTAATATTAATTCTCATTATTCTTGGACAGTTGCTCACTGAATTCTTGTGCAGACTCAGTTCATCTAGGGCCTGGTCTAAAGTTCCTGAAAATGAAGGGAATGACTTGTACTTGAATTTCATATCATCTTTTCCTCGGAAGTCAGTTCATCCAGTGTGTAAATCCTTGTTATTGTTCTGCTGTGAAGTTTATTCTCCTTAAAACCTGTCTGGCAATGTATGCAATACAAGATGTGTTTTTACCCGTCAGTATGAAGAACTATTCATTTTCCTAACGGTTGCTGCTCCTTTTGAGTACATCATATGAGAGTGCATTGGCCTGCTTCTTCATCATATTCTATGCCAACCTTGTATCCAACTTATTGACAATATAATAAGTTAAAGTTGCACACCTTTTTTGATTTCTTCTTCATATATTTTACCAACAGTTGTTCTGTTTCCTAGGTCCTCCTGTTCTGTTGAGTTGAGGTGAATACTAGGCACTATAATGCTTAGAATTATATTGTGATAACTTTTTAGAAAGATTACAGAAAACATTTTAAATGGTCTGAAGAGCTGGCAGACTAAGGGTATTCCTAGTTGTCTCTCTTCCAGGCAGGTATGAGCTTGCATTGCTGGTGCTCCTGGGTGGACAGATGAAAGCTTGTTTTCCAGCCTGGAAAACACATAGCTAGTTTTTTTTGTTAGTAAAATCAGGTACGTGAGGTTGCTCGTGACAGTGTACAAAGGCGGCATAAATATATTTTAAAAAAGTAAATCCCACAGTTTTTCCCGTCCCTGTCTCTATGCTCTGAAGAAATGCACTGAGCCATTTCCTTTGTTTTGTGGCCTAGTTTTCTGGTGGAGAGCTACTGTATGGTTTCTATGCTCTAGGAAGGCCACCAACGAATTTAAGAGTTTGACTCTGCCATTCATGTGAAGCATATAGGCTGGAACCAGGTATTATAAAGAGGAAAGGATGAACTGAATCAAGCTGAAAACTGATATTGTCAGTCATTCCCGAGTTCCAAACTTCCCTAAAATGACTAACATTAGACATTTTAACTATAAAATTAGATTTGTTTGCAAATTATAAAGTCTTCTCTTTGAAATCTGCATCTGGTAGCTGGTATTGTTCCCTGGGGCCTCCTGCAGAGAGGCTGCGCGTGAGTCGAAGTAGTCTATTTACTGCATCATCATGAGTTTGGATTACAATCTCCTTTACACACTCGCGTTCAGCAGTGAGTGTTTGCAAAAACCTAAGGTGTTTTTCAGACAAGCAATGGAGATGTGCTTTTCATCTGTGCTTTTGCTCAGGAGCTGCAGTTGGCTTTGTTGGGCAAGGTCCACCAATATGAAAAAGGCTTACCTCAGCAAAATAGATAGAAAAAAAAAAAAAAGATCTGCTCACTAAATCATAAGCAGTTTACCAGTTTCGCTTATTGAAGGAGGTATAAACTTCCATGACTCGTTGTATTTCACAACAAATACATTATTTCACTTGCTTTGACAGCCCTGAACCAAACTCCACCAATTCTGTCATTGGGTCCCGGACATCAATGATGACTTGTGCGAATTAAATAAGGAAGTCCTGATTTGACAGCCTTTCTCTGATTACAAGCAGACAGTGAGTCAGAGCTATAACAGAACAGATTTTCCTCCTACCCTCTCCAATCTCCCCCTTCAACCTTAGTAGCATCTGATTTATAACGCCAGTTTTTTTGCAACTTCATCTAATTAGCACAGGCTCTGGGGTCAGTATTCTAACACCTGACAGACTTTGCAAGGGAACACCACAATTACAAGTGCAATTATCTGTTTTTCTGCTGCACTGAAAAATGTAGCATATGAAAATTAACATAAAACTCCTAAGTGTTAGGATGACAGTGTGGGTGTTAGAGGGAGAGGCACCATCTTCAAATTTGAAAGGCCTGGGTTTGATGCTTGATTTGTTGAAAGTTTTCTTGGGCATCATTAGGTGATGTTTAATTGCTTTGAGCTTGAGTTTGCCTGCTTTATCTCATTAGGGTTAAATGTTCATCTCTTCTAGTGCATACAGATGTACACCTAACAACAGAGGTTAGAGAAAGTGGCTTTTATGCTAGGCATTAACTTAATATAAGCAATAATGCTGTTAGCACACTTCTTTTAAAAGTACTGACTGCATCAACCAATAATGGAGTCTTTAAACTGTTGTGATTGTGCTGGCTCTCCCTGGTGACTTCCACAGGGGTCTGTATGCAGCAAATTTAGGATCTTTGTGTAAATCTACAATTATGCAGTCTTCAATGTGAGAGCTATGGGCTGGTTGGCTGTGAGCCAGGAAAGCAAAATTTTTTTTTTGAGCATTGTGCCCTTCCAGTCATTTCTATAAGGGATGTGGGCAGATTCAGCTTGCGTCTCCCTACAGAAGCATGTAAGCTTTCACTGAGTTGCCTGCACTGGTGCTGAACTAAAATTGTGCGATGGAAATAGTGCGTTCATGTTAAGTTAAAGAATAATAACCAGTTAAATGTGACTATGAAGTACTGTCCTGTGATAGCCAAAAGAGCTGCACAAGAGAAGGGTTATTCCTTTTTATTTCTGACATTAAGGAAAACTACAATCTTAGCTTAGAGGAAATTTAGAGCAAATCTATAAAGTCATGTTCAAGCTAAGCTTTTTAAATTCCAAGACAGGCACTTAATTCAGTGTTCAGGCGGGGAGAAAAACAGTTCACAGCTGGAAATGCCTGTTCTTCTCTTCCACAAGACGCACAGAGAAAGGTAATTGATTTAGACTCCTTCAGGATAGAAATGGGTTTTCTGTGTTAGTAAGTGTGAAGCACAAGGTCTTCATCCTAGTAGGAGGATCTCTTCATGCCAGTGATGATAACAGTGGAGTCTCTGCTCTGAAGTCTACGTATGAATGCATCTCCTGCCTCTTCAGCTTATTTGTAACTATGTCATTGACTGGTGACAGTCTTTGATGTCTTTGAGGAAATAGCTTGTTTGATGAGAATGGCCAGACTATTCTAGTCTGGGGCTAGTAAACCAATCCTTCAACTCTGAGAAGAAAAGTCTTTTTGGAATAGCCCTTAACTAAGAAATAGGAAACTCGCTAAGCTGATATTGAAGGCAAAAAGTTTAGGTCGTCTTAAATATCCATGATCTATGTGGATTTTCTTCAATGAGGGAATAATAGTGATGGAAAAACCTTCCTCCTTCCCATGTCTGTAACCTACTTGGGAATGTAAATACATGAAAGAAGGTGGAAGTCATTCATGATACTCCAAAGCACTACATTAATCAATAAGTCCATTTATTTCATTGAAGCTATTCTTTTATGAAGCAGAGTACCAGATAGAAAGTCTGAGGCTAGTACTAGTATGTTTAAAGCCAGATACAACCATATGATTATCCCACTCCATGACAGTTATGTCAGAGTCATTAAAAACTGCTTCCTGTAATAAACTTACATATACTAGCAAACAAAGCTTCTGCTCATACTTAGTGTAAGTATTATGATTAAACAGCACATAAGACATAGCCTCACTTCGTTCACTGAAGTGACCAAGAAGATCAAAACAAAGTGAAACAGTCATCAGCTATGCAAATGAACAAAGCTTATAGTGAATCTGCCTATGTTAAGTCAGTAATTTGATGGGCTTTTTTTTTGATTGAGCTTCCCTGGGGGGAAGGAAAGATTTAATTAAAAAAGAGATTCAAGGGGAATTCAGAATAATAAGTCATGTCTATTTTATCTCTGTCAGAGCATTGGAAAACTGGTGGCTGCTGCTGGGACAGGTTGAGGTGCAAACAGGAAAGAAATAGGACCATCTCCTTCATGAGTTTGGACCTTTCCATCAGCACTAATTACTGTTTTCAAGTCTTCCCTCTCTTGACAGCAACAGAATCGCCAATGGCTGCTCTTCCCCAGTTTTGTCCTTTATTTCTTTTTTCTAGGTAGAGCAATTTCAATTACACCAACTTGTCAAAGATCTGAGATCTGGCAGGTTGCAACATCAAGCTACCTAGGTGTTGTGGTATCATTTCAGCTAGATTAAAAGCTGAGTCCCTCAAATATTGAAATGCTGGCTGAATCAAGTGTCTGTCAAATAAGTAAGGTAATAGAAAAGACCTTTCTGAATACAGAAGAGCACTGGTATTTTACAGGTCAGTAAAGGATTTGTCTCGGATGTCTTCTAGAAATGGCTGAATAGTTTTCTAAGGTTGTTGGTCAGTTTTCATGAAAGAACAAGTGAGAAAGTGCTTCTGGTTCTGTTTCTAAGAATCTTTGGGGAAATTATCTTCATTTTTTTCAGTTCACATTATGTTTCTGTGCCTGATGCTCTTTTTATTTAACATTTAAATACCTGTCTTTGTAGTTTGAAAAGCAAATGGCTACAGAATCTCATTAGGACTACTGAGGTTAGGTTTTACAATATAAACATGTTTCACTTGAGTCCAGAGGATTTAATTTTTAGCATATTGTTTAGAAAAAGCAATAGCATACTTAAACAATGGTAAACTGAAACGAATACTCTGTATGCTCACTGAAGTCAAACATTCCAGTAAACAGTATCAGAAGCCAGAATGGTTCTGGAAGTATTTATACCTCCCATAGACTGAGTATTGAAAGTATGTAGAGCTGATGAAAATAAATTCTCCGTCTTGCCCTTCCTTTAGTGGAATTTGACTTTTCTTTCTTTCATTGTCATCTAAATGTTGGTTCCTCCACCTTGAAATCAAATAAAGAATGCTCAGCCCTGACGATGAGACATCAAATCCTCAACACATGCTGCTCCTGAATTCTGGTGACTATTCAGTTCACAATTTCCCATTGTAAATGGTACGCTTGAAATTTGATCTCGAATCGGTATGTCCAGATATTTCTACTGACTTGTGTTGTGCGTTTACTTATATGTGACATTTTACTGGGAAAGTTGTACGTGTGCATACTTTCAGTTCTTTGGACAGAGTAGGATAATATTTTAGATGTCATTGCTTTTATCAAAACCCATTTCTTTACAATTACTAAAATAAAACAAAAAATGAGGTGGTGGAATCAAACAGAAATCCACTCATTTCCATCATTACATTTTATTATTGCCTTTGTGACACTTTTTATTTTGGGGAAGGAATAATTTTCTAAGATTGAGTAGCTACAATATTCTGCTTAATCAGACATTTATAACTTTTTTGAAGATGAGTCATAAGCAATTTGACTCTCGTATGTAATCCTGACCAAGAATTTCTCTAATTTGTGACTTTGCATCATTTCTCATTTAATAATGGCTAGCGAGCCTCTGATGCTCTGTAATACCAAGAAAAAGGTGTTGTGGTGACCTAAAGGTAAAGGAATCTGCTTTGATTAAACTCTCCCTGTTTCACTGTACAATTCATGCATAGAATATTTTGTGGTGTGAGGGGTAGGTTATCTACTGATTGTGTCCCATTTTAAGAATATCAAAAAGGTTGCCTAGAAAGGAACATCGTTAGTTACCCGTACACCTTCTGAGCCTTCAGCTCAACATCTTGCTGCTGTTTCTGGCAAGAAGAAAGATTGCATCCAGAAGGACCTTTATGCAGGCCATGTGCTCTGATTTCTGTCTCCACCATTTAGTTTGTTCTCTCACTGGTTTTCAACTTGTTTTCAGTAGCACTAACCTCTTTCAACTTGTTTTCAGTAGCACTAACCTCTTTCAACTTGTTTTCAGTAGCACTAACCTCTTTTTTTTTTTCTCTTTTTTTTTTTCCTCTTCTTGCTTATTCTGTTCATCCATCTGATTCAATGACTAATCTGTGTCTCAATGTCAAAGAAACCAAGCACTGAGCTGATTTTCCTCCCATGATCTCTTTAATTCTCATCACTTTTAAGTGCAGTATCACTGTCCTATGTGTCCTTCAGGTTTACCACTGTAGTCTCCCCTGGCTTTCCGCAGTCACTGTCCAAATCTTGTTACTTTTTCCTCAAGATTAAATAGTTTTCAACCACTCCGTGTCCTGCTGATAGATAACAATCCTACCTCTTCTATTAGAGGTGGTTGATAAGATGGAAAGTGTTTATGGTGAAAGTCTACATAAAGCGGAAAGACAAGGGAAATGGAGGGTCCTGTGATATAATAATAACAAAAACTAGGAGTAATACTCTTGATTTCAGGGAAATCACCTTCCAAACAAAGAGACACAGCTCCTGTTAGAAGAAGCAAAATATAAAACTTTATTTGAAACTGCAGATCAAGTTGCTTATGTTCAGGCTGAATGAGCAGCTCAGAGATACAGCAGAGTCTGCTTTATCTGCTTCAGTTTAGCACCTCTCCTCTAATCTATTGCTTATTTGGCTCTGGAAAGTCCATTCTTCCGAGCCGTGAGGTCCAAAATCTTGTAGAACCTGGCATTCAAAGTTAATCCCCGTTTCCTTTGAATGCTTTTATATTTGCACACAGGTATAAGGGTGTATATGTATATAAACATACACAGGTAATTATCTACACTTTATGTATATGTATGTGTATTTTTATATACAAACATGTACCTACAAATAAACATAAATCTATATGGAGGTTATGTGGCAGCTTTCAGATGTTCATGCTCAAAAAAATACTAAAAATCTGTACAGAGTTAATAGAATGCAGTGTGCTTCTCTGGAGACTGGAGAGTTTCTTTACATCTCTTTTACTGCCTCTTTATGAAGCCTGTTTATGAGTCTTTCTGTGGGACTTGTTGCATTTAGCACCTCATCTGACAAAAAATTCAGATACTAAATTTTGAATTCACAGGATTAGAATGTTTTAAAAGATTTTGCAGTTAAATCTAAGGGATAAATATGCTGTCTACAGACTTGTCCTTTCTGTGAAAACTATATGATTGTCCTATGTGGTAATAAGGCTTTTAAATTACTGCAGCTAGTAAGCCAGCTGAACAAGGACATCTTTAAGAAGAAAAGAGATCTCTTGTGTGGGCTTGAACAAATTACCAACTTGCTCCATGCCTCTTCTTCTGCTGGATCTTCCTGCATGCTTTTCAGAAGTAGGTAGAGTGGCTTGGTAGTGCTTTAATCACGTTTTTCAGCCTCAAAAATGCTAACTCAGTCAAGCCACAGAAGACTTGTCAAGGGATGTTTTGACATAACATTAAAGATACTCAGTTTATGGAATTAGTATTTTTATTATTCCTTTTATCTTCCAATGATCTGAATCAAACCCCCTCTTACTTTGTAAACTGTTTTTATTATTTCAATTTATGTTCTCTTTCAGAGTGGAGTGGGAGGATAATAGAATGACAACAAACAAGCATCCAAGATTAAAATTTTCACAAGATAGGAGGACATAGTTTTTAGTTCTCCTTGGATCTAACTGGCTTATTTTATAAAATATGCTAGGTTTTTTGTTTTTAAGGAAGAATTGTTGTAAGATAAAATATTTAGCATATTGTATCATATTTATAAAAATGAATATATAAATCAGATTTCTGATAATGAAGCATGTTTACAAACATGCAATTCCCTAGAATATAATTAAGGTTAACTATTAAGCAAAAAAACCCAGATACATATGTTTGAACCATCATGTTTAGAAATCCACATAATTTTCCTCCTGTAGGATGGGAAAGTAGTTACTACAGGAGAATAGTAAAAATACAATATGAAAAAGCAGATTCATATGAATATTCATAAGCACAGAGGTGCCTACACCAACACATTGACACACTGTACATCAAAGAACAAGTAAGAGCCCTGAAACAGCACTGTGGGAGGCACTCTGCCAGAGCCCTTCTGTATGCTATATCCACCTATATATTGGTTGTAAATATCCCACAGCTTACTTTGCTCATTCTTGTTGGCAAACACAGGGCTTAAGTGAAACGATCCACAGCTACCCTCGGGTGTCTCTCATGCTTGCTTTTCTGGGTTTATAGAGTATCTTATTTTTCATCCCTAATCTCATTACCTTGCATTCTCTACAGGGAGCTGCACAAGACTCCTATTTGCCAATAAGACAAATCCACCTGTGTTATTCTGATTCTGATTGTAACATCTCCTTTAGTGGTTTGTGTGCATATGTGTCATCAAGAACAATACTGGCACAGGATGAACTAGGGAATACTTCTCAATTGGTATCTGAAGTTACTGCCATAAATCTTTCTTGTTAGAGTCATCTTTCAAACATGCCTTTTTGTACCATTCCTAACATGACCTTGCTCTTATCTCCAGTGCCATATCATGTGTCTTGGCAGATTGACCATGCCAGGAATGACTCAGAAGTGTGACATTTGGCCGGTGATGTCCTCTTATCTTCCATTCCTGGGAAGCAGAAAACAGCATGGTGGCAGGATTTCCAAAACTTTTTTTCTAGTAAGGCCAACCACAGGTCAGAGAGCAGCTCAACTGTTTGCCATCTGAATTATAGAAGGCAATCAATATGAAACCTGTAATACTTTTCCCCTGTGTACTATTTAACCTCTGTTTTCAGTATGTAACTCCAACCAAGACTTTATCTCTTGAAGACTGAGTGAAGGAGGTTAACTAATGTTAGTATAAAGTGTAGAGCTGAAGATCCAGAAGATATTACTCTAGAGATGGGTCCTGTTTCAGAGTCCATGACTGGAGCTGAAGATACCCATAACGTGATGGCTCTCAGTGCAATATTTATCCTGGTAGAAAACTGAGGAGAAGGATGAAGTTTAGCTGTGAATGTTAAATGTTATTTTTAAAAAAAAAAAAAAAAAAAAAACAAACCCCATGGATTTGTGGTGACTCCTTGCTGTGAACTATCTCAGGCAGAGATAACTGGGCATATGGAGGAGGAGAGAGTTTTAAATCCTCTTACCTTTCATAGGATTGTGGACCCCAAAAGCCATTAAAAGAGGGAATGTATGCAGAGAAAAAGCTGCAGAGCAAAAATTACTTCTGCAATGCTCTGAGAAATGGGCCAAGCATGTCTCAAAGTATTAGAATATGCAAAGGTTTGGCAGTTTGAATGAAAAGTTTCGTTACTAAGAAGTGGGTTTGATTTATTAATAAGGAGGAGACTTCTCAGTTTTATTATTAGTTCAAAGAGCCAAACAATCTTCCTTTTCTACCCCCTTTCTTTCCTTGCTTTCCCTCCCTTCCCTCATTTCATTTCTTATCTTTGTAATTTTCTCAGAGCTGGAGTAGTTTAAAAAGAAAATGAGTCCTTCTATTTGGAGGGATAGTAATAGAGAAGCAGGAAGGAAAGACTTGATCATTGTTTTTTTACTTCAAAACTGGTTTCATTTTTTTTTTAACATAAAAATGAAAATTTCAATTCAAATGGAAATGTACCATTCAAAAACTTGGGGAAATGAGGCAGATTTTTTCCCTCCTCTGTTCTTTAACGTTTCTTTTACTGTCTCTGTAATGCATATCATTAGGCTAGGAATCTCTGCCATTTAGCCTGCTAATGGCAGTGGACTGAAACCCCCTTTATCACGTAGTGGATTCAGCCTTGTATCACCAAAGTGAGTGGAGATTTGTCAGCATCATTTTAGCATGCTGGCTTGATCAGGTGATGCTATAGAGATTCCTATTGCTGCTCTGCATTATCTTTCGTGTCTTGCAATTTGTGCTATTCATACAAATTGCTCCCAATGATGGTATTCAAAGCCAAATTTAAACATACCACTAAACCATGGGAACATAGCACATAACAACCTACAATGAAATCCAAGAATTATTGGATCATATGATCACCTCTGGCTTTAGAAATACCTAATGAGTGGTAAATGCAGTTCAGTTCAGCTAAATGTTGAATAATGAGCTCAAACAATGATGAAAGAAAGCTGATCTGATGAAAGGGTGGAAGCACAGTAAGTGAGGAATAAATGTGGGAGTTATTAAAGAAATGTCTCCTAAAACTTTGGAGAAAGAATTTAGGCTTGCTGCAAGGGAACAGCTTAGGCAAAAGAAATACACAGCCAGAGGAAAGCAAGCCACAGGACAGA